>NC_133859.1:19519701-20144701 GCF_047830755.1 Zonotrichia albicollis | reverse complement strand
CGCCCCAAGGGAGGTCAGTGTGCCCATGGCTGACTTGCTGTGCGGACCTCTGTCGGGCCGGGAGACAACATTGTAGATAAGAGTTAATAAACAACACTGAAGAACTGAAAAACCTGAAGACTCCTTTCGTCCTTTGGAGCACGGGCTGCCCCAAGGCCATCCAGAGCCTTACCAGGCCATCTGAACAGCCGAGACAGGGCACTACACCTTATGCCACAGATCTCCCCTTCCCACCCGCCTGGGAAGTTGAGGCTGATTTTGTGTTTGACTCACTCTCACACACACAACAAGACAACAATAAGGTATCTTTTACTTTCAAATCACCTATTACAATTTTAGGTGTTACTGGCCAGTCCTGGTGCTCTTGGATATCCCTCAACCCAGCTGTTTTGTCCAATCCCGGATACTCTTGGGCATATCCTCAATCTGGCAGGATTTTGCTCAACCCTGGATGCTCTTGGACTGTGAATCCCTCAACCCAGCAGGTTTTGATTCTGGATGCTCTTGGGCACCCTTATCCCTCAATCCAGCAGAATTTTTAGGGGCCCCTTCCTTTTGTCCCATTTCCTAGTGGATTGGGCTAGGAAACTCCTGTGCTCCCTTCCTCTGAGGGGTTCAACCCCTCTCTGAGAGCCAGTTCCAGTTACCCCAGGGGATTCTCTCACTCCTTTTCTCTCTCGCTTCATCACTTTACTGACTGCTTTTCTCACGAAAAGAAGGAAATGCAGCATGGGAGACTCCTCACACAGGTAGCAGGTCTGAGATAACCAGCCCGCCTCTCAGCCACACACATATTCACCCCCCCCTCCGTACCTGTTCCCCCACCGAAAAGTACTTCCCAATTCTTTTTTCCTTTCTGGGTTCTTCGCACCCACTACTAGTCTTAGGAGGCCAATTACCACATTTTTAGGGAGCCTTTTCCCCTTTTCTTTGTTTTATTACCTCCTTTTGTCCATAGATCTTAACCTGCGTCATTCAGTCACACTAGGGGAAACAGAGCACGGCTGCCTAATCGGGCAGGGCGTGCCTTCCTCACTCTGACTCTTCTAAAGGACCAGCAGCGAGGTGTTAGGAACCATCCTCTGCTACCATAATTGTGAAAAATGCCAATCACTTGTTTTTAGAATTTTAAAAGTTTAATAGTAATAAAATGGTTATAAAAATAGTAATATAATTAGAGTAATAAAAATTTGAACAATTGGGATTAGGACACTACGAGACAATAAAAACAAAGTGTTACGGACAGTCTGGGTACCTCTTTCTGGGCAAAATAAGCCCGAAAAAGGACACACATTAACAGAGGATTAACCCTTAAAAGCAATAGCCTGTTGCATATTCATACATCTTATACATGATGCATAAATTCCATTCAAACAAATGATTCTGTCTGGTCAGTGTCAACTTCTTCCTCTGAATCCTAACGGCATCTTCAGGGCTGAGTGAGGCGGGAAGAAGTTAGTTTTTTCTGATAAGAGAGCAATAAATTCTTTTTCTCTGAAAGATTTAGGTGTCCTCTGCCTGCTATCTCGATGTGTGTCCCCTCTTAAAAAAAGTATCTTACATAGCATAGTTTCTATTTTAAAACTATAT
Organism: Zonotrichia albicollis; assembly: GCF_047830755.1. NCBI lineage: Eukaryota > Metazoa > Chordata > Aves > Passeriformes > Passerellidae > Zonotrichia > Zonotrichia albicollis. The sequence continues at coordinate 20,143,111 of NC_133859.1, read as the reverse complement.
TATAACCTAAAACTATATTTAACACACTACTTAAGAAAATTAATACAGCATAACTTTCTAACATAACACATCTAATATTCATTTTAATATTTGCAAAAAGCTAATAATAAAATACGCATTTTTCACTGTTGGTTATAACATTTCCCTCCTCTGTGCACCCAGCCATAATAACCTTTGCTCTATGGTCCTTATCTCCTATTGTCCTTTATTAAACTTTTAAAATTTTCACAGGAGCGTGAATGTCTTTTTCACAGTCCCTTATCTGTGTCCCTGGGAGACAGCAGACTTCTCTCTGAGTTGTGTTTGGTCTGCATATTGGGCTCTCTGTTCCCCTTAGAAGGGAGTCTCCTATTACAACTACTCTTCTTCTTAACAGAAGAGGTCTTGATGCAGGGTAAAGGTAGTGTTGTTTTAGGAGGCCCCACTATCCCAGAAGGACCTTTGCCAACCTCAGTAGTTCCAGAACCTCATACCTGTTGCAGAAGGTACCAGTCCTACTTGTCATAATCTGAGAAGGAGGAGGAATCTTCTTTCTGGTACATGCAGTGGCCTGCTTCCAGCCTTCATCTTTAACTGACCCTTGACTAACAGTTCCCTAATTACCCTGTAGCATGCTGAGTTCACCTGCTTCTTCACTACAATGGAGGTTCGAGACTCCCAAGAGACTTGAGACTGTAGCATCTCTTAAAATAATCAATCTCCTGCCCATTCGCTTGAATACTACGTAGCCTGTTCACTTCTTCCTGTAGCTCCTTCACCTGGTGTCTTGAGAATGGTTTTTATCCCATATCCATTTTTTTGTTTGGTATTGGAATATGAATCCCAATATTACCAGGTAGATTGTGCCTGGGCCAGTCTGACCCTTGCTGCTGGGCCAAAGGTGGCAACTGTGGTGTATCACCCCAGAGACACCTTTAGCTTGCTGGAGGTTGCAGCTGGGCAGTGAACAAGTCCAGGCTTGTTAGGAACTCCGTTTACCTCAGGAGGGAAGGCTTCAGGCTATGGTGAGGAGGAAGGAGACGGATTCTGCTGGAGGGTTAATATCCAGAGCTTTATTCCATGGTCACAGAGGTCTGAATCGTAGTAACAGCTCCAACAGAATCCCGACCGCATGGCTTGATTGGGCTTTTAAGCTCCGGGACAGGGGGAGGGGAAGGGACAGGTGAGCCACCAACCAGGTGGGAGGGGCAGGGTCTCAGGGGAGGATGACACCGAGACAGGCCAATGACCTCTGGGCATAGGGGCATCTTTTGAATTTGACCAACCATACGACGACCTTCCTGGAATGTTAAGCCTGATTGACAGGACTCACTCAGCAAGGGGGCGAGGGGGAAGGGAGAGAGGTATTGGCACACCTGGGGAAGGGACCCGGAAGTTTAAAACAGGATATTACAACACACTGCAACAGTTTGGTGTCCAGAAATGGTCACTGCCCCTCCCTTGTCCCCTGCTCCCACCAGGGCCACTTAATCTGCACAGCCCAACCCCCAGGACCAGTCATGCCCGGTGAGCTATCCAGGGGAGGAATTCCCTGCCCAGCCCCGATGTTCTCTGCCACTGCTTCAGGGCTTCTTGCTACACTTTAACCCAACATCTGGACACCCCGCAGTTTCTGGCACGGCCACGGAGTTTCTGCTACATTTTTTTTGCCACTGTGAAAAACACACTCTCCTGTGAAAATTTAAACAGTTTATTAAAGGATAATAGGAGACAAGGACCATAGAGCAAAGGTTATTATGGCTGGGTGCGTCTCGGCACTCAGCCAAGAGCACACTGTTATCTTCGGGGATACCCCTTACATACCTTTTCCATTACATCAGCCTGTTGCATATCCATAGACCCTTATGCATATCCATAAACTAGTTTACATATCCCAGGAACTATTTTACATGGTCCCTGCTTGGGATCCACCTTTTTAGAGCATGTGTGTTTCTTGGCTGTGGTTTTGGCTCCTTCCCTTTATCACTTCCAGTTTTTGGGCCTTGGTCCACACTTTCTTCAGATGATGAGTGCTGATAGTTGGCATATCTGTAGCAGGTGTCCTCATCCTATGTTCACTGGATGTTATCCCATCCAAGCAGGCATTTTAACACAAGCATACTTATATCAGCTATTTCATTACTATGTCTAAGCTTAATTAACAGCAGAAATAAAAACTATATCTTTATAGCAAAGTTACTTTAACATCACACATATAAAATCCATTTTAATATTTGCAAAAAGCCAATATTATAATATGTATCTATAACACCACCCCCAGGTGTGCCTGCTGCTGCTGTTCCAGCCTGCTACTCTGAGGTTCCTGCTACAGCCCATTTTGCCATCCAGAGGGGCACTGAGACTGGCTGCCCCTGTAGGTTTGTAAAGGAAGCTCCTTTTTTATCTCTCCCACCAGCTCACCTGCCATTACTGTGTAGAGATGCGGTTGAGCTGGTGCCACAGCGCCGCCTGCAGCCGCGGGAGAATCATTGCCCCTGCCCTGCCCAGCCTGGAACCAACAGCTCCCCTGCTGGCTGTGACCATAACTACACCAAAGGGGAAAGTGCTTGACAGCTGAAAGAAGGCTGTTATTGGGTATCTGTTTTTTTTTTGTTGTTGCTGCTGTCATTGTTGTTTGTCTTGTTATTATATAGATTCTAGTAAAGCACTGTTATTCCTTTTCCCATATCTTTGCCTGAAAGCCCCATAATTTCAAAGTTATAATAATTTGGAGGGAAGGAGGTCATATTTTCTATTCCAAGGGAGGTTCCTGCCTTCCTTGGCCGACATCTGTCCTTTAAACCAAGACATCTGTCAACAAAGCTCCTCAACCACAGCACACCTTCTGCAAAAAGACAGTTTGTCAGCCCCAGCCTCACAAAGAGGCATCAGGCAATCCTGACAGTCTGTGACCTGAAGAGCTGCATCTACCATTAGCAGGTCCGGGTGGCTGGAAGACTGACATGGCTGGTTCAGTGACTCCTGTAGCTACATGGGATTGAGCTTTACTGCATGGCAACACCATAACTGAGGAAGCTTGAACTAGTACGCTAACAAGACTGGAGCTAAAAGGATCTCTTTGCTCTTCCTTATCAGCTGCTGAGTCTGTTTGCTGCCTCTATTGGCTGCTCAGAGATGGTCAGAGAGGAGCTCTACCTGCTCACCCTTCCGCGTGAACTGCCATGCCCTCATAGACGTACTGAGAAATCTCCCTTGGTTGCTCCTGGCACCGCCCCCTCCTCACCTGGTTGGCTGCCGAGGGCTTTCAGGTCCTGACAAGGCTGGGGGCTGCTGCTTGGATGTGCCTGATGTCGAAAACCCCCCTGTACAGCTCAGTTTCAGCCCTCAGACTTTCCTTTGGACTTTCCTTCAGTCATGGCCACTTGTTTGTTTCTCAGGTCTAGATGTTTTGCTTATTGCCTCACCCATTTCCTTATCCCATTTTGACAAAGTTCTTGACCAGATAATCTTACTAAGTGTTCACACCTTCCTCATACTTTTATCAATTAGGTTAATTGACTAGGTTTTGTTCTTGCTATTACCTCACTTATTGTTTGTTTGTCAGGTATCTTCTATGTGTTGCTCCTTGCTTCCTTCCTTTCTTTTTATCCCCTTTTGCATTACAAAGATCCTTGACTGGATACCCTTAAGGAAACTGTGGTGGATTGACCTTGTCTGGATACCAGGTGCCCACCAAGCCAGTCTATCACTCCCCTTCCTCAAATGGGCAGGAGCAGAAAAAAAAAATATGACAAAAGACTTGTGGGTCAAGAGAAGGACAGGAAGATCACTCAGCAATTACCATAAGAGGCAAAACAGACTCGATTTGGGGAAATTAATTTAAGTTTATTGCCAATCAAAGGTCAGAGTAGGATAATAAGAAATGATAATTAAAAAAAATCCTAAAACACCTTCCCCCCTCCCCCCCTTTTCTTCCTGAGCTCAGTTTGTTTCCTGAATTCTCTACCTCCTCCCTCCAAGCAGTATACAGAGACAGGGAATGGGGGAGCCTGGAGCACCTCCTCTCCCTGTTTCTTCACTGATCTTGGTATCTGCAGAGTTGTTTGTCTCACATATTCTCACTCCTCTCTTCTGGCTGCTGTTGCACAGAACCTTTTTCCCCTTCTTAAATGTTATCACAGGGGTGCTACCACCAGGGCTGATTGGCTCAGCTTTGGCCAGTGGCAAGTCTGTCTTGCAGCTGGCTACAACTGACTGTCAGACATGGGGGTGTGGATGTGACAGCCTGGTCAGAGAGTGAGAAAACTAGATTAGTTTTCCCAGGATCAGCTTGTGAGACTTTAGAGAGTTGCAGAGAAACAATGATAGCTTGTTATTATAAACAACCTGCAGGTGGTGTTTTCCTACTCTCTGTTTTCCTGTCTTACTCAAAGACTGTTTTTAAGAAAGGTGTTTTTGTTAATTAGCCAATCAGGTGAAATGTATTGATTAATTGACCAATCTGGTCTATCTGTGTTGGAACAATATATGAAGGAGAGATTTTCGAAGTAAAGCAAGATGCTGTGCAAACCAGCCTTCTGGTGAGTCTGTGTTGTTTCTTACTCAACAGCGACATGGGGGAAGTTTCTGACATCTTAAATAAGCTATCCCTGTAGCTCTCCCCACTACCAAAACCTTGCCATGCAAAATCAGTACATGAGCAGATACTCTCCTCTTCTACATAGCCTTACAGATACTACTCCCAGCTCAATGTCAATACATACAGCACATTCACCAGAGCATGTTTTGAAAGGTTACTGTGAAACACTGAATATGTTTCATATGCAAAAGATAAGCAAAGGGACTCCACTGTTTTTCCAAGCTGCTCACCACATGGAACAGTGGTCAGCACTGAGAAGCTTTTACTCAGGGTACTGTATTCCAGTACATCCTGGGCACTTGGGTGACTGGTGCTGGAGCCTGGTCCCTATTACCCATGAGCAGAAAGCTGCAGAAAAAGACTGGAAGAGGTAATGCTGGGCAAGTTTCTGTTGGATACAGAATATCAGAAAGCTGATATTTGTTACTTCTGATTTTAGGTTCAGCTTGCTGCAGTCTAAGGCCAGAGGTGGTACCTTGTGGAGAAATAGCTACGTGATAAGAACCCAGCTAATCTGAGTTTCTGCACCTGCAAAAAACACTGTGTCCTTGAGCATGGCTGTAGTACGATAACAAGTAGTGAGAGACGTGAGAAAAAGAAATGTAAGTTTTAAAAAATGAGGAAGAGCTGATATTGTAGTATAACTAATAGACTGCTTAGCTTACAGAATATGCATGAGCTTATTACTTGTTGTAAATAAATGTCTGGTGCTCTCTTCAATAAAGGAAGCTTGCTGATTCTCACATTGAGGGTCTCGAGCCTCCTTGCGCTGCAACAGTACCTGAGGAAAACACTTGAAAGTGACCTGGTGAATGCTCTACCAGGGCTAAGAAAGTCTGAGGGTTTGGGATGACATAGTAAATAAGTTTGTCTGCAAACCAGTCCTGGACAGAGAAGAGACATCTCCCATACAGAGATGCCAATGAGTTCCAGATGACAGGTCAAGTGGCAGACTTCAGAGACTGAAGCCTCTTGCAGCTGCTTGCTCTAGTTAACTTTTGAACATGGTGTTGAATGCTGAAAAAGTAATGAGCATGTTGCAAGCACCTGCCCTTCAGACTGAGAGATTTTTGTACTCTGGATAGGCATTTAAGACAAGTGCTTCTGTGAATAAAACTCAGGTGCTCAGAAGTCTGCATAAATATAGCCATAAGTGTACATACAAGCCAGAGTTATGTATTTGTGCCTTTTGCATGATTCAGGTAATACTTTCCTTATCATCAGCCAAGAAAGAAAGGTTCAAAGCCTAGGTAAAGGTTGCTGAGAAGACAAAGGGAAAAGGGAAGCAGTCCCTACAAAGTGGTTGTCCTACTAAAGCTGCACTAAGACTATTTTCTGTTAGTGTGACCAGGCATCTAGAGAGACGTTGGGTATCAGGCAGTGTTTTATTAAACAAGGTATTTAAATAGAGATATACAGAGGTGCCTTTCTGTCAAAATGGCAGCCATATTTTTTATCATTAACAGACATCAGCCACAAGATCACTTCCTGCCAAACTGAGGTAATGGTGGTGGTACTTTAATGTCTTGACCTCTTTCCAGTTTCTTCTCACAGTCAACTAGATAGTTGACTCCATCAATGACAATCTGAACTAGTTCTACCTACAACAAGAAAAACAATAAGAAGAAAAGATTTAGGCAACACTGTTAATAGAGGAAGGAAAAAATTGGCTTGTATGGCAAAGACTGCAAGTAAAGCCAGACCCAAGGAGAACCATGACCTGGACACAGAGATCACACATGCTGTGACACAGGAAATATAGGTCATGCATCGGTCGAGTGGAAGCCCATAGTAATTCCCTTCTCCCTACCCCTTCTCCTGTTCATGCTGAGCTTGGCCTTCTAACAGTAGAAATTTTCAAATAGTCTCCTAATTTCCACCAAATTCTGCTCCTACACATATGCCTATATAAATAGACAAACAGAAATGCTTATATAAAAGGTTTAGGCTTGAGTTTAGACACCTATTTCAAATATTACCACTCTGAGAATACAAGATGCTGAGAACTACAGTATGCCAAAGCCATGGATTCCCATTTGCTGTGTTCTCACAATTTACATATTAGGACAAAGAAAGTGAAAAGGCAGTGCCATGGATGTTTAGAGTCACTGGGCAGTTCTGTCTGAAGCAACAAATGCCAGTGTAAATAAAGAGGCTCTGGTGTTTTGCCAACAGCATCTTGTGAGGTTTGGATTAATACCTTTATCCAAATGTGTTTGAGCTTAAAAGCTATGGAACATTGGTCTGACATTTGGTAGATGACTGTGAAGACTACTGGCACTTTTTCTTTCTTCTGTACAAAGTAGGATAGTTGTATTTTCTTGATGGATAGTAATGAGACATATGAGTAATACTGAAATGACTCAGAATCATGCAGAGCTCTCCCTTACTGTTTAGCATGCTTAAAGCATCTGTACATATGTGCTTACTTCTTGATGTTTTAGACTGTTGTTTACCGATATTCTTGTGAGATACAACAGCTTTATTCAATATACAGTCAGTACTGTAGAAGAAAGAATGCACTGCATCCAAATGGACACTAGTGAATTGCAGAGGATAATCTATACATCATCAACCGTAGAAACGAAAACTTACTCTGTGATATTAAGATACTAGTATAGTTTTGTACTATTTAATTTTAAAGCCATATAGTTCTTTGAGGGACTGAAAAAGCAAAAATTATGTTCTCCTATGAGAAAACAGTCAACTGAAAACTAATTGGAATGGAAGTGCAAGGAGGGGAAGAGACACACTCATTTCCCCAATCCAGTAGTAGCATGAGCCTTGAAAGCTTCTGGAGACTAACTTGCTGTGGTAAGTTGACCTTGGCTGGATATCAGTTGCCCACCAAGCCACTCTATCACTCCGTTCCTCAGATGGAGGGGGGGAGAGGGAGGGAGGGCAAGAACATAACATAGGAAAACACCCTCATGAGTCAAGATAAAGGCAGTTTACTAAAGAAAAAGCAAAGGTGGCACACATGCAAGCAATGGGAAAAAAACCCAAAGATTTTATTCTCTACTTCCTGTTAGCAAGTGATCTATGACCTCTTCCCAGGAAGCAGGGCTTCAGCATGTGTAGTGGTTGCTCCGGAAGGCAAACACTGTAAATAATGAATGAATTAATGCCCCCCCCCCTCCCCTTTTCTTAGCTTTTATATCTGAACAGATGTGATATGGTATGGAATATCCCTTTGGTCAATTTGGGTTAGCTGTCCTGGTTATGCCCCCTCTCAAGATCTTGCCCACACTCAGCCCACTGGTAAGGGGGTCATAATGTTGGAGACAGCACTGATGCTGCACCAGCGCTGCTCAACAGTAGCCAAAACACTGGTGTGTTATCAACACCTTTCTGGCTACCAATGCAAAGCACAGTACTAGGGGGGCTGCACAGGGGAAAATTAATGCCATCCCAGTCAAACAATACAGTGAAAGTGCATGACTGAATCCTAAAAGGAAAACATCATGTTAATCCACTCTTAATGTCAGTGCTTGATTCCCTGTGTAGGTTAGTCCTAAAATCCTGCTTCTTTCCTCAGCATTTTGCACTGGACACAGCAGATACCTGTCCAATGTACAGTATGCAGCTCTGTTCCCAGTGTACAAGTTCAGTGAACCTCATTCAGAAAAATGGAGAGGGACTTTTTACAAGGGTGTGTAGTGATAGGACAAGGGGGAATGGGTTTAAATTGAAAGAGAGTAGGTGTAGATTAAATATTAGGAAGAAGAAATTCTTTACTGCAAGGATGGTTAGGCACTGGCACAGGTTGCCCAGAGAAGTTGTGGATGCCCCATCCTTGGAAGTGTTCAAGGCCAAGCTTGATGGGGCCCTGGGCAACCTGTCCTAGTTGGTGACATCCCATCTAATGGCAGAGGGGTTGGAACTAGATGATCTTTAAAGTCCCTTCCAACCCAAACCATTCTATGATCCTATGATTCTTAGATACATAGCTCATGCCCAGCACTGGAGAGACAACCTGTATACCTATCTCATAGCTGTGTAGTCCAGGAGGTATTCGGGTATAAAAGTTCATGCTGTGATGCTGAGAAACATTGTCCCAAGGGAATTCTGTTACCACAACCAAATCTTTCTAGTACCTGCATGCTTTCAACAAAATGCTTCAGCACATGATGTAAACCAGTCACATTTATGGAACTCGCTCAGGAACTTGTCATATTTGGCAAACATTGCATGCACTGTAGTAATTTTTTGTTGTGTAAGCTGTTTCATTTGATTAAATTCACAAGGAGAAAAAACTGCCATAACTCCAAAAAATGACTGAATTCTTAGTGAACTCAGATGGAGGGAAAGAGTCTTAGTGCAGATCTGAGTTTAAAGGAAGGAATAAAACAAACAAGTTACCTCTGATCGACCCATGCGGTCCAGGTTGGAGATATCATACACGTCTGCTACAGCTGCTGTGTCCACTCCACCAGTGCCACGCTTCTGTAGCCTCAAGTTATCCAGGATTTTTGGAAACCTGGGATCCTAACAGAAGAAACAGGTTTGTGCATATTGTCTTTTGCCTTGCTTATTGTTATTATCCATGATCTAATACCATCTCCAGAATGACAGGCAGAGACAATTTCCTCTGTCTTTGGATTCTGGCCTGTGTTTGTCTGCTGAGTAGATTAATTTCCATAACAAATATAATAATTTTCATAATACAAGTATGCTCAGTCATGCATTATGCCTGGGACCTAGCTGCTGCACATCTTGCAAACATCCAATTGCTGTAAAATTTCATTTTTTATTTGTTTATTTATAGATCACATGAAGACCTGATTTATATCACTGGCCTTTTAAACAATTTATGTACCTTGCTAAGCTTTGGCAGCTTTACATGGACTCCAGCACGTAAACCAGTTCCTAGGTTCGAAGGACAAGTCAGAACATATCCAAGACGTTCATTCCACATGAACTCCCAGCCTCGTTCTTTAATTAGTCTTTCAACCTATGAAGGCAAAAAAAAAAAAAGAGGAAAAAGAAAGAAATGCATACATCTATTTCATCTTCCGAGTTATTTATAGATTAAATTCTTTTCACTTTGTGTTGATGATTAACTTCACAATTTACCGATGGAGGTGCATATAGATATACTCAAGTAAAGTCTGGTTTGGCTCTAGTATGAGCCTTTGTATTCATCAGGCATCAAGTTTACCAGTGAATATTACAAAAATTTCTTCATCATTTTCTAACCGCCCTTGACTTGAAAGCTCTTTAGCACTTTTATCACATGGCCTTAGCCCATGAAACTATATGGTCACATAATAATTTTTTACCTATAGTATAAATGATTTTCTGGCCTAGGTGTTTTTAGAGCAAGGTTGCAAAGCACAAGTCCAAACATCTCAAATACTGTGGAACAAACAAAAGGAGCCAAAGCCTAGTTTTATATAATTTTCTAGGTGATTACATGATGCTAGGTGAAGGACACTTGATTTTTCAATGCCTAAAATTCATAGCCCTGCTTCCACTATGAAAAGACTACATAGGTCCTCTATAATGATTTTTATTAGTAATTCTAAAACCCAGTTACAAAGGAGACTGAAATCATTATCCTCAGAAATATCATAAAGGTCTATTGACCTTTGAATAAGCCACTATTCTGTCTACTCAAATACACTTCTGAGACTTAATTCTGTGACCCAAATACAATTTCAGTTCAGTAAAACCACTGTCAGAAGATAATCAGATACCTATGCCAGTTCAAGTTCACAAGTCCTCTGCAATATAGGCAAATATTTCCATTCTGCAGAAGAATACAAAATAATGGACTCTCCTGACATTTAAATATTGTGTGAGGACGCAGAAATTGCTTTTAAGAAACTAGATCTGATTTCCTGCCTCATACACTTGCTCTGGTCACAGTTTCCAAAGCTATCTAACCATATGTCAATGTCCAGAGGTCCACTTCTCTTGAACAAGAGATAAGCACAGTAGCAGAGGAAAACATGGAAACAACATCCACAAGCTGTCACTTAGACCCCAATCCTGTACATCATTCAGTCTCATGGATATGCCTAAAAAGCATACCAGATCCTAGTGAACCACCCAGATGCCAATGACGCATGCGCTAGGCACTTTTGTTTTTCCATGTTTCCAAACTCACCACATACTCAAAATTTCTTAGAGATGCTCTGAACTCACCTTCAGGGACCATTTCCTCAATCAGATAATCATAGAACCATATAATGGCTTGGGTTAGAAAGGACCTTAAAGATCATCTAGTTCCAACCCCCTGCCATGGGCAGGGATACCTTTCACTAGACCAGGTTGCTCAGAGGCCCATCCAACTTGGCCTTGAACACTTCCAAGGATGGGGCATCCACAAGTTCTCCGGGAAACCTGTGCCAGTGCCTTACCACCCTCACAGTAAAGAATTTCTTCTTAATATCTAATCTAAACCTACTCTCTTTCAATTTAAACCCATTCCCCCTTGTCCTATCACTACATGCTCTTATAAACAGTCTCTCTCAATTTTTCTCGTAGGCTCCCTTTAGGTACCGGAAGGCCACAATTAGGTAAACCCCATAGCTGCCTCTTTTCCAGGTTGAACAAACCAAATTCTTTCAGCCTTTTCTCATAGTGGAGGTGTTCCACGTCTCTAATAATCTTGGTGACCTCCTCTGAATTCGCTCCAACAGGTCAATGTCCTTCCTGTGCTGGGGACCCCAGAGCTGGATGCAGCACTCCAGGTGGAGTTTCACATTAGCATAGTAGAAGGGCAGCATCACCTCCCTTGACCTGCTGGCCACATTTCTTTTGATGCAGCTCAGGATACAATTGGCTTTCTGGACTGCAAGCACACATTGCCAGCTCATGTCCAGCCTCTCATCCACCAGCACCTCCATGGCCTTCTCAGCAGAGCTGCTTTTGATGTGTTCATCCCCCAGCCTGTATTGATACCAGAGGCTGCCCCTACTCAGGTACAGAACCTTGCACTTGGTTTTATTAAACCTCATGAAATTCCCATGGTCCTACTTCTTGAGCTTGTCCAGGTCCCTCTGGATGGCATCCTGTCCTTCAGGCATGTCAGCTGCACCGCTCAGCTTGGTGTCATCTGCAAACTTGCTGAGGGTGCATTCAATCCCTTTGTCTATGTTCTTGATGAAGACATTGAATAACACTGGCCCCAATACAGACTCCTGAGGGACACCACTCACCACTGATGTCCATTGGGACTCTGAGTCACTGACCACTACCCTCTGAATGTGACTGTCCAATAATTTCTTATATATCTAACAGTCCACTCATCAAATTCATCTCTCTCCAGTTCAGAGAGAAGGATGTTGGGCAGGACCACGTCAAAGGCTTTACAAAAGCCCAGATAAATGATATCTGTAGCTCTTTCTTAGTCCACTGATGTAGTCACTCCATCATAGAAGGCCACTAGGTGGGTCAGGCAGGATGTGTCCTTGGTACAGTAGTACTGGCTCCCTTGAACCACCTCTCTGTCCTCCGTGTGCCCTAACATAGCTTCTAGGAGGATCTGTTCTATGATATTCCCAAGCACAGAGGTGAGGCTGACAGGTCAGTAGTTCCCAGGGTCCTGCTTTCTACCCTTTTTAAAGATGGGGACAATGTTTTCAATTTTCCAGTCACCTGGGACTTCACCTGACTGCCAAGACTTTTCAAATATCGTGCAGAGTGGCTTGGCAACTACATCAGCCAATTCCTCCAGGACACTGGGTTGCATCTCATTGGGTTCCATAGACTTTTATACATTCAGGTTCCTCAGGTGGTCATGAACCTGATCTTTACTTACAGTGGGAAGCACTTTGCTCCCCAGTCCCCATCCTGCTGTATAGCCACAGGAGAAGTGTGGGAAGAGAGGTTGCCATTGAAGACTGAGGAAAAAAATTGCTGAGTACCTCAGCCTTCTCATCCATTGTTACCAGTTAACCAGCACTGTTTATCAGGAGGGGTACACCTTCTTTGACTTTCCTTTTCTGGCTAATATACATGTAGAAACATTATAGTTCCCTGCTTTCCCTACTTTGCCATGTGGTATTTTTTTGGGGTTTTTCTTAGGTGAAGGCCTGTGCTGGTGGCTTTGAAGCAATGTGGGAATGTACAATTGTATAAGCTATACAGCAGTTGGGGATTTCCTGAGAAAGGGGAGTCTAGAAATCCAGAGAAGCTGGAGTGAAAGCTGCTTTTCCAGAGTGAGGCAAATAAAGCAATTGTTCCAAGGAAAAAGAAAAAACATTTCTTTAGTCATTCAGTGCTAAAGATTGTAATGCAAAAGCTAAAATTACATTTTACCTATTTTTTTCTACAACTCAGCTAACAATTTATTTCCTTCTTTAACTGCTATTAATGTGGGTTGCTACTTGAACTGGTGTTACTTTATTTTGTTGCTTCTGGAGATGTCAGTTCAGTGTTAATCATGCTAAGTAATGCTGACAACAGCCCAACAATAAACAAACAGGTATACTAAATTCATTGAGTTACTACCTCTTTTAAACCGTGACAAAATCTTTCAAACACCCGCTTCATGTTGCCACCCTTTTCCATGGAGATCACCCTGGTGTGGTCCTCTTCATTAATCCAGACAAGAAATGTCTTGTCATTGTTATGCCTGGTTGAGAGAAAAAAAACAGCTTTAAACACAAGATAGGCCCTGAAAAATAACTCTCAGTATCCTTAGTTTCATTACAGTCTTTCAGGACTGTGAAGAGGTTAAGCACTACAAAATAACGTTGCTCTGCACAGTTAAGGATGCAGTTAAGCTACATTCACATCTTAATTCCCCCATGCCAATGGAATCATGCAGGTTTCTCAAGTCACAGTGAGAAGAGCAGTTTTCTCTGATTACATCATGCTGCCCTGAAGCTGAGCTATGAAGAACATGTCTTCAAACATTAACACAGTTGGGATGTACAGCTGCTAAGGGAACAGGTAAAGGGAGAAGCCAAATTCTGTATCTTCAGTCCCTGGGGATGGTTTTTACTGTTGTTAGAAAATTGTGCAGTTAGAAAAAAACCTGAGGGCACAGCCACATGACCATACCTAATTGTATTGTCTTCTAAATCAAATCTCAGTGCCTTTCATATCACTTTATAACAATGAATTGCCACATCAGTCAAATTATATGTCTGAGGAAAACAGCTACATGTTACTTCTGGACACTGCATTAAAGATGCTGGCTTGGCAATTAAGATAATGCCTACAGAGAAGTTATCTATTCTTGTTCCAGAGAGATTAGTCATGACTAGGTTTCTAAAGTGCTAGATCAAACTTGAGGTCAATTTTCCTTGCTTTTCCCAATTTTTTCTATCTTTTGCAACAATTTTTCTACAGAATGTAGAAAGTGATTGATAAGATTTGTACATAGAAACAGTAGAATATGACCAAGCTTGAAACATGTGAAATTTGCAACTTCACTGAGAGCCTAACTTGCCACCTGCCTTTTACTGCAGCTTGTTTTTCACACGTTGACAATGCAAAACTGAATAGGTGCAAGCATCCTGTGGCCTGACATTATAATTACACACTATAATTACAGAGAGGTCCAGTTATTTAATTTTCAGTCATGTACAAATATTCAGGGTAGGATTTTCCAGAGACTGATGTTTTCCTGACTCAGCTTCTTTAATTAAATGAATCTTCCCATTGCATTAAGGAATGCTGAGTGATACCACAACACAGAAAAAAAAAAAAAAATCTGTTCTATGGCAATACTGCATCATGTTCAGAAGCCTATCCAGTATTATTCTGATAAGTTAAACCGACTATGTCAGGGAGCATGCACTGTAAAACCTGACAAAAGCCTGTGGAAATAATTTCATGGTGATTCACAGACTCTTTCTAAAATCAATTTTTTATGTTGAAATAGAAAAAACATATTAAAAAACCCATAGAAGGACCCTTGTTTATGGTGCTACATTGTGTTGCTGTTATTAATGATAGTTAATGTAGAATCATAGAATAATGGGATTATTTAGGTTGGAAAAGACACTTAAGATCATCAAGTCCAACCATTAACCTAACACTGTAACGTCCACCACTAAACAATGTCCTTAAGTGCCACATCTACATGTCTTTTAAATACCTCCAGGGATGGTGTCTCTATCACTTCCTTGGGCAGTCTGTTCCAATGCTTCACAACCCTTTTGGTTAAGAAATTTCTCCTAATATCAAATCTAAACCTCCCCTGGTGCAACTTGAGGCCATTTCTTCTTATCCTATTGCTTCTTACCCAGGAGAAGAGGCTGACCCCCCACCTCAGGTAGTTGTAGAAAGTGAGAAGGTCTCCCCTCAGTCTCCTTTTCTCCAGATTGAACAAATCTGGTTCCCTCAGCCACTTCTCATCTGACTTGTGGTCTAGGCCTTTCACCAGCTTTGTTGCCCTTCTCTGGACACACTCCAGAACCAATACATCTTTCTTGTAGTGAGGGGCCCAAAAGTGAACACAGTATTTGAGGTGTGGCCCCACCATTGCCAAGTACAGGACAATCACTTCCCTCGCCCTGCTGGCCACACTATTTCTGATACAAGCCAGCGTGCCATTGGTCTTCTTGGCCACCTGGGCACACTTCAGGCTCATTCATATGGCTATTGACCAACACCCCCAAGTCCTTTTCTACTGAGCAGCTTTCTAGACACTCTTCCCCAAGCCTGTGGCATTGCATGGGGTAGTTGTGACCCAAGTGCAGGACCTGGCATTTACCCTGGTTGAACCTCATGCAATTGGCCTCAGCCCATCTATCTAGTCTGTCCAGATCTCTCTACAAAGCCTTCCTGCCCTCAAGCAGATAAACACTCCTACCTAACTTGGTGTCATCTGCAAATATATTGATGGTTCACTCGATGCCCTCATCCAAATCATCAATAAAGATATTAAACAGAATTGAACCCAATAGTGAGCCCTGAGAAACATCACTTGTTAGTTTTAACTCCATTCACCACACCTCTTTGGACCCAGCCATTCAGTCAGTTTTTTACCCAGTAGAGAGTGAGAGTACACCCTTTCAAGCCATGAGCAGCTAGTTTCTCCAGGAGAATGCTGTGTGAAACTGTGTCAAAGGCTTTACTGAAGCCCAGCTAAATAACACCTGCAGCCTTTCCCTCATCTACTAAGTGGATGACATTGTCTTAGAAGGAGACCAGGTTAGTCAAGCAGGACCTGCCTTTCCTAAGCCCATGCTGGCTGGGTCTGATCCCCTGCTTGTCCTGTACATGCCATTTGATGGCACTCATGATGATCTGCTCCATAATCTTCCTGCACACCAAGGTCATGCTGACAGGCCTGTAGTTCCTCAGATCATCCTTCTGGCCCTTCTTGTAGATGGACTTCACATTTGGTAACTTCCAGTCAACTGAGACCTCCTCAGTTAGACAGGACTGCTGGTAAATAATTGAAAGCAGTTTGGTGAGTGTCCACTCCCTCAGTACTCTTGGAAGAATCCCTTTGGGCCCCATTGAGTTTTGTATTTCTAAGTAGTGTTGCAGGTCACTGACCATTTCCCCTTGGATAATGGGGCTTCATTCTGCTCCCTGTCTTCCAGCTCAGAGGGCTGGGTGCACTGAGAACAATTGATTTTACTATTAAAGATTGAGGTAATGAAGGAATTAAGTACCTCAGCCTTTCCTCATCCTTTGTCACCATGTTTCCCCCTCCCATCCAATAACGGATGAAGAGTCTCTTTAGTCCTCCTTGTGTTGTTAATGTATTTATACAACTATTTTTATTGCCTTTTATGGAAGTTGCCATATTAACTTCTAGCTGTGCTTCCTGGACTCTTTTGCCCTTCAGGACTGCCTCACAAGGCACTCTCTCAACCAGGCCCTAAAACAGGCCAAAGTCTGCCTTCCAGAAGTCCAAGGTAGCAGTTCTGGTAACCATATTTCTTACTCCTCCAAGAATTGAAAACCCTTATCCTTTCATGATCGGTGTGCTCAAAATGGCCCCCAAACATCGTATCATCCACAGTTCTTTCTCTTTTCACAAACAAAAAGTCCAGCAAGCATGTCTTCCCTAATTGGCTCATTCTCCAGCTGTGTCAGGAAGTTTTCTTCTGCACATTCCAGTACCTTCTAGACTGTTTCCTCTCTGCTGTATTGTATTTCCAGCAGACAAGTGGTAAGCTGAAGTCTCCAAGAGAAAAAGGGCTAGTGAATGTGAGACTACTCCCAGATGCTCATAGGATAGTTCATCTGCCTTTTTATCCTGGTTAAATGAAGACCACAAGGATATCTGCCTTGTAAGCCTTTTCACTGGTTCTTGCTTATAAACATGCAACCCTTTCATCACCATTGGCAAGCTCTAAACAGTCAAAACACTCCCTAACATACATGGCTACCCCATGGCCTCTCCTTCCTTGCGTATCCCTTCTGAAGAGTTTATAGCCATCCATTGAAGCACTCCAGTTCTGAGTCATCCCACCATGTTTTCATGACTGCAATTATATCATAGCTTTTCATCTGTGCAATGACTTCCAGCTCCTCCTGTTTGCTGCCCATGCTGCAGGAATTGGTGTAGATGCACTTCAGCTGGGGTATTGATCCTTCCACCTTTATTGTGGGAGAAGCCCTAATTCCTTTGTGACTGTTATCAAGCTCTTCTATGGTTTTTAACACTTCAACAATCCTTGCATCATTTGTGTGTCTTTGCCTATAAAACTATAAAGGGGTTTTTTTCTTCAATTAATCTTTTGAAACACTACAAAAATATTTAAAAACAAACTGAACATGCTATGAGTACCAGTGCAGAGTGACTGTGGGGTTAGGAGAAGCAAGGAGACTTGTAATACATTTTTTAAAACATGACACAAGCTTCTACATATCACACAACATACCAGATTCCTCTGGCATCTGGCCAGTCACGTGCCATCCCAGCACATGTTAGCAAAGGAGACACTGGCTTATCAAAGAGAAAATGGTCCTGGACACAAAAACAGGACCAGGAAGAGAAATAAAAACAGAGAAAGAGAAAGATACAAAATAAATTGAAGTTTATTAAGGGAAGCAGTATAACCCTGTCTTATCCATTTAATATTAAGGTAGTCAATACAATTAAATGAAATAGCATGGCTTGTGAACCTGATTCTTTCCTGACTTAAAGTATGAGAATAATGTTGATAACACACTCATGTTTTGGTTGTTGCTCAGCAGTGCTTACTCTAATTCAAGGACTTCTCAGTTTCCCATGGTCTGCCAATGAGGAGGTGCACAAAAAGCTAGGGGGGAGCATGACCCAGACAGCTGACCTGAACTAGCCAAAGGGATATTCCATACCATAGAATATCATGCTCGTTATATAAACTGAGGGGAGTTGGAGCAGCTGAGGAGTGGCTGCACAGTACTTACTTGCCAGCTGGGGTTAAACCACGACAGACTTGTCTGGGTCAAAGTTGACCTCTAGATAAACCTTTCAACCAAATATTATATGTATCCACTCATTAAAATAGTATTGTTAGCAATATGATATATGCATCTGTTCATTGGCAAAACATGTATTCATGTGTCCATATTGAGAAACTAGACAAGACCATATCTGGCCTTGTCTGCAGGTGTAGGAACAAAGACAACTCCCTTGGTTCCTCCTTGAGGCCTGGCCAGGCTTTGGGAGAAACCCAATAGGAGAATGAAACCAGATATTTCCATTCTAGAAATAATAGTAGCTTGTTTATTCAACAACATAAAAGCTGGGCTACTCTCACAGTGAAGTTGGAAGCCTCTTTTCCTGTAGGTGGGTGCACCTGTAGGATTTCCCAGTTACCAGGAATGGTCCTCCAGTCCTTTGCTGTGACAGTGTCTTCCTCCAGCTTTTGTGCAGATCTGGATGAAGTGGTAAAGTATTGTGGTAACTGGTGATGTATCTTTCTTAATCACTATAGGCATTCTTTTGTAGCAATGATTAGATGGATTGCTTAGCTTACCCTTTTGTAATTCTTTGCAGTTTTGTATTATAGTAAATTACACTAATCCTTAAGTTGGTGTCTGTCTTTGGTACTGACCCTGCCCACCATCAAAACAGCTATCTACTGGGAACTATCAATAATTACATCTTTCATTTTCTCTCCCGGAGAGCCAACCTATGGGGGAGATTTCCTTCCCTCCTTCCTCTGATTACAGTAGCATTTGAGAACTTTAAAGATTTTGAATACCCTTTGCACAGCCTTGAAACCAACCTGATTCTTGTGCTAGGAGCCAGCATGTTGCTGAATATGGTTCAGGTCTTGTTTAAGGTTAAACAGTTATTTAAGAACATCACCCAGGCATCTATCTCAAGGATGGATAGTTTTTAACGGCAGGGTGTGGGAAAATATGGGCAAGTACCCAGGACAGTGACCACCTTCAACATTTTGGAACCCCTGAAAATGTGTAGAATCCTGAAAAACTAGTAAATATTAGGAAGAAGTATGCTGTCACCCTGGCAATTCCAGAGAGATACAAATCACTGCAACCTGTTGGGGCCTGGCTAATGCCTACAGAACCCTGTTCTACACTACTCAGTACCCTCAGGGGGAAGACATCTCTGGATCTGATGACAAAATGACAGGCACTGAGGCTTCTACAACCCCAATGATAGACATTGTGGCTACTTGAGCCCCAGTGACAGGTCCTGCACTTACTCCAACCCCTGTGACAGACACTGCCACTGAACCAGAGAACCAACCTGTGCTGGTTGATTCAGTTACCCCTATACACAAGAAGAAATAGACATGAAAGATATCTCATTTAGTAAAGGAGGACACGTGCAAAAGCCAGACATGTAACATGGAGTTATACTTACATCAATAAGCTGCTGCTGATCCTTCTCAGACATATTTGTCAAGCTATAGTACTTTCCAGAAAGGTCTCCTTTCAGCCCAGCTAGAGCAGTGACTACAACATTTTCCACTTCTCTTCTCTCTGCCCTGGTACAAGCTGGAGGAAGGCTGAGACCCCGAATGCTACGACCAGTACGTACTCGTGATGAGAGGACATATCTCTCATCAAATTGACCATGGGTGATCTGAAGTAAAAATGTTTTTTAATTTACATACAGTCACTCATTTTGTACATCACCATTTAAAAATCCCATCATAAAAAATGGGTCACCTTTCTGCCCAGGAATCATGACCTCTTCTAGATATCACAGAACATTAGGAACCCTTCTGTTTCAAATAATAAGGGTTTTTTAAGAAACTTCAAAGTTCTTTTGCTGACTGAATGTGACAAAGTAATCAGCTGATTTTTCTTAGCTCCAGCATGGAATATGAAAAGATCTGAATGGCTTTTGGAAACATGGATATGAACATGAAAATGCAGACAGATGTGGAAGTTCTTCTGAAAGAAGAAAGTCTAAGATGACACTAATCAATGCCATTATTGAACTATGAAGGAAATACTAAGCAATGGCTAAGACTTGACTCTGTGTGTGCAGAAGAAGGGGAATGTTTTCACTCTGATCCTTAAATACATGGTTAACTTTAGCTCATGAACAGGCTCACAGTGCCATTAGGCAAAGCCCCAAATGTTTTGTACCAGCTGGGATCAATATCTCTGTTAAGAACAAGGAAGGAATGCAACTAGTTTGCTGTTAGGTCCATGAGTGCACCAAGGATCTCTTCAAACCTCTTTCACCCTCTCTCCACTGGGTTTTATCCAGCTCTGATATTGCACAGTTGTGTAACCATGGATCCAACAACTTTGAAACTAGCTGTCTGAAAAAGATTTCTGAGGAGTTTCATCTGCAGTCTTTACACCTTGATTTGAGCTGCATTGAATTTAAGGCTCCTTTCAGTCCTTGTCTGAGCTACTTTGTAAGTATGCCTGTGCCTGGTCTTGTACCTTGTTTATCCTGACCCTGTCTCGCTGACCAGTCCTCAGACTTGCCTTGTCACTATGGGGTTTTCTGTCAATCACTGGCCTGTTGGCTGAACCTGATGCCTTAAGTTTTAGCTTTCATATTTTTCAGATTCTATACTGCCTTAGTGTGTTACTCTGAACTTCATATTAAATGCTAGTAAGTTCTCTCCACGGGATAGTTAAACAAAACAATCCTTTTCCAGCTTGAGAACCAGGGACAGCCTCGGGTGCAAAAGCATAAACAATGGCAAATTGAAGAAAGCAACCAGGAGGATGGGACTTCATAACCTGAAGCTGTAATTGGACAATTAACCCCAATACGTAAATAGACCAAAACTTAGAAAAGTGTGAAAACTCATGACTGTCGTCCATCTTGGGTGTAGCCCTGGCCAGGCTCTTGTACTGCCCAAGGTGTATCCTTTAAGGCCTTTTAATAAATACCTACTTTATTCTTTTAACTTTGTCTAGTGTCTGTTCTAGGTCAGCCTCTCTAGGCATCAAACCTGTTTACTGTAACTAGTCCTGTTCACCTGTTCTCTACTTGCTTGGGTACTGTGGAAATGTGCCTTTGGTGGATCCGCTGTTTTGCCTGTCTTGCTATCACTCTTGGCTCCTAGCTTGCTCCTTTTGCACAGTCTTGTACCTCTGACACTTCTGCATAATGTCAGGGTGTAATTGAATGCAGCAGTCAGGTAAAAGTGGTCCAGTAAAGAGAGGGAATTAGAAGAAAATAATAAGGAAGAGAAAGAAAGGCCATGTAGATGCTAGCTTGTCAGATGCTGAAAACCCCAGGAAATCTAAGCTGTAAACTAACAGGCTTGCAATAAGAAAGGACAGAAATGGAGCTCACTTCATTCAGACATACTCCCTTTGGGATGTGCCATTTCAGTAATTTGTGTCATTCCAGTTTCTTTAGCCAGTTTCCTCAATTTCATTGGAGTTTGACTGGGGGAAAAATGTACTATTACATACAATATCATCATTGTAAGCAGCAGCATTGAATTTTGATTTCCTCATTATTTTATTTAAATCCTACCTTGGATGCATCCAGGTCTGTGTGATGCTTCATTGTGCATGGATCATAGCCATTATGTCTCACTTTAATGACAGGGTCAAAAATCTCAGCAAATACCTATGGAGTCAAGAGAATCTACAAAAAGTCTTCACTATCATAGAAACACTTTATTGCACTAACTTCAGTCCCAAGGGAAATCCCTGGTACAGGCTCCTGGCTGATAGCCATGGATGTCAGCAAGTGCTGACTGGGGTAAATATAAAGGGAAGGGTCATATGTGGGTTGTATCTTTGAAAACGCATCCGAAAAAATTCCCTCTCAAAATCTATTTTCAATAGATCTATTGCTTATGTAGCAGATGGTAACTGCCAGTAGTTTGCCATGAGATTTGCAATTGCTCTGAGTTTCTCCTGTACATTACAGAAGCAGAACATGAAATTTCACCCTCTGTCTCCTAATAATAAATTGGGAGATTATTGGTGGTGGATTTCAGTCATTTTGACCTTAACAGTGTTCTATAGTGGTTGCTCACCTTCACAACAAAAATTGCACCTTACTTTAGTTGCAGGCTTATTCTAATTACCCCAGATAGGTACCATATGTGATGGCAACCAGATTAAATTTCAGGATTTATTAGCAACTAAAATACATGTTCAGTATCCAGGCAGCTTCTGCCCTGTTCTTAGGTCATATGAGAATATCTGTCTTCACTGCCATTGACTACTGGTGCTACTTAGAACCATTTAGCACATGTATGTCAACACATCACAATCACACCTTCATTCTGTTGTGCAGCAATAACTCTAGCAGAGCTTTTCAAGGCAGCCACTATGTCTAAATAAGTAAAACAAATCACAGAAGCTGGTAGTCCCAGAATACCAGATGTCTTCTTCCATGTTGAGCAGCCTAGCATTTGGGATACTCTTAAGAGATTATATAATAATATACTATTGTATGGTAGACTGAAGGAAGCAGATCACATAGGTCAATAAAAACAAGAATTTTCTTCTTTTTTATATACTAATACTGTCTTTGGCTTTTGTCAGGGTCCACTAGTTACGGCTTAAAGATGCCCAGCACTTCACAGAAGCCATTTTTTTTCAGTTCTGACACAGTTTTTTTTTTACAGTGTAATTTATATATTACCTTTATTTTGGTATCTCCTGCTGTTTTTCCATAAACTATGTTTACTATTAGGAAAGAGAGCAGTTGTTGGAGGCAAATAGAGGATTGCTCCCAAACAACCACATTTTATTGACTTTGACTGCAGTATAGAGGGCTCCTTTAGCAATGCCTCATATTCACTGCTTTTCCTAATGTAGAATAGCATTCAAATCCTCATTAAGAGTAAGGAAAATGTACATGATCTACCCCATATATATTCCCTGGGTCACAATTTTTCTTAGAAGTCCCTATTTGACTAAGAATATGTGTTCATATAATGAGGTCTTATGAAATATACCATACAAACTGAAAAAAATATAATAGAATTGTGAAAATACTTTACCTCATAGGATTCTTCATCACCTGCAACCATACCCACAGTTTTAATGAAAGGATGGCCAGGATTGTCAACCCCGGTTTGGATACACTGGTCTAGGGTGTAGCCATTGGGAGTCATCTTGTCCCTTAGCCTGGCATAAATTGCTGGTGTGAGGCATTCAGCCATGCAGTTGTTATGTTTGCGGAGATCAGGATAGTCTGCACTGAAGAGAAAAAAACATAATAAGCACTTAATATGATATCTTTAAACAGTAATCCTTGCTAGTTTAAGAAACTACTTAAGGGATCAGGAAATATGGAATACACAGCATAGCTGAAAAATATAATTAGTTCTTGGTTTATACCTGTATTCAGTTCATGTGGCAAGATTTTTCTAGTGGAGGGGCTGCAGGAATGCCTTCTATGAAAAGAAATCAAGAGCTGCCTCCATGCTCAGAGACAGTTTCAGTGGGCTCCAAAATGGACCCCACCACTGGCCAAGGCTGTGCCAATCGGTGAAGCTGGTGGCGTTTCTGTGATAATATATTTAAGAAAGGGTAAAAGACACTGCATAGTAGTTGTGAGAGAGAAAAGTAAGAAAAAATGTGAGAAAAAACAACCCTGCAGACATCAAGGTCAGTGAAGAAGGAGGGAGAGGAGGTGCTTCAGGTGCCGGAGCAGAGATTCCCCTGCAGCCTGTGGTGAAGACCATGGTGAGGCAAGCTAAACCCCTGCAGCCTATGAAGGATCCCATGCCAGAGGAGAATGATATGCCATGAGGGAAGGTGCAGCCCATGGTGAGCCAATGATACAGCAGGGTCCTATCAGGAACTGTGGCCCATGGAGTGTAGACCATGCAGGAGCAGGTTTTCTAGCAGGAACTGTAGTCTGTGGAGGACCCATGCAGGAGCAGTCCTTGAAGAACTGCAGTTTGTTCTTCAGAGGGATTCGCACTGAAGATCACTGTTGTGGTTTGACACTGGCCAAATGCCAGGCACCTAAGAAAGGCACTCACTCAGCCTCCCCTGCCACAGCTGGGCAGAGGAGAGAAAAAAAAAAATAAATGAAGGGTTCATGAGTTGAGATAAGGACTGAGAGAAAACACCCCAAGGGCAAAACAGGCTCGGCTTGGAGGCGCAAAGTGAATTTATTACTAACAAAATCAGAGGAGAATACTGAGAAGTAAAATAAGCCCTTAAGAACACCTTTTCTTCCCCCAACCCCCCTTCCTACCGACAGTGCAAGGAGACAAGGAGTATGGGGTTGGGTCAGTTCATCACCCAAGGTTTTCTTCCACTCCTTGGGGAATGGAGTCCTTCTCCTGCTATGCTGTGGGGTCTCTCCCATGTGAGACAGTTCTCCACAAACTTCTTCAACATGAGTCCACTCTCACAAGCAGCAGTCCTACTGCACCTGCTGCAACATTAGTCCCTCCAAGGACAAACAGTCCTCCCAAAACTGTGTCAGCATGGATCTCTCTTCCACGGGGTGCAGCCCTTCAAAGACAGGCTGCTCCAACTTGGAAGCAGGGGCTCCCCCTCTCACTCCACTGGGTCTCCCACTGGACCACAGCCTACTCTAGGCATCCTCCCACTCTGGCCTGGGCACCTCTCCCCCAGGCTCTGAGTGGATCTCTGCATCCCCAGAATCCCCATGGGCTGCAGGGGGACAGCCTGCTTCACCATGGTCATCACCATGGCCTACAGAGCAATCTCGGCTCCGGTGCCTGGAGCACCTTTTCCCTCTCCTTTTCTACTGACCTTGGTGTCGCCATGTTGGTTTCCCCTCACATGTTCTTACCTCCTCATGTTCTCTGGCTAGGAAAAAGACTGTGCCCCCACTTTGTTTGGAATTTCTTCTTAAATATGTCATAACAGAGGCATTACCAACCTCTCTCATTGGCCCAGGTTTGGCCAGCGGCACGTCCATCTTCAGAGCCATCAGGGATTGACTCTGCTGGACATGGTGGAAGCTTCTAGCAGCTTCGTACAGAAACTGCCTCTGTGGCCCACCTGCTACCAAAAAACAGGCCGTGCAAAACCAACACATTCATGAAGGACTCTATCCCGTGGGAGGAAACCCACTCTGGATCAGGGGAACAGTGTGAGGAGGAAGGAGTGGCAAAGTGTTATGGGCTGATCAGAACCCCCATTCCCCATCCCTGCCTATGCCGCTTCGGGAGGAGGAGGTAGAAGAGTTAGGAGTGAAGTCAAGCCTGGGAAGAAGAGGAGTGTGGGGGACAGGTGATTTTAGTTTTGTTTTTATTTCTCAATATCATACTCTGTTACAACTGATTGGCAATTTTAAAAATTATTCTTCCCCGAGTCAAGTCTGTTTGGCCTATGATGATAATTGGCCTCCAATCTCTTTGTCTTTATCTCCACCCACAAGGTTTTTAACCTTGTTTTCTCCTCCTGTCTTGCTAACAAGGGGAAGTAAGAGAGTGGCTGTGTGGACGTAAGGCAGCCGTACAAAGATGACCCATCGCAATACATTGCACTGAAATTTAGGAAGGGAGGTATATTGAAGTCACACAAAGTACTCCACACTGCACTGCTGGGCTACTCCACTAACAGACAATAGCAGTTTTCTGTTACTTGGAGCGACCAGACAAATGAATCCTTGAAAGTGTATTAAAACCTATTAAATCTCTGCTAAGATACTTACTGAGAATTAAAAGTGCTCTAACACTGTTTTGTTCAAGTAGGAAATTAATTATGTTTAACTGAATAAGAGCTCTCATTCTGAACTGAAATATTCTTACAGCTTTGTGGACATCAGTGTAACTGTCTGATCTATATCAGCTAGGAATCTATTAAAAAAAATATTTGAGGTTGTTTTAATGGTTTTATTTACCAAAAGCTGTACAATATAATAAAGCAGAGAAAATGAAGATTATATGCTTTCAGAAAGCATTTTTGTGAGTCAGATCACGTTTACCTTGTTTTGACAGCACTTTGCTTTATGCACAATCCCATTACTTTTATGAGCGTTTATTTGAACTAAGATGCTATTTGCCATGAGGGAAAAAAAAAAAGTCTGTCAAAGCCTGGTCCTTTTTTGAGGTGTTTTGTCTTTTCACAAATATGGCCAGCAAAGTGAGCATACATATTTGTAGTTCGTTTCTAATTATTAACCAACTAGGTTTTAAACAGAATTAGGAATATTTCAAGTACAGTAGTTATAGAAGATATTTCTTCACTACTTGTATAATTAAAATAATTTTATCCTTCCTAATATTAGAATCTATGCAACCAGACAGTCCAATAGACACTGAAAGCATTCAAGAGCTGACAAGATAAAATAAGGACTGATTTTGTGCTTTGCCTAAAAATTGAACCATTTTTCAGGCTTGTCATTGTTTGGCAATGATTTTATAAGTATATTGATATGATTGAACATCCCTGTTTTCTGTCCTTGAAGGCCATTGTCAGTGCTATCTAAAACTGGGGTTATTAATAAAGGATGCTGGGTTTTAGGTTGACAGTTAACAATCCATATGCAGACAAATAGATGGTGTGTTTGAGTGAGGGAATAGGTGCTCTAAAGCTTTAATGGAGATCTTCCTCCCCCAAAGAGTTAAACATCATGCCTAGCTCAGTTAGCTGGGCCCTATGCTCAGGTGACTAGTAAACCCAAAGAGCTTACCTTGGAGGGAAGAGTTTTCGTTTTTCTTGAACAGTAGCTTTAACATTTTGCTTATTGAAGAGGTACCCAGCAGTTAGGATCCCTGTGCCTGCTGCTGCAAAGGATGCAGCAGTTGCATGGCCAGCCAGGAGACGACAGAATGTGCTAGCCATTTGTCTTGGAAGGATACAATTTCTAAAAGAGAAGGCAAGCTGAAATCAACACAGAAGATCTCATGCAATGCAAGTGAAAAACAAACCCTCACTTTTAACTGTAGTGCAATAAATGAAGCAATAATTTTAATTATTGGTTTGCATTGAAACAGCGCATTAAGAAAAATGGTTAGAATTTACTGTATTTCTATATATATACCTCTGGTAGACTTGGAAATCAACTGATTTTTAGTGCTATATTTAGCACACAATTCTAAACCCAACACTCAGAGTATTTTAATTGTGTTAATGATTTAGGGCCATAATTGAATGCTTTAGCTTGCTTCATAGCAAAAATACATTACACAGAGGTGGCTTTCCACTGACCAAAAAGGTGCAATATTGGAGGAAAAATGGCAGACAAAAGTATATAACACAGAAGGACTATTTTGGGGAAAGGGGTAAGACCAAAGAAGGTTGAAATCATATGGGGGTTATGAATATTTCATTGTATAATCAGTTTTATAATGCTGATTGTAGATTGCATAAATTTGAGGCATGGAGTGGGGTAAGGCATCCTGCAAAGTCATAAGTATAAATTCTATATTTTTGTTGAAAATGTTTCCAGGTGACTCTAAGTGGCTGTCCAGTCAAAAAGGTCAGATGTGGCAGGATATGGCATTAGGTAGGTGCTAAGTTT
Source organism: Zonotrichia albicollis (assembly GCF_047830755.1). NCBI lineage: Eukaryota > Metazoa > Chordata > Aves > Passeriformes > Passerellidae > Zonotrichia > Zonotrichia albicollis. Next base: position 20,115,755 of record NC_133859.1, on the reverse strand, counting down.
CAATGCTATCACGTACAGAAACTCATGTGCCTTTTCATACAAGCCTGACCTGTTAAACACTTTGTGCTTTTTTTCCCATATGAACAAAGTTGAAATAGGCCAGAACTCATCAACCTGAAAAAGATACAGTTTGGAGGAGGAATAGGGTAAAGACCTAAGAATCCTGAGTGGCATGAGAAACATGGATAGAGATCAACTCTTCATTACCTTTTCCAATATAAGAATAAAGTCCAATAAAGGCAATTAGTGGGACAAACATTCAAAACAAAGGTAGGCGACTCTTTATGCAATCTCACAGAATCACAGAATATGCTGAGTTGGAAGGGACCCACAAGGGTCATCAAGTCCAACTCCTGGCTGCGCACAGGATCATCCCCAAGAGTCACACACCATGTGCTTGAGAGCATTGTCCAAATGCTTCTTGAACTCTGTCAGGCTTGATGCTGTGACCACCTCCCTGGGGTGCCTGTTCCAGTGCCCAACCATACTCTGGGTGAAGAACATTTTTCTGATAGCCAACCTAAACCTCTCCTGACGCAACTTCAGGCCATTTCCTTGGGTCCTGTCACTGAGCACCACAGAGAAGAGATCAGTGTCTGCCCCTCCTCTTCTCCTCATGAGGAAGTTGTAGAGTGAAATCAGGTCTCCCCTCAGTCTCTTCTTCTCCAGGGTGAACAGACCAAGCAGCCTCAGCTACTCCTCCTAAGGCTTCCCCTCAAGACTCTTCACCATTTTTGTTGTCCTCCATTGGACACTCTCCTCTTCTCAAAGGATACTGTATATGCAAGACATTTCTATGGGTTCAACAGGAGACTGAACAAGTACATGGAAGAAATGCATTGTAGGCTTTAAACAGACACGTGAAAACAGGAAGCATACAATCATCTTTCAGAATAACAAATATGACTAAAGAAAGCAAAATAAGATGACATCTTCAAGCCACAAGGTGTCACTTAGCAGAGGCACATTATAAGCAGCATTTTCTGGATCAGTGTGGAAAGATGGCTGGGTGTAAAATTAGACGAAACTGAGAAGCTATATTCACATCCTAACAGAAGTTATAACAGCACAGAAATTATAGGATAATATACAGTTGCTGCTCCCTTGGTGGAATGTGGTTGGCATGCTCAAGACCCATTCCACAATAATTCCCCATACCCACAATCTGCAACCATAGCACCTGCTAAGGGTGATGGAACAGAAGCTGGAGTGAAAACACTGCAGCCAGGCTCTATTGAAATCCTTGCAGTGAGGGGAACGCAATCGTACTTTGCAGCTGATAAACCACATAGCACCTGTCAACCAAGGGAGATAGAAGATGTCTTGCTACCAAGCCAAAAACTGTTGTTGTTATATTTCTAGAGTCCCAGCTCTCAGGCTGCCACAGCTCTCGGCTATCCTATCTTCTATCATGTCTTGTTGTCGTTATATTTCTAGAGCCCCATACCGTCTTTCAGTGTTGTCTTACAAGCAGATCTTCACAGCACTATTGCTCCTGCTTCTTCATCAGAGCTCCACCAGGGCTCTCCCTAACCAGGTACCCCCCCCCCCCCCCCCCCCTTTATCCCAGTTATCTTCATTAGCCACAGCTGCCACCCAATTAAGGACATCACAGCTGCAGCCCATTTAGAACAACTAGGATTGGGGCAAGGCCACTTATACAATACATATATTTTACTAGGACTCCTACTATAAACAACTGTGGTGAAATTGTTCTCCTCAGATGAACTTGGTCCATTATAGCCTAATTATAATGTTAGAGCGCACCTCCATCACAAAGTTACCCCCCTCCAAGGTACAACCACTCCTCACTGGAAATGTGCTCTATATTTTTTTGACTGCATCTTTAAAAGTGAAGTGAGAGAATTTTGCACCAATCAGTAACAAAGGTATGCATGACTAGAGTCAGTCAAGCTCCACCTAAACACAAAGAAATAGCATAAAAGTAAGTCAATAATGGGGGGAAAGTTAGGGAAGACTCCATCATAATTGCTGGGCTCAGTTGATGGGCTGAACCTGTCTTTTCTCCCATAGGGATGCCTGTTGGGTAAGAACCATATTCTGTGCACACTGAATTCTTTTACTGGGAATTAGAGCTTGTCTGTATGTTGCTTTGAATATGTTTTTGCAGTCAGAAACTATCACTGGCAATCCGTGAACCTTAACCTGTCACAATTTTAAATTAATAAAGAGTGTTATTCTGTGAACTGTTAGTGTGAGTCCTTCATGGGCGCTGGCAATCACCGGCAGCAGGGAATATACTTGAATACAATGGAAGGCCCACTGAAGGGTCATAAATTGGGAAGACACACTGAGGGGTCTCTCTTATCCTGTTGGCATATTTCCCTGAATAAATCAGTTGAACTGCCCTCCAATCCAGCAGGACTGCTCAGTGAAGGGTCCCCATAAGGGGATGCTGACAGACTGGTCAGGCACAAGGGTCTTGGCTTTCCTGGGGCACTGACAGATGTCACATTCACATTTTCTGAAAAATCCCTTCGCCCAAGATTTTTCTCCTGGGAAGCTGAGAAGCCTCAGAGAAAAAGGAAAACAATTTTATCTCATTTGCTTCTCCTCTGTTTTGCTCATGTGGAATGTGCTTGGAGATTGTTTACCACAGGTGATTTTTTCATTGGGTTTCTGGTGTGAGTGTTTTGACTCAATGGCCAATCAGTGCCAAGCTGTGTCGGGACTCTGGAGAGAGTAATGAGTTTTCATTATCTTTTTAGCATTCTGGAAGTATCCTTTCTGTATTCTTTAGTATAGTTTAGTATAGCATTCTTTTATATAATTTAGCATCATAAAATAATAAATTAGCCTTCTGAGAACATGGAGTCAGATTCATCATTCCTTCCTCCCTGCCACAGGGGTCCCAGCAAATACAATAGACAGACATTAAATATTAATGATCAAGTAAATCTCCCCACACTAACGGTTGAGGAAATCTCCCTTTTTCATGTGACAATCAGTCTTGAAGTACCAAACCAGGATTATGTTTGTCTCTCAAGAAATGGTGATTTTTCATTCTTCAAAACAAAAAGAGAATCTCTTTTGTATTTATACTGCATGTACTACGTACTACACAAAACTTTAAAATAAGAATGAACATAAAGGATTTCAAATTTAGAAGCCTTGCTGTTATTCAATAATGTTCTTAGTTTGAGGAGTAGGGTGGTGGAGGGAGGGCTCTTTCAAAGATGAAAATGTGTAGAGCTTGCCTCATGACATGTTCCTATAAAATTCCTGTAGTATGTATTTTCAGTGAGCTAGGGAAGAAAAGAGATAGCTGTTTAGAGAGAGGAAGTCATGGTGGGCAATATTGCTCTGGGAAGATAATCCAGGAAGATACTTATCAGGAATTTGCGTGATCTGTTAATTATTCCCAGAAGTATGTTCCCAGTGCAGCTATGGTTTTGGGATTATGTCTAGAGTACAGGAGATCTCAGCATCTAACAGAGAAAATGGCCTATTCTATAAAACACTGAAGAAAAGAATGCATATTTTTTTCTTCCTCAAAAGAGAATGCATTTTTTTCTTCCTCAGAATTTGACTTGCAAAGCAATATCTACTTTGTACTTCAGTGACATATGGCAGATGAGAAACATAGATGTGTTTCAGATTTCATAGAATTGTATAATACTAGGTATGTCAAGGATCTTCCGGTCCAACATTTCTTGGAAAAAGCAAGGTCTAGACCAGATGGCCCAGCATCCTGTCCAGCTAAATTGTAAAAGTGTCCAGTGTTGGAGAATCCACCACTTCCCTGGGGAAATTATTCCAAGAGCTGATTGTTCTTACTGTGAACAAATTTCTTCTTGTGTCCAATCGGAATCTCTCCAGGAGTAACTTGTATCCATTACCCCTTGTCTTTTACATGTGACTCTTTGTAAAAAGAGTCTCCATCTTCTTTGTAACCACCCTTTAAATACTGGAACATGGTGCTAAGGTGTCCCCTAAGCCTTCTCAGGGCTGAACCAACCCAGTTCTCTCAGCCTTTCCTAATATGACAGATTTCCTACTCATTTGATCATCTTTTTGTCCCTTTTGTGGACTCTCTCAGTCTTGTCCACATCTTTTGTGTAGCAGGGACCAAAACTGGACACAGTATTCCTGGCATGGTACTGAGAAGACTGGGATAGACTTTGTCATCTCTACTGGTTGATTCAAGCCAGAATTCTGTTGACTTTCTTTGCCACAGCAGCACACTGTTCACTCATATTGAGCTTTTTGTCCACCAGGATCCTTAGGTCCCTTTCCATAGAGCTGCTCTCCAGCCAGGTAGATCTCAGCCTGTGCTGCACTCCTGGATTCTGTTTTCCCATGTGCAAGACCTTACACTTGTCCTTGTTGAACTTCATAAGGTTCTTGTCAGTCCACCCTTTCAGCCTATCCAGGTCTTCCTACAGGGTGGCTCTCCCTTATGAGGTGCCTACTTCCCCACTCAGTTTGGTATCATTGGCAAACACTTGATCCCATCATTATCCAAATCACTTATGAAGATATTAAACAGCATTGGGCCCAATATCCATTCCTGAAGGACCCCACTTGTGACAGGTTGCCAATTTGAAAAGGAACTATTTGCCACAATCCTCTGGGTGTGGTCTGTCAGCCAGTCCCCCACCCACCATACAGACAACTTGTCTAGACCATAATGAATCAATTTCTCTAAAAAGAGTCTGTGTGAAACTGTATCAAAAGCCTTGGAGAAATCCAGGTAGGTGGCATCCATTGCTCATCCCATATCAACCAAGCAGGTTACTTTGTCATAGAAGATGATCAGGTTTGTAAAACACTATTTGCCCTTGGTGAATCTGGGCTGGTTTTCCCAATCACATACTTCATCTGACTTGTGATAGCCCCCAGGAGGATTTGTTCCAGGGACTGAAGTAAGACTGATGGGCCTATAATTTCCTAGATCCTCCTTTAAGCCCTTCTTGTAGATGAGGGTGACATTAGCTGTAGCAGCCACAGGGCCTGCAAGGTTTCCCTGGCGGTCAGTTGCCTAAGATAAGAAATGCCTAGTCATGATGACTGGACCAAAGAAGCCCCTCTTCCACCTTCGGACCCTTGTCATCTCTCTGTAAGGCCATAGGTCATATTCACCTCAACCCTTACTATTGGACTGTTTCCCAAACCCCCTATACCCTATATAAACGCCTACTTCTGTGCTGTTCAGCAGAAGAGCTGTCATTGTCACCCTTCGCAGAAGCTGCCAATAAAGACACCTCTGTGGAACCTCATACATCCTTCTCCTCTCTCTCCCTGCGTCTGCCGAGGCATTTAGCAAGCAGAGCTGAAATCACTAAAGAGCTGAATTCACCAAAGAGCTGATCTAACTTAAGAACCGAGCTGCTTGCTAAGATTGCCTGCAGCTGGGAGCCTGCCTGAGGGACCCGGACAGGTTATGCTTAGCAGGACTTCCCTATCCGGACACCTGCGGCAGCCGGGGTCAAACCCTGAAAACCCCCAAGCCGTAAAAATTAGCCTTCTTCCAGTTTTCTGGCACATCCCCTGATCTCCACGAGTTCTCAAACATCATGAAGAGTGAGCTCACAATGGCATCAGACAACTTTAACACCCTTGGGTGGATATTTTCAGAGCTCACTGATTTGCAGGGGCCAAGCTCTTGTAATAGTTCACACACCAACTCTTCCTTCACTGATGGTGGGTCTGTGTTTGCATCAGCCTGGAGTTTTGTTACCAGGTCCTGGGGCTGCATAGTGCTGGTAAAGACAGAGATGAAGAAAGTTTTGAGAACCTCTGCCTTTTCAGAATTGTTGGTGATTAATTCACATCTCCTGTTTAACAGTGGACCAATATTTTCCATCTGTTTCTGCTTGTTGGTTATGTACCTGAAGAACCCTTTCTTCTGTTTTTTGACATATCTGGCTGATTTCAATTCTAACTGCATCTCTACTCACCCTGGCAATGCTCTTGTAATTCTCAATGTGTATATGCCTGCTTTTCCATCTCTGGTATCCTTCACTTTTGTTTTTGAGCAGACTCAGAAGCTTACAGTTAAGCTAAGAGAGTCTCTTGCTCCACCTACTTCTCTTACCTTTAAAGGGGATGAACTGTTTGTGCTTCCAGGAGAACGTTCCTGAAAAACTCTGAGCACTCTCTGGCTCCTTTATCCTCCATGGAAGCTTCCCACAGAATCCCTCCCAAATGAGCTCTGAGTGAGCTGAAGATTGCTCTTCTAAAATCTAAAACCTTTGTCTTAGTACTAACTTTCAGCATGCTCAGCTGGATCCCAAACTCCATAATACTGTGATCACTACAGCCAAGGCTGTCACCTCATTCCTGGTTGGCACATCTAACATTTCTATGAGGAAGCAGTTCTTTATGCATTCCAGGAATTTGATGGATGGCTGTAGGAATGTGCCCCCTTTTGACGGAGTAACAAAATTATCCTTTGTCTCCTTAAAAAGGGAAAAAGCCCAGAAGTTTCTCTCCTCATTTAGGTAAAAAGACACCTCATAGGACCTTGGGGACTTCACTTCAAACTTAAGGAAGCTAATTGCACAGAAGCCAAAGCCTAAGCAATTTACTAGAAAAAGAAGACAACAAAGGAACTGATTGCTTTTGTGAGGTGTTTTACCAGGAGCAAAAGTCTCTTGCCCCTGGCTCAGTTTTTCTCTGTAAAGAGCTTTGTTATTTTGCCTTTTATTAAAACTTCTCTGTTTCCAACACTACCACAGAAGCCATCCTGCTGATTTTATGCCATCTGAGGTGGCTGAGCTATCTCGGGTGTGACATAGATCTCCAAGAGCTTATAAGACCTGGCTCAAGGAGACCCATACATCAGATGGCATGTGAGTTGCTGTATTGTTCTTCCAACAAATGTCAGGATAGCTAAAGTCATCCATAAAAACCAGGTTCTGTTGGGCCAAAGCTTGCTGAAGTGACCCAAATATTGCTTTGTTAGTCTTACAATCTTGGTTTGGAGGTCAGTAGTAGATGTCTACTGTAAGATCCCCCTACAGAAACAACTCTTATCATCTTGACTCAGAGGCATTCCATAAGGCTTCCACAAATGATGTAGTTTACTTTTATACATTCAAGGTTCTCCCTGATATCGAGCACAACTCCTCCTCTTCTTCCCTGCCTGTTTTATGAAACAGCCTATAGGCATCCATTGTGAACCTCCAGTCATGTGAGTTGTTCCACCATGTTTCAATTATTCTTATGGTATTATAACTTTCTAACTGGATGCAGAGCTCCAATTCCTCCTGGTTGTTCCCCAGGCTAAGGGCATTGGTATACATACATTTGAGGTGGTTGGTCTTCTGGTTCTCATCTTGGGAGGCAGCTTGACAGGTGGATCCCATTCCTCCCTAATAGGCTATAGTCATTGAAGAATGTCCCATCATAAAAGTCAAAACCTTCACAACAGTGTTAAAAATGACCATATAATATTGGCTTTTGCATTCATGTATTAGATTTTGCACGTTGTTATTGATCATAAGTATTTAGATATGGTACAATTTACAATTCCTTTTAGCTGCTTGTTAATATAACATAATCTATCAGTTTAAGTATGAACTGTATAGCTCATAGAAAAAAATAGTGTAATGAATATAATATCTACGTATAGCTTATAGAACTAGTAGCATGATAAATGTATTATACTGTGGACCTTAGCAAAACATAAGATGTTAAAAGGCTTTTGTGTAACTAAGAGAACAGTATAAAGCAATCCACTGACTGACCTCTCCAAGGGATAGCGGTGACACAAACCAGAGCACCAGAGAAGACTTAGAGAAGAGGTTGTTAACTCCTCTTATCAGAGAAGGAATAAAATATATTGACTTGATCTACAGGATGTCATGCAGATAAGTCAAAATGTAAAGCCAAAACAAAAATGAGTCCCTGCAACATCAAAAGCTCTCAAGAATGTTTGAATAATGTATAAGCTAATGAATATACATGCAACCCCAGCAATGTAACCGTATATAGAGAACATGATTTTAAGCTACCTCTGTGCTCTTTGGCCATTTGCCAAAAGCACCCCAGTGCTGGATTATTTATTTGTCCTTCTTTTATACTATATTAAACTTTTAAAAATTCTAAAGAGTGAACTCTGTTTTTCACAATGCCACCAACCACAAGGCTAGAAGTTGATTTGACTTATACATCTATTTCTGGCTGTAATCCTAAAATGGAGGAAAAGATAACTTGGGCACCAATACTTTTTGCTTGCACCCCCAGGGCTCTGTAGTCTTCCCCCATTCTGCCCAGGTTCTGCCTTGCAGTGTTAAGCTATAGTGTTAGCTATGTGTCTTGGTTTAAGATAATTTAAAGAGTTGGACACTAAAATGAGGTACCTCCCCTTAGTTTCAAGTTGAAACCAATCATTTTCCACTAATAAGGAAAAACAAAATGCAAGTAGGTATGAGTGAAAACATAACAGTTTACTAGCAAGCAAAACGGCAACAGGAAAATGGCATCAGCTGTCTCCCTCAAGATGGTGCGCTGCAGTCCACCGCACGGTCCGGGAGACAAAGGGAAAAAGATGGTGGACTAATAAAGCAACACCCTCCCGGGAAGATAGGACCTTACAGAGCAGTTCTAGTGGCAGATGAAGAATTTCCTGCACATGTGGAGTAAGCTGTGCCTCTCGCTGCTTCCTCCTGCCACCTGCTGGACTGCACCGGTGTTGGTGCTGCTGTCATACACGCTAGGGGTGTGTTGGGGGGAGAAGAACTGGTCTGACGGGACCGACACAGTGTGGCCTGGCCCCAGGGACTGGCTCAAGCTTTGCAGTGTCGATAGGGTTTGCAAAATTCACTCTGAAACAGTTTCTCATTGCGAAATGCAGTTTTTCTGAGTTGCTACTGTTGCAAGCCTAGAAACCCGCCCGAAACAATCCCCTCTGAGGCAGAACCTCTGGCTTCAAAAGCCACCAGGCAAAGGAGGAAGTCAGCTTGGGTGCCCTGACCTTTTAAAGGGACCGGCAATGCCCGGCTGCCCCGCAATTCCGGTTCTGGCCGAGCCACTGGGCCTTAAACAGTAACAGTTCTTGGGCACAGATAGATATGGAATACAATAACATTTTGGGTTACCTTGGACATTATGCTCGTCTGATATTTAGGTCCTACATTACTGTTGTCTCAGTACTCCAAGCACCATCTCATGAAGACAGTCATTATAGATACATATTATAATATTGGCTTTTCACAAATTATGAAATGGATGCTATATGTATAATGTTAAAGTAACTTTGTTATAAAGGAATTGTTTTTATTTATGTTATTAAATAAACTTAGTAGTGAAATAGCTGATATAGTTATGCTTGTGGCAATTGAACTGCCTGCTTGGTTGGGATAATATCCAATTACCATATGATGAGGACTCCTGCTACTTATATGCCAACTATCAACACTTACCATCAGTAGAAAGTATGGACCAAAGCCCAAAACTGAAGGTGATGATAAGAATGGACTAAAACCACAGCCAAGAAATACACAGGTTCTAAAAAGGCGGACCAAGGAGGAGCCATGCTAAACAGTTCTTGGAACATGTAAACTAGTTTGGGGAAAAGTTTAAATATGCATAATTGTTTATGAATATGCAACAGACTGATGCAATAGAAATTATATATAAAGGGTGTTTCCAAAATAGCAGGTGTGCTCTTGGCAGAATGCCAAGCACCCAACCGTTAAAAACTTTGCTTTATTGTCTTTGTCTTCTATTGTCCTTTATTAAACTTTTAAATTTTACCAGTAGAGTGAACCTTGTTTTTCACAGTCAGCAATTACACCTTTACCCTTTTCTCCTCGGAGACATAACTTGAGGAGGTGCACTAGGAAGCTTAGCTGCCTACCAGGTTAAACCCCAATCCATCTGTCTATCCCTCAAATTCATCTCTCTCCAATTCAGAGGCAAGAATGTGACAGGAGACTGTGTCAAAGGCCTTACAGATGTCCAGATATTTGATATCTGTAGCTCTTCCTCTGTCTGCTGGTGCAGTCACTCCATCATATGAGGGTACTAGATGAGTCAGTCATGGTGAAGCCATGTTGACTGTCTCTAATCACTTTCCTGACTTCCATATAACTTCAGCCTAACTTCCAGGAAGATCTGCTGCATTATCTTCCCAGGCACAGAGGTGAGGCTGACAGGTCTGTAGTTTCCAGTCCTCTTTTTTAACCTTTTTAAAAATGGGTGAAATGTTTCCCTTTTTCCAGTCACTTGGGACTTCACCTGACTGCCAGGACTTTTCAAATATCATGGAGAATGTCTTTGCAACTACATCTGCCAGTTCCCTCAGAACTCTGGAAAGCATCTTGTTGAGGGCCATGGACTTGTGTGTGTTCAAGTTTCTCAGGTGGTCTCAAACTTGATCTTCTCTTACAATTGGAGGGACTTCATTTCCCCAGTCTTTGCCTTGAGATGCATTCACTTGAGAGGTATGGAAAGAGAGATTACCATTGAAGGCTGAGGCAAAAATTTATTGAGTATGTCAGCCTTTTCCTTGTCCATTGCTACCAGATTGCAAGTCATGTTTGTCAGAGGAGGTACACTTTCTGTGGCCTTCCTTTTCTAGCTGATATACCTGTAGAAGCCCTTATTATTCTTTGTGTCCCTTGACAATTTCAGCTGCTCCTTGACCATCCTGACCCCATCCCTATACAACTGGGAAAAGCTCCTGTACTCTTCTGAGGATACCTGTCCCTGCTTCCACTGCCTGTGCATTTCTTTCTTGCTCTTTATTTTGACCAGCTTTCAGAGACTGGAAAAGATGTCTTGACATTTTGTGATGCTTGGAATGCCTGTGTGTGTGCACAGTTTCACAGCAGGTCCTATTGACTAACTCTTTGAACAGTTGGAAGTTTGCTTTCCTGAAATTCAGGGTCTTGACTTTACTCTTTGCCTGACCCATATGCCTCAGGACTCCGAACTCTAACAGTACATGATCGCTGTAGCCCAGGCTGCCTCCAATCCTGATGTCACCAATTAGCTCACTTTTGTTGGTGACCATCAGGCCCAGTATTGCATCCCCTCTGGTAGGGCTGTCTATTACCTGGCTTATGAAGTGATCCTTGATGTACTCCAGGAGTCTCCTGGATTGCCTTTGGCTGGGTGTGATACTTCTCTGACAGATGTTAGGGTGGTTGAAATCTCCCAGGAGGACAAGAGCCTGAAAACACAATGCCTCCTGTAGCTGGAGCAAGAAGATTTCATTAATAGGCTACCCTTGATGGCATGGTCTGTAGTAAACACCAACCATAGGGTTCCCTTTGTTGCTTTGGTCTCTAATTCTTACCCATAAGCTTTCAACTTGCCCATGGCTATTCTTCAAAGACGGCTTTTCACAATCTATCAATTTTTTGACATAGAGGACAATGCCTCCACCCCTCCTTCCTTGCCTGTCCCTCCTGGAAAGCCTGTCACCATTGGTGATAGCACACCAGTCATGGTATTCGTCCCACCAAGTTTCAGTAACGACCATCAAAGGAGAAGGTGAGTTGAGTCAGCAGAAGTGAAAGCCATTCAACTGGCCCTAGAGATTACTGAGAAAAAGTGGAGAGTATTCTCTCTCCTAACTCATGGATGGTGGGAAATGTACTATGAGGTTGGCTACAGCAGTAGAAGACAACCAATTGGCAGCACAGAGGTAAACCCATCTGGGCTGATGCATTGTGGCAGGACATTGCTGCCCAGGTAGAGAAACTTGCTGTAAAAGTACGTCATATATAGATGCTCTTGTGCCTAAGAACTGGGCTACTGAAGAACATCAACACAACAAACAGGTAGACAAGGTTGTAAAATTGAAGTGGCTCAGATGGACCTGTGTGGGATCTCAGCACCTCAGGACTGAGGTGCCGAGTCACCGAGACCACCCTTGGGGGGCTCGGGAGTCCTGGAATGTTGCCAGAAGTGTCTGGTGGCTGGACTTTGATCCTACACAGGAGACGACACTTGTATGAGGATAGGAGGATTTCACCGGAGTGAATGGTGAAGGGATTAGTTAATTAGAGAGTGAAACACAGGGTTTAGGATTTCTGTACAGGGGGGTTTAGAGAAGTAAGATGGAGGAATTGGGGCGTGTCCTGTCCTTCTTCTTCTTCTACTTCTCCTCCATCTTCTGTGGTGATGGTGGCACTTTGGGATTGGTCATTACTAAAAGTGCAATGGGCAAGAAGGGTGAAAGGTATTGGGGAAAAATGATAAATATTGTACACGTAACTTTGGGTATAAAGATAGGTGACCGCCCGGAGGGCAGGGGAGTGTGCTCATGGCTGGCTGCTGAGCAGACCTCTGTCAGGCCGAGAGAAAATCTTTTAGATAAACAATTAATAAACACCGAGACCGAGAAAAGAACTGAAGCCTCTTCTCGTCCTTTGAAACGCGGGCTGCCCAAGGCCACCCCGGGCCTTTCCAGGCCATCCAAACAGCTGAAAACCGAACAGACCTGGACTGGGAGTATAAGGCTGAGTCATTTGTAGTTCAGTGGGTCCATGCAATATCTGCACATCTAGGAAGAAATGCAATGTACACATCCAGGGATGGGCATGAACCCTGAAGACATCACACAGGTTTTCCATGAAAGCAAAACATGCACCATAATCAAGCAAGCCAAGTAATGTCTCTCTGATATATGGAATGGTGGCTACAATATCAATATGGGGAGGCCATGGAAGATCAATTATATCACACTGCCATGAATCCACCAAGGCAAGCGCTGCATGATTACCATGGTGGAGGTGATCAGCAGAGGGTTCAAAACACCCTGTAACTAATATCACTGCTTGAAACACCATCCTGATCCTTGTAAAGCAAGTTCTGTGACAGCCCAGCATCCCAGAAGGAATCGAGTCAGACAAGAGGTCTCCTTTCCAAAACAACTTCATGAGCACCTGGCCAAGAAACATGGCATTGATCATAGTTTCATAGAATAGTTTGGGTTGGAAGGGACCTTGAAAGGTCATCTAGTCCAGCCCCCCTGCAATGGGCAAGGACATCTTCAACTAGATCAGGTTGCTAAGAGCCCTGTCTGACCTGACCTTGAGTGTTTCCAGGGATAGGGCATCTACCACCTCTCTGGGCAACCTGTTCCAGTGTTTTGCCAAACAGGATTGTATGTACTACATTCCCTATCATGGACCAGCTTCTGAAAACACTGAAGGATACAATGGACTAGTAAAGACTGTACTGAAAGCAATAAGTGCTGGAACATAGAAGCATTGGAATGCAAATTTATCAGAAGCCACTTGGCTGGTTAATACCAGAGAATCAAATAACTGGCCTGGCCCTGCCCAAACAAAACTCCTATGTGCTGTAGAAGGACATAAGGTCCCTGTAGTACATGTAGGGAACTGGATGGGAAAGATATGGACCTGGACAGCTGACAAAGACTGACCAAAGGGATATTCCATGTCATACAACATCATGCTCAGCAATAAAAACTGAGAGGAGGAGAGATTTGGAAGATAGCCATTGCTTGAAGACTACCTGGGCATCAGTCTACTTGAGAAAAGTGATGAGTGATTGCCTTCACATCACTTTTTTTTTTTTTCCTCCTCTTTCCTTTGCTTATTAAACTATCTTTATCTCAACCCATTAATTTTCTCATTTTCCTCTTCCTGTTCCTTCCCCTGTCCCAGTGGGCTGGGAGAGGGAATGAGTTGCTGTGTGGTGCTTAGCTGCTGGCCAGGGTTAACCCACCACTCTGCTAATTGATTTATAACTGCATCAGTCTGTGGAAATTAGTTCTTTCAATGCACCACAAGCCACATAGATGTTTGCACTTTATGGGAAACATATAGGACTGAACTGCATCTTAACTAAGTATAAAGTTTAGTAATTTTATTTTATATATTTGAAGGACACATTTAGGATTTGTAGCAAGAGACCACAACCATGATGATCACTTAGATGATACTCGCATAGTAATGAGTGTTTTTCCAAAGCATTACACACAGCTTTTCTTTATTAATTGTATGATGTCAGGGATTTCAGCGCCTAACCTACTTTGCACACTGTATTAGAATTATTCAGGGAAATTATCTAAAATGAATTGTTTCAGTGTAAGACTTGACTCTAGAGCATTGTATATATTCTATATGCAGATATGCAAAAGTCAGCACATCAGGAAACACAACAGTCCAGAATAAATAAATGAGAACTGCTGTTTCACAGTGAGAAAATATAAATTGGAATGCTAGCTCAGATCCAAAGATTAAGACATCATTGATGTTATTGCAGGCTAATGAGAAGAACAGCAGAAAGAGAATGCCAGCTAGAAAGAAGCAGGAGCTTCTCAAATACCATAGCAGGTCACAGAGATACAAAAAATGTACTTTGTGCACTGCTATACCAGTCTGTGCTACAACTGGGAGGGTACACCTGTGTTTACTGCACATGGCATCACCGTTGGGTTTGGCTCGCCAACTATCCAATACAAGTGGCTTGCAAGAATACTGGTCATAATGTGATGGTGTTAATCAAGTCATTAGATATTCTGCTTTTCCTTATGTCATGGTTTGACACTGGCACAACACCAGTGCCCCCATGAAAATACATTCTCCCTGGTGTCTGCTGTGAGATGTGACCAGGAATAAGCAAAGCAGGCTCCCACTTAGAAATAAAGAAGAAAAAACTTTATTAACTAACCTACAACTATATGTAAAAAGAAACACACAGAAAGAATGAAAACCTTCCAAAAACACTCCTCCTCCCCCCCCCCCCCAAATTTCCAATACATCCATCCCTTAGATCACCAAATCTCGGTCCATCACCATCCTTCAGATAATCAATTCTCAGTTCATCAAGGAGTGAGGAGTCCCCCTTGTGCCATAGGCTTCCCCTGGAAACACAGTTGAGACCTCTTGTGTTTCCTGTCACGCGTGGCACCACCCAGAGATCATTTGATCATTTGCCATCGTGACATCTTCCTTCCATGTCCAGTGCTCTCGCCACTGCGCATGGACCAGAGATGCTTCTAGGGTTTTCCTTTTAAGGGTGCTTTGTCCAGTTCCAAAAAGAGCACAGTCTCTCACTTTTGGGACACCTGTCCCCCCCACATTTCACTCTCTGGGGCCAAGGGGTCTCAAGAACAGAGATCTTCTCTACTGAAGATCGAGGGCACCAACCACCACCCTCCTCATCCGTTGTCTCTGTTCATGCACTCCCATAACATCACTGCACTCTCTCGGCTCCAAGCCATTGCCTCCCCCCTAAATGCAGTCTCTGTGTCACAGGAAAAAAAAATGGTTCTGTCCATGGCTATACAAGAAAAGTCCAGCCAAAGGCCACTCCATCACCTCCTTCCACCTAGGATTTTTCTCAACTCTTCTGACATCTTTCACTTGCACGGATTTTCATCACACTTGCCCATTTCTTCCTCCATTTCATCTCTATCTCTCTTCTCATTCAGATCCAGGAGGATCAATATTTGTAAGGTTTCCATTATTCAAGAAAAGGGTTAAAATCTCAGGCTCTGCCTGCCCAGAACTCTCACGACTTCTCACCATGCCCTCGCTGCACTCCTTCCTTCTCCTTATTGGCCAGGCAATGCTGCCAGCACATGATATCAAATTTCAAGGTGGCACAGGCACTCTCTCTCTGTCTTCTGGGGGGAGGAGGGAAGGGGGGTGGCTGCCTGATGCCTCTTGGTGCTTCTCCACCCTTCCATCCTCGGGGCCAGGCCTACCTCACCCGGCCACATGGCTTCCCCTCCCCCGCCCAGCCAGCAGCTGGGCTGGGGGAGGTCTGACCTGTTTTCCCCGCTGGAACCCAAGAGAGACATTTCCTAGGAGTTCTCTGCTTTTAACCCCTGTGTTCTCAGAGGCGTATCCATGTCCCCAGTGGCCACACCAGGTGCCAATATTCAAATCTGAGCATCCATTGGTTTGACCACACCATCCTCAAAAACTCACTTCCTCTCAAACCACGACACCTTACTACTGCCTGGAGTGATTGCCCCATACCCCACACAGTTGTGCTCTGTTGTCACCCAGAGCCTATAATATTTCCGTTTTTCTTTCCATTGCAGATGGCAGATACAAGCTTCAGCAGTACCCACAATTGTGTATCTATTAATTGTTGAATGTGGAGGGTGAGATATACATGTAACAGCTGGTATCCAGCACCAGGTGGTTTTCCTGTGGGTCAGATGGAGGGATTATTCTCATGTTAGCCAAGTGTGATGCAAGACATTTTAATGACTCCTGGGATTTAAATCTAACTTACAGTTTTATAAAATGTTTTGACAGCTAGCCTTATACATTTTGCCTTTATTATGTCATTCTGCTCACAATTTGGCTACTGGATTTGCCTCATGATAACTAGTTACTATATCTTTTGTATCCCTCCAGGACTATGCATTCCTTTGGCTCAAGTACAGCTCAATAGTTCTGAGAGTGGAATTTGTCACTGGCAATAAGTCCTTTAAAGTTTTATTTCAAAGGACATTTGTGCTTGCATTATAACTTGACGAAAGCAGAAATATTGTTCTACAGAATGAAGAAATACAGAACAATTGGCTCAGTAACAGCTGCTATGTATTTTCCATGCAACAGGTTTACTCCTATGGTGAACAATTTTGATTAATTCCTTAAAAGCTGTCTTGTGGATAAAATTTATAGAGAGTGTTCATTTCATGTGTGAAATTATTAATTATGAGGGGATTAAATGCTATGTTGACTTCAAGTCACTAAGTCATAAAACATATAGCATTAAGTGTCTGCAAAAACCAAGTTTTCTTCATAGCTGAACATTATTACTGCTCTCCCACTGCATCAGCACTATAAAGGGTAAGCAAATTCAGAGCCAAATTGGATTTGCCTTTTCTAGAGTCATATTCAGTAATCTATGACTTCGAGTGAATTAGCAAAAGCAATCTGAAAGGTCATGATCTTGGAGGTCATAGCCTTTTTTCTCTCCCCAGGATTTGCTCAGCTACCTGTAACCAGCCTTTAGAACATTAATATTCTGTCAGGAGTGTATTATGTTTTAAAATTCTATTTATTTATCTAAAACCTACCATACATAGAATGTGGAGATAAAAGCCAGCCCCAAGATTGAGTAAATGTCACTGCAGAAATTGTTGGACTAGCTGATAAACAAACCAAAGGATTCCAAATATCATTTAAGGTGGAGCTGCTGAATCACAGGATGGGAGGAAAAAAAATTATGCTTCTTTTAGAGCATTAAACCACTTTTCCCTCTTCACAATGCATCTACATTACAGACTTTGTTAAAGCCAATATAGGCTTCAAAAGAAATACTTTTTTTAGTTTAAGTCCCTTACCAGCACAAAAAAAGATGCCTTTTTTAGATTAATAACTTATCAAAATTCTATTGAACCACAACTCCCCTTGCAATTCGGAATATTCTGAGTTAGAAGGGACCCACAAGGATCATCAAGTTTGAGTCTTAAGGGAATAGCCCATACAGGGATCAAACCCATGACCTTGGTGTTATTAGCACCATGCTTTAACCAACTGAGCTTCAGGACATTTGATTCATGCCTACAGCCTTGTTCAAACTATTTCAGCAGTGTCATATTGCAGTGATCCTGTGATCTGCACAGAGGTGAAACCATTGCATCCATTTCAGAGACTGAATCATCATAAATGCACAAACAACTACTTTACCCTTTAAGGAACTTGCAGAACTACTACTTTTAATATAAACAAACTTTTTTTTTTTTTTCAATTAACCCTTTACTTTCTTGAACTTATTTTAAAGAGAAAGTTGTCAGCTCTGTTTTCTTAGGTGGATATTCATGTAGTTGAACATAAGTGTTGTTTATCCTTTATTTTATATTAGACTGCACATGTTACTTTAGCCAAGGATGGAAAGAAGGTACAAGGGTTACAGACTGACTGGTGACATTTCTAGAAATAGAACTAGTTTAAATATTTGAATCATGTCATGGGTATATTTAGTACCACACCATGTGATCCTGAGTGACATTTTAGAGGAATAGCAGAGTCATGACTGAAGTTCACACAGACACATAAACAACATATCTGCAAATTTTAAACTATTTAGCTGTCTAATGGTGATACTGTACTGAGCAGAACTTTCCATGTGGTGGAGAAATGAGTTACAAAAGACACTGGTCTTTTATATTTGAGAAATAATTCCTTTGAGTCATCCTTAGCTTGATCTAGAATCCACAGAACCCAGTGCAAATTTTTCTCTGCCCTTCTACAGCAGTTGTGGGCATCTTAAAAACATCTGCAAGAAGTGTCATAAGTGACTAAATGCCTGATATATCATTTTTAGATGCCTAAAACCCAGTTTAAATTGTTCTTGGTCTGCTATATCACTCTACAAGGTCAGAGGAGAAGATCTAAATAAAAACATTAAATCTCATAAAACAATATTGGTGGGGCTTTTTTCAGTTTCTCATAGCTCAGCCCGAGCAAGACGTGACCCTTTCTGACTGATCTCTGTTTAATATAAAAATCTCCATAGTGAATAAATAATGTTAGAGCAGACATCATGCTAAGTATGTCTTAATCAAAGCATGGAATGCCTCTAGGAAAAATAAACTAAAATTCAGTTTTCTTTTCTCCTTGTAATTCCAGAGGTAAGTGAACCGGTATAAAAATCAAAGCTTCTTTTTTAAAAGAATAAACTAAAATATTCAAAATTCCTTACTATGAAAGAAGGAGAGAAGGAAAAGACTGTGACTCTTAATAGGTTACACAACTACTCTTCAGTCACAACACTCTTTGATTTCTACCAGATAAAGATCTAGTCTATTAAATTTGACCCGGTGAGATTTAGAACCCCAAGTTCTCTTGCTGAATCCAGTGAAAGGTGTTGGTAGTGCTTGCCTTATTGAATCAGTCAACTACTATTTTACAATGTGAAAACCTAATCCCAACAGTGCTGACAGTTATAAGCTCTCCACTAACTTCCCAAAATAAAGATGCTTTCTCTGAACCTCTGCAAAGGAACTTATATTTCCCCTTGTTTAAATTGTTATTTAAGGGTTGACATTTGAAACTGCTTCACAGTGGGCTGACGTTTTTCTGCACTAAGTAGTTATTCAAATCAATAAATTATAACAAACACACCACATTCTGTGGTGCTTTCAATTAATTTTTACTAAGCCTTTTATTTGAAATACCACCATTTGAGTTACCTCAAATAAGATAAGAAATGGAGTTTGTTAAACTGACCTTGAAGCTGAAGGTAGACACGTCCTGCTACATGCAGTGAGCCCGGAGTGTGAAAGGAATAACAAGTTAGTGTGCTCATGGGATTCCAGGTAATATGAGAATGGAAAGGAGGAGACAGAAGGGAAAGTAATTGCTGCAGTGGCCAATCCTATTTCACTCAGTTATGTCAATGACATTGCTCACACAAGGGTGCCCTTGAGGACATAAATAGGATGTGGCAAAAGGGGGCCATTGAACAGAATTACAGAATATGCTGAGTTGGAAGGGACGCACAAGGATCATCGAGTCCAATGCCTGACTGTGCACAAGATTGTCCCCAAGAGTTACACCATGTGCCTGAGAGTATTGTCCAAATACTTCTTGCAGTCTGTCAAGTTTGATGCTATGACCACTTCCCTGAGGTGCCTGTTCTAGTGCCCAACCATTCTCTGGGTGAAGAACCTTTATCTAATATCCAACCTAAAACTCTCCTGACACAACTTCAGGTCATTCCCTTGGGTTCTGTCACTAGGCACCACAGAGAAGAGATCAAAGAGAGAGGGAGAAAACACTTCATGGGCAAAACAGGCTCAATGTTGCAAAGTGAATTTATTACTAACAGAATTAGAGGAGGAATATGAGAAGTAAAATAAGCCATTAAAACACCTTTTTTCCCCCATCTCCTCCCTCCTTCCCACCAACAGTGAAGGAAGACAGGGCATGGGGGGTTTTTTTGGGTCAGTTCATCACCCGAGATTTTCTTCTGCTGCTCCGGGAAAGGAGTCCTTCCCCTGTGAGACCATGGGGTCCCTCCCACAGAAGAAAGTCCTACGTGAAGTTCTCCACTGTGGGCCTACTCACACAAGCATCAGTCTTACCACACCTGCTGCAATGTGAATTCCCTCCCAGGGGAAAACACTCCTTCCAAAACTGCTCTGACATGGGTCTCTCTTTCCATGGAGTGCAGTCCTCCAAGGACAGGCTGCTCCAGCCTGGAAGCGGGAGCTCCCTCTCTCCACCGGGTCTCCCACTGGATCACAGCCTCCTCCAGGCATCCACCTGCTTTGGTGTGAAGCACCTTCCCCCCGGGCTCTGAGTGGATCTCTGCATCCCCTGTGGACCCATGGGCTGCAGGGACACAACCTGTTTCACCATGGTCTTCACTATGGCCTGCAGAGGAATCCCAGCTCCAGCACCTAGAGCACCTCCTCTGCCTCCTTCACCACTGACTTTGGTGTTGCCATGTTGTTTTCCCTCACATGTTTTCACCTCCTCCTCTGGCTAGAAGAAAATAACTGTGTGACTTTGTTTTGATTTTCTTCTTAAATATGTCATCACAGAGGCATTACCAGCCTCTTTCATTGGCCCAGTTTTGGCCAGCAGCATGTCCATCTTCAGAACAATCAGGATTGGCTTGGTTGGACATGGTGGAAGCTTCCAGCAGCTTCTCATGGGGGCCACCTCTGTGGCCCCTCTGCTACGAAAAATCCAGCAATGCCAAACCAATGCACCCTCCCCTGACTCTCTGGCAATGCTGTGCCTAATGCACCCCAGGACACGGGTGACCCTCCTAGCGGCAGGGGCCCACTGCTGACACATAATGAACTTTCTGTTGACCAGGACCCCCAGGTCCCCTTCCCTGGCAGTGCTTTCCAGCATCTCAGTCCCTAGTCTGTCTGTACATCCAAGATTGCCCTGTCCCAGGTGCAGAGTCCGGCACTTCCCCTTGTTGAACTTCATATGGTTGGTGATTGCCCAACTCTCTAAATTGTTGACGTCTCTCTGCAGAGCCTCCCAGCCTTTGAGGGAGTTGACAGCTCCTCACAGTTTTGTATCATCTGCAAACTTGCTTAGTATCCTTTCCAGTCCTGTGTCCAGATCGTTAATGAAGATGTTGAAGAGCACAGGGCCAAGGATAAAGCCCTGTGGAACCCCACTAGATACAGGCCGCCAGTCTGATATCACCCCATTCACTATGACCCTTTGTGCCTCACCCATGAACCGGTTGCTCACCCACCGCATGGTGTTTATCCAGCTGAGGGCTGGACATTTTGTCCAGAAGGATCCTGAGAGAGACGGTATCAAAAGCTTTACTGAAATCCAAAGGGATGACATCAACTTGTTTCCCTTGATTGACCAGGTGGATTGCATTGTCATAAAAGGAAATCAGGTTTGATAAGCATGGATTTCTTCTCATGAAGCCATGCTGGCTGTGACCAGTGCCTGCGTTGTCCTTCAGGTATTTTTCAATACCTCCCAGAATGATCTTCTCCATAACTTAAAAAGGCACTGACGTGAGACTAACGGGCCTGTAGTTTCCAGGGTCCTCTGTCTTGCCCTTCTTGAAAATTAAGACAACATTCACCAACTTCCAGTCAGCTGGGACCTCTCTGGATTCCCAAGACTGCTCAAAAATCATTGAGAGAGGTTTTCTGATGACATCAGTCAGTTCCTTCAGGATTCTTGGATTAATCTTATCAGGCCTCATAGATTTGTAGGGATCCAGCTGAAGCAGCAGATCCCACACAATTTCCAGGTCGACTGGGAATTGATTATTCTCACAGTCATGGTCCTCCAGCTCAGGGCACTGAGACCCCCTTGGTCTGTCATCCATATTGAAGACAGAGGCAAAGAATGCATTAAACATCTCTGCCTTGTCTCTGTTCCTTTTTGTGAGGTGACCATCCTCATCCTGTAATGGGCTCATGTTATTTTTAAACTGTGTATTGACATTAACATATTTTAGAAAACACTTTTTATTGTCCCTCACAGTTCTAGCCAGCTTCAACTCCATTTGAACCATGGCCACATGAATTTTTCTCCCCACCGTGGCAAGCAATATTTCTATTCTTCCCATGTCGCCTGACCTTGTTTCCACTGGGCACACACCTCCCTTTTTTGCCTTATTTCTAAGAGAAGATTCCTGTTCAGCCAAGCAGGCCTTCTATGCTGCCTCCTTGACTTCTGATATTTAGGAATTGCCTGCTCCTGTGCCCTTAGGAAGTGAGGTTTAAAAAGTGACCAGCACTGATGGACCCCAGCACCTGCAAAAACATTTCCCATTGGGACCTAACTCACTAGTTCCCTTAGCAGTCTGAAGTCTGCTCTCCTCATGTCCAGAGTTGAGGTTTTGCTGACACTTTTCTTCCTGTAAACAGAGATTTTAAACTCAGTCGCTTCATGGTCACTGTGGCCAAGATGGCCACCAATCTCCACTTTGCTCATGAGACCGGCTCTGTTGACAAGCAGTAGGTCAAGGAGGGCATCTTTCTGGGTTGGCTCCCTTAGGACCTGTTTCATAAAGTTGTCAGCCAGGTTTTTAGGAATCTTCTGGTCTGTGTTGTACCAGCTTTGTGATGATCCCAGTTAATTTCTAGCAAGTTGGAAGTCCCCCATAAGGACAAAGGGAGTTGACTTGGAAACATCCCTTAGTTCCTCAAAGAATAATTCATCGTCACCCTCATCATCTTGGATAGGAGGTCTATAGTAGACTCCTATGATAACATCTGCATTATTTCTTTGCCTCTTGATTCTTATCCAGAGGGTCTCAACTGCACCACTGCCAACTGTGAGCTCCATATATTCTAACACGTTTATTACATACAGTGCCACCCCTCTGCCTCTTCTGCCCTGCCAATCCCCCCTGAAGAGCCTGTTACCATCCAGCAGGGCACTCCAGTGGCAGGACTCATCCCACCAGGTTTCACTTATGCCAATGATGTCAAATCTCTTTGACTGGGTGTAGTGGTTTTGGTTCACCAATTTGAGATTTCCTGGCCAACACACCAAAGAGTGTGTCAGGTTCAATGCTGGCCAATCACCAATGCACTCACTTCCTGCTGTGGGATAGGATTAGGAGAAAGGCAAAGCAGGCTCAAAACTTTAAAAGGGTATAAAGAAAAATTTATTAACAATAACTAAAAGAAAGTGTAATAAGAATCAGAACAAAACCATCAGAACACTTCTCCTCCCTCCACAACCTTTTCTTTCCCACTGACAATGTAAAGAAACAAAACTTAAAATTTCAGTCAGTTTACCACCTCTAGAATAGTCTTTCTTCAGTTCACTTAGGGAGACAAGTTCCTCTTGTTAATGTTATGGAGACTTCTCCATGAGGAAAAAAACAGTTCTCTTGTGGCTCTCAATTTGTCATGAATAACAGCTGCCCAGGCAAATATGCAATTGTGAAGTCCCTCCCATTTTCCACAAGCTTTTCCCACAGCTGTGTTTATGGGCCATGTCAACTTATGGTGTACTGTTTTAAAGATGAGCTGTTGAAAGGCAAAAGTTCTCATTATCTATCCCTAAAATAATCTTAATCTCTGGGAACAGAGGTGGTCTTCTCCGGGGGGCACAGGACCACTCTTCTCTCCTTCTCTGTTCAAACTTCTCATAGGATCACAGCTACTTTAACATCTGCTTACTTTGGCATAGAGGCCTTTGCTCGATATCAAATTGAACCATTCATCTCCCCATGGCTTTTATGTGTTATAGGGAAACAGTCTTCTCCCCAGCTCTACAAAAGGATTTCAGCCCCAAGATCAAGGCATCTCCTCATGCCTCCCATCTGGGATTTGACTACTTCTTCACTGACCTCGGTGTCTTCATGTTGCTCCTTTACATGCTTGCATCTTGTTCCTTTCTCTCTTTTGAGGGAGGATTGAAGCACTGAAAGAGTCAACATCTCACCCAGGGCTTGCATATAGTCAACCTGACCCAGGTTGGGCTGGGTGCTACAGACAGTGGGAACTGCGGCTGGGGGGTGGTTAGGATCTAATCAGCCAGGCCAGAACTCAGCAGCAGCATGCTGGGAGGGGTGAGGGTGGGGGTGTGTGTGTGTGGCTTCTCCTTCTCCCTGCCCAGTCTGCCTGGTGGTTGAGGTGGTTGAATAGCAGCAAGATATTAGAAATTGCAGCTATGGCCTGACCCACAGCACTCCCTCCCCTGCCCGGTAGCCAATGGAGGGACTGGTGGGCGCCCAGGGGAAAGGGGTCTGGCCTGGCCGGGGCCGGGGCATGCTGCCTCTTTGCCGGCCAGAAGAGAAAGAGGAAGGTCCCGGGTTTCTTTCATCTTTAATATGTGTTTTTCACAGAGGCATGTACAGCATTCTATTGGCTAAAAGCTTTGCATCACTTCCATAAATGTCTCCCATGCAAAACCAGGACACTGGGCCAAAGCCTTGAGCTCCTCTTGTTTGTTCCTCATGCTGCGATCATTGGTATAGAAACATTTCAAGTGTGGTTCACTGTAGCAAACACCTTGTGAAGCAGATTGAAGGATTCCATTAGTGCTTGTTTCCTCAAGTTTTGGTACAGTTGGGTAATAACAACATCATCTTTTAAAGACCTCTCAAGGGGAAAGACATTACATAAGTAAATGATTGGCCAGATGCTTAACTGCAATGAGGTGCCTCTCCACTGCTTCACCCCAAAGGCCTATTTGGCAACAGGGAGAGGAGAAAGGTCATGAGCAGCTTCTGTGCTGGTTTGCCTCACCTGCCCAAACTACTCCTTAGATACACATAAGAGCAGGAGAAATTCACCTGTAACACCCCAAATGGAAGCTGGTCAGAGCAGGAAACTGGACTTCAGTTGTCAGGAGAATGAGATGAAACCACAGTGGGCCTATATGGCTTTTTACTACTTTTTATTTCACTGTAAATTTGACAGATTTCTGGCAGAGAAGTCCAGAAACATGAACTCTAAAATGTGATGACAGAAAACAACTGTTAAGGATATATGAAGCCTTCAACTTAGAATTACTGCAGCTGCATAGTGGTAGTGTACTAGAAGTAATAATACATGATGGGTGGAAGCGCAAAGAAAAAAATGCCTTTTCATTCACAAAACGCTGCTCCCACTGAAGCTGAACATTTATGAAGGTTGACAGAAAAACAGAAGCCAATGGTGAACAGCTTTCTAAAAAATCCAAGACTTTAAAATACTTTTTTTACTTTTTGCATTTAATACTTCTTGAATTATACTTGGCAATTTCCTAACCCAAATCTCAGCTTTGCGAAACTTAATAAAATATATGTATCTCTCCCCTAAAGTGTTTATGACTTCAGATTAATGAGGGAGTGTTGTGGATCAACTTCAGCTGGCAACTAAACAGCACACAGCCGCTCACTCACTTTCCCCAGGGTGGAATGGGGGAGAGAACTGAATGAGTACAAGTGAGAAAACCTGTGAGTTAATGTATTGGGTTTGCATGGACAAGTTTTAGGGGGAGGCAGGGGCAGCAGCTATAGGGGTGGCTTCTGTGAGAAGCTACTGGAAGCCTCTTCCATGTCCAGCAGAGATGGCTCAAAAGACTGATGTGCTGCTGGCCAAGGCTGAGCCAATTAGAAATGGTGGTAACACCTCTGTGATAACATATTTAAAAAGAAAAAGAAAAAATGTTATTGTGCAGTTGTAACGGCAGCCACAGAAGAGCAGAGTGAGAATATGTGAGGAACAACTGTGATAGATGAGTAATGTGATGGTTGACTCTCACAATTAAAAGGCAAATATTATGTATATATATTAAGAGAAGTTTTATAGACTTATAGCTATGTTCTACCCCCTCTTGCATTGTTATAAGGGGGTTGCTTGGGTTCAGGACATTTGGGAGGGTCAGCTTGTTACTATGGCAACATCTGACCTCCAATCAAGATTTAAGGAAGTAAATTCCACCACTGGACAGTGAAGAAGGAGTCAATGGACAGAATTTTGGGAGGGGCTAAAGGGTTAAAAGGCAAAACCTCCATTTTGTGGATGAGCACATGGTGGGAAAAAATCCTTTGCTCCTGGCGCCGTAATATTTTGTCTATTCAGTCTTCTGTTGTATTTTTGATATGGTTTTAATAAACCTTTTACATTTTTGAAAGTGAGTATAATTTCTCACACAACTCTGCAGACACCAAGGTCAGTGGAGAAGGAGGGGGAGGAGGTGCTCCAGGCAGTGATGCCTCAGGTTTTAGCCTTTTATATTTTTTTAGATTCTGTACTGCTTTAGTGTGTACTTCTGGGCTTCATACTGGGGGATGGTAAGCTCTCTTCACAGAGTAGGTAGACAAAACAATTCCTTCTCTAGCTGGGGACCAAGGACAACTGATCTAAATCCCAGGCCCAAAAGCGCAAACGTTGGTGGACTGAAGAGAGAAAAGCAAGAAGGATGGGACTTCATGGGCTGGAGCTGTAATTGGGCAATTAACTCCAATATGCTAATGGACAAAAACTAATAAAAGTGTGAGACCCCATGACCGGTCGTCCATTTTTGTGACCATTTTGGGTTCATCTTGGGTGTAGCCCTGGCTGAGCTCTTGTGCTGCCCAAGGTGTATCCATTGAGGCCTTCTAATAAATACCTACTTTATTCTTCAGCTCCATCTAGTCTCTGTTCTAGGTCAGCCTTCACAAGGCATCAGTACTGGAGCTGAGATTCCCCTGCAGCCCATTGGGAAGACCGTGGTAAAGCAGGTGCAGCCCATGGAGGTCCATGGGGGTGCAGAGATCCACCTGCAGCCCGTGGAGGAGATCCCTGCTGGAGCAGGTGGATGCCTGAAAGAGGCTGTGAACGCATGGGAGACCTGTGGAGAGAGAAGCCTATGCTGGAGCAGCCTGTCCTTGAAGGACTGCACCCCATGGGAGAGTGACCCACCTTGCAGCAGTGTGGGAAGGACTGTTGCCCATAGGATGGATTTATGCAGGAGAAGTTCATGGAGAACTGTCTCCTGTGGAAGGGACCCCATGGTGCAGCAGGGGAAGGACTCCTCTCCCTGAGCAGTGGGAGAAACCACAGGTGATGAACTGACCATAACTCCTGTTCCCTGTCTCCCTGTGCTTCTGGGAGAGAAGGTAGAGCTGGGAAGGAAGGAGGGGTGGGGGGAAGGTGTTTTGAAGGTCTTACTTTACTTCTCTTTATCCATCTCTGATTTTGTGGGTAATAAATTAAATTATGATGTTCAATTAATATGCTATGTCTAAGCTTAGTTAACAGTAGAAATCCAAACTATATCTTTATAACAGAGTTAGTTTAACATCACACATATAAAATCCATTTTAATATTTGCAAAAAGCCAATATTATAATATGTATCTATAACACTTAGTAACCAGGAAAAAAGTGCAAAGAAGGGATGAAAAAATTATTAGCAGTAGTAAGGGAAGAAGAAAAAGGCAAATGTAGATAAGGGCCACTAAGGCAGGGACCATCTCGGCTAAGGAGAGATCAATGTGTATTCTGCAAGAGAGTTGGAAACTGGAAGAACCAGTGCCCAGAACGAAGAAGAGGTGATGAACAAAGAAGAGGAGATCAAAAAGGGTGATTGACCATGTTAAGGAAGACTGATGTGGACCAGATGATCTTACCCTAGGAGACCCTCTGGTTATAATGAATCTAGGAAACAAAGAAAAGGAAATTTAATTTTTGATAGACACAGAGGCAAACATATTTGGTGTTAAATAAAGCTTTAATACCAATAACAGATGATTGTGTCATGGTAAAGGGGGCAACTGGACAATCTGAAAGAGCTTATTTTTGTAGGCCATTGAAATATAAACTTGGGAAGCAGTGGGGAATTCCTAAGTTTTTATATATGCCCAATGCTCCATCAGCACTTTTGGGTAGAGATTTATTGGAACAATTAGAAGCAAAAATAATATTCAGAAATGGAGAGATTACTTTGGAGGTTAAGGACCAACAATATGTGGAATTGTTAAGCCTGTTGTTAATAACCAATGAGGCTAAAGTTGAAAGTGAAGATGAGATTCACAGGAAAATACTGGATCAAGTATTTCCTAGGGTATGGGCTTCTAACATACCAGGGAGAGTGAAGAATGCACCCCCAGTGCAAATTAGGCTTAAAGAAGGTAAACAACCAGTTAGGGTCAAGCCGTCCCTTTGAGAAAGAAAGACAGAGAAGGGATTAGCCCAATAACTGAACACTTTTTACAGATAAGGCTATTTAAAGAGTGTCAGTCTGAGTTCAATACTCCTATTTCACCTGTTAAAAAGCCTGATGGATCATACTGAATAGTACAAGATTTAAGAGCTGTTAATAGCTGAGGATTTATACCCAGTGGTTGCCAACCCCTACACTCTGTTAACTTCTTTAACATCTGAACTAACATGGTTTACTGTTTTAGATTTGAAGGATTCTTTCTTTTGCCTTCCTCTCCATGAGGCCAGCCAGAAAAATTTTGCATTTGAGTGGGAAAACCCCAAAACTGGATGCAAAACCCAGCTCACATGGTCAGTTCTGCCTCAAGGGTTCAAGAACTCCCCTGCGATATTTGGAGAACAGCTAGCAAAGGATCTGGAATCCTGGGAAGCTCCATCAGAAGAAGGACAGCTGTTAGAGTATATGGACAACCTCCCGGTAGCTACCAAAACTCAAGAGGCATGTGTGGAGTGGACGGTAGGCCTCTTAAACTTTTTTGGGCCTACAGAGGTATCGAGTATCCCTGAAGAAAGCCCAAATGGTGAAGCAAACGGTTATTTATTTGGGCTACGAGGTTAGTGCTGGATAAAGAACTTTAGGACAGGATCACAAGGAAGCAATATGCCAGACCTCAAAGCCCCAGATAGTAAAAGAACTGAGAACCTTTTTAGGCATGACTGGCTGGTGCAGGCTGTGGGTTTATAATTATGGACTGTTAGTCAAACCCTTATATGCCTTGGTTATGGAAGGAAACAGAGATCTCCAATGGACAAAAGAAGCAACACAAGCCTTCGAACAGCTGAAGAAGGCCCTTGTGTCAGCTCCAACCCTGGGACTTCCAGATGGGAGTAAACCATTCTTCTTTTTTCTCACAAAAAACAGGGAATTGCTTTGGGAATATTAGCACAAGATCTGGGCCCGTACTGCAGGGCAGTTGCCTACCTCTCTAAGCAGATGGATGCAGCGGCTAAGGGATGGCCAGGATGCCTCAGAGCTGTTGCGGCAGTGGCAGTGAATATCCAGGAAGGATGCAAGTTCACCCTGGGCCAGAAGATGACTGTGCTGGTGTTCCACACAGTGTCTGCAGTGCTGGAAGTAAAGGGGGGGACATTGGCTCTCCTCACAGAGATTCTTGAAATACCAAGCCATAATGGTGGAACAAGATGATGTAGAAATTGTGGTAACTAACATTGTGAATCCAGCTTCTTTCCTCAGTGGTAGTATGGGAGAACTGGTGATCCATGATTGCCTGGAGATTATTGAAGCTACCTATTCCAGTTGCCCAGATCTGAAGGACACCCCTTTCGAGGACACTGAGACCTGGTTCACTGATGGAAGCAGCTACGTCATCAGCGGAAAAAGGCATTCTGGGTATGCGGTTACCACAAGTCGAGAGTAAATAGAGTCTGGATCATTAACAACCAACACCTTGGCACAGAAGGCTGAAATAATTGCCTTAACCCAGGCTTTAGAGCTGGCAAAAGGAAAGAAAATCAATATTTACACAGATTCGAGGTATGCATTTTGAGTAGTCCATGCTCATGGAGCCATCTGGAAGGAAAGAGGACTGTTGAACTCACAAGGAAAAAGCATTAAACATGCACAAGAGATAATAAAACTGTTGGAGGCAGTCCAGCTACCTGAAGAGGTAGCCATCATTCACATCAAGGCACACCCAAAAGTGAGCTCTGAATTGGAAGAAGGAAATGAGCTGGCAGACAGAAAGGCAAAAGAAGCAGCTAAAGGTGAGATAATTGTTGAAACAGTTGAGGCAGCTATAATTCCAGATGCGCAAATTTCTATTGAAGGTAAGCCACGGTACAGTAAAAAAGAAAAAAGGCTTATTGAGAAAGAAAATGGAAGTTATAATCAAGAGAGGTGGGCTGTTACAGATGAAGGAAAAAGAAGGCTTGCGATCCCCTCTTATATGCTATCGTCATTAGTTGTTGAAGGGAGCGACCCATCTTCCTTGATCAGCATCTGACTCCAGTTTATTGATCAAATTAGACACCTTTTATAACAGTGCTAATTCACTTCATGCATATTGCAAAATCTGAGCTCCCGATAGGCTGTAGAGAAAACTTCAGCTCCTCCTTTTGTTTACAATACCTGAAGTTAGTTTATTGAAACCAAGATCAGTGTTCTCACCATGATATGAAAAGTTCTCAAAACCTTTATATCTGTTTCCCAGAACGGCCATCTGTTCCCGGAGTAGCCAAGGACAGAATATTGCCTGTTTTTGAGGAAACGGTCTGAGAATCTTGTTGTTTATATAAAAGGTGGCTGAGAACCTTAATTATTTACAGAATCAAGCCTGGGAAATGCTGCTTTACAGCAGGCTTCTATATTTCCCTCAGCTGAGTACCTTCATGGCCTCTTTCTTTAAGCCATGTCTGAACCAGGCTCTCCACAATTAGTGAAAAGGGAACATAAGAAAGCACACTGGGGAATAGATGCCTTGTATAATTACTTGAAAGATAGAATCCTAGCAAGAAATTTGCAAGGTACAGTGATTCCAGCGACTCACCAATGTAGCCTTTGCCTCCAAACTAATCCCAAAAATATTCCTAAACCAAAACTTGGGCAAATTGGAAAAGGACATGGACCTGGGCAGCAATAGCAAATTGATTTTTCAGAACTACCCAGGAAAGGGGGGTACCAATACCTATTGGTGTTAACAGATACCTTTTCAGGGTGGTCAGAAGCTTTCCCTATGAGAACTGCCAAAGCACGGCAGGTAACCAATCTTTGTTACAAGAAATAATACTGTGTTTTTAATACCGTGTTTTGGAGTCCCAGCCACAATGTCTTCAGATGGAGGCCGCACTTTATTTCAAAAATTGTGCAGCAAATTAGCCACCATTTAGGCATAGATTGGGAACTTCATACTCCATATCATCCTCAGTCAAGCAGCCAAGTGGAGAAAATGAACCGCTTGATTAAGCAGCAAATAATAAGACTGGGAGAAGAGGCAACGTTATCTTGGCCTCAGGCTCTTCCATTAGCATTATTATGAATCTGGACCAAACCAAGAGTAAAAGAAAAATTTTGTCCCTTTGAAATACTATATGGAAGGCCATATGGAATTCAAGAAAGGACAAGACCAACTCAAATAGGGGAAGAAACCCTACACAAATATGTGATGGCCCTAAACAAACAACTCAGAGAAATTGAGAAACATGTGGCTGGGACTCGAAGCAGAAAATTAGATGGACCAGTGCATGATGCACAGCCTGAGGATTATGTATATGTTAAGTCTTTTGCAGAGAAGACTCTGGAACTGCAGTGGGAGGGACCATTCCAAGTGTTCCTCACCACCTTTACTGCAATCAAGATTAAGGAACAAAGCGTCTGGATCCATCATTCCTGAGTGAAGAAGGCTCCCGAGGGACTCTGGAAAGTTATAACGGGTGACAATGAACTGAAATTAAAACTTTCTCAGAAAAACAAATAGGGTGTGGATGAAATAATAAGCGTAGATTAAGAATAGAAAAGTTTGTAGTTATACTGAATAATCAAGTATTGGAATAAAATCCCAATCTTTCCAGATGGAACGTGCCTGGGCTCGTCTGGCCCCTGCTGCTTGGCCAGAGGCGGCAGCTGTGGTATTTCACCACAGAGATACTTCTGGCTGGCTGGATGTTGCAGCTAGGAACTTGGAACACGTCCAGGCTTGTAGGAACTCAGTTTTACCTCTGTTGAAAGTCCTTAGGCGAGGTGAAGAGAAAAGGAGAGGATTCTGAGGAGGATTTGACGAAGTGAAGGGAGACGACCATCCGACTGATGAGCATCGAACTCCGATTTATTGATCCAGCATGCACACTTTTATAATCGTGTTAATTAAGTTCATACATATTGCAAAACCCGAGCTCATTATTGGCTACAGATTACACACCAACCCCTCCTCTTGTTTTCAATACCTGTGGTTTCTTATTGAGACTAAAACTTGTTTTTCTCATCCTGTTATTGACTGTTCTCAAGGCCTCCATGTTTGTCACCCTGCTTTCCCATCACTATCCAAGGATAAGGTATTTACTTGTTATTAAAAAACAAGCCTGAGAACTTGCTGCTTCCAGGAACGAGCCTGAGAACTTGCTGCTTACAGCTGCCTTTTATTTTTCAATCAGCTGTAGATTTTCATGGCCTCTTTCTATAAGCCATGTTTGAACAAAGCTCTCCACAAGGATTTAATCCAGAGTTTTATTCCTGGCCACACAGGCCTCTGAATCTTGGTAACAGCTCCCAACAGAATACCGACCCCATGGTCTCAAGGTCCTTTTAAGCCCAAGGGGAGGGGGGAGGGAAAGGATAGGTGAGCCACCAATCCAGGTGGGAGGGAGCGAGGCTCAGAGGACAAGTGACACTTGGCTAAGCCAATGACCCCAGGGCTGAGTGGCATCTTTTGAACTTCTGCCAATCACAACGCCATTGCTGGAATGTTAAGCTTGATGGACAGCAACTAGCAAGGGGGCAAGGGGGAGGGGAAAGGAGAGGTTGGCACACCTGGGGGACTGGGGTAGCTAAAACAGGAAATTGCAACACACTGCAACAATCAAGTAGGTGTAGCCTGGAGAATTGTGGCATTTGTAATTATCATTATAGCCACAGCTAATGCAGTACCGCTTACATTTAATGTAACTGGTATATATAAGTGTCAAGGGAAAGCTTATAACTCTGACTCCCATAAGTCTCTGGATCAGATGCTAAAAGTTACAAATGCAACTGTGTGGGAAGGAAGAAATGTTTGAGGATGTGAATATGTGTTTGTCCAGGATGGGTTTCATAAATTTTATCAAAAACCCATGAAAATTATTCAGATTTGTCCTGAGTGCTGTGACAAATGCTTAACCAATTGTCCAGAGTTTAGACTCAAAACAGAAGGTTGTGCAATCAAGGATTCTAAGAGTGATTATAGTATAACTCGATTTTGTACTGCATCCCGAATAGATAAGGTTAAAATAACTCAACCAGTACCAACACTGAGAGAAACCGTGACTACTCAAATCACTCTAGAACCCATGGTTCCCATAATTACCAAAATTGGACCGTATGCTGTTAAGAAGACTGGAATTAAAAAATTACTAATTAATCCAAAGTGGTCATTTAAACAGGTAGAGATGGCAATGCAAGTGAATGCCTCTGCCATTTGGCCCAAGTGTACTCCATTTTTAAGGACCTCTTTTATGGACTGGACCACCTGGCTGCAGAAGCAT
The DNA here is from genome assembly GCF_047830755.1 of Zonotrichia albicollis. Classification (NCBI taxonomy): domain Eukaryota; kingdom Metazoa; phylum Chordata; class Aves; order Passeriformes; family Passerellidae; genus Zonotrichia; species Zonotrichia albicollis. The sequence continues at coordinate 20,082,497 of NC_133859.1, read as the reverse complement.
ATGCCTTATAGGTCCAGACAGAAGAAAGACCTTACTGGATTATTGGGAATAGGACTAGAGGTTCTAAATACAATGGATTCAGAAGTATTAATGAACAAATTGACAGCACTTGGTGGTGATATGGTTAAATTGCAACAACCCTTACAATCTTCCTTGTTAGCATTAGGTACCAGTCAGTGGAAATTGTCCATAATATTACCAGAATGGGAAAATATGGAAGAGTGAGATCATCAATTGATAATTGATATTTTAGGCACAGCTAGCGAAAACATTTCTTTGGCTTTTGGGTGCACACAGGCACAATTATGGATGCAATCAGTGGGGGCCTCAATCATTAGGAACTGGGAATAAGGCATATTCCCGGCTGAAATTTGTCAAGTTGTTTGGGATAATGCCTTGGATTTAGAAAAAGAGCTTCATCCCTGGTGGATTTTAGTTAATTTTACTTGTGATCCCATGAAAAGTATGGTAACAGCTTTTGTTTTAACCATATAGGATGCATCAGTAAGTTTGATATATCCAATTGTTCCTTTAGGACCAAATCATGAGGGGACCATACTGTATGCTTTTGAACACAGAATGTGGGCACAAAAAGTCGAAGGAATGTGGCGAACTATTAACTTAGAACCCTGCTTAATGAGAGAACAATTGGGATTTATATGTGAAGGCAATGTAAATGATGATAAAGATATTTGTTTTTATACAGAGCAAAGCATTTGTCACTTTGAAATGCATCCCATTAACCTGATAATCTTGCTTGTGTATACAGGACAAGGTTGTGTCAGCCTCAGAACAGCATGCCCCACTATAATGGTGGATGAGATTACTGTGAATGAAACTCAATTTAACTTGTGCATTTGTAACTTTGTCAAAATTGAGGGATGTGATTTTTTTCTATCAAGCACCTGTCGTATCATACCAACATATAAAGGCAAATTTGATTACTGTCCAAGAGATATCACCCGTGCCTATAGGTATGAACTTAGCTTTGGTTACCCAATTGTTGAAACATCATTAATTAAAAAGAATTCTTAAAGAAATTGAAGATGAAGGAAGGAAATCTTTGATTACAATACACCATGACACAGAGACTATGCGGAAAGTATTTAAAAGATTAGAAGAAGGCCCATCCCATCTTTGGTTGGATGTGCTCTTTGGGTAGTCTCCAACAGCAACCGGCTTGCTCAATACCTTAGTTCATCAATTATTGTTTTGCTTATCTTAGTTGGTATAAGTTGAATTTTGTCTGTTATAGTACTTGTTTGGAATTGGAGAGTGTTGCGGCAAGTAGCAGCTTTAACTTCAATATCAAGAGCATACGGTACAGTGTGGAATTTGCAGGCAACCTCAACAAGGGAAGAGATGAGAATCTTGATTCCATGTTTCAGAAGGCTGATTTATTATTTTATTATACATATTATATTAAAAGAAAATTATATACTTAAACTATACTAAAGAAAGAGAAAGGAGACATCAAAAAGCTAGAAAGGAATGATAATAAAATCGTGTGACTGCTCACAACCTTGACACAGCTGGACCTGTGATTGGTCATTAATTAAAAACAATTCACATGCTGGGTAAACAATTCTCCAAATCACATTCCAAAGTAGCAAAACATGGAGAAGCTGAAGCTTCCCAGCTTCTCAGGAGAAAAAAATCCTGGCAAAAGATTTTTCAGAAAATATGTCTGTGACAGTACAGTTCTAAGAGACACCTACCGTGCAGCTTTGCTAGATGAAGAAGGATCTGTATATTAGTAAAAGAATTTACTAACTTTGAAGAAGGAGTGGGGAATGAATAATGATTTTAAAGGGTTAAGATTTTAGCTGAGGGTTAGAACCAATTCATATTGAAGCTAGATACACCAACGATAGGTTAATGATTATTAGATGCTTAAGCTAAAGCTAATTGTTATATTATGATCTCATTTGTAGAAGGAAGTGGAGCAAGTGAACCGTTATAGGAACATATTGAAACCAGTAGAACAATGCCCAGCACCTGGACTCTATGTCAATCCATCATGAAGCAGGGGGCCTCGGATCATGCCAGAGGGTCACAGAGACCTGATGAAGACCTTCCTGACATCATCCCGGGGACCACCGACCCAATTAGAGACCACCGACCCAATTCAAGAGAAGAATTGCACACATGTGAAGGACTAATAACCTCATTTTAATACAAAGCAGGGATGGGAGGTGCTGGGGTTATGTATATGTATTATTTTGGGAAATAAATAGAAGGCAAAAATCCTTGCGTGGTGCGGTCACGCATTTCGGAGACGACCCCACCCCTGTTGTACGCTGGCGTAATAAACATATCACTTTCTAACTTTGACTAGTTAGAGTCTTTCTCCATGATTTTCAGTTTTAATGATTCACCTTGATATGCATTCTCAGGTAACTGGACAGTTTCTAACAGTTTCATTCTTTCTTGTGCATCTAAATCGCTCTGTGTGCATGCATATCTTGAGTTTGTCAGTTCTCAGTCTTTTGTGTAGAGGCATTTGTTGGTAGCAGTCTACACTGTATTACCTCTCTGTAAGTGGTGACAGTAAGTGGTGACAGTATACTCAGCATGTCTCTTTCCGCTGATGACATAACTGCTCTCATTGGTGAACCAGATCTCTACATTATCGGGGGGGGGGGTATCTGATTGTTTTGCACAGACCAAACTTAGCCATTCCTTTTTTCATCAGAATGCTGCAGGTCTTTGTCACACATTTGCTTTAAAGTGGCAACAAGCAAAGGACATTATTGCTGGTTGCCCTGATTGTCTACGTCATAATTTTGTGACAGGCTCACTGGGAATTAACCCACTTGGCCTACAAAGCCTCCAAATATGGCAAACTGATGTTACCCACTACCCTGAATTTGGTCATCTCAAATATGTTAATTCATCCATTGACACCTTTTCAGGTACATTATTTGCATCATGCCACACAGGTGAAACTACTAAAGATGCTTGCCACCTTTTTTTGGCTGCTTTTGCAACTTTAGGAGTTCCTCCAAAGATTAAAACTTATAATGGTCCTGCTTATACTTCTCAACAACTTTCCTCCTTTTTTGCCCTGTGGGAAATCTCTGGCATCCCTCACTCTCCCACAGGACAAGCAATTATTGAACGTGCTCATTCAGTGCTTAAGCGTCTTAGCTCAACAAAAGGGGGAATGTACTCCAATGGAATGGCTACACAAAGCACTGTGTTTTCAGTTTTTTAAATTGCTATGCTGATAGCAAAGTTCCCCCTATAATAAAACACTTTTCTACTTCTAAAGAAACATCATTAGACATAGGTAAAAAAATCAAGAGTCCTGGTAACAGACTCAGAAAGTAGAAAATCATAGGCCCATTTCCCCTTATTACATGGGGAAGGGGTTATGCTTGTGTTTCCACAGACACCAGTCCTCCTTGGGTTCCAGCCAAGGACATCAGACCCTTCATTGAACAGCCAGTTGATCAAAATACAGAAAAGGATTAAAAGATAAATCTTCCGTCCTCAGAGAACCAGTCAATCATACATCCAGAGGTGGTCGCAGGTCTGTTAACTTCCTTTCCCTGCTTGACCTGTCACACAGGGGATCATCAAGCATGGACTCTGAGTGTCAAAGGTGTGGGCGCCTTTGGTATTGTGCATCTCATAAAACAAGAGCTGACTGTCAGCATTGTGACCCTTTAAGGAGCAGTCAGAGTAATATACAAATTAAACAGCTGGTGTGTGGGCATCGATATGGTTTGCCTGAACATCAGGAATTATCAAGCAAGCAGTGGCTTGCTGTTGTTAATAAGTTTTGTAGTGTTAGTTCTAACTCCTCCTGTAGCAGTAATGGGGAGCCCTCTATCGCCATTGCCTCAAGGTAATATTTGGCTTACTCTAAGAAAGGCTTTTTTAGTATTAGCGCTTCCTCCTGTTACTTTTACTTGGCCTGTTAATCAGCCAAAACCAAATGTATGGATAACTTTAGCCAATTTAACAGGACAAGATACTTTATGCTTGGCTACGGCCTCTCCTGAAAAACCATTTTCTACTTGTTTCGTTGGTTTACCTTTTAGATACATGGCCATATCCCCCTTTGGCTCATATCCTTCATTTTAAAAATCATGTCAATGCTTGGGACCAATGGGTCCCATATCTCCCTCATACAACCCTTGAGCTGCAAGAATTAGAACTTCTGGGATCTGTAAAAGTGGGCTTCTGTGTTCAATTTAGTTATTTTGTGGCCAACCAATCTAAAGCATGGAATGCTTCTTCAATCCAACCCACAATCAGAAATGAAATTGCCTGGTGTAATTACACCTTCACCAACATCTCTCGCTCTACTAATGCTCCATTATCATTACCAGCAGAAGTGGTTTTTATTTGTAGAGACAGAGCTTGGGCTGCTATTCTGTCACATATTAAGGGAGGCCACTTCAGTCTAGGGCTACTCTCTCTGTTACTACCCAACCCATCCATGATTTCACAACATAGATTTCCGCAGAAAGGGAAACACAGTATTCATGTGTTCACCCCTGTTTGCGATAATAACCTCAACTTTTGGTCAATACTGTGGTGTTGGGCAGCTTCCTTCTTTGTTCCAGGAGTAGCATTTGGAAAGGCACTGGGATTGTTAAACAGACTAGGCTGCTGGTTAGCTTGCTGTGGTGGTTTTGCATGGGAGGCACTCATGGAAGTGATACAAAGAGAAGCTGCTAGAAGTTTCCTCTGTGTCTGACAAAAAAAAAAAAAATAAAAATCAGTAATTAGCTTTGAGAATTGACAGTCTCTTAAATCCCCAGGAAAGCTGATACGCCTCTGTGAACACCCATGTAAAAAAACCAAAAAATCCTGGGAAATCCTTCTTTCTCTTCTGGTCGGCAAAGAGGTAACAAGGACCTCGTCTTGGCCGGGGCCAGGCTGGGTGGCCCCTGCCGCGGGGCTGGGCCCCCTTCCTAGGGAGCCCGCCAGCCCCCCCCCCGCCCTCTCCCCCCTCATCGGCAGCCAGGCAGGGGAGGGGAGACCGTGGGGCCTAGGCCGGGCTGGGATGTGGCTGCCATTGCTAACATCTTGCTTCTACTAAGCCCTGCCCATGCCGCCAGCCCAGGCCGAGCCGGGGTCCACTGGGCCCCAGGAGCAGCCTCGGGCCAGGCCCGGCCGGCTCGGACAAGATTCCACCACCGTTGAGATTTGCCCGCAACCACTGGGTAGGGGGGAGGAGAAGCCATCAGCCCTTGGCCGTGCTTCTGCTGTGTCCAAGCCTGGCTGCTGAGATCCTGGCCCTCCCCCCAGCACAGCCGATCCTGACACAGCCCCAGCGAAGCCACTGCAGAAACCTCCATTGTAAAACAGCTCTGGCCGACAGCAAGCTACTGAGCCTGGCCGGGGTCATGTGACCATCTGCAGGCCTCTGAGAGATATTAACTCTTTCAGTGCTTCAATCCTCCCTTGAGTAAGAGAAAAGGACAAGTGCAGGCACATAGAGGAGGAGCATGATGACACTGAGGTCAGTGAAGAGGAAGTTGAGTCCCAGATGGCAGGGATGAGGAGATGCCTTGATCTTAGGGCTGGAATTCTCTTGTAAAGCTATGGAGAATGATGCAATTGATACATCAGACTCTCTTTTTTCCTATAATGGGAAAATATGGGGAGATGACTTGTTCAGAACAGGCCTCCATGCTAAAGACAGCAAATGTTGAAGTAGCTGTGATCCCATGAGAAGTTTGAACAGAGAAAAATTATGAGTCCCTATGCCCTCAGGGAGAGAAGAAGAAAACCTCTGTTCCCAGAGATGAAGATGATTTCAGAGATAGATGAAGAGAACCTTTGCTTTTGAACAGCTCATCTTTAAACTAGTACCCCATATGTGGACATGGCCTATACACACAGCTGTGGGAAAAACTGTGAAAAAATGGGAGGAACTTAATGATTGCAGATTTTTCTGGGCGGCTACTATTGTGGAAATTAAAAGCCACAAGAGAACTGTTTTCTTGTGGAGAAGTCTCCATAACATTAACTAGAGGGATTTCTCTCCCTAAGTGAACTGAAGAAAGACTATTCTAAAGGTGGTAAACTGACTGAAAATGTTAGGTTTTTTTCTCTTCACATTGTCAGTGGGAAAGAAAAGGTTGGAGGGGAAGGAGAAGTGTCCTGAAGGTTTTGTTCTGATTCATATTACTCTTTCTTTTTGTTACTGTTAATAAACTTTTTTTTTTATAGTCTTTTAACGTTTTGAGCCTGCTTTGCCTTTCTCCTAATCCTATCTCACAGCAGGAAATGAGTAAGTATATTCTAGTGAGTGCACTGGTGATTGGCCAGCACTGCACCCACCACACTCGCCAATCTATTTTGCTTGCTTTAACAGGATTGTTAACCAATGTCGATTCAATTAGACATGCTACAATGCAGAATCGAGCCACAATTGATTTTTTGCTTTTAGCACATGGACATGTGCTGTGGTGCCAGATTTCTTTGGCCCTACTAGCTCCCAACACCGTCAATGAGAGTGGGTCTCCCCCAGATAGCTGTTGAATCTGGGGTGCAGCTGTAGGGCACAGCTGCTCTATGGCATGGGTGGACTGTGTTGGGGGTAGGACTGCATTGAGGGTAGGGACAAGGAACAGGGAGAGGTCTTCTGTGTGTTTTCCAAAGACGTTTATTCCCCGGAGGGTCAGGGACAGAAAGACACTGAATCAAAGGCATACATCAACTTATAAATGGGGGAGGTCCCAGGAGGGGATACAATCTTTAACCAGTTGGGAGAAACTGGGGGTGGAACACAAGGTGGGGAATACAATGTTTAAACCAATAGGGGATTACAGGGGAGGAAAACAACTTAAACCAATGGGGATACAAAAGTGATAGGGAAGTTTCTAGAGAAAGGGGCAGGCTTGGGGAGGGATTCACATTCAGTGGGAGGAGGAACAGGGAACAAAAGGGCAGGTCTTTGGGGAGATGGACAACTAGGGCAAAACCAACAACACAGGGGGGAAAGGAACAATCTATTGGTAATAAAATATGCTATAACAATGCAAAATAGGGGGGGGTTATACAACTGACTACTAGGACAGAATTACAATCAAAAACATACACAGCAACAGAAATGGATGTGAAGATTTTGATGGAATGAGTTGTATGAACCTTTCTGATCATCCACAATCTATTCATGCAAGTATTAAAGCTTTACAAGATAATGTTGCCAAATTAGAAATAGAAGATGGAACTGACTGGTTTAACAGACATTTTAGAAAGTGGGGGATAACTGGATGGGTCAATAATTTAATTAAGATGGGAATGTTTGTATTAGGGATGCTATTAGTTATAGTGCTATGCCTGCCTTGCTTGATTCAATGTATTCAGTGATTGATTCATAAATTGATAAAGCAAATAATGATTGTGGAACAGAAAGGGGTAGATGTGACAGATCAGACAGCTACAGAAGCTGAGCTGGGTAGCGCCACTGACCGCTTGGCCCTGATACAGTGGAAGCCATGGGAGAGATAAACTCAAGGCAAGAACAAAAGTGAAGACATCATGTCTGGTCACTCTGACCACTCTGATGAGAGAAGATGTAACAAGGACATTGCTAATACAGAAGAATGTAACAGGGACTTGATAATCAAAAAGATTGTGTTACTAAGGGAATGGGGCAAAAGGGTCTGAGTGGAAAATTTTGTGGGGAACTTAGAGAACTATAAATACTGGTGACTAGTGTAATAAACTGGCTTTGTTTGTATAGCATGGTCCATGTCTCTCAATCCCCTCAAGGATCCAGGCCTGGGTGACTGGAACTGGTCAGGTTCAGGTCTAGTTCTGAGCACTGGTGACATCTGGGGCTGGGTGATGGATGCAGGGGTGTCTGGGGCTAGGTGACAAGAGTTGATCAGCTCCAGGTCAAGCTGACAGCAGCTGAAGGAGGGCATCACTTGACATTTCCTGCCCTTTTTTCCCTCATGTTTCCAACACTTCTCCCTTAATGATTCTTGGACTAACAGCCTGGTACTGCCCCATCTGTACAAGGAGGAGATAGCCCATCTGCCAGCAATACAAGCAGAAGCACACCTAGACACACAAGGGGCTAATGTACCTGCAAGCTGCCTCCTCTGACAGCAGAAGCCAGCAGCTGACTACTTCCACCAGGGGCAGGAGAACAGCCATCACCACAGCCACCTACTGCTTGTCCCCATTGATCAGGACATCCACAGTGAGCAGGGCATAGCCACAGTTGTTCAGAGCTTGAGGGTTGCACCATACCACCACAAAGCCTATGTTGCAAGTGTGAAGGACAAGAACCAGATCCCTATGCATGACACTCCTCACAAGAACTACATGGGGAGCCAGAGACATGGCCAGCATCCAGCAGAAGTGGGATTGAGTGCACAGCATGGCTACATCAGCTTCCCTGGGCAGAGATGCAGGGACATGGCATTGGACAGAACAGCATCGTTAAATGCAACCTCAGCAGCAGGTCTCTGCTGGTACACCACTCTCAGGACTCTAGCTGGTCAGAGTGATCCTGAGATACGTTTGAAAGTCTCTTTTCCCAGCCTGGCAGTCAAAGAAGGAGTCAGAACTCTTCAGTTCTCAGTCTCAAGGTTGTGTATTTTATCTTATCTATAAAATTCTTTCTCCTGACCTACTGAGGTCTGCTCAGCAAGACAGTCAGAGGCACTCTGCCTGCCCCCAGGGTGGTGTTATCTTTTTATACTGAAAACTACGTGTACAATATTTACAATTACTTTCCAATACCTATTACCTATGTTAGACAGTGAGCTTCTACTCTAAACCAATCTAAAAGTGCCAACATCACAGCAGAAGATGGAGGCCAAGAAGAAGAAGGAGGAAGGCTGAACACGCACAGATTGCTCCATCTTGCCCCCTGAATGCCCATTCTAAAAACCCCAAAAATCTATTTTTCACCCCGTGATAAATTCACTATTATTCTACTTAAACTGTCGTGGCTTGCAGGTCTTCATATAAGGTTGGTAATTTGCTCCATGGGTCATAATCAAAACCACAGGCATCTTGGGCTCTGTGCCAGTGTCTCTGAGGCCCCTGACAGGGGTCTTGGCAATCGAGGACAGCCAGAGGGATGTCCTGAATTCCGACACACCACAAGACTGCAAAGGATCTGTGTGTTGTGTTCAAACAGAGCCTTCACAGGAGGTGAAGAGGAAAATACTATATGTCTGTGAACCCATGCCCTGACAATGTGGAAATGGTTTCAGAAAGAGCCTGGTTTTGTTACCTAACACACTGAGTGGTTTGAAAGGAGTATCTGTAGGAATCATGGGGAAACTTGGCTGTAACAGTGGTTCGGCTCTCCAGAAACTCTTTTCCTTCTGTTTTAAGCAGTGCCCTCAAGACTATTCTGGAGAGTGCTCAGGGGTCCATATTAATTGATTATTTATTCTTTTTTATTCATTGATTTGTTGATTTCTTTATTTTATTTTTTATTTTTTCATTCACAATTCTTTCTCTTTCCCCTCACATTTTCTGCCCTTTTTCTCCCCTCGCATTTTTCACATTTTCCCCTTCACATTTCTTGCATTTCACCCCTCATTATTCTCACACTTTCCCCTAAGTGTTTCTCATGCCTTCCCCTTACTTTTTTCACACTTTCCCTCTTATGTTTCTTGCACTTCCCCATCACATTTCTTTGCCCTTTTCTCTCCTCAGTTTCCCACTCTTTCCCCTCTCACATTTCCAACACTTTTCTCTCACATTTGTCTCACTTTACCCTTCACATTGACTATGAGATCTCAGCACAGCAGTCCTGATGTATGGAGTCACCGAGACAACCCTTGGGGGGCTCGGAGGTCCTGGAACGTGGCCAGAAGTGTCTGGTGGTTGGACTTTGATCCAGTGCAGGAAACATCACCTGTATGAGGATGGGAGAATCACACGGGGATAAATGGTGAAAAGATAGATTAACTATAGTGTGAAACACAGAGTTTAGAATCTCGGTACAGTGGGGTGCTAGGGAGACAAGATGGAGGAATTGGGGCATGTCCTGTCCTTCTTCTTCTTCTTCTTCTTCTTCTTCTTCTTCTTGTCATCCATCTTCTGTGGTGGTGGTGGCACTTTGAGATTGGTTCTTACTAAATGTGCACTTGTCAATAAGGGTGAAAGGTATTGGGGGGAAAAGGTAAATATCTTATACGTAGTTTTGGGTATAAAGATAACTGACCGCCCCGAGGGCACGCAGTGTGCTCATGGCTGACGTGCTGTGCGGACCTCTGTCGGGCCGAGAGAAGATATTGTAGATAAAAAATTAATAAACACTGAAGACCGAAAAAACCTGAAGACTCCTTTCGTCCTTTGGAGCGCGGGCTGCCCCAAGGCCATCCCGAGCCTTTCCAGGCCATCAAAAACAGCCGAGAACAGGACAACTGGCGTCCGCTGGGTAGGCTACTCGCACCAAGGGGGGAGGATATCAGCCCTGAAGAGACGAGACTGAAGAGCTGAGAGGACAGCTCCGGATTTGGACGAATTCCCAGGAGAACACTGGTAACTCCTGGGGAGACAAGCCAGAAGAAAAAAAAACGGCCGAGAGAGTCTGAAAAAGACAGCAGTCACTGAGAATTACATCTCTCAGCTTCTGCCGAAGAAAGTTCGTAGCAGAACAGTCTGAACCGGAACCAGAAAGGTGCCTCTGGGACCATTCTTCTGTGACCTGCTGGATGGAGATCAGGAGCCCTTGGACTGCTCTGACGACAGACATTCAGTAAGAAGGTCAAAAAAATTAAGAACATGGGCAGCACACTGTCCCAGGAACAGCTGGGAATTTTGTCCGCCTTACAAGGCGTAGCACAGACATATGCGGTCGGGATCCGAAAGAAAGAGCTGAAAGAGCTTCTATTGTGGGTGAGGCTTAATTACCCATTTTCAGAAACACGTCTGTTGTTTAAAGTAGGATTTTGGCAAGAAATTAATAGGCACCTCTATCTCCTTGCCACAAAAAAGGATGAGACAGCTTTAAAATTGCTGTCTCCAGCAAGAATTATGTTAGAAGGCATTTCTGCGCAGTCAAAACGACTGGAAATGCAACAGAATGTTGCGGGTCCCTCAGGAGCAGGGGGAAGAGAGCAAGGTTCTAGACAGAAATTGGCTCTGGCCCCAGCTAGACAGGGAGGAAAAGCTCTCGAGGAACGGGAGCAGGGAATAATGTCATTGCCTCCGGTCCCACCACCTAGGAAACCAAAGAAACCCCTAAAACGTCCCGAAACCCCACAGAATACAGAGGCCTCAGGCTCCGACTCAGAAGCGGCGGGGTCGGAAGGGAGGGTCAGAGGGGGAGAGAAGGGGGGAATGGAAGCGCTTTCCGGCGGCGCGGCGGCGGCAGTACGCGGCGGCGCGGCGGCGGCGGTGCAGGCTGAGGGGGGGGGCATGAATAAGGAGGTGATGGGAGATACGGGTTCTGGTGCGGCATACGTGAAAATGACCCCGGAAACGGCAGCTACTCCGGCCGGCATGGTGCCGAAGGCGCGCGCGAGGGGCAAGGCTCGCGGAAACCCTGGGGGGGGGGAGGGGTCCCAAACCAGCGTGGGAACGTCAGACACCGGCAGTGAATTGGGGGAGACTGCGTGGCCCCGAAAGGGCGCCGGAGAAAGACGTAGGAGACGCGCGGTTGTGACGTCAGACCCGGAAGTAGGGGCACGGAGATCTGCTCGTATCGCAGAGCGGGCCCGGGTGCCGGCGGGGGGCGGGTTGCGCGCACCAGTGGGAGGAGTGGATACAGCGTCAGAGGAGGAGGAGAGAGAATCAGGGACAGATAAGAGGGAAGAGATTTCAGAGGCGGAACGGGAGGGAGAGAGTGACGTCAGCTCGGGAGAGACGGGGAGCGGCTCAGAAAGCACGCATGCGCGGAGAGCAGAGCGCGGTCGTAGGCGCGCTCGTTCCCCTGTTACGTGTCGGGCGAGGAGGGGCCGTGCTCGGGGTTCCACATCCCGGGGCTCCATCCCCTCTCCAGTCCCGGTGCCTCCAATCCAAACCCTTGGAGTCCAACCCTCTTCCCTCCAAAGGAGGTGTGCACATATCCGAGCTACATTGTCAGTTGAATCAAAAGCCAGGCAGCCCCGGTCTCAAACAAGTTTGCAAACATGGCAGTCGGCCGAACGAGGGGCAGTTGAATTCATGCCGTCATCCGGGCCACGGAGCCCGGTGACAGCGCCACCTCGTGGGGAAATGACAGAAGTGCACGACATGCCGGACCTGTTCGGTGGAGCCACAGCGCCATCTCGTGGCGAGTCTGCAACAATGCAGCGATTTTTTCCAACAATATATAAAAAGAGTGCTTCTAAGAAGACAATGATAACACAACAAATGGATTATCCTTCAACTTCGGGATTTCGCGAAGACGATGAAAGTTCAGATGAAGCACAGCAACAAGCAGAAGACTTCATACGGATCACAGCATCAGAAGGTGTTCCGACATGGATGCTGTCAGCAGCAGAAGCAGCAAAAAGCTTCTTGCATTCATTTGATACAGCAAAAAAGAAATATCAACAGAATCCTCAAGTTTCCTTTTCAGATTTAGGAGCGAGGCCGAAAACCTCAAAGCAAAGAATGAAGTACAACGAATCACCGATGACCTCTACAACCCCATTATTCATGCAGATGCCAATGGAATCTCCAGAGGAGGAATTTCAACAGCCGGTAAAAACAATGGATTGGAAGCGCATCAGAAAAGCATTGGCAAAAGACAAGCATTTATTTCCGGGTTCAGGAGATTTGACAATGCCGGTGACATATGATGCCCAGGGACAGAATCCAAGATGGGAAAGGATGGGTCACGAAACACTCAAAGACTTAGGGAAGGCGGCTCAAACTTTTGGGCTGGATTCACAATATTTCAAACAACTATTAAGAGGGACATTCACCACGTATGACCTTACGCCATATAATATTCGAAGCATTGTGGCAATGATTCTCACTGACACACAGAGTCTCGTCTGGGAAAAAAGATGGAGAAAGTATCTTTCCGAGTTGCGAAATAGATATCAAGGTGGGCCAAACGCGAATCTCATAGAAGCGCAGTTAGCAGGGGATCCTCCGGATGACAACCCAGGGGAACAAGCAGTGCAGCTTCCATGAAGAGTGTTAAATGATATCAAAGAAGCAGCAATTGACAGCCCTTTTTCTCCCTTCACATTTCCTACCCTTTCCTCTTACACTTCTCACACATTTCGCCTCATCTTTCTTTCCTGTGACACTTTCACATTTCTTGTCCTTTTTTCTCCTAATGTTTCCTGCCCTTTCCCCCCTCACATTGTCCATCCTTTCCTTTCACCTTTCTTCCACTTTGCCCGCACACTTCCTACCCTTTTCCCCTCATGTTTCCTGCCCTCTTGGCCTCACACTTCTCACACTTCTCCCCTCATCTTTCGCACATTTGTCCCCTCGCACTTCTCAAAATTTTCCCCTCAAGTTTCTCACACTTTTCTCATCATGTTTCATGCCCTTTTCCTCTCCCATTTCCTGCCCTTTTTCTGCCCTCATGTTTCTTAGACTTTTTCCCTCATGTTTCTCCCACTTTTCTCCTCACATTTTCAGGCTTTTTTCTCCTCTCACTTTTCTTACTCTTTTCTCCTCATATTTCCCGCCCTTTTGTCCCCTCATGCTTTCCTCCTTTTTTTCACTCCTGTGTCCTGCCCTGTCCCCCTCACATTTCCTGCATTTTTAAATAACTGGCAGATGAGGTTACAAATTGTCTTGTGTTTCTCTGTGTATACAGAACAAAGATGCAATACTGCATTAATGAACCTATTGTCTATTAATCAGCTAAACATATGCTCACACTTCTCCAGGGCAGAGAGACACAGGGTCTTGGGCAGGATGGCCCCAGGGGGCCCTAGGGTAGTTCTGGGGACAGCAACCCCAAGAGGCTGAGGCTCAGGCAGGAGCAGCTGCAGGGAGTACTGGGAGGCACTGCCTCCTTGGCACAGCATCCAGGCCACCATCTTGTGTGTAGCACCAGTCCCTGCATGACAGGTCTCACACTGGTCCCAGTGGTTGCAGGTGGGGACGCCCCTCCTGCGTGGAGCTGACATAAATACTCCAAAGTCATATTGCTTACAGTATCTCAACTTGGTCAGGAGAAACTGAGTTGAATTGCTTAAAGTTTTACAAACCATAAAAAAGTTGCCTAACCAAGGAGAAAAGTTGCTCAACCAAGCCAGCAGGACAGGAGACAATCCTTGAGTCCTGTTTTCAGGGGACGTGTGATGACAAATGAAGAAAGTGAGGTGAGGGCAATTCCCCAAAGAATCTCCAGAGACCCTCTTGAGACCATTTTCCAAACTGCATGTGCATGCTCCATTTTAGGGTGTACACCTCTGTATATGTAAATGGCTTCTGAGAAGCAGAGGAGAATTATGGGAATTTAGGTATTATATATGCTTTGTATAGATAAGTGATAATTTTGGAACTTCGCATGTGTTGTATACATTAGGAGGAGTGATGTGTCCCCCCAACTGACACCAAAATAATGTCCGCTTCCTAATACTGAAATTACAGTGTTAGAGAGTTTTATTCTTCCTGACATTTCAGTGACATGACAGGCACTGTTTCTCATGTTTTGCTTTCCCAGACTGGGATTTGTAAATGTTTCTTCTTTGCTGTGTTACACTGCTTCTTCCTTGTACATAATGTGAGTTGCTGTCTCACTCATTTTACTCTAAGAAATGGGAATAAGAGGGTTCAGGTGAGCATTCAAATATTCTCTTGGTATCATCCTGCAGAGATTCCAAGCCTCAGGCAGCAGACACAGTGAAGTGAGGAAGCCCTGTTTGTTGGGGGGCTCCAAGGTGAAAAGCTGACACTATGGCAGTAGCTGGTTCCTGAATGGTTGCCATGACCTTTAGCAGCCTCTCCATCTGATCCAGCCTGGGGATCCCTGGAGAAAACTGGCCAGTCAGGGCTGCCACTGTACCTGGCACAGGCTGGGCATCTCCTGGACAAAGTCACAAGGGTTGTGGAGCCATGGAGCCACCATGGGTAGCCCCTCTGGAGCTTCCCAGCCAGGGCCCGTACTGTGGTAAAGTAAGATGGAAAACACCTCATGGGTCAAGATGGTGTCAGTTTTGTAAAAGAAATGCAAAGGTCACATGTGAAAAGGAGAAGAAAAGCACTGCAAAAAGGGATGAGGGGCCACATGTGTGACTGGGAGGAATGACCAATGTCCCTGTGGGTCCCAATACTCCCTCCAGCCCCACAGAGGACACTGTGGACATGGGAGACAAGGGCCATATTTGGAACATGGGGATCAGGAGTTCTGGTGGGTCCCTATGAGGACACAGGGACAAAGGGAGCCAGTGGATCCCCACGAAGACATAGAACTACGGGAGCTGGTGGGTCCCTCATGAGGATGCAGGGACAAGGATAGCTGGTGGATCCCCATGGGGACATGGAATTGGGGGCAGAAGGGCAGGACCCCTGGGTGAGGAACAGGGCCCCTAGCCATTGGGAGGCCTCATCCCAGAGAACTTTCTGGAATGTCACAATCATGGCTACAAGCCCTGTTCTGAAGCATGAAGAAACAGAAAAAGAGTAGGATGCCTGGGTGATTGGCACATGTATCTTGGTGTGTCTTTGAGCTGAATAGGGGTGTTTCTGAGCTCAGGAACACCTGAGCATCAGCTCCAAGCCTTACCAGGACTTGGCAGCCTTCAGCAGGCACCAGATGAGGAGGGGCCAGTGCAAGGAGCATCCAAGGGAGATTTAAACAGCTCTAGGAAGTCTGAGTGACCTGAAGTGAGGCGAACAGGAGTGCATAACCCAGGGCATGGCATGGAATGGCAGTGAGGGCATGGCATGCCAGTTGGCACAGTGGTTCACCCAGTCAGGGCAAGTAGTGGGGCAATCAGGAAGGACTTCTCTCTGATCATCTGAGAGCAGCCAATAGAGTCAGCAGACTCAGTAGCTGGTAAGGAAGAACATGAAGAGATCCTTTCATCCCCAGTCTTACTAGTGTAAGCTTCCTCAGTTATGGTACTGACACACCAATCCTCTGTAGATTCCTTCCAACTCAGAATATTTTGTGATTCTGCATGTCAGAAGCACCACGTGGGGATGGATGGCATCAGGGCTTGCAGTGGGCTGGGAGGATATCTGATGGCATACAAGGGGGACCCTACGGAGCTGACAATGGCTATAAGAGACTTGAAAGTCTGTATGGGGCTGAAATGTGGGGTGCCAGCTGAGTTTGGGGGGACATAAGGAACTGGAGGAGCCATATGAGAGCGAGGGGACATATGGGGGAGGTAGTAATGACCTTCAGGCTCAGTGTGTCCCCTGGTGTCACCATGTCCCCATGTCTCTGATCCCATCAAGGGCATTCCCTTTTTTACCTTCATTTCCTGGAGTGTTACTGCACAGTGGTCCATCATCAACCAATGGGAGCTCAGCCACCACATCAGGTGGTGGATATTCCCCCAGCGCCACCCCCCAGCAGCTGTCACCCCAAATCTGTTTAGGTGCTATGGGGAAGGACCAAAGTTCAGAAGGAGCAGGCAGGGAAGAGCATGAGGGGTGTCCCAAAATGGGCATTGTGGGGGTCTCAGGGTGGATACAGGACTGGGTGGGTGACAGGAGTGAGGACTGGGGATATGCCCAGGTTGAGTACTGGATGTGTCTGAGGTTTCTCCCCCAATGGATGCAGTGTGGGGTGCATTAGATACTACTCCATGGACTGTGGAGTGGGGCATCATTTTGCCCATGAAGACTGAGACATGATTCAGAACACTGCATGCATGAGGTTTCTGGAGCTGAGGATGCTGGGACATTTGGAGTGCCTGGGAGCCAAGGGCTGGGGCCTGGGTACTTTTAGGGTCCAGAGCTGGGTGATGGGAGCTGACTGGATCCCGATGGGAGCTGAAGGGAGCTGAAAGAAGCAGCAGGGTCCAGGGCTGGGTGACAGAAGCTGGGCAGGTCTGGGACTGATGATGGATGCTGGCAACATCCAAAGCTGAGTGAAAGCTGAAGGGTCTGGGGCTGCGGTGGGGTCCAGAGCTGGTAATGGGACCTGGAGTGGGAGGTTTGCGTTTAATGCTCCTTTTTTCACTCATATTTCCTGACTTTTTCTCTTCATATTCGCCGCAATTTCCCCCTATGTTTCTCACAATTTTCTCGTCACATGCCCCAACCTTTCCTCCCTACATTTTCTAGGCCCTTTTCTTTCCTCATGTTTCTCACACTTTTCTCCTCCTGTTTCCTGCCCTTTCCTTCCTTCACATTTCTCTCCCTTTTTTACTTCATATTTCCTGTCCTTTTCCTCTCACATTTTCCACCTTTTAAATAACTGACCGATTGTAGAAGCAGTGGCCAGCTTGGGCCATCCTGACCTTGATTAACAGCTCTTCTCCCATGGGAAAGTGCATACCAAAGGATTAAGTACAGCCATAAATACCTGTGCTTTGATGTACAGCCCTGAAAACTGGGCTGTGAATGGGTGTGGGTTGAATTATAAAAGCTAGAAACATCAGCTCTACTCTTCCTGATTTTGTGTGGTTACTTTCTCTCTCCTACTGGCTGGCTATGTAATTGATCCTGAAACTTGTACACAGAAGAAACATATAAATACTCAAGTGTGTTTAATAAAGATGATCCTGCTTGATGACAAAGCAGTGATCTGTTATTCTCAATTGCTACACAGACAAGGTTAAAAACTGGTTTCTGTATTGTTTTGCAGAGAAAAGAAAGAAGAAACCTCACTGTCGCAGGATGCGGCCTTTGTCGGGGATGAGCCATTTGTCGGTGAGGGAAGACTCGGACACTCAATATGAGTGAAAGCAAGTTCCGTTTATTGAAGAGAGCGTCAGACACTTATACAACAAGTAATAAGCTTATGAATATTCTGTAAGCCAAGCGATCTATTGGTTAAACCATACCATCAACTCTTCCTCATTCCTTTGGGCCTACATTCTCTATTTCCCACGTCTCTCTGCCCACTTGTTATCATACCCAGCTAGGCCCAAGGACACACTATCTTGCAGGTGCAGGACTTGGAATTAGCCACGGCCTTGTACTTTTCCAGTCTCTAGTCAGCTAAATTCCCAACACCTCACAACTTTATAAAAGTTGTAAAGCTTGGTATGTTTATTACGGCGCCGGACACATGCGGAGAATGCTCTCCTTAAAAGGCATGCGTACCTCTGAGAACTTCAGATCTCCTTTTATCCCCCTCTCAAATACATATGCATACAGTTTCACAATAGGTTCATACATATTCATTTTTATGGGTTTCGTGTGACTTTTACCACTAGTTCCTTTTTATCAGAAAAAATTCCGAGGTCAGGCTGACTTGCCCTTACAGCAGTCCCTGTCTCTCTCTATCATCTTCTGTCTCCTCCCCTTTATCTCTGTCCTTCGCTGAAGTAACTTCACTGAGCTTAGGCCTTGCAGTCTGGCTAAATAACTACGATTTCTAACCACAGACTCAACTCAAAAATGTACATTTCACCTAAATCAAAATGGATTTCTATCCTGGAAAATTTTCACTTTGCTTCAGTATCTTTGTACATACTTGGCATCGTGAAGCTGTCTCGGAGCTCTGCCTCTGGCCAAGGCAGCTACCTCCATCCTATGCTTCCACTTTCCCCCAGGTGTGTGGATGCTGACAGTCTGGTCAGAGAGAAAGTCAGATAAACTTCCCAAGCCTTGTTCTGGGGGAGCTTGAGAAAGCTCAGAAAAAGAATTAAAATAATCTTTAATCTTTGCAGCTGGTGTTTTGAACTTGTTGTTTACTTCTAAGATGTTTACAAGAAGGGTGTTGTTCTTAACTAGCCAATGATGTGAGGGGTGTTGACTGAGGACCAATCAGGTCCAGCTTTCTGGGAACAGTCTATAAAAGAATATGATGTCTAATAAGCTTTGCATTTCACCTTCTGAGACCTTGGAGTTTGTGTCGCCTCATTCAGCCGTCCCTAATACGAGAGCGACACAGGTGGACCTGAGGCAGATGCAGGTGAACCACAGGCAGCACTGCAAGACAGCCAGAGACAGGTTTCATCTCTCTGTGGGGGCAGGATGTCAGGGTTTCCCTGCCCAGAGAGCTCACAGGACATTGGGAACATCACACTGATGTATAGAAGCTGAGGGAGCTAGGACTGAACATCTTCACACCCCCAGGAACTGCTGAACTGGCAGAAGGACCAGGCAGGAGGCAGGAGCAAAGGCCACAGTTGGGCAGCCTCTCTCCTTAGCTTCTCTTGCAGATGAACAGCCTTGTACACAGTGTGTGACTGCCTTGTCCACACCAGAGTGACACAGGAAGAGACAATCCGTCTGCCAGCAATACAGGTGGCAGCATTCCTGCAGACACTAGCTGCCTCCTCTGACAGCATAAGCCAGCAGCTGACTACTTCCACCAGGGGCAGGAGAACAGCCATCACCACAGCCACCTACTGCTTGTCCCCATTGATCAGGACATCCACAGTGAGCAGGGCATAGCCACAGTTGTTCAGAGCTTGAGGGTTGCACCATACCACCACAAAGCCTATGTTGCAAGTGTGAAGGACAAGAACCAGATCCCTATGCATGACACTCCTCACAAGAACTATATGGGAAGCCAGAGACACAGAGACACAGCAGAATGGTGAGACTGGGCACACAGTATGGCTACATCAGCTTCCCTGGGCAGAGATGCAGGGACATGGCATTGGACAGAGCAGCATCATTAAATGCAACCTCAGCAGCAGGTCTCTGCTGGTGCACCACAAGACTGCAAAGGATCTGAGTGTTGTGTCCAAACAGAGCCTTCACAGGAGGTGAAGATGAGAAGCCCAGCCTGTGCAGAGCATAGACTGTCCCTGCTCAGGAAAGTCAGACAAATTTTCCAGGATTTTGAAAAAATCATGAGTCATCAGAGGGTGCTAGAGCTTATGGAACCAATTTTTCCAAACAATCATGCCACCTTATCTGAGGAGGAGAAAGAGTGGGAAGATGATGAATAACAAGAACTATGCCAAGGGAAGATATCAATGACAAAGATCTGCCCTAAAATTAAGACAAGACACCAAGAACTGGCTGAAATGGAAGAACAATGAGAAAGATCTGTCTCAAGGTGAATACAGGAGATGAAAAGTTGGCCGAGTGAGAAGATTACAGTGATAAAGAGCTGTCATAATGGGAATACAACAAAGACATGTCCCAAGGGGAAGATGGGAATGACAGAGAGATGTCCCAAGGCGAATACAGGAGAGACAAAGACCTGTCCAAAAGGGACTAGGACAATGACAAAAAATTTACCCAGCAGGAAGACAACAAAGACATGTCCCAAGATGAAGATCACTATGACAAAGGCATGTCCCAGTAGGAAAATGACAATGACAAAGAGGTCTCCCACCGGAAAGACAATGTCCCAACAGGAATAAGAGAAAGACCAAGAGCTGTCCCAATTGGAAGATGATGTCAGCTACAGCATCTGGGACAACTCCTTGGGCCCAGTGATCAATGAGGACCCTCACACTGCTACCCAGAGGAGGCCTAGCTGTCTCAGCACCATGGTCACAGAGGTAGCAGGAGAGACAACCAGTGACCTGAGCATCTCTTTCCCCAGTGGGTGCCACAGCCTCTGAGCCAGCTCTGGCCAGAGCTCCTGAGGAAGTGGAGCACCATACACCTCTTGCTGCTGAGGCACAAGAGACAGCAATAACAACAGCTTCTCTGGCCTTCAGTGTGCAGGTGACAGGTGCAAGGGCAGAGAGCCAGGCAGCTGCACTGCACAACTCTTGCGGCTCACCCAGTCTTTCACTGCACTAGTTGGAAGTCCATGCTCACAGCAGGCAGTGGGCAGGGACAGTTGGAGGTATCAGTGCTGTTAGTGCCAAAGACCAAGGATGGAACCTTTGCCAAGGAGGAGGAAGAGTGGAAAGAGTACATCAACTAAGATCTGTCCCTAGAGGAAGTCTAGAGTGTCCAGGGCCTGTCCCAAGGGGAAGACAGAAGTGACAAAAATCTGTCCCAAGAGAACAAGATCATGTGTTTCTACAGAAAAGGGGCTCTCTGATCCTGCCCCTTGAGAGGCACAGGCATTTTGCCTGCACAGACGTATACCAGTCCAAGTCTTGCCTTGCCAGATGGAAGCCTATGCCCTCAGCAAGCAGTGAGCTCTTTGCCAGCAATGGCCATCCTGCTTCGGGAGGGCTGGGGGACATCAGGACTCCTGGACAACTAATCTATGTGATTAAGCAGAAGCCCCTTTATTGTTTACATTATGCTCTATTTATACATTCTAATACTACTGCACAGGTGATCACGCATTTCTTCATTGGTGCCTCTATCTTGTCCATGTGCTCTGCATGCACTTTTGAGGATATATGATTGGTTACAGTCCAGTGCTTCAAGGCCCTCCTTTATCTAGTTCTTGTGGTCTTGGCATTTTGTTTCTCAGCCTCTTTTTTCTTAATTTAGCACAATTTATGTCTTAGTAACCTTGATGAATTCCAGAGGGCTCCAATAAGAATAATTAAAAATGGTTTGTCTGGAGCACACTGTGGCCTAAGCTGTTTAAGTACATTGCTACAGAGGGCATTCCAGGCTCTGCACAGGCTGCTCGGTGGCTCTGCATCGTAGCACAGGGATGGACAGAAGATTAGCGTCCTGTTGCCAGGGCCAGGCTAGTCCCTGGAGATATGTCTGGCCCTAAGCCTGTGCAGTGTCCTGAGGGAGCCACACAGGCTGGTTTCATTGTGGACATTTTGATAAAAGTTGATGATTTTACAACCCAATTTTCCCTCCATGTTTCCTGCCCTTTTCCCCTCACATTTGCCATACTTCCCCCCCCACACACTTCTTGCGCTTTCCCCATACTGATTCCTTGCCCTTTTTTCTCCTCTGATGTCCAGTCATTTTCCCCCTCATGTTTCCCTCTCTTTTCCCCTCAGGCTTCTCACACTTTCTCCCTCATGTTTCCCGTCTTTATTCCACTCATGTTTCCCACTCTCTTCCCATCGTTTCCTGCCCTTTCTCCTCTCATGTTTTCCTCCCACCCTGTCCCACTCACATTTCTTGTCTCTTTAAATAGCTGGCAGATGGGGGTACAAACTGTCTTGTGTTTTTTTGCATGTACAGAGCAAAGTTGCAATGCTGCATTATTGAATCTATTGTCTATTAATGGTCATCTAAACATATGCCTCACAATGGAGAGTCCTGCCTGCCCCGCACTGCTCTGGCCGGGAGACACACCGTGCCTTGGGTAGGCCAGCCTCAGGAAGCCCAGGGGCAGTGCTGGGAATGACAGCCATGGCTGGCCGGAGGTCTGGCGGGAAAGCCTGCAGGGAATGGCAGGAGGCACCACCTCCTCGGATCGACGGCCTTGGCCACCATCTTGTGCCTGGCGCCAGCCCCTGCAGCACGGACCCCACTCCAGTCCCGACTGCTGCTCCTGGGTACGTGCTTTCTGGGAGAGGCATACACTGTTTTCTGTCTCTGTAGGGACTGGTCTCAGCTGAGGCTGTCCCTGTTAGCCAGCCGGTCATCAGGACAGACTTTCTCACTCTAGCAGCAGTCACTCCCTGTCTCCCTCCCTCCCAGCATGCCTGTGCCTTCCACGCTCATTCCGGTTTGGCAGTGCACAGAGATTGGCTTTTTGATCCTGACATTTGACTGATAATGGACTCTCTAGGCTGCTCTGCTGTGGGGTCACTGCCTTGGGACGCGGTAACACTTGGGACAGCTTCTGGTGACAGCACCCAAAGAAATGGGGTGGGACTAGAGGGTCTTCTGGCCTCTGCGACTCGGGACTGCAGCATTCCTGTGCCTGTTGCTGGGCAGCCGTGACAGGTCTGTGGGAACAGCAGCTGCTCCGCCCTCCTTGGGGGCTGGTGCTGAGTCGCTTCCTGTGCCCGAAAGCATGAGCGCAATCTGTGGCTTCCCTTTCAGGTGCTGAGAAGAGCTGCCCGCGTCCTGTGGGTCGCAGAATGGCCGGAGATAACTATGAGGAAATTCTCAAGTACTATGAATTACACGGAACAATCTGCACATGTGGGCTCAGTTTGTGAATGCGAACAAGTGTGTATGTATGTGATGTATCCACTCACCTCAACATTTATCTGAGAGATTAACTATTACTTCAGAGTCTGTGGGTGTGAGAAATGACTGCACACTTAAAAAATTTAAAGGGTTTATTAAACTTTAACAAAAATACAACAAAAAGGCTAAATAAGGAAAAGAAGGCCTGGAAGCTGCCCTCAAGGCTGCCTACCACATGGCTGTCTTGTCTTCAAAATGGATGCTTAGTCTTTTTTACTCCTGGGGGTTGCATCAGCCAACCCTGGCCCCTCCCAAAGTCTGTCAATCAACTCTTCTTTGCCATTTATTGGTGGAGACTGCTTCTTGTAACTTGATTGGAGGGTCAGGTGTTGTCATGCCACCCCCCGACACCCCCAGCAACAAGCTTTTCCATTCCCAACTACGCCATGTAAGGGACACATGTGCGCTCCTTTTTTCTACCTTTCTACCCACCCTAGACAACCCAGGGTGTCTGATGGCATCAATACGGGGGGGGGGGGGGAAGGGAACTATGGGGAGAACAGAGGACAGCTAAACTTCAATAACATAACTATATATCACTAAAGCTTCTCTAAATGTTCACACAATATTCATCCCGTAATTGCGAGAGCCAATCATCTTATTATCCATCTATAACAAACCCTCCTTTTCTTTTTTATAAATTATTTGGCTCAAGCAAATAATTTGTTGGGTTTTGTTTTTTATGAACTGCTCAGGTTTTTCTCGAATCAAGTTTGATTTTAGATTAGTTATAATAGCATCTGTTGATGTGAGTGAGGACAGTGGAAAAGAATTTTAAGCAAAATGATTGGTGGAGTTTGTGAACAGAGGTCCAGTATGGCTTATACCCCCACCTACCATGCCTACAGGGTTGCTGCCTGCAGCCAGGTTATAATCTTCTTGGTGGCGAGTACAGGGGACAACCTGGTCTTGCCCTCTGGTTCTCACCATACTTCAGTTTTAATCAAATAATTTTAACACATTTCACTGTTCCTCCCCTTAACAGATACTTGTAATTTTCATAGGACAATTATATTATTGACTAATATAATTTAAATTCTCTGTCCATAATATTACTTAAACAGTTATCTAAAGCACTTAGGGTAGTTGTGAGGCTTTCATCTGTCATTCACAAAGTACAGTGTTGGAACCCAGGACATCCCTCTGGCTGCCCTGGATGCCTTGAGCCCCTGCTAGGGGGCTCAGAAGCCTTGGCATGAAGCCAAAGACACCTATGCTTTTGATTTTAACCCATGGAGAAAATTACCAACTTTATGTGAAGATTTACAAGCCTCAAGAGTTTAAGTAGAATGACAGTTAGTCACAAGATAGAAAAATTGATTTGTGGGTTTTTAGAATGGGGGTTCAGAAGCCAAGATGGAGGGATTTGGGCATGCCTTGTCCTTCTTCTTTCTTCTCCTTAGCCTCCATCTTCTGGGTGATGGTGGCACTTTTGGATTGGTTTAGAGTAGAAACACACTGTCTAACATAGGTGATAGGTATTGGAAAGTTATTGTAAATAATGTACATGTAGTTTTTAGTATAAAAAGATAACACTGCCTCCGGAGCAGTCAGTGTGCCACAGACCAACTTGCTAGACAGACCTCAGCAGGTCAGAAAAAGAATGTTATAGATAACAGAAAATAAACAACCTTGAAAACCACAGCTGTGGAATCCTGACTCCTTCAATCTTGGGGCTTGGAAAAAGAGACTTTCTAACACCTCGGGGTCATCTCGACCACAGAGACTCCAAGATCTTGGCTTCCCTGGGTGGGCCTGGGCTCGGGTTAATGAGCTCAGTCCACTGAACATCAGATGTTGAATCTAAGCCCGGGAAGAGGCACACCATTGAAGACAAATTCCAAAACAGACAACTTGACCTCTGCCGAGAGACAAGTCGCTTCAAGCTCGACCCGGAAAGGAGGAAACCCAGAAGGCGCCTGGGAATTCCTCACCTGTGAGCTGCTGGCCAGTGACCAGGACAACCTCCAGATCAACATTGCAGACAACCTAGCTTTTGGTGACAGGTCAAAATTGAGAACATAGTGTCCTGGGGTGGCGTTCTGATGCTTGTACCCCCATTCATATGTTCTGTGCCTTTAAGACTTTCTCTGAAGAGTGAAAATTTTGTCTTCGTTTCTCTTATCAGGGACACAGAGATGGGCAGTACATAGGGCTGGTTTGACTTTTTTTGCTTCTGACTTTCTGCTTTGCTCACACTCTCTCTGCTCTTGCTTCTGCTTGCTTTTGCTTCTGCTTATTAGCTAAACAGTCCAAATTCCTTCCTGGACTGTTTCTCCTCTCCTTTTTCTTCGACCATCTCGAACCTGCTCCGGACTGGGACCTGGGAACACCAAGGGTTTGCACCGTTGGGCCTGCAGCCGCTGCCCCAGCACCGGAGGGACTAACAGAGCAACCACCCCCAAAAGAGACTTTCTGATTTTGTCACCTTTTTCAGAGCGGTGTCATCCGGCATTGTTCATTTTGTGTGCTGGGGGTGCTCTGCCTGTTAAATAAACAGGTTCTTTCCACTTCTCTCTGAGGAATTCTTCCCGAACCGGTTGGGGGGAGGGGCCGTGTGGGTTTGCTCTCTGGAGGGGCCCTCCTTTAGAGATTCTCTACCAAATTTGCCCTAAACCAGGACACATGGGGGCAACATATTCCCAGGAGCAACTTAGCATTTTATCAGCTCTACAGGGCGTGATGGCCACACATCCTGTGGAGATTCCTGAGAAAGAACTCAGGGACCTTTTGCTATGGGTCCGTTGCAATTATCCACACTCAGAATCCCATTTATTGTTTGAGCCAGGCTTTTGGCAAGAAATCAACAGACACCTTTATCATTTGGCAACAAAAATAGATAGAACAGCCTTGAAGCTTTTATCTCCAGCGAGAGTAATGCTGGAAGCAATTTCACACAATACCACGGGAACTGCCAGCCATCAGCAGGCAGGAAATATTCCCCCAAGAGTTGGGGGAGGGGAGTCGCCTTGCTATCAGCTAGCAGCAGCTGCTCCTGCCAATCCAGGAGGAGCAGAAATAATTCCTGCCACAAAGGTGCGGGAGGAACTGTTATCACCCCCAGGGTCCCCAGAGTCCCCAGACATACCTCTACCGGTCCCGAGAAAGCTTAAATTAGAGATTTTCCCAAGCGAGTTGGATTTTGCCTTTTTCGAGGCTTGTTAGCAAAGCAGAGCCTCACCACGGAGGCGGCGGGACCATTGGGGAGGGAGGCGGAGAAGATTGCAGGACCCGAGGGAGAGCTGCCTCTTGGCAACTGGCAAAGCTGTGCTGCGGCAATGCCAGGCAGCCAGCAGCAGCCAGGGGCGGCTGCGGAGGCAGCAGGGGGGCCCACATGGACAAGAGTGATGGCGCGTGGGGCGGAAACAGTTCGCGCAATTGCCGCAGGAGGCCAGCAGTGGCCCAGGAAATGCTTACGTATTCTGGGGTCTTCGTCGGGAGGGGCCAGGCCAGGCGGAACAGGGCACAAGGCCACGGGAGCGGAATATGCGCTGCCGGCGGTGGTGTGCATGGTGTAGGCAGCCGCGGAAGGTGGCAGACGCACGCTGATGACTCAAAACCAGGAAGTTTGAACAGGGGAGGTTTTCCTCTTGTTTCTCAGACGCGGCAGAGGTGCTGGCGGGGTGGGATTTGCCGGCGCCGGGTGCAGGTGTTGATGCGGAGTGTGGAGGGGCGGGCCCCAGTGGGGATCAAAGCAGGGCGGAGACACCAGACCCGGAATGGGATTGGGGCAGCGAGAGTGACGGTTGCGGGGAGGAGGAATGCATTTCCGAGAGCGCGGCTGTGCCACAGCAGGCTGAGAGGGGGCGTGGCCAGGGTGGAGATGTCCGCACTCCCGTGGTGACACAAGCAGAGATGAGGCATGGTCAGAGAGGAGATATTTCTCAAGGCACCACCACGTCACAGTTCCCATGGCAACAAGCGCGCAGCCATCCCCAGCAGCCAGCACAGCCTCAATCCCAGTTAAAATCTCAAATTGGAGGGTTTCCACAAACACGGCAAATGTTATGTGAAGCACTCAAAAACCTGCCAGAGCCACAAGCTGAGAATTTTAGCAAAAATATGCAACCATCGCAGACGGTCACAATGCCGACCCCAGCCAGTCGAGCGACAGCACCACCTAGTGGTGGGACTGTAACATTACGACATTTCTTTCCGGTCTCTCATAAAAGAAAAGCTAGTTCAAAGGGAACGTTTCCAGCGCAGCGAGCGAAACATCTGTCAGTTCCTGAACACCATGGGACTCAGGACATTCCTGCTGAAGCGCAGCAACAGGATGATACAGTACATATTACTGCTTCAGTAGGTGTCCCAGACTGGATGGTTCCAACATCAGAAACTGCTGGCTCATCCAGCCAGGAACAGTCAGTTTAGATGCCAAAGGGAGTTGCTAAATTTCTTTTACAGTATATAGATACAGCTCTGGAATCTTGTCCAGAGTTTTTGGCTCAGCTTCCACAAGTTTTTCAGTCACTGCAAGGCAGTTGTGCATTTTCCTCATCAGCAAATATTCCTCTTTCATTTATGACTGTTGGATCCTCATCTTCACAGAGTTTGCAAGCAGCTCAAGAATCTCAAATCCCTATTCCTCATCCAGGACCAAAGGCAGCACTAGGAGTGTCAATGCCTCAGCAGGGTGTGCAGATGCCACTGAAGCCAGTGAATCTCAAGATGGGGGAGACTGCAGCATGGCAGCAGCCACAACAGTTGGCTCCACTCTACAGGCAAGTGCCCATGGAGACACAGGTACCTACAGCACAGACACCTCCAATGACAGATTGGGCAGATATCAGGAAGAAACTATTGAAAGAAAGAAATGTCCCTATGATTGGCACAGGAGACATTGCTATGCACTGAATTACCATGCACAGGGCCAGAATCCAAGGTGGGAACAATTAGATCATGAAGTAGTCAAAGATTTAATCAAAGCTATCAGAGACAATGGCCTGAGATCTTCATATTTTAAGCGGCTTTTAAAAGTCACTTTTAATATATATGATTTAACACCATATGATCTTAGGTCTCTTGTGTCAATGATTCTCACAGACACGCAAGCCCTCGTGTGGAACACAAGATGGAGAAGAGGTCTTGGTGATCTAAGAGCCAGGTATCAAGGCAGACTCAATGCAGCCATCACCATGGCACAGTTAGCAGGTGATCCTCCTGAGGACAACCCAGCACAACAAGCGCAAAGACTTCCACGAGAGGTGTTGAGTGACATCAAGGAAGCAGCGTGAAAGGCAATTTTGCAAATTGCACCAGCAGGAACTCAAGACACCATTTATACAGACATCAGGCAAGGTGCTTCGTAATATTTCTCTTCGTTCACAGATCATCTCACACAAGCAGTGGACAGACAGGTGGCTGAAGAGGCGGAAAAACCACATCTACTTAAAAGCCTTGCATTTGCCAATGCTAACCTGGAATGCAAACGAATCATCAGTGCAATGCCAGGTCAGCCCTCTCTGGCAGAGATGGTGGAAGCATGCAGCAAGATGGGACCACCTCAACACGTTGCATCCATCTTGGAAGAACAGATGGAGGGAATGTTGAAAGCACCAAGTAAAAGCTTCAAAGAAGTTCTCTCAACCTTTCAAAAGAAGAACAATTCTAAAGGACAATGTTACAAATGTGGGGCCCACAGGCACTTCAAGAAAAACTGTCCACAACTTGCAAAGACCGGAATATCACCAGACGTTTGTCCAAGATGCAGAAGAGGAAAGCACCTCGCAAGTGAAAGCTGTTCTCAGATGGATATGGATGGAAGACCTCTACCTCTTCCGGGAAACTCAAAAAAGAGCACTAATCATCAACGCGCGATGACACAAGTGATGGCAATGACACAAGATCAGACATCACAAACAGGACAATCATCGGGGAACATCAATCAGACTCGCTCAGAAGGACAATCAGCGGAATCCCCAGTGACCCAGAGTTACTACCACCCGGAGCATAGTGCATCCTGGCAGGTTCTAAAATGACATGGTTCATGGATGAAAATCATGCAGTGATATCCACAGGTGTCACTGGAACTTGGCAGAAAAGACAAGATTTTTTAATAATAGGCAAAGATAGAAGCAGCATTCTTGGACTCATCATTTATCCTTCGATCATCTCAGCAAATCGCAACGAAGAGTTGACAGTTCTAGCTAAACCTCTTCGACCACCATTGATTGTTCTGGAAAATACCCCAATAGCCAAATCTATTACTTTGCCACCCCATGCAGCGGAACAAGTCATGCCGGTGTTTGATCAGCAAGACCTTTCTTCTGGTGACCATGTGGAAGTTCATGCTTCCTGGGTGATACACACAAGTCAAGACTGACCCATGGTCGCCTGCCAATTGATCTGTGGTGAAAAGTCGGTCACCATCAGAGGGATGCTTGACACAGGGCCCAATGTCACAGTCTTATCATACATCTTTTGGCCCCGGGAATGGAATTTAGTCACACCATTGGGTTCTCTCACAGGCATAGGAGGAAGCTTTATATGTCTTCAGAGCAATAATGCACTTGTTGTCTCAGGACCAGGGGGGAAGACAGTGATCATTCATCCTTTCATTGTGCAGAAGCCCATCACAGTATGGGGAAGGGACCTCTTAGCACAATGGGGCCTGAAATTGGAAGTGGATTTTTAGTCGGGTTCATTGTGGCACACACCACTCTGAAACTGACCTGGAAAACAGACAATCCTGGCTGGGTGGATCAGTGGCCCCTTGAGCGAAAGAAATTGAGTGCTTTGAAGAAGTTGATCAAAGAGCAACTGATTTGCGGAGAAAGGAAGAAACCTCACAACTTGTAAAAGTTGTAAAGCCCGGTATGCCTTTATTACGACGCGCGTCGGACGCAAGCCTCCCAAAAGGCGTGCGCACCCCTGGAGACTCCGAGTCCCCTTTTTATCCCCCCTTCCAAATGCATATGCATACAGTTTCAAATTAAGTTCATACATATTCATTCCACGCGACATTTAGCACTAATTCTTCTTTATCGAAGGAATTCCTAGGTCGGGGGCAGATTGACCTCGCGGTTTTCTGTTTTTCTTTCTCTGTCTCCTTGCTGTCTCTGGAATGCGGCCTCTCCTTCAGCTTTAGCTCCACAGACCCTTCACCTCTCCTAGACACTTTACCTAGTTCAGGATGGATTACTCTGTCTCATTCCCCCCCTTTCCTAGGAAATAAGTAAATTCTTTTACTTAAGGAAAATTTCCATGACAATAAGTATCTTTTAGCGCTTTACCATGTGCATTTGACAAAGAGGTGAGTACAGCTATTTGTTGTAGCATCTTACAGTTCCAAATTAACAATATAATAGACAATCCTAAGCTTATCCCAACTAATATTAATAAAACTACAATGGGGTGACACAACTTATTAAGGACTCCATTCGCAGTTGGTGACCATCCAAAGATCACATCCCACCAGTGATGAGTCATATCTTGTCTTATTCTCTGTAGAACCCTGGTTATCTCCTTTGTATCATGTTGGACAGTAATTAATGTTTTCTTTCCACTCTCCTGAATTTCTTTCAAGATTTCCAATAGGTCTTGGTGTTTAATTAATTGTTTTACCAATGTAAGGTTCATCCCAATAGGGGTAGGTAGTAGTCTGTGATACATCGTGTAATTAGCCTGAATCAGCTGGTGGGATGTCACTGGGGCCAAGTACGAAAAATCACACCCGGTAATCTCAACAAAATTACAAATACAAAAGTTAGAATGATTTCTACTAGACAGAACAACATTATTGCTATCAACTTTTACTGCAGCACAGGCAGTCCTCAGACACACACATCCATTCCCAGTATATACAAGCACAGTTTTCTGGTCGGTGACTGGATGAACTTCAAAGTGACAAATACTCTGTTCAGTGTCCAGGCACACGTCCTGAGCATTAATAGTGTTGCTCTCACAAATGAATCCCATCTGTTCTCTAGTAATGCAGGACTCTACATTTACTGTCTGCCACTTTTCATTCACCTTTCGTGCCCACACTCTATGTTCTGAAGGATAGAGTATTGTTTTTTCATGGTTTAACCCTAGGGCAATGATGGGATGGATAACAAAAACTGTGGCATTACGTATGGTAAGCACAAAGGCAGTTGCTACATTATAAACGGGATCATAGGTGAAATTCACCATAGTCCACCAAGACTGGAACTTCCTTTCAAAATCGATAGCATTATCCCACACAATCTTCCGAATTTCAGCTGGAAAATTACCTTCATTCCCTTCCCGTATGATCAGAGCTGCTGTTGCCTGCACCCATAACTGTGCTTGTATACAACTGAGAGCTAAAGACACATTGTCTTGGACTGCACCAAGTGCTTCTGTTATTAACCTGTGGTCTTGGTCCCCGGTCGTTTCCCATTTTGACAGTACTTTTGAAATCTGCCACTGGCTAGTTCCTAATGCCAACAGAGATGATTGTAAGGGTTGCCTCAATTTTGTTAGGCTGCCTGCTGCAGTGATCAGTTTATTCATCAGTATCTCTGAATCAATTCCATTCAAAACTCCTAATCCTGTCCCTAATAGGCCAGTTAGATCCCTTCTCATTCTGCTCCTGAGGTATGTCTGTTTTTGCAGCCATGTTGTCCAGCCCTCAAAGGAAGTTTTCAGGAAGGAGGAGCAGACTGGTTGGATTTTTGAGATGTTAATTTGCATTATCAGCTCCACACGTTTGAGAGACCATTCTGGATTGAACAATAGTTGTTGTTCACCCACATTCTTTACTACGTAGGGGCCAACTCCATACAACTCGGGTTCAAGTTTGGGTTGGGTCTGAACTATTTGGGTCTTGGTGTGGGCTGTGTAGGGTCCTGCTGTGGTGAAAGGTGTAGTGTCTATTTTGAATTTAAATGAAAGCCCAATATCTTCCTGTGCCCAAAGGCAAGTTATTTCCACAGGCTGTATTAAGGTGAAATTACACCAGCAGTCTGATTCATTTAGGCTATCACAGATTTCCTGGCGTTCATATTCATCAGGAGAAATTGAGACACTAATTTCATTTGGTTTCTTATGGGCTGTCCCATTTATCATCCGGCACCCTACCTTGATTTCTTCTCCTCTAATCCCTTGAAGTGTCCATAGTTTCTGTTCCTGCCATTCCTGCCCCTCATATACCTGATCTCCATGAATTACCACAATGGACAGGTTTAAATTCTCAGAAAGTTCTCCCATGGATCCAGTATACTGATTAAACGCCCGGGACCAAGGCCATTTAACATTGCTCTTAATAAAGGTACTCTCAAGTTCTAAAACTTCAGTCATGATTATACACAAAATGATCCTACAAACTAAAACGTGAGCTACTCCCCACCGCAATTTACTCATTTTGCCCAAGTAAGTTTTAGTCTCAGTTCATTGTCTCCTGGAGTCACTCCTCAAGGGGTCTCTGGGCCTTCTTCACCCGGGAGTGATGAATCCAGGCGTTCTGCTCCTTGATTTTGATTGCAGTGAAGGTGGTGAGAAGCACTTGGAATGGTCCCTCCCACTGCGGTTCCAAAGTTTTTTCTGTAAGAGACTTAACATATACATAATCTCCAGGCTGTATGTTATGTACTGGCCCATCTAACTCCCGGCTCCGAGTTCCTGCCACATGTTTTTCAATTTCTCTGAGCTGTTTGTTTAAGGCCACCATGTAGGTGGCTAATGTCACCTCTCCAATGTGGGTGGACATTCCCTTTTGTATTCCATATGGTCTCCCATAGAGTATTTCAAAAGGGCTTAACTTTTCTTTAGCTCGAGGTTTAGTTCGAATTCGCAATAGTGCTAGTGGAAGAGCTTGGGGCCAGGGCAGATTTGCTTCCTGCCCCAGTCTTATGATTTGCTGTTTAATCAAATGATTCATTTTCTCCACCTGACCACTTGATTGGGGGTGGTATGGGGTGTGGAGCTCCCAGTCTATGCCCAGATGGCTACTAATTTGTTGAACTATTTTGGAAATGAAATGTGATCCTCTATCTGAGGACATTGTGGCTGGAACTCCAAAGCGCGGTATTATCTCTTGTAATAACACCCTGGTCACCTCTCTAGCTTTGACAGTTCTGGTGGGGAACGCTTCTGGCCACCCTGAAAATGTATCTGTCAATACCAACAAATATCGATACCCCCCTTTCCTTGGGAGTTCTGAAAAGTCAATTTGCCACTGTTGTCCAGGCCCATGGCCCCTCCCAATCTGACCAAGTTTCGGCCTGGGGATATTTTTGGGATTAGTCTGGAGGCAAAGATCACACTGTCGAGTTACCTGAGTAATAGTGGCATATAAATTTCTAGCAACAATCCTCTCAATCAGGTATGTGTATAGGGCATTTATTCCCCAGTGTGTTTTCTGGTGTTCTTCCCTTACTAATGACCACAACAAATGGGAAGGGATTACCAGTTTCTTTTCAATGGTAGCCCACCCTTCTTGGCTATATGTCCCTTTTTGATCTTCAATTAATTTCCTATCTCTCTTGCTATATTCTGGCTTACCTTCAAGGGAGATTTGTCCGTCTGGGATAAGGACTCCTTCAGTAGCTACCTCCCCTTTTGCTGCTTCTTTTGCCTCTCTATCCGCCAGCTCATTTCCTTCTTCCAATTCTGAGCTCACTTTTTGGTGTGCCTTAATGTGCATAATTGCTACCTTTTCAGGCAGTTGAACTGCTTCCAGCAGCTGGATTATTTCTTGTGCATGTTTGATGTTCTTTCCCTGTGAGGTCAGCAGCCCCCTCTCCTTCCAGATGGCCCCATGTGCATGTACAACTCCGAATGCATACCTCGAGTCTGTGTAGATGTTTATTCTCCTCCCTTTTGCCCTTTCCAAGGCACGGGTCAGGGCAATTATCTCGGCCTTCTGCGCGGAGGTGCCTGTTGGTAAGGGTCCAGACTCGATTACCTCTCTATAGGTGGTCACTGCATATCCAGCATATCGCTTCCCATCAGCAACGTAGCTGCTCCCATCAGTGAACCAGGTCTCTGCGTCGTCCAGGGGGGTATCCTTTAAGTCCGGGCGGCTGGAGTAGGTAGCTTCAATGGTCTCCAGGCAATCGTGGTGTACTGCCTCTCCTTGGTTTCCACTGAGAAAAGAAGCTGGGTTGACAATATTAGTCACCACGATCTCTACATCATCTTGCTCCACCATAATGGCCTGGTATTTCAGAAACCTCTGCGGTGAAAGCCAGTGGCCACCCTTTACTTCCAGTACTGCGGACACTGTATGGGACACTAGCACAGTCATTTTTTGTCCCAGGGTAAACTTGCGTGCCTCTTGGATGTTCAGCACAACTGCTGCTACAGCTCTGAGGCAACCTGGCCATCCTTTGGCTGTTGCATCTAGTTGCTTAGAGAGGTAAGCGACTGCCCTTCGGTATGGACCCAAGTCTTGAGCCAGTATTCCCAGGGCAATTCCCTGCTTCTCATGGGAAAATAGGAAAAATGGTTTACTCACATCTGGAAGTCCCAAAGCTGGAGCTGACATGAGGGCATCCTTTAGCTGGTGAAAGGCCCGTGTTGCTTCTTTCGTCCACTGGAGATCTCTGTTTCCATTGGCAATAAGAGCATAGAGGGGTCTGACGAGTAGTCCATAATTATAGACCCACAGCCGGCACCACCCTGCCATGCCTAGGAACGTTCGGAGTTCCTTTATGGTCTGGGGTTTTGGGGTTTGGCATATGGCTTCCTTGCGAGCCTGCCCTAAAGTCCGTTGCCCAGCACTCACCTCGTACCCCAGGTAGACTACTTTCTGTTTCACTATCTGTGCCTTTTTCTTGGATACTCTGTATCCTTGGAGTCCTAGGAAATTCAAAAGGCTTACCGTCCAGGCCACACATGCTTCCCTTGTCTGAGTGGCCAGTAGAAGGTCATCAACATACTGCAAAAGCCTCCCTTCTTTCTGTGGGGCTTCCCAGGATTCCAGATCCTTTGCAAGTTGTTCCCCGAACAGGGTGGGGGAATTTTTCCAACCTTGTGGTAGTCTGGTCCATGTGAGCTGGGTTTTGCGCCCACTTTTAGGGCTTTCCCATTCAAATGCAAAGAATTTTTGGCTGGCTTCATGGATGGGGAGGCAAAAGAAGGCATCCTTTAAATCTAGAACAGTGAACCAGGTTAGCTCAGGTGTTAAGCAAGTTAATAAAGTGTATGGATTGGCTACAACCGGATACAGATCTTCTGTTATTTTATTGATAGCCCTTAAATCCTGTACTATCCGGTATGTCCCATCAGATTTTCGAACAGGCAGGATGGGAGTATTAAAATCAGATTGGCATTCCTTCAGCAATCCTAGTTGCAGAAAATTTTCGATTATTGAGCTGATTCCCTCCCTGTCCTCTTTCCTTAGGGGGTACTGCTTGATTCTCACTGGCTGCGCTCCCTCCTTGAGTTTGATTACTATGGGAGAGGCATTTTTTGCCCTTCCTGGCACATCAGAGGCCCACACCCCGGGAAATACCTGACTTAATATTTCCTCATCAATTTCTTCCTTAATGCCAGTAGCAGTCAGAGTTAAACTTAGTGCCTCTATGTACTTTTGATCATTCACCTCCAGAGTAATTTCCCCATTCTTGAATATGATGGTGGCTTGTAATTGTTCCAATAAATCTCTCCCCAAGAGTGCTCTTGGTGAATTAGGCATGTATAAGAACTTATGAATACCCCATTGTTTTCCCAATTTGTACTTCAAAGGTTTGCAAAAATATGCCCTTTCAGACTGGCCAGTTGCCCCCTGTACTACAACATAATCATTTTCCACAGGCACTAAGGCTTTATTCAGGACTGAATATGTAGCTCCTGTGTCAACTAAAAATTCTACCCTTTTCCCTTCTTCCCCCAGCCTCATTGTTATAACCAGTGGATCCGCTGGGGCAGGATCCCCCGGTCCTCCTCAGTTGTTTTGTACGTGTGCAGCCATCTGTTGGTCACTCCTTCTTCGTTCTGGGCATTGGTCTTTCCAGTGACCAATTCTTTTGCAGATTGCACACTGGTCCCTGCCCAACCGAGGTGGTCCTTGTCTCGGTGGGCCCTGGTTGTGTTTCCTCTGCCTTTCCTCCTGTACCACCGCCACCAACCTTTTCATTCCCCGTTTATATCCTTCCTCCCGGTTACTAAATACTCTCCAGGCCTCTTCTAACAAGGCTTCAAGATTTCTCGCGTCTGCTCCCCGAATCTTCTGAAGTTTACGTCTGATATCTCCAGCAGACTGCCCCAAAAATGAATTAACTAGTTGGTTTATCCCTATCTCAGACTCCGGATCTAATGATGTATGACGACGCATGGTATCCCTTAAACGCTCTAGAAATTCAGATGGAGTCTCAGAAGGTCCCTGCTTAAGTGAATATAAGGCAGACCAGTTTATGGTTTTTGGAATAGCTCTTTCCACCCCTGTTACTATCCACTCTTGATACTCTGTTAATTTCTTTACCTCTGCCGACACA
This sequence comes from Zonotrichia albicollis, assembly GCF_047830755.1. Classification (NCBI taxonomy): domain Eukaryota; kingdom Metazoa; phylum Chordata; class Aves; order Passeriformes; family Passerellidae; genus Zonotrichia; species Zonotrichia albicollis. The sequence continues at coordinate 20,046,090 of NC_133859.1, read as the reverse complement.
TTAGGGTCCCATTCTGGGTCTTGGAGGGGGAAATGTTGTTTTACATCCAGCTGGGTGGCTTTACAGTAATCCTCCGCCAAATTCCCAGCTGTCTTTAAGATCAGCTGCTTCTCTGTCTCAGTGAAAGCATCCAGTAGTAGCTGGATGTCAGCCCAGTCTGGGTTGTGCTGTTTGATAACATACCTTAGGCGTTTGGCAGTGAGTATCGGGTCAACACGGTAATTCCTCGCAACCCTTTCCCATGCTTCTAAATCAAGGGTGGTAAATGGCACTTTAATCATTAATCTACCCCCTTCTGGCCCCACTGCCTGTCGCAGAGGGGCCTGTAGCACTACTTGCCTCCTAGTCCTAGATGCAATTGGACTCCCACGGATGGGGTGGGATCTAGTAGATGTGCCTTCCCCACCTGAGTCCTCCTCCTCCCTTTTGGGGAGGCTTCCTTCCTCCTCATCCTCAGCATCAGCCTCGACTTCCCTAACCATCCCCCTTCGGGGAGGAGCTGGAGGATGTTTCACCCACTCAAATGTGTCCCGTTCTTGCTCCTCAGAACAATAGACCTTATCTGATCTCATACACCGTTGTCCTATACTGCATGCTGAACAGCAGCGTTTGATTTGCCCTCTCTTTGCCTTGTTATCCCTTTCAAGGGCCAAGACCAGTGGGTCTGAGGGTGCCTTAATCCCACAGTCCCTCTGCCACTCTTGGTGGTTTCTTAAAACAAAAAACATATCAGCATACGAGACCTCATTCCATTTACCCTCCCGTCTTAGAAACAACATCAACTGCAGTAAAGTATTATAGTCCAGGGTTCCAGTGGGTGGCCACCTTGCCCCGTCCTCTAGCCTATATAAGGGCCACCAGCGTGTGCAATACTGGATTAGATCCTTTTTATTCTCAGAGCCCCCCCGGCTAGTGATTTCCTTCCAGTGGGCCAAGATGCACCCTAAGGGGCTGGCCTGCGGAACTTCCTTACTCTGGTTAGTTCCCATTATCTCCTTCTTGCTCTGTCCCGCTTCCACCCAAACCTCTTTTCACAGGACTTCACAGTAGCTTCCCAGTCCTCCTCCCACACACCCCAAGTGGCAGGTACCAGATGTGATTTCCCACACACAAGTTTTAAGATCTTAGGCTCTGAATCAGCTTGATCAGGAACCTCTCGTTTACACCTGGGGCACGTGCCCCGTCGCCTGCTAGAACAACAATACCAGCGTTTCCCACAAACTACGCACTGTAATAATACCCACGCAGCGTGCCAGCCTCTTGATGCGCCAAAGGTTACTCGAAATTTCCCGCAAAAGCAAGCTATTCCATTTATTACAGGGAGCTCTAAATTTTCTACGGCAGGCTGTTCCCAGTCCAGACTTACAAGAATGCCAGCTGAAGTCCGGTAGAGTCCCTCTAAGTGAACTCGTTCGTCTCCTCTATTTATCCAAAAATTCACCGGATTCACGAACTCCCAAGGGTCGAGTCCAAACCACTGAGGCAGAGGAACCCCTCGGGTTTGTCTAGCCACGGTGAAAGCACGCACAACCTACACCACAATTTACCACTTTTACTCAAAAAACGCCCTCGCGCACGCTTTTCACAGTTCTCTCTGTTTTCTCCGTCGGGTGCTCCCCGCCCCCGCACAGCCTGCTTCGGCCGGTGTTTACTCAGCCTCTCAAGCGGCGGGCAGAACTTTCGCCCCCCCGCACAGCCTGCTTCGGCCGGTGTTTACTCAGCCTCTCAAGCGGCGGGCAGAACTTTCGCCCCCCCGCACAGCCTGCTCTCTATATATCATACACTTTATACACTTACACAACTTACAAATACAGCGCGCTGATCACACAATGCAACACACAGCAACAGTGTCCGGACACCACTCACACACGCACAAACAGAAGAAACATACGCGAATTCAGCTCTGCCCTATCAGAATCTGAATTCTAATACACGCATACACGGGTTCACCCGGCTTACACCCGGAGTCGCTGGCAGTCCTGCTCTATCAGGACGACGAGGGGACGAACCCCGTCTCTAATACAGCCGCTCTATCAGCTGCAGCTAGCTTACCCCGGAGCCGCTGGCAGTCCTGCTCTATCAGGACGACGATGGAACGAACCCCGTCTCTAATACGGCCGCTCTATCGGCCGCTCTATCGGCCGCTCTATCGGCTGATCCCCAGACGTCTCTGGGTCGTTAATTCCCTTGTTCTTTCCTTGTTCTTCCCTCCCCCCCCCCAGGGGCCCCTAGTACATACCGTGTCCTTCTCCGCGGCCAGCAGGTTCTTGTCTGTCCCGGCAGGAGGCAAGTCGAGGCGAGCGGAACTTCCTCCAGGAAAATCCTGGGGTGCGCCTAGGAGTCCGTCGGTCCCCCCCTGCCCCTGCGGGGACAGAGATGGAGACGGAAAATATCTCCTGAATCTCCTGGCTGGCTCGCCAGAATGATTTGCGGAGAAAGGAAGAAACCTCACAACTTGTAAAAGTTGTAAAGCCCGGTATGCCTTTATTACGACGCGCGTCGGACGCAAGCCTCCCAAAAGGCGTGCGCACCCCTGGAGACTCCGAGTCCCCTTTTTATCCCCCCTTCCAAATGCATATGCATACAGTTTCAAATTAAGTTCATACATATTCATTCCACGCGACATTTAGCACTAATTCTTCTTTATCGAAGGAATTCCTAGGTCGGGGGCAGATTGACCTCGCGGTTTTCTGTTTTTCTTTCTCTGTCTCCTTGCTGTCTCTGGAATGCGGCCTCTCCTTCAGCTTTAGCTCCACAGACCCTTCACCTCTCCTAGACACTTTACCTAGTTCAGGATGGATTACTCTGTCTCACAACTGCAAAAGGGGCAACATCAAACCAACGAATAGTCCCTGGAATTCTCCAGCATTTGTCATTCACAAGAAGACTTTATGGAGATTGCTTCATGATCTCAGGAAAATCAATGAGGCCCTTGAGGACATGGGACCACTTCAGTTGGGACTTCCTTCTCTCTCCATTATTCCAAGACATTGGCCACTTGTGATCATAGATCTCAAGGATTGTTTTTTCAGCATCCTACTTCATACAGATGATGCTCCTCGATTCGCATTCTCTGTCCCAAGCATCAACAGGGAGGAGCCTTTGCAAAGGTACCATTGGGTTGTTCTACCACAACTCTTGAAGAACTCACCAACTATCTGCCAATGGTACGTGGCTTGAGCTTTCTCTCCAGCACGGAAAAAAATATCTGGGGACAAAAATAATTCATTATATGGATGATTTGCTCATTGCAGTGCCAACAATACAGGAGCTGCAAAAAGCTCGTGACTGTGTGATTGCAGAAGTGCAAAAAGCAGGAATGGAAATCAGCACTTCGAAAATTTAAGAGATCGCACCATGGAAATATCTGGGATGGAAATTCACGGGGCAAAAAATCAGACCGCAGAAAATAGAAATCAGCTCAAAAATCAAAAATCTGCAAGACTTGCAACAACTTCTAGGAGAAATCAACTGGATGAGCCCAATCTTAGGGATCATGAATGATGATCTCTCATGGCTGCTCAACCTTTTAAAAGGAGATAATGAAACCGAATCTCCCAGAACTCTCATACCAGAAGCACAGAAAATCCTTCAGGGAATTGCAGAGATCATCCAGCAGAGACGGGCACATCATTTCGTGACTTCACTGCACTTCTATCTGGCAGCGTTGGGGGAATAAATACAGTTGTATGGTTTGATTTTTCAGTGGGATTTGTCTCAAAGAGACCCTCTTTTGATCGTAGAGTTGATTTTTCTATCTTACAGGTCCGCGAAAGCAATCCTCATGGACCTGGAGATGTCAGCTCAGATCATAGTGAAAGCAAGGACACAGTTGCTGACAATGGCAGGCAAATACTTTTCAATAATCTACCTACCCTTGTGTCCTGGTTTAGGGCAAATTTGGGAGAGAATCTCCAAAGGAGGGCCCCTCCAGAAAGCAAACCCACATGGCCCCTCCCCCCAACCGGTTAGGGAAGAATTCCTCAGAGAGAAGTGGAAAGAACCTGTTTATTTAACAAGCACAGCACCCCCAGCACACAAAATGAACAATACCAGATGACACCACTCTTTCACCACTCTGAAAAATATGAAAAATTCAGAAAGTCTCTCTTGGGAGTGGTTGCTCTGTTATCAGTCCCTCTGGTGCTGAGGCAGCTGCTGCAGGCCACAAGGTGCAAACTCTCGGTGTTCCCAGGTCCCAGTCCCGAGCAGGTTTGAGTAGGTCTAAAAAAGGAAAGGAGAAACGGTCCAGGAAGAAATTTGGACTGCTTAGCTAAACTAGCTAATGAGCAGAAGCAAGAACAAGAAGAAGCAAAGCAGAAGCAAGAGGGAGAGTAAAGCAAAGAGCCAGGCAAAAAGCAAAAGTAGCACAATGTACTGCCCTGTCTGTATGTCCCGCCAGCTGTGGGGGAGCAACTGATAAGAAACCAAAGCAAAACATTCACTCTTCAGAGCCAGTCTTGAAGGCACAGAACATAAGATCCAGCATAAACAGCACACACGAATGGGGATGCAAGCATCCTAATGTCACCCTAGGACACCTTGAAAAAACAATATTTTGGTTGGGCAATGCAGAAATCAAAATATTTGCAAATTGCGTTGTTAGAATATTCCAGTACTTGCACAATCCATATTCAGCCACAGATTACTGAAAGCAAAAATAAGTTTTAGGGAAAAACCAAAAATAAGTGAGGAACTATTTGATGAGATGACGGTATTTACCAATGGTTCAGGAAAGACTCACAAATCAGTAATCATGTGGCAAAATTCAGTTACAGGACAATGGGATTCAGACATAGAGTGCAAGGCTCACCCCAAATTGTAGAATTGGCAGCAGTGGTCAGAGCTTTTGAATTGCTCCAGCAACCCCTCAATTTGATCACAAATTCAGCATATGTTGCGAATGTGGTCAAAAGACTGGAGGGATCACTTTTGAAAGAAACAAACAATGAAATTTTATATTCATACTTACCATGTATGAAAACACTGCTGTAAAACAGGAAACATAAATATTTTGTTACCCACATCAGAGTACATTCTTCTCTTCCAGGACTTTTAGGGCAAGGAAATGCTCATGCAGACAAATTAACCATGTCCATTTTACAAACCTTGCCAGATATCTTTGAACAGGAAAACTGAGTCATGCATTTTTTCATCAAAATGCATAGGCACTGATGGAATCCTTTCACATCTTGAAAAGCCAAGCAAGGGAAATCATTAGTGCTTGTCCAGACTGTCAGCTTGTACAGCCACCTGCATCCACAGGAGCAGTCAGTCCGAGAGGATTACAGTCTCCAGTTGTGGCAAGCTGATGCCACAAAGTATCCATCTTTTGGGAACCTCAAAAATATTCATGTTTCAGTTGATACTTTTTCAGGGGCAATTTTTGCATTATTGCACACAGGAGAAACCGCACAACATGCCTGTCGACATTTTTTTGCAAGCATTTGCATCATTAGGGGTGCCACAAGAAGTGAAAACAGAGAATGGTCCAACTTATACAGGGAAAGTGCTTGACAAATTTCTGAAAAAGTGGGGTGTCAAACATACCTTTGGTATTCCTCACTCTGCCACAGGTCAAGCAATCATTGAAAGAACACATCACACCCTGAAATCCCTTTTGGACAAACAGAAAAGGGGGGAGGAAGAGGCAATGCCTCACATGTTGTTGAACAAAGCTTTATATGTGTTGAAATTTTAAACGGCTCTTTTTCAGAGCCCATTCCACCTATAATTAGACATTTCTCAAAGAGCACACAGGTAAAACTAAGGGTGAATCCTTTAGTTTTGATCCGGAACCTGGAGACAGGACAAATTTAGGGTCCTTTCAAATTAATAACTTGGGGCAAGGGTTTTGCTTGTGTCTCCACAGGGTGAGGACCAAAGTGGGTGTCGGCAAGACACGTGAAGCCCTACTGGACCCAGACGCAAGCAGACATGAACCCCGAAAACAAAGAGGCAAGCACACAGACGGAAGCAGAAGACAAGACCACCAACAACTCCTTGATCAACATCTCTGGAGTTCAGTACAGTAACAGGGGAGTAGTGTTAGTCTATCAATATACAAGAATGAGTTCACACATTTATAAGTTCTAACAAATCTACAGGAAAGTTAAGGCACAAGGTAAGAACATAAATAACAGCAGTTTGAATGGGTTGGTTTGTACTTCTGTCATAAAATAAGTTGAACTCTACATACTGTAAAAGAGTGTACACAGCGAGTTAGGAGCTACTCTGGTCAGCAGAGCTCATTAGTGATACATACACATTGACACACACAAACACACGCATCTGTTTTCCCAAGTGGGACAGTAGCCAGATGCACAGAGCTGAGCATCCAGAGCCATGTTTCTGGGTGTGCTCAGCCCATGTCTGCACGTAGTGGTATGTGCAGAACTAGTACACACACATAGGTACTTGCTTATTAGCATAGAGCCTTGGTGTACAGAGGTACCTGTCAGCAGCACACACTTGTACACACACACAGAGCTGTGCACACTCTACTTGTGTAAGATTCCATGTAACTTGGGCTGCTGTATGAGACCAATACAGCTAGCACTGGACTCTGGCCCACAGAGTCTTACATGGACAAAATTAAAAAACAAGAAGCGTTCTTCTCCACGTGGGGATAAGTGTCCTGTTTATTGGCTTGGGACGGGACACTTCTGGTTCCGGCGACCACCCAAGTGGAAAAGAGGGCGTGACATTCCTGCAGTGGACTTTTATACCTGAGGGGATGGGGGCGGGGAAAGAGGACCGCGGCCAATGGGATACCATTGAGGAGGGGCGAGAGGAGGGGTAACCAGAGGCCAGACCACCAGGGTGTATAGCAGGGGGCTGCATGAGGGATAGACCATGTGATGGGAGAGGCAAAATAACAATCTACGTGACATACCATACTCAGTACAAATTTCCCATCACCCAGTGCAAAACAACTAAATAAACTATTTAGTGCAATACAACACCTCCCCCTTTTCTGGTAACTAAAATTAAAAGGAAATGCATCGGACTATTTCTGCTGCAGATTATGAATTTGTCCACCACTCATGATTTGTGGGCCTGTCAATTTTCTTTAGGTCCACAAACTCTGAGCGGTTGACTTCTGAGGTAGTGGAGACCAAACTGTTGACAGCCTTTAAATGGATGTGAGGTAGAATCCGGAATGCTAACATGACTAGAAAAAGAACAACAAAAAACAACAAAATTGTCCTAATTGTATAAGTCCACCACCCTGAGAGTCCCAAGTCCTTGAACAGTCCACTGAACCAGTCCTCGGATTCCTGCTTGACTTGTCCGATCAGGTTTTTCACCTCTCAGAGAGCCGCATGGATGTTGGGTGCTTTTGATGCTAGATTCAGGAAGCACAGTCCTTCAAATTCCTGGAACTCATGTTCATGCAGCAGCAGGAGGAAATCTGTGGCCGCACGATTTTGGACTGTGGCCTGCCTGGTAATTTCCTCGTCCTCTAGGAGGGAGCTGATGGCCGTGGATGTCAAGTTTGCCTGTTTGACTACCCAGCACTCTAGGTGGCCCAATTCACCTAGAGCTTTGGCTGCTGCAACCCATGGAAGGAAAAGGGATACAGCAACTCTTTTTGACTTGGCCCAATGGAAGATTTCTGCATCACAATTTGGGTCCAAATTGTCTACGCTTCTCTTATGAATTTTGCTGACCGAATTGTTCTTTTGAGTCCACTTGCCAATTATGGTTTGGTTGGGTGTCAACAGGGACAACCGCCCGATGGTACATGGCCCTCCTAAAAGCCAAGAAGGGATTCCTGCCCATACCCGATCCCCACAAATTAAAAACAAACCTTTAGGGAGGCTTTTGGGATGTGAATGGTACGGATTGTCTGCTGCAACATAGCTTAAAACCTTACATCACCTTTTGGTAGTGAATTCCTCTCGATACTGTTTTATGTTGTTAAAAGGTTTGGTGTCGGATCATGGGATAAAGAAGAAGTGTATGCAGTATGGTGCAGAGGAGAAACCCAACAGCTCTAACTCATGAGGCTCCTGAGCAGCTCTGGGTAACATTGGCAGCCACTCTTCTATAGGGTTTTTAATCATTACAGCTCGCTGGTGAAAGATATTGTGTGGTTGTGTGTGATTTGGTTTGGGACTTGGGTGAAGTATAGGCATATCTAATTTGTCTTCAAACTCTCCAACTTGCAATTAAATCCCTACCAGGCAAGTAGACATTGGGTTTTTCGCTGCTGCTGTGGACAGGCATATATTTTCCTGTTGGAGTGCTGTGGGATCTCAGCACCTCAGGACTGAGGTGCCAAGCCACCGAGACCACCCTTGGGGGGCTCGGGAGTCCTGGAATGTTGCCAGAAGTGTCTGGTGGCTGGACTTTGATCCTACACAGGAGACGACACCTGTATGAGGATAGGAGGACTTCACCGGGGTGAATGGTGAAGGGATTAGTTAATTAGAGGGTGAGACACAGGGTTTAGGATTTATGTACAGGGGGGTTTAGAGAAGTAAGATGGAGGAATTGGGGCGTGTCCTGTCCTTCTTCTTCTTCTTCTTCTCCTCCATCTTCTGTGGTGATGGTGGCACTTTGGGATTGGTCATTACTGAAAGTGCACCGGACAATAAGAATAAAAAGGATTGGGGAAAAATGATAAATATTGTACACGTAACTATGGGTATAAAGATAGGTGACTGTCCGGAGGGCAGGACAGTGTGCTCATGGCTGGCTGCTGAGCAGACCTCTGTCGGGCCGAGAGAAAATCTTTTAGATAAACAATTAATAAACATAAAGACCGAAAGAAGAACTGAAGCCTCTTCTCATCCTTTGATACGCGGGCTGCCCCAAGGCCACTCCGGGCCTTTCCAGGCCCTTCAAACAGCCGAAAACCGGACAACTGGCTTCCACTGGGTGAGCTCAAACCACCACAAAACCTTTCGGGGGGGGGCAGCCTCAAAGCCCTGAAGACCAGAAGACCGAAGGGAACACCTCCGATCTTAGACGAGGTCCCAGGAGAGCACTTATAACTCCTGAGGAGAGAAGCCTGAAAAGAAGAAAAAAAAAAAGAGAGAAGAGGAGAAAAAAAAAAAAAACAGCCAACAGAGTCTGCAAAAAACAGCAGTCACTGAGAATTCCATCTCTCAGCTTCTGCTGAAGACAATTCGTAGCAGAACAGCCCGGACCGGAACCAGAAAGGCGCCCTGGGACCACCTCTCGTGATCTGCTGGACAGAGACTGAGACCTCCGGACTGCCCTGACGATAGATTTGGTAAGAAGGTCCAGAAATAAGAACATGGGGGGCACACTTTCCCAGGAACAACAGGAACTTTTGTCCGCCTTACAAGGCGTGACACAAGCATATACAGAAGGAATTCCAAAGAAAGAATTAAAACAATTATTGCTATGGGCAAGGCTAAACTACCCACTGGCAGAAATGTGCATGCAGCAGAAAGCTGCGGGACCCTCAGAAAGAGGGGGGGAGCGAGGCTCCGCGAAAAAATTAGCTCTGGCCTTAAAAGGCCAGGAGGAAAATGCTCTTGGAGAAAAAGAGCAAGGAATATTATTAAAACACCCGGTCCCAAAACCCAGAAACCCCAGAAAACCCCTAAAGCGTCCGGAAACTCCAGAGAGCATGGAGGACTCAGGAGCAGAAGGGGGGGAGCAGGGGGGAGAGAAGGGTTCGGGGGGGGCGCTTTCTCGCGGCGCCGCAGCGGCGGAGCAGCGCGGCCAGGCTGCGGCAGAGCAGGCGGGGAGCGCGGGTGAAGAGACAACAAGGGACACGTGTTTTCGTGCGGCTTTCCCCAGCTCAGGGCTGGGGGGGGCAGCCGCCCCGGGGGCCGGCAGGGATACGGAAAAGCGTGCGGCGGGCGAAATTGGCGAAAACCCGGGGGGGGAACCACAAACCAACGCCGGGGCGTCTGACACAGGCAGCGAAATCGGGGGATTTGCACAGCCCCAGAAGGCTGCCATGAGGAGATGTAGGAGGCGCGCGGTTGTGACGCAAAAACCCGGTGCGCAGATCGGCCCGAATCGCGGAACGCGCGCCGGTGCCGGCGGGAGGGGGGCTGCGCACACCGGCGAAGGGAGGAGTAGACACAGCGTCGGAGGAGGAGGAGACAGAGTCAGGGGCAGACCGAGGGGGGAAATTTCAGAGGTGGAACAAGAAGGAGAGGGAGAAATTACCTCAGGAGAGACAGGGAGCGGCTCGGAGAGCACGCATGCGCAGAGAATAGAGCGCGGGTGGGGGCGGGCCAGACCCCCGGTGACGTCTCGGGCGAGGAGGGGCCCTCTCCAGACTTGGTGCCTTTGGTTAAAACCCTCGGAGTCCAAGCCTCTTCCCTCCTGGGGAGGCGTGTGTATTCTAACCCTATTGTCAGTTGAATCAAAAGCCAGGTAGCCCCAGTCTCAAGCAAGCTTGCAAACAGCGACAATCAGCTGAACGGGAGGTAGTTGTGTTAATGCCGTCATCCCAGCCACGGAGCCCGGTGACAGCGCCACCTCGTGGGGGAATGACCGAAGTGCACGACATGCCGGATCGGTTCGGAGGAGCCACAGTATCATCTCGTAACGAGTCTGCAACTATGCAGCGATTTTTCTCAACAATATATAAGAAGAGACGAATACTCAGACAAAAGTCGGGACTCAGACTGCAAAGGATGACTCAGAAGAGAAATAAGAGGAACGAAAGACTCTGGGGGGTTTTCTCTTTAGGGTCTTGAATGAAAAACATAACAAGGGTTTTGCACAAAAGTGAGGTCATGAATTTCATGATGCTTATATGCATCATTTTTTCATTCATTGCAATAGGCAATGGGGTAAATTTACCTATTACAGAGAAAACTAACAAAGGATCATGGATTGATCAGCTGGTAGATTTCTTTGACATCTCTCCCATTTGGAGAGGAATTTTAAGGGTAAGGTTTTATGTTTTAATAGTTCTCCTAGTCCTCATCCTTGTCGTCCCATGTGCCATGAATCGGATTGTAAAAGAGGTTTTCTTGGTGCAAACAGAAGGGGGAGATGTGGGATCTCAGCACCTCAGGACTGAGGTGCCGAGCCACCGAGACCACCCTTGGGGGGCTCGGGAGTCCTGGAATGTTGCCAGAAGTGTCTGGTGGCTGGACTTTGATCCTACACAGGAGACGACACTTGTATGAGGATAGGAGGACTTCACCGGGGTGAATGGTGAAGGGATTAGTTAATTAGAGGGTGAGACACAGGGTTTAGGATTTATGTACAGGGGGGTTTAGAGAAGTAAGATGGAGGAATTGGGGCGTGTCCTGTCCTTCTTCTTCTTCTTCTTCTCCTCCATCTTCTGTGGTGATGGTGGCACTTTGGGATTGGTCATTACTGAAAGTGCACCGGACAATAAGAATAAAAAGGATTGGGGAAAAATGATAAATATTGTACACGTAACTATGGGTATAAAGATAGGTGACTGTCCGGAGGGCAGGACAGTGTGCTCATGGCTGGCTGCTGAGCAGACCTCTGTCGGTCCGAAAGAAAATCTTTTAGATAAACAATTAATAAACATAAAGACCAAAAGAAGAACTGAAGCCTCTTCTCATCCTTTGATACGCGGGCTGCCCCAAGGCCACTCCGGGCCTTTCCAGGCCCTTCAAACAGCCGAAAACCGGACAGAGTGCCTGTGCCAGGGTCACCCAGATGTTTTGGAGTGGCTGAGGAACGATCCACGCAGCTGTCAGACTGCTCACTGTGAACAGGATGACAACTCAGGGCTCATCGTGAGGTTAGGTGGGAGGTAGATTTTTTTTTCTACAAAGGAAAACAAACATTAAAAAAAAAAAAACACATTTAAGTTCATGGGTCTGCCGGAATGCAGCTAAGTCTTTTAGGAAGATTCTTCCTCCTTTTTCCGGTGGCGTCTTCTCTTTGAGGAGAGAGTTGCTTGCTTCTCATCCCCGTCTACTGGAGCTGGATTTTTGGGAACGAAAGGTTTTACCCACTTTTGGGGTATCCATTGAGGGCCTGAGGGGGTGGATACACACGCATAACCACGCCCCCAGGTGACGAGCTCATAAGGACCCTTGGTTTCCCAAGTTTCTGGGTCCTTAATGAGAACTGGTGGACGCTGTGAAAACTTAAACCGGTTGTTATTATTGAAATGACGTATTACTGGAGGATTCATGTTTTCAAATGAACAATTCAAAAAAATTGATGGTAAACAGGGCTTTGCAGAGCTTTTGTTGTGGGGTCATCCATGCTGCAGAAAATCCCCGCCTAGCCAGGACTTCTTTGAGTGTATGGTGGGCACGCTCGATCACAGCTTGACCTGTGGGGGAGTGGGGAATTCCTGTCTTATGCTCCACTCCCCACTGCTGGACAAACTCTAGGAACTCCTTGGAGGCATATGCTGGGCCACTGTAGGTCTTAATCTCCCTAGGGATCCCCAATACTGAAAAGGCTTGCAGCAAGTGTTGTTTGACATGCACAGCCCTTTCCCCTGCTTTGGCAGAGGCATAAACCGCACCCGAGTATGTATCTATGCTGACATGTACATATTTCACGCGACCAAAACTGGGAATGTGTGTGATGTCTGTCTGCCACACCTCGCAGCTCCCAACGCCTCGAGGGTTAACCCCAACACCCAGGGATGGCACTGTCTGAAGCTGGCAATTGGGACAGGTGGCCACAATGGCTCCAGTCTTCGTGTTAGTTGGAACTGACGGATTAGACCTGAAATATTTTGATGGTATTGTTGGTGACTTAGCTTTGCCTGTTGAAAGATGTCTGGAAGGCGTGCCATTTCTGCTGGGGTGGCAAGGGAATCTGCTTTGCGATTACCTTCTGTGACCTCACCTGGCAAATCGATGTGTGACCTCACATGTATCACATAGAAAGGGTGCTCCCGCTGAAAAACCAAATAAATTAGTTTTGAAAGCAACGTGAAGAGATGCTCATTCTTGATGTCTTTGAGAACTGCCTGCTCTTCCCTGGACACTACTCCCGCCACATAGGCTGAATTGGTAACCAAATTAATTGGCTCCGAGAACTTCTCAAAGGCTCTCACGACTGCGGCCAGTTCAACGATCTGGAGCGACCCCTCCACAAACTCAACATCAGCTACCCAATGCTGGGTCTGGGGATTTCTCCAAGTCATCACCGACTTGTGGAATGCCCCAGACGCATCAGTGAACATTGTAAGCGCCTTGAGTGGCCTATGACTCCTTTTCTCAGGAGCTGTGAGGTGGAATTCCTCATTGAACAGCTTGTGTGACGGAGCCTGGACTGATACCTGTCCACTGTAGCTGTCCAGGGATAGCTGGAGACTGGCATTGCTCTGGAGCAGGTCCTTGAACCTTTCTTTGGTCAACCTCTCAGGAGAGTTCCTTCCCTCCTTAGAAAGGTGGACTAGAAGGTGAATACACTGAAAGTCACAAGAGGCCAGCTCATGCAATCTTAACCTGGCCTTCCAGATCAGCTGAGCTATCAGCTCCTGTGGCTGTGTGATGGTTTTGGATTGCTGATGGGAGAGGAAAACCCACTCTATGATTAGAAGTGGATCCTTCTACCCCTCAAACCATTGGAATATCAACCCGTGTATGTGTGGTAATTTGCCCAAAACAATGAATTTGACAGGCAGCTTGGGCTTATAATGATGAGCCTGCCTCTCGGCCAAAGCCTTCTGTACTTTTTGGAGGGCGGTTTTTGCCTCTGGGGTCAGTTCCCTGGGAGAGGCTAGCTCTCTCTCTCCCTTCAGTAAATTGAGAAGGAGAGCTAGGTCCTCGTTGGTGAGGCCCATCCAAGGCCTGACCCAGTTCAAAGACCCACACAAGGAATGGAGATCTGCTAGGATTTTGGGATCACTCTTAATTTCCAATTTTTGCCGAACAATGGTCCTTGCAGTGATTTGCAAGCCCAGGTAATTCCAAGGTGGCATCCTCTGAACCTTGTCTTCCTGCAGTTGGAATCCAACAGAGGTTAAAACTTTAACCACTAGGTCAAGTGTGTCTTGGAGTATTGTGTCATCGGGGGCACACAGAAGCACATCATCCATGTAGTGTAGGATGATTGCCTCTTTTTTCTGGGCCCGCACTGGGGACAGCAATGAAGCCACGTACCCCTGGCAGATGGATGGACTGCATTTCATCCCCTGAGGCAATACTTTCCAGTGGTAGCACTTCATTGGGGCTTTTTGATTGGTGGCAGGAACCGAGAAGGCAAACCGTGGTGCATCCTCTGGGTGTAGGGAAATATGGAAGAAACAGTCCTTGATGTCTAGGATAGCCAATTGTCAATTTTGGGGGAGCATCTTTGGGAAGGGCATCCCTGGTTGGAGAGACCCCATGTCCACAATTATCTTGTTTATTTCTCTTAAATCACTTATCCTTCCCTGGCTTTTTTATTACAAAGACGGGGAATTCCAGCAGCTAGTTGTTTCTTCAATGTGTCCTTTAGCCAATTGTTCTTCCACAAGCTCCTTGAGCGCCTCTATTTTTTCATTACTGAGTGGCCACTGTTTTACACAGATTGGATCATTTTTCAGCCATGTTAACTTGTGGGCGGGGCGCTCCACAGTGGCCACTTCTAAAAATCCTGGGGTGTTTTAGGGATGACCAATTTGACCCCCTCCTGCGACACGGTGTCTCTACCCCACAAGGGAGCTTTGTAATTAGTAACAAATGGACGGACACTGGCCAATTTTCCGTCTGGTCCCTAAATTTGCATGATGCTTTTTGATATCTTTGCCAATGTGACTCCTCCTACACCTTGGATTTGACCAGCCATGGGCTGCAAATCCCAATGTGACGGCCACAACCTTTCAGGTATGATTGTCACATCTGCCCCTGTGTCAAGCAACCCTTCTACGTGATGTTCTGCTCCATGCATTAGGTTGCATCCCATAATAGGTTTGTCCTCGCCAACCACTTCTGCCCAGTATACACCTGGTGCCTTGCCCTCTACTGAAATTTCTGCTGGAACAGGAATGGCCTGGGCGATGATTTTTCCCCTTGGCCAAATAGAAGGGTGGCTGTGGACAGGGTGCCAGGAGAATGAGGTTAGGTATGTCGCCTTTGATGGTCATGGGAGCCACCTCAATCTCCATGGGTGTGTGTGCAGTGTCCCCAATAACAAAGTACTCGCTGTCCAATCTTGTGCGATCTTTTGTCAAGTTCTGCAAGTCCTCTGGTAGGTCCACTCCAATGACTGCCCACTGGGTAGACCTGAAAACAAAAGCTTTGGTGGTCACAAGCTTGAAATGCTTGTGAGGCCACCAGATTTTATCTTAAATACAGTTCTTTTGTTTTCCCGCACCCTGCTTCCCTTCCTCTCCCTTTTCTGTTCTGAGGGAGGTTTTCCCCTTAGGGAAGCCCACTGCATTTATGTTGTGGCTCGGGGCAGGTGCGTGCTCCTGTTGTAGTTTTTTGGTGTAAAGGGTGTCTTCTGTTGCTGGCTTTGGGGGCAGTTCTGGGCAAAGTGTCCTGGTGTTTTTGCATATGAAGCAAATGACATGTTGAAGTTGTTCTGGTGACATCTGTTGCCTCCTCACTCCTGGAGATACAGCTGCCACAGTCTCGGGGTTTGTCGGCCTTGACCACACCTCCCTTGCAGCGAACAGTTCCGCCTTCCTAGCACAGGCTTCCATCATCTCTGCCAGTGTGGATGGGGGGTTGAGAGGCAGTCCCAGGAGCACCCTGCTGCAGACTTCATTGGCATTCCTCTGTGCCATCTCTTTCACTATCTCCATCTGTGTCTTGGGGTCCCATACTTGTCTCTCAACCTGTGCACGGAGCCGGTTGACAAACTGCAAGAAACTTTCTGAAGGAGACTGTTTAATGTCAAGGAAACTACCACTAGCTTCAGCAGTTGGTAGCTGGTTAAAAGCCTTATCCGCAGCCTTTGAAATCTTATCTAGAATGAATTTTGACAACACCCGAGCTTGGTCCTCTGGCTTAGCCCACTCCCCCTTGCCACACAGATGTTCATAAGTAATGTTACTATTTTCTAAATCTTTGGCACTCTGAGGGGTTTGCTTAAGTTCCTCCACGAGATCCCTGAGAGATCTCTTCCAGGAGCTTTCCCATAGATCAAACTCTGACTGGGTAAGCAGGCACCGGAAAAGATCTATGATGTCAGCAGGAACAAATTCAAGGGATGTTAATGTAGCTCTCATCATGCTTCTAAAAATCTCACTCTTTCTCCCAAATTCTAATTGACTTTTACATAACACACTTCGTCTGATATGAGAAGGGCTGGTAGGTTCTAGGGCCATCCCTACCACCCGTGTATTGAACAGGGACTCCCAAGGGAATTACTTCTTTCTCCCGGTTTTGAACCCCAGGGTTTCTCCCTTCCGCCCCACCCCTGTGGGACCCGGCGGGGGGACCACCCCCTCCTCCAGTTCCACTCTCATGGGAACCAGAAAGGGGACCACCCCCTCCCCCAGCCCCACTGCCTTGGGAAGCAGGTGGGGAAACACCCTTCACTCCAGCCCTATGGAGACTGGGAGGGGGTACACCCCCTGCCTCTGCCCCGCCCCCCCACCCCGGCGCCTTGGTAACTGGGAGGAGGGACATACCCTCCCCCTGCCCCACCCTCGTGGGAACCAGGCAGGGCCCCACCTCCCCAGCCCTCGGCTCCACCTTCTTGGGACCCAGGCAAGGGGGCGTGGGAAACAGGAACAGGCAGCGAGGCGGGGCAACTGTGGGAACTAGAGGCGGGATCACAGGATGGCGTAAGGGGGGGGCGGGAACATGAAGGGAGGGGGAGGAGCATCCAAGGGAAGGAAGGAGTTGTGAGACCAGAAGGGGTTGAGGGAGGGGACAGGTGGGCGAAAGGGATTGTGGGGAGAAGAGGAGTAAGTGGAGGACTGAAACACGTGGATGCCACCATTTTGGTCTCCGGCCAGGCTGTCAGCAGTATCCTGAATGCCAACCATGTGGTCGCAGCCATTTTGGGAATAGGGGGGATCAAAACGCAAAATCGGGGTAACAGGAACTAGTTTAGAGGGGTGCAGGGAAGGTGCTCTGTCAGCCTGCACACAACTTGCAGGGCCAGGGTACTGAGAGGGAGATGGGAGGCAAGGGAAGCAGTTGCAGTGCCAGGTACCCTGTGATTGCCAGGGAGCCTCGCTCATCTCTCTCAGTTCAGGGGCAGAGGGTTTGGGAGGAGGGGTAGGAGAAGCCGTGGGAGGGGAGATTTGCTCTGGCTATCCTTTCAAATACCTCTTTAGGACTTCTTTCCGAATCATCAGGAACACAGGGAAAAATTGAGACACTGTCCCATCTCCCTGTTCTTCTTTCGCTGTTAACAAGGCTTCAATTTTGTCCCAGGCAGAGACAGAATTAACATTCTGCTGGGTAAACTGAGGGAAATGAAAAGATATCCAGTGAACAAACCATTTCATAACTGCTTTGGAAACCGTAACGTTTCCACTACTTAGGGTATCTAAAACTAGGGCATAAATACTTCTCTGTGTCACAGAAAACTTCACACCAATTCTGATGTTATTTGCTCTCTGCAGCACTCAATCTACCTACCTTGCAGCCAGCAAAAACAAAAAACTGGAAGCACTGAGTCCACAGCCCATCTGAGAAACGATCCGGGCAGCCTCCCCCCCTCCTCTCCGGGGGAGAGACTGATCTGCTTGCGCGCAAACCACGCGGTTTTTAAAATGGCGAGTGGCAGTTGCTGGGTCCCCTGCGCCCATGCCGGTCCTCCACCGCCGCTTGCCGGAGTCTGCCGCTGCTACTCTGCCACTGCCAGTGCCGCCACAGCACTGAAAGCCGCCCACAGCATCAAGTTTACTGTGACACCTGCCCACGCCGCTGAATCACACCGCAAGCAAAGGTGCCTCTGCTCCTCGGAGCCACGCGCCGTGGGAACCCAACTGGTGGAACCACACCACCTCCGGAATGGCACATAGGTGCTGGCTCAGTGCCAGAGCCACTCCGCTCGCAAACCCTCCTCGGGACCGGACCTTTCTCTGCACCGGGAGCTTACCCCCACCCTTTGGGGGCCCCTCCGGGGTCCCACTACTACTCACAGGGAATACTCACCCCTCTTGGGGACTTTGGTTGGCTGGGAGAGCTGTAAAGAAGTCCTCGTCTGAAATCGGTCCACTGTGGTCGTGGCGGGTTCCCAATTCCACCGTCTAAGCCTTCTTGCCGACAAAAACACGACGAAGAAGTCAGAGGAAGGTGAAATGTTGGAGAATTTTGCTCAGACATGGCTTGAAGGAAAAAAGGCCATGAAAATATACAGCTGATGGAAAAGTGAAAGGCAGCTGTAAGCAGCTAATTCTCAAGCCTGCTTCCCAGGCACGTTTCTGTATACAACAAGATTCTCAGGCAGTTTTCTCATAACAGGTGGGCATTCTATCTTTGGCTGTTTCGGGAAAGTAAAAGTAAGTTTTGAGAACCTTTCATATCAGGGTGAGAACACAAATCTTGGTTTCAATAACAAACCACGGGTATTGAAAACAAAAGGAGGGATTAATGTTTAAATCTCTGACTTATTGTGGAAGTCCATCCGGAAATCCTTCATTTTTTGCCTCACAATTGTCATGAGAAAAAGGACCACCGAAGGGTTAAAAACTGTTGAGCCAGTTGGGAAAGAAAGTCTCATGCGTATTTAGTGTGTTTACAGATGGTGTCTGCAGAACATGCCATGCTGTACTCAAAGGGGGCATGCTGCCCTGTTCTGAACAATGGAACTGGACTTTCTTCCAAACTTCAGGCCTGGCTGGACTGAGCTCTGGGGTGGCTCCCCCCCCCGCTCCAAGAGAAGACCCCTCTTGCCTGTGTTCAACCACCGTGACGGACCAACAGAGATGCGAATCCCCTCATCAAAGAACCAAGAACCCCTCTGGCACCCTATTGGCACCCCCATGGCACCCCCTTGGCAACCTCCTTCCAGAGACTGGGACTGTACCCCCTCCCAACTCAGGGAAGGGGGAGAACGTGCCCAGAGTAAACGTACCTGTGAGCATTCGGCCATGAAAACAATGGACTTTTCCCCTCCATGGAAACCTAATTTCGGCCACCCTTCCCCCAACCAAGAACAGTATATCTGGGGTTCGGTTCGACTGCCTCTCTGAGACTCTCCCCAAGACGTGTACCAGCGAGCATCGGCGGCGGGACCCCGAAGGCATCGCGTCTTGGTAGCTATACCCCATTCCCTAACTTTCTTTCCTCCCTTTTCCCTTGTCCTACCCTTCTCTTCCCCGGATCCTCTAACCTAACGCATATTTAGCTGTGGTTACCATCAATAAATTGCATCTTGTTGATTTGCTACTGCAAAACCCCTGTGCCTATGTTGGTTATTTTTGCACCCAAAAATCATTCGTCACCCGTTCATTTCTCGCGGACCTTCACACCTATGATGAGCTCGGGTTTTGCAATATGTATGAGCTTAATTAACACTGTTATAAAAAGTGACTGGTTGAATCAATAAATGGAGTTCGATGCTGATCAATTAGGATGGGTCGTCTCCCTTCACTTCATCAGTGAAAGTCCCAAAAGCTAACGTAATCCACTCGTGTGAATTACCAGCTCCTCAGTGACCGTTGTGGGAGACGACCATGTGGGGCGCCACCTGTATGATTCCATGTAACTCGGGCTGCTGTATGAGACCAATTGGGCTAGCTCTGGGCTGTGGCCCACAGAGTCTTACATGGACAAAATTAAAAAACAAGAAGCGCTCTTCTCCACGTGGGGATGAGTGTCCTGTTTATTGGCTTGGGACAGGACGCTTCTGGTTCCGGCGACCACCCAAGTGGAAAAGAGGGCGTGACATTCCTGCAGTGGACTTTTATACCCGAGGGGATGGGGGCGGGGAAAGAGGACCGCGGCCAATGGGATACCATTGAGGAGGGGCGAGGGGAGGGGTAACCAGGGAACAGACTGCCAGGGTGTATAGCAGAGGGGTGCATGAGGGAAAGACCATGTGATGGGAGGGGGGAAATAATAATCTACGTGACGTACCATACTCAGTACAAATTTCCCATTACCCAGTGCAAAACAACAACTAAATAAACTGCTTAGTGCAATACAACATACTTGCATACGCTAGCACACGTGCCACAGAGACACTTATATACAGTCTCTACTAATGCAGATGTGCTCACAAACACAAGACTTGCTTGTACATAGAACTTGTGTACATGTCGCTGTCGACGCGGTCACGACACAAAGCAGAGACCACAAGCAGTCTCAGATGGCAACTCTTTATTATCAAACATGGCTGACCTTTTATACACTTTCCAATTGTTTATACTTCTTCTACCCTAACCCAATAAATCAACATAACACCATTGGTGAAAAGTTACAGTGACTTCAAATAACTTTGTGAAAGTACTTCATCCAGCTGCAAAGTTCTCTTCTTATCTTTCTTCAATTCCTCACTTCTCTTCGTCTCCTTGGTTACAACCTTGGAGAGAGCCCCTTATCAGCTTCTTCTTGCTTCCCAGCTTCTTCGTGCTCCTTTAGCTAACAGGCCCACTGTTAGTCCCTTCCACAATTCCCCTTTTTTGTTTTTGAACTGTAAATACAGCTGCTGTGGATTTTTGCAGGGCCCTTTGCAAAAATCCAAGCAGACGGGGAAACACAAAATAACAATCACAACCATCAACAAAATTAACATTCCCATTTTTAATACAATCGTTCCTGTCCTTCATGCATGTATAAGTGCTTTTAAATTTCTCAACTACTTTATCCTATAAATTTATATGTCTACTACTCAAACCTGAAACTATAACCACCCCAAGTGCACAAAAGGAGATGCAGGAAGACTAGAACAAAGGTTCCAAGAAACCTGCATTGTCCTGATCAGTGCAAACCAAAACCACACCCTTTAATCACTATGAATGCACATCAAAATTGATTAAACACATGTCCTCATATATGGCATTAGCCAGTGTCATCCGCATCTTCTGCTTCAGCTGTGGAACCCTCCATCCTGTCCCTTCCTGCTCCAGATAAGGTTTCACACAGCGAGCAGGAACCCATCAAGGACCGTTATCTGTCAAAACACAAGCATAACCTCTCCCCCATGTTATTAGTTCCACTGGACCAGACCACATATCAGTAATTAAATCCTTGACCCATACCTTGACATTTCTACGGAAATCTGTTTGCCTAGAATTCAAAGAGGAAAAATGGTAAAAGATTGGAGACAACTGTGAGTCAGGTTGGGGATGTGAAAAGTTTAACACATAAACAGCTTTATCTAATCGCACTTGAGGTGACTCCTGTTGCATTCCCCCTTTTTGTTTTTGAACCTGACGTTTAAGAAGACCATGAGCCCTTTCAATGATTGCTTGGCCCGAGGGGACATGTGGAATGCCTGTTGAATGCTCAGTGCCCCAAGCACGAAAGAATGCTTGCATTTTCTACTGGGCCATTATCTGTTTTTATGTGACACGGAACACCTAGGATAGAAAAAGCATTATAAAAATGACGAATAGCATAACAGGCTTTTTCTCCTGTGAGTGCTGAAGCAACCATTGCATGAGAAAAGGTATCAACTGAGACATGAACATACTTATAGCAACCAAATTCTGGCATTTTAATAACATGAGTTTGCCATTCCTCTAAAGCGGAAACACCCCTAGGGTTGGTACCATAAAACTGAGTGACATGAGTCATGTGACAGGACAAGAATAATTGATTTTGCTTCACCAGAAGGCAATTTAAATTGCTGCTTTAAAGCATGAGCACTCTGATGAAAAAACTGATGAGATGAAATTGCCTGCTGCAACACATTAGGTACAGTTTTGATCGCAGCAGCAGCTACTAAAGAATCTACATAGGAATTGCCTTCAACAAAAAATCCTGGTAATGATGTATGGCTATGAATATGCATGATGAAGTAAGGATGTTTTCAAGCACCAATAACTGTCCATAACTTCACTAACATGATGAACAATTGTTTGTCTTGAATATTATACAACACTGCTTGATCTAAATGCTTAACCAAATTGGCAACATAAATGGAATCAGTAACTATATTTACAGAACCAGGAAATAAAGTAAGAGCCAAAAGAACAGCACAAAGTTCAACCAATTGAGGAGATCCCTGCCTAATCATTGTCTCATATTCCAAGTGATCATCCTTTCTCCAAGCAACAGCTGCTTTTCCGGTTTTCCTGGATCCATCTGTAAAAACTGTTATACCTTCCACTGAAAAAGGAGAACAAATTTGTTTCCCTTCAAAAGGAATCTCTTTGGCCAGTTTTAGAACTGGATGAGAAGGCAAATGGAATTTTATTTGGCCTGTAAAACAAGATAAGGCAGATTGCAACTCATGATTATTTTGAAAGCACCATTCAAAATACCACTGTTGTACAGGTATTACAATGGTCACAGGGTCATGTCGCACAGTCCCATGACAACACCTGCGGCCTTTGATGATAATATCTGGAAAAACCTCATAAAGTCCTGGAGCTGTTTTCTGAGATCTGAAAGATAAAAATATCCATTCCAGAATATGCAGTTGATCTTCCCAATTATCACTCCATTGACACAGTATTCCACATGATATTTCATGGTCCTTCAAATTAAACAATTGAACATCAACAGAGGTATCTGTTCTGTTCACAAAGTTGTGTGCTAAGGCTAATTCACTTTCTTCTAGGGTCTTTTTTGCTGCTGGGGTCAATTGCCTCTCATCAGTAGAGGAAGTGATGCCTGAAAGCAAATCAAACAATGGTTGCATCTGATGATTGGTTATGTCTAAATATGATCGAATCCTGATGGAAGTGAAGGGAGACGAGCACATCCTATTGATGATCATTGGTCTCAGATTTATTGATCCAGCTTACATACTTTTATAGTAGTGTTAATCAAGCTCATACATATTGCAAAAGCTAAGCTCATCATTGGTTACAGATTACATGTCAACCCCTCCTTTGTGGCTACATTCTCAAAATACTTGTGGTTTTCTTGTTGAGGCTAATACTTGTTTTTACATCCTGCTGTTGACTACAGTTATCCATTCAAGGGCACCGTGTTTTTCACCGTGTTTTTCTTATTTGCTCAAGGACGCAGTGTTGTTGTTTTTCTCGTAAGGAAAAGGCTGAGAACTTACTGCTTACAGCTGCTTTTTACTGCTTAAGCAGCTGTATATGATCACGGCCTTTTCCCTCAAGCCACGTCTGCACAAAACTGTCAACACTTCCCCCGTTTTCTTTTTGTGCAAGGAGGTTAGTCTGCCAGTTTTTTTCTATCATTCTACTAACCATATTTTGAATACAATTAAAAATACAAGGCAAAATAAACAAAAGCATTAAAAGCACACCTAGTATCCCTATAGCATATGTCACAAGGTTCCTCGGCCACGGTCCAAGTCCCAAACTTTTAAGCCATTCATCAATTCCCAGTCCTTCCTCTTCTTTGAGATTGTGAAGTCCCTGCTGCAATTCTTTTATCTTAGCATGAATAGATACAGAGTGATCAGACAAATTCATGCAGCACATCCCTTCAAACTATTCACACCCGTGCCCTTGTGCTAAAAGCAAAAAATCTATAGCGGCTCTATTTTGCAAAACAGCATGATTAACACTTTGTACATCTGCGGTTAGCATATCTAAAATTTGTGACGTTTTGTTTAATTCACCCTTGGCCCAGCACCCCAATTGTTTTGCTAAGTTCATGGCTTTGTTTGCAGCTCGCCCTGGCAAGACAGTTGAAACTATCACTTGCTTCAGCTCACTCCAGAACCGTGGGTCTCCTATCTGACTGCAGTCTAAGTCATGTAGGCTACGTCTCTGTCTGCTTGTATTTTGGCTTAGTTGCATTAATATAGATACATTGGGGTGAAATAATGACAATTTTCCCAAATAACAAGGTCTGCCCTGTGGCCTGGCTGGTATACCATTCCAGGCTCTGTCTCCACAAATTAAAAACATCCCTGTGGATAATTTCATTGGTGCCGTGATGTTAGTGCCGTTACATTGGCTGTAAAGCTTCTGAGACACTGTGCCCAAACTCAGGGATGAATCTAAGGTAGCCCATGTTCCTCTATGCTTATTCAAATTCTGGGGATCTAAAGGATCGAAACTGAACCATCCGCCATTTGAGGTGTTGGTCATACTGGCGTTTGCACTTCCGAAAAGATCCAATTCCTCTGGAGGAGAGTACAAGGTAGTATTAAGCGATAAGATTATTAAGCATTGGCGGTAGCCGTCACTTTGACTTGCAGGATACCCTTGTTGCATGGGTAATCTAATGTTTGTCATATTATGCATGCATAGAGTTTGGTTATCAATCAGACTGCAAAATTCCCGAGGAGATCACACTGGGAGTCCCATCAAGCATGTTCGAAATGGGGTAGTAACCCCTCCAAGGCTAAGACAAAGCGATGATTGGTTAATTTGATTAGCAAGCGTTATCCATATATAATCTCTGGGTTGATTAAAGCGTGTTACTCCTACTACTCCAGCCATGACTGCACTAAGCAGTATAACCAAGACAAGCTTCATTTTTCTGTTTTCTTTCGTGCTTTCTTTTTCTTATCAGCCTTTAACTTTACTGCTCCTGACACTTGTAGTCTCCACTCCTGTAGTTCCTTAATGCATTGATCTAATGCTTTATCAGGATCTCCTTTAACGGGTCCTACAACAGAATGCTGTGTTAATGTCACCAATTTTCTACACCTTGCGGAGGCTATGTATGACCTACTTTGAGCATTAACCCTTTTTAAAATATACTGCACCTCCCACCGATAGTAAGCCAAAATATTCTGTTCAGGAGACTCATAAAGATCTAAAGCTGAAGCTGTATTTAGCCCTGTCTGTCTCCTTAGTTCCCTTTGCCAATCATTGCCCCATGTGTGTTCATGATCACAGGTGTTGCACCACAAGCGCCCAAGCAATGACTGTTCTACCCAAAAGGTCCTACCACAACCCCCACAATATAGTGCTACCCAAGCGGCACAATCCGGGCTGCGGCACTCAAGGCAGTTCTCCCTTGTCGGTCCCCTTATGTGGAAAGATGATAATGATTCAACGGTGTGAATCAGTTCCTTGGCTGTCAAGTAGCGGCGTCACGGCCCTGTTGACTGCTTTCGAGTGTCCCTTCAGCTGTAGCAGTAGTAGTCGTAGGATCAGGGGCAGTTTCTTCTCCAGACGTTCCTTGTCCTCTTCCGTGAGGTGGTCCACCAATCACTGCATCAAGAACAGGTTTAGTCCACTTGGCAGGTACCCACAGTGCTCCTGCAGGGGTGGAAATACAGAGATATCCCCTTCCCCAGAACAGGACCTTAGCAGGATCCTTCCATAACCCTGTCTTTGGGTCCCCGTATCTTACCCATATTTCCTTTTTCTGCTCAGTAACCTCTTTTGGCTTATAATGCAGTTCTGCCGGGGGTTGCCCCGCATCCCCAAATACACACAAGTGGTTGATTACAAACAAACTTTTTAACAACCTTGCCTGGGGGTCAGTTACTCCCTCGTGTTTGGCTAAATACCTCTTCAGGGTACCATTTGCCCTTTCAGTGATGGCTTGCCCTGTCGGGGAGTTTGGAATGCCTGTAACATGTTCAAATCCCCAATTTCTTAAAAATTTTCCTATCCTCTGACTGATATAGGCAGAACCATTATCCGTTCTAATTCTTTTTGGTGTACCCATTACTGCAAAGCAACTGTACAAATGTCTTTCCACATGTATTGCTCTTTCTCCTGTCTGAGCTGTTGCCCAAATATATTTGCTATAGGTATCAATAGACACATGTACGTATTTTAGCCTGCCAAAACTAGGGACGTGTGTGACATCCATTTGCCATAATTCGCTTGTTTGCAGGCCTCGTGGGTTTACTCCTAGGCCTAAACCGCTACCCCCATTTATGGTGACTACAAGTTGGACAGGCCCTCACGATGGCTTTTGCTTCTGCGAGTGTTACCTTAAACTCTCTACTTAAGCCTTTTGCATTTTGGTGAAACATTGAGTGAGCTTCACGTGCAAATTGGTGATTTGACAGGGGTGTGTTTTGGGTTATAGTAACCAATTTATCCGCCCTATCATTCCCTTCTCCTAAACCAACATTCCATTTGTGGCTCCTGACATGAATCACAGCATAAGCGTGTTCCCTTGATCTTGTAGCCTTCTTCAGCTGCATTAACTGTTCATACAGTCTCTGATTTTGTACCTCCTTTATGGAAGCATCTTCAATTCTTGCTACAACTCCTGCAACATACAAAGAGTCTGTAACAACGTTCAATGGTTCCTTAAGCTGTGCCATTGCCCATACCACTGCTAACAGTTCCATGGTTTGTAAGCTGTCCACTGCCTCTGCTTGCAAAATCTGATGTTTCCATACTCCCTTTTCTTGCCAAGTTATTGCAGCAGTTCTTGACTTCCTGCCAGCATCTGTGAATGCAGTAATAGCATCTGGTATAGGGGAGTTTTCTCCCTTTGGGTGAGTTATCCAGTCCCAGTTCCCTATCCACTGAACCGAAGCTGGTCGAAGCTTGTCCGTTTCAATAGGGCAACATGCACCTAGAAGAGCTTCCTGTAGTTCTTTTGAATTGTTCAGGTACCAATCCAAAGTGTCCTTTTTCATTGGCATCCTGATGATAGCTGGTTTCGCCCCTGCCACCTGTAACATCCTTTCTCTGCCTTTCTTTATTAGATTTGCTAACATTTCAATTTTTTGAAAAAGAGTTTTAGTTTGTTGTAACGGAGCGGAAAGCCATTCTAGTATTCGTGTCTCCCCTGTTTTCTTTTTGAATTGCGTTAGCGCTCCAAGAAGATATTTTGGACCATTCCAAATGGTCAAGTCTATGGGTAATTCTGGATCCCTTCTATAAATGTGCCCATGTGTAACACGGTCCAAAATGTGCTGAATGACCCGCTGTTGATTGTCAGTGATTCGCACCGGACAAGTTGGGTCAGTTCCCTTTAACAGCGGGCGCAACTCATTGAGTAGTTCGTTGGGTATTCCCACCATTGGTTTTAACCACTGCAAATCACCCAAAAGTTTTTGAACATGATTTAAAGTGGTCATCTTTGTTTTCAACTGCAATTTCTGATTTTTTACGGTTTGCTCTGTCATGGACCATCCCAGATATTTCCAGGGGGCTGTTGTTTGAATTTTCTCAGGAGCTATCACCAAAGAATATTGTGCCAGCGTAGTCCTTATTTTCTGAATTTGTTGTTCTGTAAAAGGCATGGGCTGAGCAAACAAGACATCATCCATGTAGTGATATATCACTGTGCTCGGCCATTGTTTTCTTCATGGTTGCAATGCTGCATTAACATAAAGCTGGCACAAGGTGGGGTTGTTGCGCATGCCTTGCGGGAGTACGGTCCACTCGAACCTTTGATCAGGCCCTTCCCTGTTAATCGCAGGCAATGTAAAGGCAAACCGTTTCATATCCTGTGGGTGAAGGGCAATAGTGAAAAAACAATCCTTTAGGTCAATTATTAGTAGAGGCCAATCCTTTGGAATCATTGCAGGGTTAGGTAATCCAGGTTGTAATGCGCCCATAGGCTCCATTTGATCATTAACAGCACACAAATCGTGGAGCAACCTGTACTTTCCAGACTTTTTCTTTACCACAAAAATTGGAGTATTCCAGGGGCTGGTAGATAACCGCAGGTGTCCCTGTTGAAATTGTTCTGATACCAGTTGAAGTGCATGTTGAAGACTTTCCTCTTGTATGGGCCATTGCCTAACCTGTACCGGGGTGTTAATAGTCCAGGTGATGAGAATTGGGAAAGTCCAAGCAATGGCTTTTACCCCAAAGGGTGTTCATTAGTTAAAACCACTCCCAACTGAGCCATAATATCCTGCCCTATAAGGCATTGCACGGTAGGTGTTAATTGGACTACTGAAAAAATAGCTGTTAGCTGTTTTCCATCTATGCGAACCCGGAGAGGAGGCGAACGGCTAGCCAGGGTAAATCCTCCAACCCCGGTCACTGTGGTGGCTGCTGGCTGCAAAGGCCAGTGTTGAGGCCAACAGCTAGGGCTAATAATGCTAGAATCTGCTCCAGTGTCCAGCAAGCCTGAAAATGATCTTTTTTGTCCTCGGAATTCCACTTCCACCCTTTTCTTGGGTCTCTCAGAAAGGTTCAAAGTCAGCAAGGTAAGTCCTCCAGTGGATCCAAAACCATTTCCCCCCCCTCTTGTCCTTTTATAGCCTGTAATCCCTTAGTCATTTGCTCAAGTGGCACCAGCTGAGCAATCCTTTGTCCCTTATTAATTTGGAGTGGGGGAAAAGGGGTATACGCCATCACCATAATCTCTCCTGTATAATCCGCATCAATGACGCCAGGCAAAACAAATAATCCCAACATAGACGCAGATGATCTTCTGAAAAGCAAAGTGCCCGGCGCTTTATCCTGTATAACAATAGGTCCATGAATCCCTGTCGGGATTTTTTGCGGGTGCGGGGTCATCAAGGTAACATCTACTGCAGCTGCCAGGTCCATGCTGAGGCTCCCTGCTGAGGCGGATTGGAGGCAGGAGGGGGTGCTCTTGCTGCTGCAGCGACGACTTGTGTCGGGGCACGGTCGCTGTGGTTCGCGCTCCTGTGGAAGCTTCCCAATCTCTGCTTGCAGGCGCCCGTGTTGTGGGTGTCCAAGAGGCATTTTTGGCACCAAAGTCCTGTGGCTTGGCATTCCCAGCGCATATGACCCATGCCTCCACATCGATAACATTTCATGCGGTTCCCTCTGCTTGTTGGAGCCAGTGCAGCTGACGCTTGAAGTGGTGCAAGAGCAGCTAACACCTGATTTTGAGAGGTCTTTGCTTGTTCTTGTAAGCCTAGCCCTAATTGTTTGATTGCATCTACCACAAAGGCTTGTGGTCCTGTTGGCATAAAAGCCATTCTCTCTAATGCCTCCTCTATAGTCCAATTGGCACCCAAAGTATTAAGCACGCTTCTAGTAGTAGAATTACAATTTCAGAGAGTGCACTGCTTGAGTAATGCCCCCCTCATATATTCTGGCACCCCGGCCCTTTTGATTGCGGCAGCAGCTTTATCAATAAATGACCCGAATGATTCTTCTCACCCTTGCTTAATTCCCATATACACAGGTACCCCTCGCGTCTCTTTTACTCTCTCTATAGCAAGCCTGAACAACCTCATCGCTTCCTGGCACTTCTCTTGCCCCAGCAAAGCCTGTGCTCCGGTACGAAGAAAAGGTCCCAAGCCCATAAGCTCATTCACAGTTATACCATGGAGAGGATCTCCTTGCTGTCGCTGTACCGCTACGCATTCATTTACAAGCCCTTGCCAATGAGCATTGAATAACAACTGCTGATGTTGAGTAAATATCAATTTTGCTATTCCCCAACAATCGTTTACCAAGAGAAGACTGGTATCAAAGATATAGTATAACATTTGTTTGGCTGGCTCACTTTTCACTCCAAATTGACTAACAGTAGACCTCAGCTGAGATAGTAATTTCCAATCAAGGGCTGTAATGGTAGCCTGCATGACCCCTCCCTCCTGCAAATTGAATACAACAGGACAAGCTAGCTGGGTAGCAGTGCTGATAACCTCATCATCCCCTTTCTCCATGGCGTCTTTTACCAGTGCAGCCCAAGCCCACCTCCGCTCCCTCGCAATAGCCTCCGCTAGGTCGTTTTCCGCCCCAGGGATTCTCTAATTGATTTGCGGGAGCTTATCGGGTGGTTTTGGCCACGGCTCCTGTTCTTCAGGGGGTGCAGAAGGCTCACAAGCACGCTCTATACCCAGTTCTGCCGAAGCAGAGGAGGACGGCGAGGCAGGCAAAAACACCATCCTAACTGCAGGGGCTAGGGGAGTACCCGCATCCTGATTATAATATTTATTACGGCCATGTGCAGCTGTTGCCTGTTTGGCCGCTTTTCTCTCAGCTTGATGTTGTAAAAGCTCATTGTGAACTACCCTCCATAATTTACCTAGCTTCTTGGCAGTTTTATTGTCCTCTAAAGTAGCCTCCCACAATAAATCACCAAATTTACACCACTCTGTTAACTCGTGAACAGTAAGGGGGTTAATAAAAACTCCCTTAGCATACCCATAGGCTAAAAGCCCTGGTAAATCATTTTGTAAATATATTCCTTTAACCTGCCGTTTCTGTAAAAAGGCAGTAAATAAATCATATGCTGCTTACCTCTCCATACCTAAATCATCAGTGCTGTTGCAGCTCTTCAAGGTCTTGGCAGCACGTATCGGTCGGGCTCGCCTGTACGATCACCCAGGGCACGGCGCGTCTCAGCTTCTTTTTCCCCTTTTTTCTCCGCGCTTATCTGCCATCCCGGCTGCTTCAGGACCCAACCAGCTTCTTCACTCCTGCATGGTCAATCGCCGTATCACGATCGGGGGTCACCATTTGATGGAAGTGAAGGGAGGCGAGCACATCCTATTGATGATCATTGGTCTCAGATTTATTGATCCAGCTTACATACTTTTATAGTAGTGTTAATCAAGCTCATACATATTGCAAAAGCTAAGCTCATCATTGGTTACAGATTACATGTCAACCCCTCCTTTGTGGCTACATTCTCAAAATACTTGTGGTTTTCTTGTTGAGGCTAATACTTGTTTTTACATCCTGCTGTTGACTACAGTTATCCACTCAAGGGCACCATGTTTTTCACCATGTTTTTCTTGTTATTTGCTCAAGGACGCAGTGTTGTTGTTTTTCTCGTAAGGAAAAGGCTGAGAACTTACTGCTTACAGCTGCTTTTTACTGCTTAACCAGCTGTATATGATCATGGCCTTTTTCCTCAAGCCACATCTGCACAAAACTCTCCACAGAATCCAACCTATTAAACCAACTAATTTCTGTACATCAGTAGCAGTTTTAACATCAATGTCTAACTTTACAGGTTGAGGCATAACTTCAGTGTTAGTCACCAACATACCTAGATAGTTCCAAGGCATGTGTTCCTGCACTTTCTCTGGGGCAATGATCAGACCAAAAGCTTTCAAATTTGTCACAGCACATTGTTTAAGAGCTGATAACTGTTGTTTGTTGTCAGATGCCAACAAGATATCATCCATGTAATGATAACAGTAGCAGTTATTAAATTGCTCCCTCACTTTTGACAAGGCCTGTGCCACAAACCATTGACAAATAGTTGGCGAATTTTTCATGTCTTGGGGGAGTACCCTCCATTGATATCTCTTATTGAGTTCAGCATGATTTATGGAAGGTACAGTAAAAGCAAATTTTTCTTTGTCTTCTAGTGAAGAAATAATCTTTCAAATCAATGACAACTATTTGCCATTCCTGTGGAATCATTGTAGGTGTAGGAAAGCCTGGTTGTAAAGCTCCCATTGTTGCCATTACCACGTCTATCTGCGGTAAATGATGTAAAAGTCTCCATTTTCCCGATTTCTTTTTTATTACAAAAACAGGGGTGTTCCAGGGACTGAATGATTCCTCAGTGTGTCCTTCTTGCAGTTGTTCTGCGACTAATTCTTGCAGGACAGTAAGCTTTTCAGTAGTAAGGGGCCACTGGTCAACCCAGACAGGTTTATCTGCCAATCATGTCAAGGCTACAACTGGATGTTCATTGCTCTGCATCACAGTGGCCCCTAATAAAAATACGTAGTAATTCTGACACCCCATTGAGATAAAAAAATCTCATCCCCACCAACTTTGAGGAGCATCGACAACATAGGGTCTAATGTTAGCTTGTTGGCCATCAGGATGTTTCACATTAAGTACAATGGCTGACAAACCACCTGTTGTAGCACCATCCAACCCCAAAAGTCCAAAACTTGCATGAGTGAGAGGCCATGATTGAAGCCAGCAAAGTCACAAGAGTATTGTGACATCTGCTCGAGTCTGAATCAAACCTGTTACTGATATAGTTCCTGGATGACATCCACTGGCGGTGAGGATGCATGTCTTTTCTGGACGGTTCTCCATTACTTTCTCAGTCCAGAACACTTGAGACTTGAGGTACTCCTGTTGAACCAAACCTTCCTGTGCCGTGACTTTGGTCCACTGTATTTGGAACATAAATCACAGAAGGTACCATTTGAGCAATGCAAGTTCCTTTCCAAATAGTGACAGGAGGGTCATCAATGGATACCATAGCATGAATCTGTCCTAAATAATCAGCGTCAATAAGTCCTAGGTGCACATGAATACCTCTAAGTGTAGTACTTGATCTTCCTATCAAAAACGCACTCAATCCCCGTCCTATTGGACCATAGGCATTGAGGGGCACTGTACCTATTTCTTTTTCAGAATGGTTACTGTATCGGTGGTAGGCATGTCAATCCCTGTGGACCCACTTGTTGCCCCTGAGTATTGTTTGCAAATGGGTAGCTTTGCAGTGCTGGGAAGGCCCATATTTGCTGTTGTGGTTGTTGGGGTATTTGTTTCCCCACGTGCCCCTTCACGCTCTTCTTCTCGTTTCCCTGCAATAGCTGACCATTTGCATGATATTTATACTGCATTGTTTAGCACAGTGCCCAAATTTAGCCCAATGATTGCACAAAACATTGCTACTTGCACTTGGCTTAGATGTTATTTTCTGGGTATTACACTGTGCCCGTACATGCCCTTGTTGTCCACAATTAAAGCATTTCAATGAAGGTCTTAGAACTGCAGCAAGAGCTGCCATTTTATGCTCTACTGAACCAATTTTCGAGCAAGCAGTAATCATTTCAGGCAATGTGGGTTCCCCAGGTAAAGTGTCAATAATCTTTCTGCAGTCTGGGTTTGCATTTTCTTTAGCCAATTGTATACACAATTTGTGTCACAAAGATTCATCATCTACCTGTTTTTCAACAGCTGCAGCAAGCTTTTCTACAAATTGCAAAAATGGTTCTCTCATCCCTTGTTGTATAGTAACATATCTCTGTTTAGGAGCTGCCATTTCCATTGTTTTAATTAAAGCACTCATGCCAATTTGCTGAGTTTGTGCCAAAATTGAAGGATGCCACCTTGCCTGTAAATCTGGGTAAGCAAAAGGCCCAGTGCCCAGTAAGGCATTGTCCTGGGTTGACTATATGATGCTTTTATCCCCAATTGTCTTGTTTTGTTTATGCTGAATAATACGTTTTGCACCTTTAACACTTGTTCCAGAGAGTGAAGCAGAGAGAGAAGAAGTGCGCAGTTTGTTTTCAGACACTGCACTCACTCCTACACATTCCTGCTCCTGGACTGTGTTGTCTGCAGATGGACAGACAGTGGGACAGAGCTCTTTTTTGTTTTTAGTTAGTTTAGCTAGCTGAGGCAAAGAAGTTCCCTGGTGTCGTGGGGTGACAGCCTTTATCCCAATATCGTGTGTTATGTCTGGCAGCTGTGCCTTTCCCCCCCCCCCCCCCCCCCCCGGCAGTCTGGCTGTGGCGGGATGGGGAAGAGAGGAGGGGGGGGGCGGGGGGTGTGACCAGGCACTTTTGGCTTTTGACTTTTGGCTTTTGGCTTTTGCTGCTTGGCTTTGCTAGCTGCTTGCTTGCTTGCTTGCTTGCTTTTTGCTTTTGCGCTGTTTTTTTTCTTTTTTTTTTTGTTCTCTCTCTCTCTTTCTTACCCTCCCCTGAAGATACTGGACCGGCTCCGGATTCTGACCTGCGAGCTCCAGGACACCCGAAGCCTGCTAGAGAAGATTCGGCGCCCTCCACAACACAGTCTGGTCCCTTTTCTTTTCTTGTGTTGGGGAGTGTTCTTTTGTTACTTGTAAATAAATAGGTTTTGTTTTCCACTTTGCTCCTCCGAGAAATTCCTTCCCGAACCCGGTGTTGGGGGAGGGGTGGTTGGAGGTTTGTTTTGTTCTGGGGGGCTCCCTCTTGGAGATTTCCCCTAATTTGTCCTAAACCAGGACAATAAATTTTTGGTGCGTTGGCCGGGAAACCGGAGGCCAAAAACAGTGGAAAAAAAACCTATAACAATAATATTTTGGTTTTGGTTGTTTTGTGGGCATATTGGTGATTCATAATGTCATTTGGAGTGGAAGCTTGCCGGTTTTTCTGGTCCCTAGGGGCTTTTGAAGTTTTAATACTTTTGTGGTCCCTAGGGTTATTTCCTTACCCCAAAATAGCTCTGATGTTGTCCCTAATAAGTAGCTTTTGTAAGCGGGGGGCACTAACCAGAATAATCATTGTGCTGGCCTTATGTGTGATGATGTGTCGGATAACAGTACCGGACGAATCGAGATGCTGTGATCCCCATCCACAAGATGATTCGAGAGCTGGAGAGCCAAGGGGTGGTCAGTAAAACCCACTCACCCTTCAACAGCCCTATCTGGCCCGTGCGAAAATCTGACGGAGAGTGGAGATTGACTGTAGACTATCGTGCCTTGAATGAAGTGACTCCACCACTGAGTGCGGCTGTACCGGACATACTGGAACTGCAGTACGAGCTGGAGTCCAAGGCAGCAAAGTGGTACGCGACCATTGATATAGCTAACGCGTTTTTCTCCATCCCTCTGGCAGTAGAATGCAGGCCTCAGTTTGCTTTTACATGGAGGGGAGTGCAGTACACCTGGAACCGATTGCCCCAGGGGTGGAAACACAGTCCTACCATCTGTCATGGACTCATCCAGGCTGCACTAGAAGAGGGTGAGGCTCCAGAACATTTACAATATATTGACGATATCATTGTTTGGGGGAACACGGCAATAGAAGTGTTTGAGAAAGGAGAGAAGATAATTCATATTCTCCTGGACGCCGGATTTGCCATTAAGAAGAGCAAAGTCAAGGGACCTGCCCGAGAAATTCAGTTCTTGGGGGTGAAGTGGCAAGATGGACGGCGTCAGATTCCTGCGGATGTTATTAACAAAATCACTGCTATGTCCCCACCAACTGATAAGAAGGAGACACAGGCTTTCTTAGGTGCTATAGGTTTCTGGAGGATGCACATCCCTGAGTATAGTCAGATTGTGAGACCCCTTTATCTGGTTACCCGCAAGAAGAACGACTTCCATTGGGGCCCTGAGCAGCAGCAAGCTTTTGTCCAGATCAAGCAGGAGATCGCTCATGCTGTAGCCCTTGGTCCAGTCAGGACAGGACCAGATGTGAAGAATGTGCTCTACTCTGCAGCCGGGAGCCATGGTCTGTCCTGGAGCCTTTGGCAAAAGCTACCTGGCGAGACCCGAGGCCGACCATTGGGATTTTGGAGTCGGAGCTACAGGGGGTCTGAAGATAACTATACTCCAACAGAAAAGGAAATCTTGGCCGCCTATGAAGGAGTCCAAGCCGCCTCAGAGGTGATTGGTACAGAGGCACAACTCCTTCTCGCACCCCGACTACTGGTGCTGGGATGGATGTTTAGAGGAAAGGTTCCCTCTACCCACCATGCCACCAGTGCTACTTGGAGTAAGTGGATTGCCCTCATTACGCAGCGCGCTCGGATTGGGAAGTTAAATCGCCCTGGGATTCTAGAAATAATTACAAATTGGCCCGAAGGTGAAAGCTTTAGTGTCGCAGATGAGGAGCAAGAGCCAGTGACCCGGGTTGAGGAAGCTCCGCCATACAATCAGTTGCCAGTAGAAGAAACACGTTACGCCCTATTCACTGATGGTTCTTGTCGTGTCATAGGGATGAAACGGAGGTGGAAAGCAGCTGTATGGAGTCCCACTCGACGGGTTGCAGAGGCTACTGAAGGAGAGGGTGAATCCAGTCAATTTGCTGAAATCAAAGCTATTCAACTGGCCCTAGGTATTGCAGAGAGAGAGAGGTGGCCAAGGCTCTATTTGTATACCGATTCTTGGATGGCAGCCAACGCTCTATGGGGATGGCTGAAGAGATGGAAAGAGGCCAACTGGCAGCGCAGAGGAAAACCAATTTGGGCTGCGGAAGAGTGGAAGGATATCGCTACCCGGTTAGAGAAGTTACCTGTGAAGGTTCGCCATGTAGATGCCCATGTCCCCAGAAGTAGAGCTAATGAAGAGCAGCAAAACAACCAGCAAGTACATCAGGCTGCAAAGATAGGGGAGTTGAAGATAGATCTCGACTGGGAGCATAAGGGAGAGTTATTCTTAGCACGATGGGCCCACGATGCCTCAGGCCACCAGGGTAGAGATGCCACCTATAAGTGGGCACGAGACCGAGGGGTGGATCTAACCATGGACAGTATCTCTCAGGTTATTCGTGACTGTGAGACGTGCGCTGCCATTAAGCAGGCCAAGCGACTGAAGCCCCTCTGGTATGGGGGGCGGTGGTCTAAGTACAAATACGGGGAGGCCTGGCAGATTGATTACATCACACTGCCCCAGACACGCCAGGGCAAGCGCTATGTACTAACCATGGTAGAAGCCACCACAGGATGGTTGGAAACCTACCCTGTGTCCCATGCTACCGCCCGTAACACTATCTTGGGCCTTGAGAAGCAGGTCCTTTGGAGGCACTGTACTCCCGAAAGAATTGAGTCGGATAATGGAACTCATTTTAAAAACAATCTTATTAATACTTGGGCTAGGGAACATGGCATCGAGTGGGTATACCATATCCCCTATCATGCACCAGCTGCAGGGAAGGTGGAAAGGTACAATGGATTGTTAAAAACCACCTTAAAGGCATTGGGAGGGGGGTCTTTAAAAAACTGGGAGCAGCATTTGGCAAAGGCTACCTGGTTAGTTAACACTCGAGGTTCCACCAACCGAGCGGGTCCTGCTCAGTCTGAGCTCCTTAATATAGTAGATGGGGATAAAGCCCCAGTGGCCCATGTCAGAGGTTTGTTGGGAAAGACAGTATGGATCAACCCTGCCTCGAGTACAGACAAACCCATCCGTGGGATTGTCTTTGCTCAAGGACCAGGTAATACATGGTGGATAATGCAGAAAGATGGAACAACACGGTGTGTACCTCAGGGAGACCTGATTGTGGGATGAGACTCATATATGACTGTCATTGTTTGTTGAATGTGAGACAGAAGGAAACTGTAAGTGTCAAAGGTTTGAGCAAGTAAGATGAGAGGAATGAGTAAGTGTCAAAAGGTGGGAGTAAGTGAAATGAATGTTTTTTATTGTATGTTCACGATATGGGATAAGGGGTGGAGTGTCGTGGGGTGACAGCCTTTATCCCAATATCGTGTGTTATGTCTGGCAGCTGTGCCTTTTCCCCCACCCCCCCCCCCCGGCAGTCTGGCTGTGGCGGGATGGGGAAGAGAGGAGGGGGGGGGCGGGGGGTGTGACCAGGCACTTTTGGCTTTTGACTTTTGGCTTTTGGCTTTTGCTGCTTGGCTTTGCTAGCTGCTTGCTTGCTTGCTTGCTTGCTTGCTTTTTGCTTTTGCGCTGTTTTTTTTCTTTTTTTTTTTGTTCTCTCTCTCTCTTTCTTACCCTCCCCTGAAGATACTGGACCGGCTCCGGATTCTGACCTGCGAGCTCCAGGACACCCGAAGCCTGCTAGAGAAGATTCGGCGCCCTCCACAACACAGTCTGGTCCCTTTTCTTTTCTTGTGTTGGGGAGTGTTCTTTTGTTACTTGTAAATAAATAGGTTTTGTTTTCCACTTTGCTCCTCCGAGAAATTCCTTCCCGAACCCGGTGTTGGGGGAGGGGTGGTTGGAGGTTTGTTTTGTTCTGGGGGGCTCCCTCTTGGAGATTTCCCCTAATTTGTCCTAAACCAGGACACCTGGACTGTGGGTTTTTTCCTTTTCTTTGGACCTGTTTAAACCTGCTCTGGACTGAACACCCAGGGGAGCACTGGCAGCTCGCACCTGTGGCCCACCGGGCCAGGCCTGGCCTGCAACATTTCCAGCACCGGAGGAACTGATCAGAGACTGAGTGAGCTGAGCCGCAACCCGGGGACGGGGTTTTCTCAGTTTGTCATCTCTTTTAGAGCGGCAATGGGTTTTATTGTTTGATATTGTTTCGGTTTTATTGTTTAATAAACAGGTTTTTTCCACTTTTCTCCAAAGAAGTATTTTCTCCCAGACCAGTTGTGGGGAGGGGCAGAATGAATTTGCTTTCCTAGAGGAGCCCCTTTGGGGATTGTCTCCCAAATTTGCCCTAAACCAAGATAGGCATCAACGTCCACAGCATGACGAGGGTCATGTGGAGGCAGCTGCATATTTGTTAAAGCTGTGAGCTCAGCCACTCGCCTCCAAGTTTCTTGAAATACACCATATTGTACTGACTGGAATAAAATTGTAGCAAGATGCATGATGTCATTAGGTGCAACCATATCTGCATTAATTACACATAATAATTGCATTACCTCTGAGGAATTAATACCATACTGAGCTACTTTTGATTGGAGGTCTTGCACAACCTTCCAAGCAAAGACATGATGACTATCATCCTGCCTTGTTCCAGGAGGTGCTTTAAAAACTAGAAAAGCCATAGGGTTATCACAGGCAACATTTGCAGTAGCACTGTTCTCCTGAGGTACTCTGGGAGCACCTAATCTTTCTATCATGTCCCAATTCTTTTCTTCAGCTTCTTTCTTCCTAACAAATTCCCAGAACTCCTGAGGCTGTCGAGGAAGCACAGTTACTTGGCATGGGAGCAAAGTCCATGGGGCAGTAGGGCTAGAGCTATTAGTAGGTGAACTGTCAACAGTTCCTTGCCCCAACTCAGGTGTTACTGCAGGCAACTCATCACTTGATTCGCTGTTGCTGTCACTGTCAGGTAACAGAGGATACGGCCTTGCAGGTTGTTCATGCAGCTCAGCGGGGAGTGGGGGGGCAGATGGCTGGGCTAGAGCGGAGGGAAGTGGGGGGACAGATGGCTGGATTTCTCTCTCTGCTAAAGACATTTCAGCTAACTGGCGTAGTGGTGTAGTATATACAGGCACCATTGCAAGCTGCTGCGAAGGTGTGAGATAAAGAAGTTTAAAGGTCTGATAAGGAGATACTATGGCAGTTTGCCCAGAAGTTTTGGCAGCTTTCCCAGAAGCTTCAGCATCCAGCCCAGAAGCTCTGGAAGCTTTCCCAGAAGCTTTGGTAGCCTGCCTGGTAACTTGCATGGCACCTGCACCTTCTTCAAGGATAGATTCACCAAGTTCCCCATCAGAGGCCCTCTCTGCCTCATCCCCTCAATCAGTTTCTGTTATCAGCCCCGATTCTTTGTCCGCATCCCGCTCTTCTTATTCTTGCTCTGTTTTCCATTCCTTCAATGCCTCAAAGGGAGATCCCCAAGTAACAACTAGATCGACAACAATTTTATCTCCCACTCGGATGACTTCCCACAGTCTGTCCCCAACTTTTTTCCATGCTTTAACACTAAATGCTGTGTCAGGATCAGTGCCAAAATGCTGTGATTTAGCCCACAGCAATTTACTATGAAGGCCATAGTCCGAAGTATTAATTCCCTTATTTCTTAACAAAACTTTCCATGTAGCCAAAACAGTCTATTCCTCTTTAGAGAAATTATTTCCCATTATTACTAGTTGGTGGCTCACCTATCCAGGTGTCTTGATAGGAGAAAATCAGGTCTGGACCTCCCTGTGGCTTCTACCCACTGCTCTCAGCTGCACCAGCGCCGCCTCTCTGTCGTGCTTTCACTGACAGGAAGTAGGGGTTTTTTTGAGATATTCTGTGGCCACCAATAGGTGTTCAGATTTTAATACTAGCACCTGATGTAGCCACTGAAGTTTAGACACGCCTCTGAGAACACACAGGGGTTAAAAGCAAAGCTGCTCCCCTAGGAAGCTCTCTTAAGACTTCAGAAGCAAAGAAGTCAGATCTCCTTCCCCCGTCCAGCTGCTGCTGCTGGGCGGGGGAGGGGCAGCCATGTAGTAGGCCTGGGCCTGGACAGAGATAAGAAGTGAAGAAGCCCTTGAAGATAGAAGAGTAGAGGAGCACCAAGAGACATCGAGCAGCCACCCCCCCAGGAGGGAGAGAGAGAAAAAGAGCCAGCGTCTAAATTTAATAGCAGCCAGCCGAAGAAGAGAAGGGGAAGGTGCAGAAAGTGCCCGGCAGAGCAACATAAGAGTTCCAGAGCTCTCAGACAAGCAGAAACTGAAATTTTTAACCCTTTCCTTGCATGATAGAAACCTTGCAAATGCTGATCCTCCTGGAGCTGAATGAAAAGAGAGATAAGAGATGAGATAAGAAGAGATAGGCCAAGAGAGAAGTAGAGAAAACTCTTGAGTAGAAAAAGAGATGACGGAGTGGCCTTTTAGCTAGACTTTTCTTGTGTAGCTGTAGACAGAACCATTTTTTTTTTCCTGTGACACAGAAACTGCATTTAAAGAGAAGCAGTGCCTCAGAACCAAGAAAGTTCAGTGTAGGTATGCCTCAGCCCCAGGGGGTGCAAAAATTTAAAGAAGACAAGTGTCCCAAAAAAAAAAAAAACTGTGCCTTTTTTAGAGTGAAACAAAGCATCCTTAAAAGACAACCCTAGAAGCAGCTCTAGTCCATGCACATCTCACCAGATGTCGCTATCGAGGCGGTCACAACACAAAGCAGAGACCACAAGCAGTCTCAGATGGCAACTCTTTATTATCAAACTTGGCTGACCTTTTATACACTTTCCAGTTGTTTATACCTCTTCTACCCTAACTATCGGCCACAATAAATCAACATAACACTATTGGTGAAAAGTTACAGTGACTTCAAATAACTATCTGAAAGTACTTCACCCAGCTGCAAAGTTCTCTTCTTATCTTTCTTCAATTCCTCGCTTCTCTTGGTCGCCTTGGTTACAGCCTTGGAGAGAGCTCCTTATCAGCTTCTTCTTGCTTCTCAGCTTCTTCATGCTCCTTTAGCTAACAGGCCCGCTGTTAGTGCCTTCCACATGTACATTAAAATAAGCATATAAATCTGTGCACACTAATATCTGTAATATGATCGGCACACATATCTTACACAGGGCTATGCTCACACTTGCAGAGCCTGTGCACACACACAAACATAGGGTTGTGCACAAACTTAGTAGCACCTGAGAGGGAGTAATTTAGCACACATGTATATAGTAATGAACATAACACGTGTACACCTTGATACTTGTGTGTGCACCCAGAGCTGTGCACACCTGCACACACAGGTACTGTATGTGTAGACTCACACACCTTAGTACACATATACCCATAGATACACACAGGCACATACATGTAAAGCACTCCCCAGAGCTCTTCTGGGAAGAGAGTAGAAAGATATCTACTGTTTATTACCACCCTGCCACTTTTAGGCAGTATTTTACCCTCTGTGCCTTTGGGGTGGGAACAGACAGTGTTGTTTTAAAGGAAAGGTTAAAGACAGACTGTTTTGGATTGTCTTCTGTCTCTTACCCTACAACGGCAGGAGGGCACAAAACTGAGCACTTTTTGTTGTTTTGTCTTTCCTAGGGGCTTGATCGGCATGAAGGAGAGGTCATTTATTTAGATTGTGGAGATTTGGACAAGTATTTCTCTTACAAAGAATAATTTCAGCATAACAAGTATAAAAAAATGTGGCTTATCTCCTTTATAAAGAAAAGAGGTTTCTCCTTTGAAATAAATACATGCTAGAACCAGAGAGAAAGGCACTGAAAAGAGAGAGAACAAGGCGTAGCACTGGCTGTCCCCTGTTCTCAGAATGATGAAAATATGGAGGCACTTTCCAGTAGATGAGACTGAAGGCTTTGAAATGAAGATGTGCTAAATTTTCAAATTCTCTCAGTGTTCCCATGGCATACATTAATATGTCTCATCCTGTACCTCTATTCCTTTAAGACCAAGTATAGATTTGTTGCATCTTCTCTGAAGAGGGCAATACAAAAACCAAACCCAAGTCTCCTTCCCCCAGCTGCTTAAATAGGAAGCTATCTTTCCTCTCTTGTTAGGCAAAATTCAAGAGGATTTCTGATATAATGAACAGCATTTAGAAATACAATACAAAAATTCTTATTAAGCTAGTTTCTGAATTGCCCAAATTATGCAATACAATCAGGCAGTATATCAAACTTGCCACACAGAGAGAACAGTTTGGCTCTGGTATCATTAAGATGTCATGTCATTAACAGTATTTCTGTGTAAAGTCTCCACAAGGTATTTGGAAACTGCTTTCTCTGGAAGGTTTTGCAAGTTTGCAAATGAAGTTTTTCAAATGCATTAATGAAAGCAGAATGTTAGTAGAGGTTTCCTAATTTATCTCATAACTTAAATTACAATTGGATCTGCATACAAAACTGTGGTATTCACATTCTCTGGACCTGAGAGAAGCAGTGAGAGAAGCAGAGAAAAGAATGATCAAAACAATTCTTATCTCATTCACTGCTCCTGTGTTGTGCCAAAGTAGAATGCAATATGGAGATTGTTTACCCAAAGTGATGGTCTTTTGTTTCCTTGTCCTATCAGGGCCAAGTGCATGTCCAGACTGTCGGTCAGCAGACAGTCACAAGATTCTGGGCAGTTGAGTTGAGTTGGGTGCTTGTGCAGATTCAGTTTAGATGTAACGTAATATAGTGTAATATAGTATAGAATAATATAGTAGAATAAAATAATTAGCCTTCTGATATCCATGGAGTCAGATGCATCATTTTCTCCCTGGGTCGATGCCCTGCTTTCCGATACAAAACCTATCAGTAATGTACAATATCCAAATATGTGACAGTGATTAGGTAATCCCTACAAGTGTACTGTTCAAAGAGTAAATAAATAGGTTCTGGCATTCCTCACCCTTTACACAGCTACACCACTGTGTTTTGTTAAGGGATACTTTTTACCTTTTAACTAAAGGGGGAGTACTTGTGGTCCCTGTCATTGTGGAGGTTTGTTCACAGTTCATTCTAATTACAGGCTCTCTAGACAGAGTCTGCCTCTCTGATAGACTACAGGCTTTCCTGACAGAACCCATCTCCCTGATTAGTTAGGAGAGAGAAAGAAAGAAAAGAGAGGGGAAAAAAAAGAGAAAGAAGAAGCTTTGCCTTCTTCTTGAAAAATAAAAGCAAATCATGAGCTTATACTCTTGGAACACTAGTGGAAGCAGCTGCCGAGCTGCTCACGTGGTGCTCTCGTGTTCGCGTGGTTCCACGCTGGTGAACATCGCAGCCTGGTGCCCCTGGGCCAGCCCCTCCAGGCATGGCTGCCCCCGGCATCCTTGAGTCACCATCCCCTCCCCGTCAAGCTGGCACTGCACCTTCGTGCGTCCCCGCTCCACATCAGCTCAGCCCCATACTCGTGGGTCATGGAGAAGCCTGTGCACAACCAGGAGTTTTCGACTCTCAGCTGTTTCCACACAGAACACGTCCTGTGGCACCACTGCAGGGCTAGTGACCTCTGCTATCCACAAGGTCCTGGCACAGCCAAGCCCGTTCCCAACCCTCAGCAGTTCTGAGCACCAAGTGCCTCACGCGCCCAGCCACAGGGCAGCAGCTGCCCCATGGCGCTCGTGGCCCCCACCACCCGCGGCTCTGCACCTCCATAGCTCTCAGTCCACAAGAGCTTGGCCCCCACCACTGACAGCCCATGCCAACGGATGGGCTCCAATGTCCTGACCTCACGGCAGTGCCGAGCCCAAAGGCTCTTGGTGCCTGCGGCTGTTGCTGCCAGCAGCCCTGTGCCTCCAAACTC
This sequence comes from Zonotrichia albicollis, assembly GCF_047830755.1. NCBI lineage: Eukaryota > Metazoa > Chordata > Aves > Passeriformes > Passerellidae > Zonotrichia > Zonotrichia albicollis. The sequence goes on along the minus strand of NC_133859.1, from coordinate 20,002,772 downwards.
CTCTGGTCCATGAGTGCAGCCTTTGTCACTGGCAGCCCTGCACCGGCAGCTCTGGGCTCAAACGCCCCCAACTATTGAAGTGGAGGGAGAAGACCCATCTTTCCTTGATCAGCATCGACTCCGTTTATTCACTCAATCAGTCACTTTTTATAATCGTGTTAATTAAGTTCATGCATATTGCAAACCCGAGCTCACAATAGGTCAGAGATAACACACCAACCCCTCCTTATGTTTCCAATACCAAGATTTGGGTTCTCAAAACTTATTTTTGCTTTCCCAAAACAGCCAAAGATAGAATATCTACTTGTTATGAGAAAGCTGCCTGAGAACTCTGGTATGCAAGGTTCTCAAGGCCTTCATGTTTGTCACTTTTACTTGTAATTAAAAACAACCTGAGAACTTCTGCTGTTTACAGAAACCGGCTGTGAGAATTTTACTCCTCACAGCTGCCTTCTAAGCCATTTCTGAAAAAATCTCCAACACCCGACCGCCAAGGCCCACCCTAGTCAGGTCAGCAACGCCGAAAGTCACCGTACTGGGTGCCGCCCCTGGCCCACCACTGGCCATGTAGGCCAGCACGGTCCCTGGCTTGGAAACCCCATCCGGGAAACCCCATGCACTTGGCCCAACCTGAGCAGAGACCCCGCTGGCGCCGGCCATGACCAAGTCACCGCAGGCAGGCATGCACCTCGGCTGGTAAGCTCTGGAAGTTATTGCGCTGCTCACGCACTAGAAGCTCACCGCACCGAGCGCTGTACACTTCGCTCCTCCAAGTGGAGTAGCTACGCGGTTTCCTTCCCCTCCCCACGTGCTGTGACCACTCGCCTCAACATGAGCGCCATTTCTACTGAGTGGTGACTTTTGCTATCACTAACACTGTTTGAATCTGGTGACCCTCAATCTGATGTTTCCCCATGCTCTTGGGTCTCCGTAACTCTAATATCTCTCTATCACATGCATCCTGCCAGCCACAGGGTCCTCACTTTCTACGGGATCCCTGCTTTCATCTCCTAAATGTCCCACCTTAAAATGTCTAACCACCCCCCTTGTCTTTAAGCTCCAATGGACTTTCAGTGTGGCTCCCATGTACGACTTGCCTGGAGCTGGTTTTTGTACACTTGGATTACAGACAAAAATTTGACCAAAATGATTATGAGGACATTTTAAGCTCCATATCTACCCCAAGCACACTCCCGAAATTACTCCACTCATACTTCAAGCATACATGCACTCAAATACTCGCAGTCCTCTGGATTTGCATTTTTCAGGGGTTTGGGTTGTTTTCTTCTTCCTCCTTTTCTTTTATGTTATTTAGTCCTCTGTTGTCCCAAGTGCTGACCTGCAATCACTGATGGTTGCAGGAGAACTTGATGGAGCTGTTGAACTTGCAGCAGAATGCACTTCTCTTTTGATATCTTCTGCAGCCACAGAGACGAGGTGTTGATCGTGGATGAAGTCCCATTTTGTGAGAAACGACTGCTCACTTAAAAAATTTAAAGGGCTTATTAAACCTTAACAAAAATACAAAAACAGGACTAAATAAGGATGTGAAAAATGCGTATTATATGATTGGCTTTTTGCAAATATTAAAATTAATATTATATGTGTTATGTTAGAAAGTTATGTTGTATTAACTTCCTTAAGTAGTGTGTTAAATATAGTTTTAGGTTATAACATAATGTTAAAATAGAAACTATGCTATGTAAGATACTTTTTCTGACTAGCTCAAGGAGAGATAACAGTAACAAGACACCAAAAACCCCAAGAGAAAAATTATTGCCTCCTTATCAGGAAGAACCAGACTCTGAGGTACCAAGACGATTGATTTACAAGATGAGGGATGAAGTTGACAATAATCAGAGAACACCCTTTGTTTGAAAAGAATTTTTGAATCATGTATGAGATGTTTGAATATGCAATAGGCTATTGCTTTTAAGAGTTAATCCTTTGTTAGCGAGCCATGCTTTTTTGAGGAAACCATTTGAACGTTTGCAATTCTTTGCTTTTATTGTTGTACTGGTTTAGGGCAAATTTGTTAAAGAATCTGCAAAGGAGGGCCCCTCCAGAAAGCGAAACCCACACGGCCCCTCCCCCCAACCGGTTCGGGAAAAAATTCCTCGGAGAGAGGTGGAAAGAACCTGTTTATTTGACTGGCCCCGCACCCCCCAGCACACAAAATGAACAATACCCGATGACACCGCTTTGAGAAAGATGGCAAAATCAGAAAGTCTCTTTCGGGGGTGGTTGCTCTGTTCTCAGTCCCTCCGGCGCTGGGCCAGCCGCTGCAGCCGAACCCTTGGTGTTCCCGGGTCCCAGTCCGGAGCAGGTTCGAGATGGTCACAGGAACAGGAGAGGAGAAACAGTCCAGGAAGCAATGTGGACTGTTTAGCTAGAACTAGCTAATAAGCAGAGGCAGAAAGCAGAGCAGAAGCAAGAGCAGAAAAAGAGAGCAAGCAAAAGCAGCAAGCAAAAGCAGCAAGCCCAAAGCTGGAAGTAAAAAAAAACAGCTCTGTCTACAGCTTGTCTCTGTGTCCTGATAAGAGAAACCCAAACAAAACTTCCACTCTTCAGTGCCGGTCTTAAAGGCACAGAACAGATGAATGGGGATATACAAGCATCATAACGTCACCCCAGGACAATTGTCCTTTATTGTCCTAACTCTAATTGTCCAAATTCTTATTGCTCTAATTTGTATTACTATTTTATAACCATTTTATTACTATTAAACTTTTAAAATTTTAAAACAAGTCATTGGCATTTTTCACAAGGAAAAGCAGGCCTGGAAGCTGCCCTCATGGCTGCCTACCACATGGCCAGCTCATCTTCAAGATGGATGCTTAGTCTTTTTTACTCCTGGGGGTTGCATCAGCCAACCCTGACCCCTCCCAATGTCTGTCAGTCAACTCTTCTTTGCCATTTATTGGTGGAGACTGCTTTCTTGTAACTTGATTGATTGGAGGGTCAAGTGTTGTCATGCCATGCCCCCTCCTCAACCCCCCCAGCAACAAGCTTTTCCATTCTCAACTGCCCCATGTAAGGGGCACATGTGCAAGTCTTTTTTTTACCCATCCTAGACAACCCAGGTTCTCTGATGGCAACAATACTGAGGAGGGGAAAAGGGAACTATGGGGACAACAGAGGACATCTAAACTACAGTAACATAACTATACATCACTAAAGCTTCTCTTAATATTCACACAATATTAATCCCTCAATTGCGAGAGCCAATAATCTCATTTTCCATATGTAACAGTGCATCATGTTTTCTCAGTGTATTTTGCACGGCGCAACTGTGGATGTGTAACTTGAAGGTGGTGGCAGCAATTGCTTCTTCCTCTAGCAATGATGCAACATGCTGTGCATATGGTATTTGCTTCAGGGAGACTAAAAACAGGGTGAGAAAGCTTGTCACCATGCAGAGCTTTATACATCTCTGTTTCAAATTCTAGGTGGATTTGCAAAGGTAAAAATTGTGCAACATTGTCTCACTGGTGAAAATGTAATAAAAGTCATGGACAAGCTTGCTTTACAGGTAATCCAAAAGATACTTCAGAGCTAGTAATGTGCTGTTCCTGTGGAGTTCTCAGGAGCACAGATGCGACCTGTCACTGTGGGCTAGTGGTAGATGCCGTAGAGATGAAAGAATTTTAATAGCACCATAAATCCTGTGCCCTCATGTGGAGAGGTCAATGTTGTCTAGCTGTAAAACTGAGGCAGTTACAGATTTAAATATTAAATAACTAAATAAACTACTGTAAGTCAAATAGAGTGCTGATGAGAATAGTAGCATTGTACATCTGCCCCTTTGGGTTTTATTGACCGGTGGGTGAGGAGGGCAGGTGAGCAGTGACAGAGCTGGTGCTGGTTTGAGTTTGAGCACTTCTGATGTGCAGGCTTACTGTGATGTACAAGCTGTCAAACTACTTGGCAATTTCATACCTTGCTGTTGAGATCTTTTAGGATGACTTGCCTTGTGTTAAATTAGAAATCGATGCCATGAAGGACTTGAGTCACCAGCACATTTGCCAGTTGTATCATGTGATTGAGACACCCAAGAAAATATTCATGGTTTTAGAGATAAGGAATGGTGTTTCTGCCATGGCAAAAATCTCTGGGTTTAGCCATAGCAGTAGATGGTAGCAGAGTCCAAATGAAACAATTCTTAGAAAATCATCTCAATGATGAGTATGTCCAAGGTGCTGTAGTTTAAAAATGAAGCTGACAATGTGTTCTGTCTCATTGTAAAAGCCACTTTTTACTGTTTGCAATAAACAAACTGATTTAATTTCCACCTCTCACTCCAAAAAACAGCACCATAATGTAGTGAAACAATCAACTTTAGCCAGGGCCCCTTGGATAATAGAATGCTGACACAGCAGCAAAGAAGCTTCCTGACTCCAGGGACATCCGCCCTATACCCTATCCCTATAGCCATGTAAGGCAATATCTTGTTAACCCTACTATTGGTCACTTATGGTCACTCTAACACGTGGCCATTGGTCAGGATTGGATCCGGGCCAAGGGTATAAAAGTAGCATACTGTACCCCTACTAACTCGGAAGAAGAAGAGCTGAGACCCTTCACGGAACCCCCCAATAAAGCCATACTCGCGGAACAGCCGGCATCTTCTCCTTCTCCTCTCTCTACCGTCTGCTGGAGCCTTAAGCCAAGGGAAAAAGCTACCCAGCAAGCAAAGCTGAAATCACAAGAGCTGCCTAATCACTAAGAGCTGAATATCTCCCTGCTTGCTAGGGGCTGACCCACGGCCTTGGTCTGAGAGCGAGCTGGCCTCTGGCACTCAGTCCCCCTGGGAGTTGAGCTCTGGAGCTGTCATAGCTTGCCTAGGATAAGATCAATTAAGGCTCATTTACCATAAGGATATGAGGGACCTGAGAAGTGCCATCGATTTGTTACATCTTGGGCAGTTTCTGTCGCCTGTGCTGGTAGTGTGATATGGATGTGGCAAGCATTGAGAAAGCGTTGGGTTCTTGGGCTTGCTGGATCTGTGGCACACTGGCCTGGGGCATGCCTGGGCACTTCTGGGATTAAGCAGAGGGAAGGAAAGAGAAGAGTGCCTTCTCGCTGTCCAGTACCCTTGTTCATGTTTACATTTCATGACTGTATCCCAAATGTATTCTTTTTTTCCTGCTTTTATACAGTACTGTCCTGGAGGAGAGCTGTTTGATTTCAGCAATTGCTTATGTGCACAGTCAGGGATATGCCCACAGGGATGTCAAACCAGTAAGTCTGAACAGTAGGCAAATTTGTGCAAATAATGAAGACCCAATGTCCCAGGTTGACTACATGATGCTTTTCCCCCCAATCGTCTTGTTCTGTTTATGCTGAATAATAAGTTTTGCACTTCAAATACTTGTTCCAGAGAGTGAAAGGGGGAGAGAAGAAGCATGCAGTTTGTTTTCAGACACTGCACTCACTCCTCCACATTCCTGCTCTGATTCGGTCTCCTGCTGGGTGCAGATTTGCCCCTGAGCAGTCTGCACGAGCCAGATAGCTCAGTCCTTTAAGGGGACAGACTGCCCGAAAACCCAAGCAGCTCTTAGCTGCTGGCAACCTTAGCAAGCTTAAGGGATATCAGCTCTTTTAGTGATTATCAGCTCTTTCTGATTCCAGCTCTTAGCTTGCAAGGTGCCGCAGGCAGGCAAGACACAAGGCGAGAGAGGAGAAGGCCATTCTCATGTTCCGCAGAGATGTCTTTATTGGGTGGTCTGCGAAGGGTTCCAGCCACAGCTCTTCTCCTGAACCGGGCTAACATAGCCCATTATATAGGGTATAGGGGGATCAGAAATATTCCAGTAGCAGGGGTTAAGGAGACATGACCCATGTGCTTACAGAGAGATAAGTAGGTGTACGAAAGGCGGAAGACAGGGGCTTGCCATGACTTGGCATTTCCTAGTTTTAGGCCTCTGCCCTCCACGGGGCCCTAGCAGGCCCTGTGCTTGCTACAACTCCACTTTCTGTTTTTAGAAAAAAGGCATTCCCTATAGTTGTCTTGAAACTGAACAAGGCATGAGAACATAGCTAATACATTAACAACTACAAGGAGAATCCACAACATTCCCTTAACCAAAGATGCAACCCATCCTGTAAATCCCCATTGACTGAAAAGGTCATTGACGCAGTCTGGGGTTTTTTCTACTTTCAAGTCCTTCACGAGTTCTTTCAGTTTCTGGATGTTCGCATGGATGGATTCTGAGCATGAAGAGAGATTGAAGCAGCACATCCCTTCGAAGTCTTCACAGCCGTGTCCGTGGGCAAGCAGCAGGAAGTCAGTCACTGCTCGATTTTGGAGTGAAGCATGCCTTGTGGTTTCTTCTTCCTTTAAGAGATCGCTCAGGGCAGCAGAGGTAGCGTTAGCTTGCTTACTGAGCCAGCACCCGAGATGATTTATTTCACCAAGGGCTTTAGCTGCAGCTACCCATGGTAAGAATAGGGAGACAGCAATCTTTTTGGGTTTGTTCCAATTGTATAATTTAGGATCACAATTTTCATCAAATTCTGTGTAGGACCTTTTTTGACCTTTTAATTCACTTTCTTTTTTCCAATTATGTAACAGGGTGATGTTTGGAGTAAGGGTAGAAAGTTTTCCAAGGGTACAGGGGCCTCCCTGGAGTTGGGAGGGGATCCCAGCCCATACTCTGTCACCACAGATGAGAAACGTTCCCTTGGGTAACACTTTGCGGTGGAGAGAGGACACAGAAATCACACAAGCAGTGTAATTACACCAATTGGGATAGTTATAGGCTTTGTTAATGGGTGATATGTCTTGTTGTTATGTGTTTTTTGTCTGGTCAATTTCTGGCTAATTGTTTTTTGGACGTCTAAAGTAAAATTTGACACAGTATGTGGCCTTGGAGGACCCCAACAGGTCCAATTCTTGGGGTTCCTCTAGAGCATTGGGCAGCATTTTTGTCCACTCATCCCAAGTATCTACCAGGTTGTCTCTCTTACCTGTGGTGCGAAGGAGCTCTGAGTTATAGACGGGCCAATCATTTGCTACAAAGGGAATTCCTACTAAACATGTGGAAAGCAGGTTATCAATGCTTCCCATGGATAGGCACATGCTATCCTGTTTTAATGTCTTTGCTAAGGTTACCCAAACGTTATGGCTAGGCTATGGGCTAATCCAGCCGAAGGCATGCAGTGCAGTGAAGAACATCCAGGCAGCAGTGAGGACAGCACCAACGGAGATATTTTTCATCTTTGGACAGGAATGGGGCTTTTGTTAGGGAATATAAGCAAAATTTGTTATCTTTATGGTGGGAGGGGAGGGTTTTCTTCCTTGTTTCTATTCTGTGCTCCTTCCCCTCTTCCCTCCCCCCCTTGTTTTTTTCTTTTCTTTTTATTTCTAAGATAAGGGAGAGGGAGTGGGTGAAAGGTTAAGGGATTTTGGAAAAAGTTAGGAAAATGGAATAATAGGGCTTTTTAGGCTACAAAAGGGGTAACAGTATATAATTCAGAGAACACTTTTGTGTTCAGGCTATCTTTGGCTTATGATTTGATGCAGCAGAATGCTATTCAGCTTTCTGTTTTGTCTGCTGTTGGGTGGTGGGGCAGTCTGTTCTTCTGTTTGTGGGTGTTCGGCAATGTCTTCACCTCCATGCAGAACTGGTTTGTTTTTGAGGAGATCTTGTGTTTGCCTCAGGGCAGTTCTTGTCATCTTTTGTAGGAGTAGTGTTTGCAGTGCCTAAGTATGGTTTTATGTTTTTTCCTGGGTACCATCTTGGACCAGATGGTAGTAGTCTGCACGCATATCCTCTGCCCCAGGTAATCAACTGGAAAGACCCAGAAATTTGGTGTGTTTCGGGGTCCTTCACAAGCACAGGTGGTTTCTCAGTGAGCTTTGCTTGTGTGGTATTTGCAAAGTGGCCAAGTATTGGTGGGTCAGGCTCTGATGTTGTACAGTTTAGGAAGTTGATGACATAGAGAGCCTTGCAAGGTCTTTCTACTGGAGATATGATTCTCGTGTCTCTCTTCTGTTGATTGAGGACTCTTTTGAGGGTTTGATGCGTCCTTTCCACCATGGATTGTCCTGTGGGGTTGCAGGTATGCCGGTCTTGTGTGCTATTCCCCATTCACTGAAGAACTCCTTTAACTTATGAGAGATATAGGCAGGTCCATTATCTGTTTTGATCTCCTGTGGTACTCCTAGGGTGGCAAAGGCGAGGAGGAAGTGTTTTATTGCGTGCTGGGTAGTTTCTCCTGGATGAGCTGATGCAAATACTGCTCCTGAAAATGTGTCAACTGACACATGCATGTATTTTGACCTTTCAAAAGGTGTGAAGTGAGTCACATATGTCTGCCACAGCTGGCAGTTGTTCAGACCTTGAGGATTGACTCCCGTCCCCAAATACGGTATCTGATAGTTTTGATACTTTGGACATGTAGCAACAATAGCTTTTGCCTGATCTTTTGAAAGCTTGAACATTCTCATAAGGGCAGGTACATTTTGATGAAAAAATGTGTGTGAAAACTTTGCCTGGGCAAAGGTGTTAGGAACATTAGCAGTTTCCACTGCCACGGCTAATGCGTCCACTTCCTGTTCCCTTCTGCAATGATACCTGGGAGGTCAGTGTGTGACCTCACACGCATTATATGGTAAGGTTGCTTTCTGTGGGTGATTAAATGCGTTAATTTAAAAATCAATTGGTATAACTTTGGATTGGAAACCTCTTTGAGAAGAGCATGTTCTGCTCTCATAGCTATTCCAGCAACATAAGCTGAATCTGTAACCAGATTAAAGGGTTTGTTTTTTAATTTCTCAAAGGCTCTGACAACAGCTGCTAACTCCTCAGTCTGCGGAGATCCCTTCACTATTTGTACGTCAGATTCCAAATTTTGTGTCTGAGGGTCTTTCCATGTCATTACAGACTTGTGGGAAGACCCTGAGCCATCTGTAAAGATGGTTAGAGCTTTGAGAGGTGTTTTACTTTGGACTAAATTTGTGGTCAGATGAAAGGTTACATCACAATTAAAAAGTTTCTGTTTTGGGATCTGAACTGAAATTTGGCCTGTATAGCTATCTAGGGCAAACTGGAGATTTTCACTGGTCTGGAGCAATATCTCCGAGTCCCCAGTGGTAATTGGCAAGTATATGCATGCGAACTCATACCCTGCAAGAGAGCGGAGGCGAGTTCTAGCCTTTTTTATTAAATGTGCCATGATTTCTTGGAAGGCGGTAATTGTCTTCGTAGGTTGGTTGTTTGTAAAGATCCATTCTAGTATCAGGAAAGAGTCTCAAAGCTGAGTTTCCCATTGAAAAATCAGTCCATGGAATCAGGGTGCTTTTCCCAGAATGACAAACTGGAAAGGCAGGCTGGGCTTGAAGCAATGGGCTATGCATGAAGACAGGGCTTCTTGGACCTTGGTGATGGCAAATCTGGCTTCTTCTGTGAGAGTGCATGGAGAGTCCAGGTCTTCGTTGCCATAGAGAAGGTTGAACAGAGGAAGAAGGTCCTCTGTTGTAATTCCTAGCAGTGGACGTACCCAGTTGATGGATCCGCACAGGCTATGTAAGTCCCTCAGGGTTTTTGGGTTGTCTTGGATGGTGAGCTGCTGGGGTACAATGGTCCTTTCCCAGATCTGGACTCCAAGGTAAGTCCATGTTTTGGTATACTGTATTTTGTCCTCATGAATCTCCAATCCTGCCTTTTCTATGGTTTCAATGGTCTTTTTAACTGTTTTGTCTAAGTAAACTTTATCTGAAGCACAAACCAGGATATCATCCATATAGTGGTGGATGATAACATCTGAAAATAAGTTCCGAACAGGAGACAGGATGTGAGCAACGGACTACTGGTATATAGTGGGACTGTTTTTCATGCCTTGAGGAAGATAACACCAATTATATCTTTTGAGTGGAGCCTCTCTGTTGAGAGAGGGAACGGAAAAAGCAAACCATGGAGCGCCCTGGGGATGCAGTGTAATGCTGAAGAAACAGTCCTTAATATCTATGATAGCAAGTGTCCAGTCTCTAGGCAGCATTGATGAGGAGGGCAGGCTAGACTGGAGGGGGCCCATGTCCTCGACGACCTCGTTGATTTTGCAAAGGTCGTAGAGGAGCCTCCACCTGTCAGTTCCAGACTTTGGTAGTATGAAGACTGGAGAGTTCCAAGGGCTGGTGGTCTCAACAATGTGGCCTTTGGCGAGCTGTTCTTCCACGAGGGCTTGTAGTGCGTGCAGCTTGGCTTTAGAGAGGGGCCACTGTTCTATCCAGATTGGGTCATGGCATTTCCAGGTGAGATGAGGTGTATCTGGCAGTGCGTGCTCCTCAGTGGCCCCGATTAGTAATCCCGAGTGGGAATACATTGGGAAGCTCCACACGGGGATAGAACATCCCTGCCCCAAAGGGTGATGGGGGTCCTTACCACAAATGAGCAGATGGTTGCCAACTTGCATTCAGGCCCTTTGACTAGGATGTTGTTCTTGCTTCTCATGGATACTGTAGCTCCACCAATCCCGGAAATCATGCCTGCAAGAGGTTGTAGATCCCAGTGTGCTGGCCATTCTGAGCAAGCGATGATGGTCACGTCAACACTGGTGTCCAGCATCCCCGGTAGGTGGATCTTCTCTCATCTGCAGGTAAGACCACACTCGATGGTAGGCTTGCTTGGTCCCAGAACTTGTACCCACATTGCTGTAGGGTTGAGAGGAATCTGTTCCCTTTGATTCTTTGGTAGTAGAAAGGCTTGTGCGATCAGAGTTCCCTTTGAAAGGAAAAATGGTAAGTCAATGCAATACACCTGGACAAGAATCTCTTGTCCCGGGTGCACTGTTTGTACTTCTGGAACAACGAAGATTTCCTCTTGGCCATGGAGAGTGTCACCTATAATTAAGATGTCCGAAGGACCACCTTTTGGCCCATATTTGCCTGTGGGAACACGATAAATATTCTCATTATTAAAGTCAATGGACAGAGCAGTTACCAAGTAGTGGCGGGTTCCCATCTGTATCACCCCATGTGTTGGATCCTCTTCTTGTGGTCTGGAACCTCCTGGGATGGTGCGTGGTTGGGTCTGGGTGGCCTTTGTTTTGCTGTCATAGCCCGGGGCTCCACCGGGCTGCGAGAGGCGTTTTCTGAATGTTGATGGTAGCACTGCTGATTTTGGGGTCTTTGATAGGTATTGTGGGGGCATTGGGGAGGTGACCTGTCTTGGCAGTCCTTTATATAATGTCCAAGATCCCCACAGTGATAACATTTAGCTTGGTCTTTAGAAGCTATTACTGCATATGCACCAGAAACTCCTCCAGCAATACCCTTAGCAACTGCTTGGGACACTGTATTTTCAGTGGACAAGTGACGTGTACAGTTTTCCAGCATTTGCTCTATGGTAGGATCTGTATCCAAGGGCAGAGACCTCAGAATCATTTTGCATTATTCGTTTGAGTTACTCACGGCAAGCTTGCATAACAGTTTCTTTCTTGCCTCTGTGCTGTCTGTTTTTCCAGAGCATCTTTAATTCTGTCCACAAATTTGATTAAGCTTTCATCTACTCCTTGTTTAATATTAGAAAAATGCATAGTGGGAATTGAGTCATCATGCATGAGAAGTAAGGAGGTTTTTGCTGACAGTGCCACATCCTGCAGTGCATCCTTGGTCAATTTCTCCGCTTGGTCAGACGGTTTCTGTAAATTCCCTTCCCCAGACAGCTGTTCTACCATAAAATTTGTCTTATCAGCATTTGTAGAATATGAGTCTGATAATGTTTTTAATTGTCTTTTCCAATGCCTTTCCCACAACATATATTCTGCTGGGGAAAGGAGGCAATATTTTTAATATCGTGGGGTACTAAAACATGTGCCGAGAACATAGCTTCTAGGAAATTTCTAAAAATATATGAGCTTCTGCCATGTTCTTTTGCTATATTTCTTAATTTTATGAGGTCCTTATTTGAGTTAGTTTCCCATGTCTTTATACTAGAGGCTCTGCCTTTCTTTCCCTTTCTATAATCTACTGGGAAGGCATTAATTTTCTGTGCAATCTGCCAATCACCGGCCTTAGTCGCTTCTATCTTAATTAGTGCCCATGGATCAATGTCCTCTGTATCAGAATCAGAGTCACTGGAAATGCTGTCGTCCTCAGAGGAGGAGTGAGAGCGAGCAGGCCATGTCCTATGCTTTTTACGGCGTGTTGGAGTGAGATTTTTCAGGGGCTTTGGGAGCTGTGAGGAGGCACATGACAGAGCTTGGCCAGAGGGAGGCAGCGGTGGGGCTGGAATGGCAACATTGCATGCACAGGGCTGGGGGAGTGGGGTGGCACTCTGGGGGGATCTCTGGGATTCCGTTCGGGTGACATTGAGGGTAGGTGGGCGGCTGGAAAGCCTGGGAGTGGGGACAACGAGGGAGTGGGGGAGAGGGGGCAGTGAGACCGGTCTGGAGTGCTGCGGATACAGGGTGGTGTGCTGGAGCTGGGGCGTGCCGGCATGCAGGGGGACCTCCTGCTATGGCAGGCAGGCTAGAAGGGGTGGGAGTGGGGGTACACGCGGGGACGGTAGGGGTCGGGGCTGGGATCAGGGGACCGGCGGTGGGGGTAGGAAAGACCGGGGCAGGGGTGAGGGGGGCTGGAGGGGGCGTGGGGGAAACCGTGGCAGAAGCAGGCAGAGACACAACGGGGGGGGGGCTGCAGCCGGTACGGGGGAAGCGGCGATAGGGGTGGGGGGGGGCAGGAGGGGTGGGGGGACCGGAGCAGGCAGAAAAGGACATGGTTGAGCTCACAGATAAGATACTGGATGTCGCGGAATTCGTGTTTGCGGCATCCGGGGGGATGGGCGGGGGAAGGAATGACAGCGCAGACCCCGCAGGCACGGAGGGGGGGGGGGGGGGGGGGGACGATGCAAGCTTTGCAGGGAGAGGGGCTGAGCCAGCGGCGGCAGCGCTAAGACCCAGAGAACCCGAGATCAGGGGGCTGCATTCCAGAGAAGGATCATTATCAGCATGATTAGCATTTGATGGGAGATAGTCTGTGCCTGTTGCGAAATGCTTTAGGATGTGCGAGCTATCTCTGTTAGCTTTCTCTACGGTCTTAGTTATAATGTGAAACAGAGGCATATATTGAGTTACTGAAAAAACTTGGTTAGTTTGCAAACTATATATTGCGATCCCAACTTTCTCCCAAAAGAAATCTTTAGTGATAATGTCTGTGTTAGTATCTGGAAACTGAGAAAGAATTCATTTTATAAATTTTTTTTTAGGTTAGTATTTGAGAGTTTACCTTGAGAGAAAGAAAAATTGTTAGAAGATAGATTTCTAGTATTAGTAAACATAAATCTCTCTCGTTCTGGGATCGTTTCAGTGTACTAAGATTTGATCCCATTTTTTCCCGTCCCTTCCAGCAGACAAAACAAGACAAAAAAAAAAAAAAGAAAAGAAACCCAAAAAAAGGAGAAGGACCCAAAGAAAAAAGCACGCAATAGAGGCTGTTTTAAAACTTACTCTTCTTCAGCCGTGCAGGTCCGAGGTCTGCTGGAGGTGGTCTGCCTTGTCAGTCTCCTCGAACAATTTCGTTTAGATGTCAATTTCTGAGGGTCGATCTGACACCCCTGCAGAGAAGTCCTGCTAAAACGAAGGCTCTCTCCACAAGGGCCGCAGCATTCCGAAAGGCAGTTACAATTTCAAAGAAATGCTGCTCTTGAGTTGTTTCCTTCTGTTCGGTGCGCCATGTAATTCGGTCTCCTGCTGGGTGCAGATTTGCCCCCGAGCAGGCTGCATGGGCCGGATAGCTCAGCCCTTAATAGGGACAGACTGCCCAAAAACCCAAGCAGCTCTTAGCTGTTGGCAACCTTAGCAAGCTTAAGGGATATCAGCTCTTTTAGTGATTATCAGCTCTTTGTGATTCCAGCTCTTAGCTTGCAATGTGCCGTGTAAGATCCGTGTCTCTCAGGCTGTTGTTTGAGTCCACTCTGGCTAGCTATGGACCCTGGCCCACATGGTCTTACATGGACAAAAGCAAAAGACGAGAAACGCTCTTCTCCAAGTGAGAACGCTCTTCTCCACGTGAGAATGAGTGTCCTGTTTATTAGCTTGGGAAGGGACACCTCAGACTCTGGCGACCTCCCAGGTAGGAAAGGGAGGGTGTTGCCTTCTTGCAGGAAACTTTTATACCTGAGAGAATGGGGATGGGGGAAGAGGACCTCAGCCAATGGGGTACCACTGAGGAGGGGCAAGGGGAGGGGTAACCAGGGGCCATACCAAAAGGGGGTATAGGGCACAGGGGTGGATAAGGGAGAGACCATGTGATGGGAGAAGGGAAATAACAATCTACATGACATAACATACTCAGTGCAAATTTCAAATCACCCAGTGCAAAACAACAACTATATAAACTATTTAGTGCAATACAACAGTGCCGCAGGCAGGCAGACATAGGGCAAGAGAGGAGAAGGCCGTTCTGATGTTCTGCAGAGATGTCTTTATTGGGTGGTCTGCAAAGGGTTCCAGCCACAGCTCTTCTCCTGAACCGGGCTAACATAGCCCAATATATAGGGTATAGGGGGATCAGAAATATTCCAATAGCAGGGGTTAAGGAGACATGACCCATGTGCTTACAGAGAGATAAGTAGGTGTACGAAAGGCGGAAGACAGGGGCTTGCCATGACTTGGCATTTCCTAGTTTTAGGCCTCTGCCCTCCATGGGGCCCTAGCAGGTCCTGTGCCTGCTACACTGCTCCTGAACTGTGTTGTCTGCAGATGGACAGACAGGGGAACAGAGCTCTCCTTTGCTTTTAGTTAGTTTAACTAGATGAGGCAAAGAAGTTCCCTGGACTGTGGTTTTTTTCCTTTTCTTTGGGCCTGTTTAAACCTGCTCTGGACTGAACACCCAGGGGAGCACTGGCAGCTCGCATCTGTGGCCCACCAGGCCAGACTTGGGCTGTGACATTTCCAGTGCCAGAGGGACTGATAAGAGACTGAGTGATCCAAGGTGCAACCCGGGAAGGGGACTTTTCTGAGTTTGTCATCTCTTTTGGAGCAACAAGGGGTTTTATTGTTTAATATTGTTTAAGTTTTATTGTTTAATAAACAGGTTTTTTCCACTTTTCTCCAAGGAGGTATTTTCTCCTGGACAGGTTGGGGGGAGGGGCCGATTGAATCTGCTTTCCTAGAGGAACCTCTTTGGGGAGGGGGTCTCTCCAAAATTTGCCCTGAACCAGGACAAATATGTTTCGTGGCTCCCAACGTGTGGCCCAAGAAAGTGAAAAAACCTTTATTGATTGCATGTTGGTTGTGCTTGCTCTGTTGTGAGTTAAAGCAGTCAGTAGCCATGTTGCTTGAATTCATAATGTCTCCTGGGGTGGAGGCCTTCATGTGGTTCTGGTCCATAGACACTTTTGAGGTTTCAGTAATTTTCTGGTCACTAGGATTATTGTCCCTAACACATAATTTTTACAGTAGAGGGGCACAGATTGGAAAAGCTATTGTTCTGGCCTTAGTGAAAATGATTTATAGGGCATTTACAAAGATACTGGAGTCTGTTTACGATATGTATGGTTTATGGTTTCTTCGTCCTACACTGCATCCCAGTTCCATCAGTATGTTTTGGGGATTTGTTAGTAATTGCACCCAGTTTGTTTAAGGAGAAGCAGGGAATGAGGCTTTCCAGCCTTTCCTTTCCTTCTTCTCCTTTGAATCTGTTATGTCACATTTTGAAAATGTTCAGTTTCCCCTGAATGTTAAAGAGACCATCTTTCTGGAATTTAATCAGGTAAGCTTCCTCTATATCGTCTGCAGCTTCTCCAGAATGACGGCTGAGATGTCCAGGGGAGCTGATGAGACCCCTGACCCAGAAGTAGACCCAGGCGTGGAAAATCCTGAGTTGGGTGGAGAATGGGAAAATATGGGCCAAACCCTGAAGGAATTTTCTGATCCTGTAGACTGGGATTTTCCACATGAACAAATTCAGAACCCAACTGAGGTGGGGAAATATCTGGAAGACAACTGCCATGATGACTCTAAGGAGAAAAGGCTCATTGCAATAAGCTGGGCCCTGGCCTATGCTTATCGCAAACTGCTAGATACTGTAGGGCAGAAGACAGAGGCAGGGGGGCAGGGAGATAAAGCAGCAGCTACCCCATTCACTCAGGCTGTAGCTAAACCAGATAGTAATCCTAATCCACTGGCAGTTCCTGCAGGAAAGAAGCGCACAAGCAAAACCAATTGGCCAGTGACCAAAGATGACAATCCAGGGGAAGGACCCTCAACACCAATTACTGATACAAAAGCCAAAGTTAGCGCAACTGACACAGCATCAGAAGCCACTATTGAGTCCTATTCCCTGGAGGACCTTCGTGGCCTAAGAAAGGATTACAGTCGAAGACCTGATGAATCCATAATTAGTTGGTTAGTCTGTCCTTGGGATGTGTTGGAGAATTTTGCTCAGAAATGGCTTAAAAGGCAGCTGTGAGGAGCAAATTCTCACAGCCTGTTTCTGTAAACAGCAGAAGTTCTCAGGTTGTTTTTAATAACAAGTAAATATCTTGTCCTTGGATAAGGTATGGGAAAGCAAAAGTGACAAACATGAAGGCCTTGAGAACCTTTCATACCAGGGTTCTCAGACAGTTTTCTCATAACAGGTAAACATTCTATCTTTGGCTGTTTTGGGAAAGTAAAAGTAAGTTTTGAGAACACGAATCTTGGTATTGAAAACAAAAGGAGGGGTTGGTGTGTAATCTCTGACCTATGATGAGCTCGGATTTTGCAATATGCATGAACTTAATTAACACGGTTATAAAAAGTGACTGATTGAATCAATAAACGAAGTAGATGCTGATCAACAAAGATGGGTCATCTTCCTTCGCTTTCAACAGGGATGCTGCAGGCAAGGCTACAATTCTGGATGGCACTGAAGCGAGGCATTTTGGATCCCTGTCACATGATCCAGTCATCGACCAAGGAATGATGAGGGGGGCTAATCCACACAGCCTCTGGGCACGGGTCCTGGGAAGTGTAGCACAGAGATACCTGTATGCAGACGATTTCTGTATGCAGCAAACCCAGTGGAAGATCATAGAACAAGGGATTCAACGCTTGAGGGAAATGACAGTGGCAGAGATTGTCTTCCCAGATGACATAAACACTATAAATCCAGACTTGGTACCATGTACCTCTGTGATGTTGTTAGTGTTCCAAACACATAATCACGGGGGATTATATGCAGTGCTTTTTATTAAGAGCTCTGGGTGTCAGGGGTATAATCAACCCAAATCTGACTCCGACCATACATCCAAAATGATCATGTTTTTATACTCTATCCTTATATAACTTTCATGTTAATTATTAAACTTATATTGTTCTCTTGTATACATAAATTTAAGCCCCTCTCTGAATTTCCAACATAGTTTCTCATTATTCTTCTTATGGTTATATAATAATTATATTTAATTACTAAACAATTATCACATCTAACAATTATATAATTTATCATACTGCTTACACAGGTGCAGTTGATCGGGGAAAGCACAAAGCCTAACATTTTAGATTCTATCTTTAACATTTTCCAGGGCTCCACTATCAGTGTGGCAAAAACTTGTATGACTTGGGTGACAAGAATATGCTTCTGCTTTAGCAGTAATGAAGGGGGATGACGGCGAGGACACTGTGCTTGATATGGCAAAGAAGCTCTGAGCATATGCGGATGCTGTACATGGCCCAACACATGCCAGAATCGCAGCGGTGGAAACACGTTTGCAGAAGTTAGAAGACAAGATGGAGGAGGATCACAAGAAACTGAGGGAGGACATTAAAGACAGCTTTCTCCAAATCTAGGCAGTACAGATCAGAGGTTCTGGTACCCAACACAGATGTTCCCCACATGGGGAGAGAAGGTACACCCCATGAGCTGAGCTGTGGTTCTTCCCATGTGATTGGGGAGAAAACATGAGGAGACGGGATGGAAAATCTACTGCTGCTCTGGCACAATGGGTGCGTGAACTGAAGACTCAGAAAGGAAGTTCCAAAAGGGAAGCAGCTCCAGTGGCCCATAACTGAACTGCCATATATGATGATCATGGCAATATTTTTGATCCCCTTGAAGGAACCTCCAAGACATATGCCCAGGAAAAGAAGGATAACCAGGCTTAGAGGGGCCCTGCCTCTAGCCAGGTAGAGGCTAGGGAAAACCGTGGGATTTGAACTGTGTGGATACGTTGGCCTGGCACATCAGAACCACAAGAATATAAAGCTTTGGTTGACACTGGTGCACAGTGCACATTAATCCCATCAAGACATGTGGGGACAGAATCTGTTTCTATTGCTGGTGTGAGAGGGGGATCACAGGATTTTACTTTGGTGGAAGCTGAGGTGAGCCTGACTGGAAATGAGTGGAAGAAACACCCTATTGTGACTGGCCCAGAGGCCCCATGCATTTTAGGCATAGACATCCTCCAAAGTGGGTATTTCAAAGACCCAAAAGGACTCAGGTGGGTGTTTGGAATAGCTGCTGTAGTGACAGAGGGCATCAAGCAATTGAACACCTTGCCTGGACTATCAGAAAATCCACCTGCAGTAGGACTCCTGAAGGTGGAAGAGAAACGAGTGCTGATTGCCACTTCGACAGTGCACCGCCGACAGTACTGAAAGAATTGAGATGCCGTGATCCCCATCCACAAAATGATCTGTGAGCTGGAGACCCAAGGGGTGGTCAGCAAGACTCACTTACCCTTCAACAGCCCCATTTGGCCTGTGCGAAAATCTGAAGGAGAATGGAGATTGACTGTGGAGTACCATGCATTGAATGAAGTGACTCCACCACTGAGTGCTGCTCTGTCGGACATGCTGGAATTCCAGTATGAGCTGGAGTCCAAGGCAATGAAGTGGTATGCAACTATCGATATTGCAAATGCATTTTTCTCCATTCCTCTGGCAGCAGAATGCAGGCCTCAGTTTGCCTTCACCTGGAGAGGCATGCAGTACACCTGGAACTGACTGCCCCAGAGGTGGAAGCACAGCCCCACCATCTGCCATGGACTGATCCAGAGTGCACTAGAAAAGGCTGAGGCTCCAGAACATCTGCAATATATTGGTGACATCATTGTGTGGGGGAAGACAGCAGCAGAAGTGTTTGAGAAAGGAGAGAAAATTATCCAGATTCTCCTGAAAACTGGCTCTGCTATCAAGAAGAGCAAAGGCAAGGGACTTGCTCAAGAGATCCAGTTTCTGGGAGTGAGGTGGCAAGATGGACGGCGTCAGATTCCCACCGATGTCATCAACAGGATCACAGCAATGTCTGCACCATCCAACAAGAAAGAAACCCAAGGTTTCCTAAGTGCCATAGGTTTTTGGAGAATGCACATTCCTGAGTACAGTCAGATTGTGAGCCCTCTTTACCTGGTCACCTGCAAGAAGAACAATTTCTACTGAGGCCCTGAGCAGCAACAAGCCTTCATCCAGATCAAGCAGGAGATTGGTCATGCAGTAGCCCTTGGCCCTGTCAGGACAGGACCAGATGTGAAGTACATGTTCTACTCTGCAACTAGGAACCATGGTTTGTCCTGGAGCCTTTGGCAGAAAGTGCCTGGAGAGACTCGAGGCTGACCACTAGGATTTTGGAGTTGAAGCTACAGAGGCTCTGAAGACAACTATACTGAGGAAGCGAAGGGAGACGACCCATCCTTAGATCAGCATCGAACTCCGATTTATTGATCCAGCATGCACACTTTTATAACCGTGTTAATTAAGTTCATACATATTGCAAAACCTGAGCTCATCATTGGCTACAGATTACACACCAACCCCTCCTCTTGTTTTCAATACCTGTGGTTTGTTATTAAGACCAAAACTTGTTTTTCTCCTCCTGTTACTAACTGTTCTCAAGGCCTCCATGTTTGTCACTCTGCTTTCCCATCACTATCCAAGGACAAGGTATTTACTTGTTATTAAAAAACAAGCCTGAGAACTTTGCTGTTTACAGGAACATGTCTGAGAACTTTGCTTTTTACAGCTGCCTTTTACTTTTCAATCAGCTGTATATTTTCATGGCCTTTTTTCCTTCAAGCCATGTCTGAGCAAAATTCTCCAACACTATACTCCAACAGGGAAGGAAATTTTAGCAGCCTATGAAGGTGTCCAAGCCACCGCAAAGGTAATAGGCACTGAAGCACAACTCCTCCTGGCACCTCGACTACCAGTTCTGGGGTGGATGTTCAAAGCAAAGGTTCTCTCTACCCACCATGCCACCAGTGCTACATGGAGCAAATGGATTGCTCTCATCACACAGCACACCCTTATTGGAAATCTCAATTGCCCTGGAATTCTGGAAATAATTACAAACCAGCTGGAAGGTGAAAACTTTGGTCTCGCTGATGAAGAGGAACAAGAAGTGACACATGCTGAAGAAGTGCCACTATATAACCAACTGCCAGCAGAAGAAACACGATACTCTCTTTTTACTGATGGTTCTTGCCACATTGTGGGAATGAAACAAAAGTGGAAAGCAGCTGTATGGAGCCCCACACGACAGGTCGCAGAGGCCACTGAAGGAAAAGGTGGATCAAGTCAACTTCCTGAACTCAAAGCTGTTCAATTGACCCCAGACATTGCTGAAAGAGACAAGCGGCCAAAGCTCTACCTCTACACTGATTCGTGGATGGTAGCCAATGGTCTATGGAGATGGCTGGAGAGGTGGAAAGAGGCTAACTGGCAATGTAGAGGAAAACCAATTTGGGCTGCTGATGAGTGGAAAGACATTGCTACCAGGGTAGGGAGACTACCTGTGAAAGTCCGCCATGTTCCCAAGAGTAGAGACAATGAGGAGCACCAAAACAATGAGCAGGTAGACCAGGCTGTAAAAATAGAGGTGTCTAAGATAGACTTAGATTGGCAACGTAAGGGAGAGTTATTCCTAGCTCGATGGGCCCATGATGCCTCAGGCCATCAGGGCAGGGATGCCACCTATAAGTGGGCACGAGACCGAGGGGTGCATTTAACCATGGACAGTATTTCTCGGGTTATCCAAGACTGTGAGATGTGTACTGCCATCAAGCAGGCCAAGCGAGTGAAGCCCCTATGGTATGGTGAGCTGTGGTCCAAGTACAAGTATGGGGAGGCCTGGCAGATTGACTACCTCACACTGCCCCAGACACGCCAAGGCAAGTGCCACACGCTCACAATGGTGGAAGCCACCACAGGATGGTTGGAAACCTACCCTGTGTCTCATGCTACTGCCCGGAACACCATCCTAGACCTTGAAAAGCAGATCCTTTGGAGACATGGCACCCCTGAGAGGATTGAGGCGAACAACGGGACACATTTCAAGAACAGCCTTATCAACACCTGGGCTAGGGAACATGGCATTGAGTGGGTGTATCATATCCCTTACCATGCACCAGCTGCAGGAAAAGTGGAGAGGTACAACGGACTGTTAAAAACCACCTTGAAAGCATTAGGTGGGGGATCCTTCAAAGTTTGGGAGCAGCATCTGGCAAAAGCCACCTGGTTAGTTAACACCCGAGGCTCTACTAATTGAATGGGCCCTGCCCAATCTCAGTCTTTGCATAGAGCAGATGGAGACAAAGTCCCAGTGGTACATGCCAGAGGTTTGTTAGGGAAGACAGTTTGGATTAATTCTGCCTCGAGTACAGACAAACCCATTCGTGGGGTTGTTTTTGCTCAGGGACCAGGTTGCACATGGTGGATAATGGAAAAGATGGAAGAACACGTGTACCTCAGAGAGATCTGATTGTTAGGTGAGACCTATGCGTAAATATCACTGTTTGCTGAATGTTACTACCATTTTCTGTGTATAGCTGTACATTGGATGCATACTGTATCTGTTTGTAGAGTTAGAATATATATTAGTTTTAGTCGTAACCTGACAATATGGGGATGTTGCCAAGCTTGCAAGGGTCCCTCAGGGGTGAAGAGATAGACAAGAATCTTGACTCCATGATCAGAAGGCTGAATTTATTAATTTAAGATATATATTACATTAAGACTATACTAAATGGAATAGAGAGAAAAGTTCAGAAGCTGCTATGCTAAGAATAGAAAAAGAATGAAAAGACAGGAGCTCTCTCTGATCTGTCCCAGAGAGAGCTTGATCCCTGATTGGCCCTTAATTGTAAACATGGTACATGGGTCAATCAAAGGTGCACCTGTTGCATTCCACAGCAGCAGATAACCATTGTTTACATTCTTTCTCTGGGGCCTCAGCTTCCCAGAAGAGGGAAAAATCCTAAAGAAAGGATTTTTATGAAAAGATGTCTGTGACATGGGGATAAGGGGTGGAATGTCCTGGACTGACTATATGATGCTTTTATCCCCAATTGTCTTGTTCTGTTTATGCTGAATAATAGGTTTTTCACCTTTAAGACTTGTTCCAGAGAGTGAAGGGGGGAAAGAAGAAGTGTGCAGTTTGTTTTCAGACACTGCACTCACTCCTCCACATTCCTGCTCCTGCACTGTGTTGTCTGCAGATGGACAGACAGGGGAACAGAGCTCTCCTTTGCTTTTAGTTAGTTTAGCTAGCTGAGGCAAAGAAGTTCCCTGGACTGTGGTTTTTTTCCTTTTCTTTGGACCTGTTTAAACCTGCTCTGGACTGAACACCCAGGGGAGCACTGGCAGCTCGCACCTGTGGCCCACCAGGCCAGGCCTGGGCTGTGACCTTTCCAGCATCAGAGGGACTGATAAGAGATTGAGTGATCCAAGCTACAACCCGGAGAGGGGACTTTTCTGAGTTTGTCATCTCTTTTGGAGCAGCAAGGGGTTTTATTGCTTAATAAACAGGTTTTTTCCACTTTTCTCCAAGGAGGTATTTTCTCCTGGACGGGTTGGGGGGAGGGGTCGATTGAATCTGCTTTCCTAGAGGAGCCCCTTTGTGGGGGTCTGTCCAAAATTTGCCCTGAACCAAGACACCCACTTTTATTTCTCTGAATGGAGCTGGTGTGAGTTGTCTTCTCTGTTCTCCTGTGCTTAGAGCTCTTTAGTTAACATTTGCTGAAAGAGTGTTATTTCTACTTATTGCTTTGTTCCTCAACTGAGCTGGATGTAGCTGTATCTGAGGAAGGATTTTCCTCTGGAAGAGAAGCAGAATAGTGCACTCCAGTTGAGAGTGGAGCAGACACAGATTTGATTTTGACTGTTGGTTAGGCATTTTTGCGATGCCCTTTATTCCAGCATGTACCCTGGGAGAGATGTTATGGTTCCTCTCTATTGTGCAAACTGTTCTGTTCTAAAAATCAAAGGAAAATGTGACTCCCACAATGTCAACAAGTGAGGACTGGGGAGGGATGTGCCACAAGACTGATCCTGTGGCTTTGCTGTCACCACAAGAATTAAGCATGGGCTTTGGGAATGGAAGCCTTGAGACCATTTCTCCTAGAAGGGGTTAGAAGTTTGCATGTCCAGAGAAAATGATAACTGAGAAAAGCAAATTCTTAGGGTACAAGCATTTTACTAGACAGCTCATGAAATCCTTGTTTCCAAAGAGCTTCACTCCAAGCAAAGCCTTGTGTGTCCCTTTTGGAAGGATTTGGATTGTAGCTGGAGACCTGATGGATTCATAGGACTGCTAGATAACTTGGTTGGGAATTGACTTCTAGTGGCTTCTGCTTTTATCTCCTGTTTAAAACAATGTCAGACCAAACTTCTTCATTCAGTCACATCTTGGACTTGTCCCTAGGATGGCGCACCATAATGTTGCTGGGAAACCTCTTAGGCTCTTCACTTCCTTTTTATGAGAAAGACTTTTTCTTAGTAACAGTCTGAACATCTCCTGATGCTTGTTGACTGTCATCATCCCACCATGTACTTCTGTGGAGGGTCTGGTGCTGTCTCTATGCCCCCTTTGTAGGAATGAAAAGGCTGCCATGAGGTCTCCACTGAAGCTTTGTCACCTACAGGCTGAAAACCATCTCTCCCTCAGCATCTTCTCATGGAACAAGTGCTCCAGCACCTTGGACAGGCTGGTGTCCATCCACAAAGTTTACCTCAGTTTGATGTCTTTCCTGTGCTAGAGGGTGGGCAGAAACTGAATGTGCTGTTCTCACTGTGGTGAACAGAGGGCAAGTGGCTTCCCCCACTTTGCCAGCTCTGCTTCTTGTCACACCATCTGGGATATCACTGGCTGCCTTTTCTACCAGGGCAAGCTGCTGTCTCAGTTTTTGCTTTCTGTCTAGCAGCCCCCTAGGCCTTTCTGAGCAGGTAGGAGCTTGTATTCCCTATCTGGAATACAGGATATATTCATTAGCAACAGGTCAAAATCTCCAGAGGAGAGCTTCAGGTAAATTATGGCTGGTAATGGCAAGAAGAAATAAGGTGAAAGAAAATGTGGTTTCTTGGATACCTGGCGTTATGTAAGAATTCATTATAAGTTTCTCTTTTACTAGGGAAATTTGCTGATTGACGAGGAATGTAATCTGAAGCTGATAGACTGTTGTATTGCACTAAGTAGTTTCTTTAGTTATTATTTTGCACCGGGTGGTTTTGTTATTTTGCACTGAATAGTTTATGTTGTATCACATGTTTTGTTCCACCCCCCCCCCTCCCCCAAAGTCCTGTGGTGGTGGTCTTCCCCTGGGTTACTTCCTTCCCTTCGCCCCTCCCATCAGTTGTATCCCATTGGCTGTGTTCCCTCTCCTCTGCCCCCCTCCCCCCAGGTTTAAAATTGCCTGCCACGAGATCCCCGATCTCTTTCCCGGACCCTCTCTTTCCCTGGAGATGTTCCACAATAAAGTTGTGGGACATTTGTCCCGAGAAGAAGAGCGCCTCTCATCTTTTGCTTTTGTCCTTGTCGGTGAAGCTGGGGTCCAGAGCTAGCCAAACCGGACCCCCACAAGGCTTTTAATCTGACAATAGACTTTGGACTTTGTGCAAAACCAAAGGTAAAGGTGTCAGTTGCTCTCATAGCAGAGCATAATCAGCTACAGTGCACACATTAAAATTTCAGGCGTGACTTCAGGGTGCAGTGCAGAGCCTTGCCCTGAATTCGAGCTGTTGGTGTAGTTGTCCCACTGCTAATTGATTGGTAGGGCCTTAGCAGTGTGGGACAGTTTTACATTTTCTGCACAGAATATCAGTTTTTCTCCTCTTACACTTCATCTTTCATCCCAATATAAGGCACAGATTGCCTTGTGTGTAGAGTATCTACTCCCACAAAGGTTTGTACTGTAGAGCATATGTTGGTGTCCTTTTGCCCCCAATAATTTTCGTAGGATTTGTCTATGTGTGGAGACTGTGGAGCAAATCACATAGATTCCCCTTACCTTTACAAAGCCTCTAGATCCACATGGTTGTACTGAGTTGTTTAACAAGTTTAAAGTTGGTTTCTACATTGCTGCTCTGTTTGTCATCTTCACATATGAGATGGGTCTTGGGAAGAAGGAATTCAATGGAAAAAAGATCTTACTGATCCAAAGTCCTCAGATTGTTTTAGCTGAGTCAAGTCAAAGCACCTTGCAGGAAATCAGCAGTATTAGACCACCATCTTGGTGGTACAATGTCATCTCACTCTGATCTGCTTAGAACAAAGCCCAGGTTAAGGAATAACACATTTTTTAATAAGGAAGCATTTTAGTGGCTCTTCATGAAGTTATTGCCTTAAATATTGATACAAATATCCAACCAGCCTCATGCCCAGTAGCTCTTGGATTACTGATTTCCAAGTTCCATCTGTTTTGTTTCTGGTCACAAAGGGAAGTATTCCTATCACAGGAAGAGCTGCAGAAAAGGCTGCTGGGATAACATGTGAAGGAGCAGCTTGGGATCTTGTAGTGAAACCCACAACTTTAGCCAGGGCCCCGTGGAGAATCTGAATAATAGAAATGCTAATACAGCAGCAAAGAAGCTTCCTGACTCCAGGGACATCCGCCCTATAACCTGTCCCTATAGCCATGTAAGGCAATATCTTGTTAACCCTACTATTGGTCACTTATGGTCACTCTAACCTTTTGCCATTGGCCAAGATAGGAACTGGGCCAAGGGTATAAAAGTAGCATAGTATTGGAATATGAATCCCAATATTACCAGTTAGATTGTGCCTGGGCCAGTCTGACCCTTGCTGCTAGGCCAAAGGCGGCAGCTGTGGTGTATCACCCCAGAGACACCTTTAGCTTGCTGGTGGTTGCAGCTGGGCACTAAACAAGTCCAGGCTTGTTAGGAACTCCGTTTACCTCAGGAGGAAAGCTTCAGGCGATGGTGAAGAGAAAAGGAGAGGATTCTGCTGGAGGGTTATATCCAGAGGTTTATTCCATGGTTACAGAGGTCTGAATCTTGGGAAGAGCTCCAACAGAATGCCGGCTGCATGGCCTGATTCACCTTTTAAGCTCCCAGGGCAGGGGGAGGGGAGGGGACAGGTGAGCCACCAACCAGGTGGGAGGGGCAGGGTCTCAGGGAAGAATGACAGCTAGACAGGCCAATGACTCCCAGGCCTGAGGGGCATCCTTTGAACTTGACCAACCACACGACGCCTTGTTGGAATGTTAAGCCTGATTGACAAGACTCACTCAGCAAGGGAAGAGGGGGGGAGGGGAAGAGGGTACTGGTACACCTGGGGAAGGGACCTGAAAGTTTAAAACACACCACAACAGCATAGTGTACCCCTACTAACTTGGAAGAAGAAGAGCTGAGACCCTTCACGGACCCCTCCAATAAAGCCATACTCGTGGAACATCTGGCGTCTTCTCCTCTCTCTACCATCTGCTGGAGCCTCAAGACGAGGGAAAGCTACCTAGCAAGCAAAGCTGAAATCATAAGAGCTGGCTAATCACTAAGAGCTGAATATTCCCTGCTTGCTAGGGGCTGACCAGCGGCCTTGATCTGAGAGCGAGCTGGCCTCTGGCACTCAGTCCCCCTGGGAGCTGAGCTCTGGAGCTGTAATAGCTTGCCCTAGGATAAGACCAATTAAGGCTCATTTAGGATCTGACCATTTATCGAATTCTCCTGGTCTTGGACAGTTTTTGCCTGATGAAGCCATATATTAGACCAAAGCAAAATGTTGTCACAGACATATTTTCATTAAAAATCCTTCTTTAGGATTTTTCCTTCTGAGAAGCTGAGAGGCCTCAGAAACAAAATGTAAACAATGGTTATCTGCTGCTGTGGAATGCAACAGGTGCATCTGTGATTGGCCCATCTTGGATGTTTATATTAATGGCCAATCACAGCCAAGTTAGCTTGGACTCTCTGTCCAAGACACTAACCTTTATTATTTATTCCTTTCTATTCTTAGGTTAGCTAGCCTTCTGAGATGAAACTTTTCCTTCTATTCTTTTTAGTATAGTTTTAATGTAATATATATCATAAAATAATAAATCAAGCCTTCTGAACATGGAGTCAACATTCTCATCTCTTCCCTCACCTGAAAATCCCTGTGAACACTGTCACAAAATGTTAGGTGACCACATATACACAGCATTGGAAAATGAAGCTTCTGCAGCCACTAATATGTTGTTGCTAGAAGACACCATTCGTGTTAGAGCCACTGCTTCTTTGTCATCAGTTTTGTCTTGTTCTGGGGTGGCCTTGATTACCATCTGAACACCTGCTGTGGAAGCCCAGCTTATGCAGCACCAGATCTGATTCAGGGTAAAGCATACATTATCTCACCGGTAGGTGATACAATTGTAGGTTAGGGTGTTTTTTTCCCTGTGCACCATGTATTTAAAGGTGGTGAGATTCAGATATACTCCCTTGGTGTCTTTCTTCAATGTCACATTGCCTCAGTGGCTCTCAGAAGCTGTGTGACTGAGAGCAGTCACAGCCTGGAATAGCCCCTGACCACAGGTTCTGCACCTGGCTTCTTCATCTGACTAATCCTTCACTGTCCCCAGGTGTTGCGCTACAAAAAATAACTGCCTTCTACCACATCATTCCAAGCAGCAATTTGTTCTGTTAATTATCCAAGTCTTATTGCAAATTTCTGTGCAGTCTCAGTATCTTGTGCACTTTGCCTTTGAAATCTTTTATGAAAACTCACTCTTTGTACTGTGCAGTGTAGTAAAATTAAAGAGAACAAAAACTGTGGCATTTATCCAGCTTTGAATCCATGTCTAGAACATTGGGGTCTGCTACATGCACTTGTCAATCCATTCAAAATGCTGCAATTTCAATCTCCTCGAACTTCCTAACAGTCTCTGCTGTTGGATGGAGTCAGTCTTTTTTCCTTTACCTCCTTTCCACCGCTGTCCCTGACCTCTAAGTCTTGCTTTCTTTTTGTTTTCCACAAAGTCAGTGCTTCTCAAACCTCCTTTATCTTTATGATTGAAGTGGGAGTTGCAGTATGAGGCACATAGACCTTGTCATGTTTATGCAGAGAAGAAACAGTGGGGCTTTAAAGCTGATAGTAACTGTACTGACAGCTGTCATAATCACGAATACTTTTGAATATAAAATCCCTTCATATGGAGTTTGATTTCCTTTTTGTCAGTGAAATCCTTGTAGGTTGAAAGTAATGCAGTAATTTGGCAACCTAAGGAAAAGGGTAATGGTTTTACTAGTACTCTGGTTTCAGTGAATTGAAAATTGCGGACTTTCACTTGGACTATAAGAGTTCTATCCAGAGTTAAGGAACCTACTTTCCACAAGTTGCATGTGGGCTTTGCCAAAAGGAGACAATGTGATCAGTCTCTAAGCCATTTTAGACAGATGAGGTTTGTGAACTCTCACTTTAATTATTTAGGCAGATATTTGGAGTATGGGACTATTGCTGTATGCTCTGCTGGGTGGCTTTCTTCCCTTTGATGATGATAATGTCACGGCTGTCTACAGAAAGATCATGGTAGGTATTGATGATACTAGAATACAAGAGGAACAGGAATCACTCAGCATTATGGGAGATTTTTGTCACCATTGAGTTAGGAAAGGCTGAAGGAAGGCAACACTGACTCCAATGCTCAGAAGACATGAAGCAAGATTTATTAGGAACTTCACATATTTATAAACAGGATTGTTCACCCAGAACCTGATTGGTCCTTAAGCAACACCCCTCACACCATTGGTTAATTAGGAACAACACATTTTTGTAAATATCTTTCCATAAACATCATGTACAAACATTCCACATGTTCACAAACACCAGGTGCAGAGATTAGGATAAAAATTGTTTTAATTCTTTCTCTGAGCATTCTCACAACTTTCCTAGGACAATGCCTGGGAAAGTTGTCTGTTTCTCTCTGTCAGCATCCACAGGTCCTCCTTTTTTGTTTAAAGCAGAAGGCGGTGTTTGTAATCCTCTCTGGGGCCCCTTGCAGGAAGGAGAACAAACACAGCTCAAGAGGTCCCTTTTGCAATGTGCTGGTTATCAATCAGAACCTCAATCAGATGCTGACTTAGAATGGTCAGGGAGATTCTCCAAAACGTACAATTGAATTCTTTACAATCACATCCTTTTACCAACATCAAATCTTGTTCCTTCTTACAAGAAATCCTTACTAATTCTAATACAGTAACAAAACATCGTTAGTCTGCTCAAAGAACTGGCAGTCTAACTTGTCAACAACCCTTTTACAGAAACAAAGAAAACTATAGAATGCTCATTCCCTACTCAGAGAGGGACCATCTGATTGATGATCAGCATCTCGGTCATCGTTCGAAGGTTGCCAGTTGGCCACATTCTGGTTTCAGTATCACAAGTCAGGGCAAACACACACTGCAGGTATCCACCATACCCCAGTATCTGTGGAAACGCATGCATACTGGCAACCCCAAGCGATAAGCTTGTACGGGCTGTCCCACTTATTAGTGATTAGGTCCTGTATCCAGACTTTAGCTCCAGGCAGGTGCGTCTCCCCTGAAGACTGCAATAAGAAAAAGTTATTTAAAATTACAGGATTGTTTGAGTTTTGTGGCACTGTAAGATGATTGATTGTATATAGAGCTTTTTCCAATCGGCTGTGCGGAGTTTCTCCAGGCATTCTCCTTTTTTGTTTTTCCAGAACACACTTTAAAGTACCATGAGCACGTTCAACTGTAGCTTGACCAACTGGAGAATGCAGAATACCGAGTTCATGTGAGACTCCCCATAAGCGCAAAACCTGCCACGTCTTCTGCAAGACATAGGCAGGGCCATTGTCAGTTTTCACAGAAGAAGGTATACCCATAATCATCAAAGCCATCCTCCAATGGGCAATCATGTCGTGACCCTTTTCTCCAGTATGAGCAGATGCCATCATAGCACACAAGAAGGTGTCAATAGACATGTGCACATACTTATGTCAGCCAAATTCAGCAATATGAGTGACATCTGTTTGCCAAAGCTGTAAGGCTTTTAGGCCTCTGGGGTACACCTCTGCTGGTAAAGGTGCAGCAAGTCCATGACAGTCAGCACAAGAACTGACAATGTCACGAGCCTCAGTTGGCGTCAAGTGAAATTGTTTCTGCAGGATATGTGCACTTTGATAGAAAAAAAATCATGCGACGCTTTGGCTTGCGCAATCTTGTCAGGCTGAGGCACTACCCACACAAGGTTAGCTAACCTGTCAGCCCTGGCATTACCTTCTGTTATGAAACCTGGTAAATTGATGTGACTCCAAATGTGCAGGATGTAATATGTATGAACTTGTGTCTGAATTGCACACCACAAAGTTTTCAATAACTGAAACAAAACTGCATTATTGACTTTTTTCAGAAGTGAACAATCCAAATGTTTGGTTATGTCTGCAACATAGGCAGAATCAGAGACCAAGTTCAGAGGCACCTGAGAAAATTTCTGGAATGCCATGGCAACAACCTTTAATTCAGCCAATTGGGCCAAGCCTGACTCATGGCCTTCCAGCACTTGCCACCCGGATTCATCCTTCCAAGTAACAATGGCTTTCCCTGTTTTTCCTGAGCCATCAGGGAAGACAGTGGGTCCCTGCACTGGCACCTGACTATTTTTTGGCCGCAAAGACAGATTGGTTGATTTTGCCAACTGCAATAACTTATGACTGGGCATATGATAGGCAATCTGCCCTGAAAATTTCTGCAGCGCACTTTGTAAAGGAACACTGTTAATGAAGCTTCATTCAAAGACTTCCCGCTCTATTGGAAGAATAATTTTTGTGGGATCAGCTGCCATTAATTGCAAACACTGTTGACAGCATTTGATTATCAAATGAGCAATCAATTCAAACAACATGAGTGCTTTTTCTGTTGATGGGGCAAGAAGACCCATTCCAAAATGTGCAAGGGATCAGACCATTTGTCACTCCATTGGCTAGTGATACCTGTAGGAAGAAAATCTGGATTGGTAATGAAAACCGTGATATCAATGGAGGGATCTACTCGATAAACCTGATGAGCAGAAATAGCCTGTGTGGGCAATTGTGTCATGGTTAGTCCCAAATAGGAACGCAACAAGGGGTTGGCAACCAGCAATTTCTGGGCATCATTCAGAGTCTAAATAGAATCTGTAAATTGCACCTTTTTTTTTAAATTTTTATTTATTATGTGTAATTTGGTTTTTGAATAAAGATAATTTTATGGATGGGTTTGCTTACATTCGAGGTAGAACTGATTTAAATTGGGGTTTTTTGTTTGGTTGGTTTTGTTTTATTATTTTCCTTAATAAATTTTAATATGTATTATCGGGATTTTGTTTCTGTTTATTATATGTAGAGGTTTTAGATTGGGTAGGGTTTATTTGGTTGGTAGAGTTTTAGGTGTTAATTAATTAGGTGGCTTTTGTTAGACATTATTTTTGATTTGCTGGAGTGCTTCTGTAATAATAACCGAAAAAAGCCATGAGACTTGTAGTCTGGATAAAGAAGATCTATAAGCAGTTAGAAGATAAAGCAGGATCCTGAAGAGACACTTCATGTAAGTGATCACATAAAGAGATAGTAAAACATATAAAATCAGCTGTAAATACTATAACAATACCTTATAATTAATTCTTATCACAAAAATCAGCGAATTCACATTATATAGTCAGTATACTAGCAGCAAGTATTTGAATGGGTTAAGACAATCTTTTTCAAACATTTATGCCATATTAATAACAGTCTTGAAAGATTTTTTATTTAATGTTTTTAAAGGTAGTTTTAAATAGTTCCCTGTATTTTTTTCCTTCATATTTTGTTCGTAGTTATTGTATAGTAGGGGATATGGTATATTTATGTAATGTTTTATTTTTAGTTTAGGTGTTGATAAGGTTGTTTTTGAAACTAAAATTTGTTGTTTGATTTAATATCTTTTAGGCGTATTATGTTTTTATAGGATTTGTTTTTTAAGGTTTAGGGTGGTGTTATACTTTGTAGTATGAGATATAGGGAAGGTTTTTAATTATTTAGTGGTGGTTATTATCGTGAGTATGTTGTGTTTATTTTGGTGTATTTGGGGTAGTGTGATGTAATTTATTTGCTAGGTATCTTTTTATTTATATTTGGATTAT
Organism: Zonotrichia albicollis; assembly: GCF_047830755.1. Classification (NCBI taxonomy): domain Eukaryota; kingdom Metazoa; phylum Chordata; class Aves; order Passeriformes; family Passerellidae; genus Zonotrichia; species Zonotrichia albicollis. Next base: position 19,970,458 of record NC_133859.1, on the reverse strand, counting down.
TATTTATTATATTAAAGGGGTTTTGTTCTTTGGTTTGTTTGATTATAGTATATATTTTATAGTTATGGATAATGTGGGAAATATTGTTTATGGTTAAACTTATTTTATGGTTTTCTGTTTATTTATAGGCAGTATTCTTATTTTGATGATTTGAGGTGTTATGAGTTCATTTAGTTAGGAATAATGTTCTTTTTTGTGTTGTTATTTTAAGTTTATTTTTGAAATTTTTTATTTTTGCAGTTTGATTTATTTGTTGATTGTTTTGGTGTTTTATTTTATTTTTATTTCATTTTGAGAATATGGGTATTTTTATAGAAAAATTTTATTTTTTGTTTATTTTTATGATGTGATAAAATTGTTAGTGAAGAGTGTAATGTGTTTCTTTATTGGTAGCTGATTGTATGGTAGAATTTCTTTTAGTATGTGTTAGTTGTTTTTGTTTTTCTTTGTTAGTGAGATTAAGGATTTTATATTTTGGTTAGTCTGTAATTATTATTTTTCTTAGAAGCTGGAACAACCACCCGACTCTCCCCTGAGTTTCCCCTCGCCCCAAGTCATTGTCACTGTCCACATCCTGGGGCGGGTGGGACAGCCTGCAGGAAGTGGAGATGGTGGGCTGGCTGGAGGCACTGAAGCAGTGGACCCAGCTGCAAGCCCTGATATAAAATTTCAGTAGTCAATCCGAATTTTATTCCTAAATCTTTTATTTTAAAGCAAGCAAGCAAGCAGCACTGGGTGGCCGGGGAGTCACTGCTCCAGTCATGGCACACAGCACTTACAAGTTCGGTAAAGTATATATACTGTTTTTAAGCTTACAAAGAATTTTCCAATGTGCTTGGTTAGTCTAAATCAGCAAATATCAATAAGCTGAGATCAGAAATCTCATAATCCTTCCAGGTGGTCATTGCCTTGCCTGTAGCAGACTCCATAGAGCTTGGGAGAGCTCCATGGAAGATTGAGACTTAATAGTAGGAACTGCTGAGTCATGATGAGACAGCAAAATAAGCTCCTGTCTCTGACCCCCCGCCCCTTAGCCTTATCTTTGTAACCTCATAGGCCATTCTCCCTAACCCTTACTATTGGACAAGTTTGGATCCCCCTATACCCTATAAAAAGGGGATGTTTCACCAATTCGACAGAAGAAGAGCTGTCGCTGGACCCTTCACAGTCTCCCCAATAAACCATCGCTGTGGAACACCAGGACTTCTCCTCTCTCGTGTCTGCTTCAGCTTCAGCCAAGGGCACCCTAGCAAGCAATCAAAGAGCTGAGATCCTAAGAGAGCTGATAGTCACTAAAGAGCTGGCAATCACCAAGCTTGCTAAAGGGTAGACTGCGGCGACGGCCATGAGCTAACGGGGCATTCGGGCACTATGTCTCCCAGAGGAACTGGGCTCCTGGACCATCCTTGTATCACTCAGTAATAAGGCCAAGATCGAGGCTTTATTATATTTTGGTGCACCGACTCGAGGTAGACCCTCACCCTGATTGGAGGTTGACCCCCACTTCGACAGAGCAGCGTATTCCCCTGGGAATACTGTGTACTGCCGTCAAGACGCCGCTCCTCTTGCGAACAGCTGCTCTTCGTTTTAGAAAAACTTCTCCTCTGGAGGTGTCAGTTCGACACTCAGAAATTTACATCTGAACAACATAAGTTCGAGGAGAACTGACATAAGCAGATGGCCTTCCAGTAGAATTCCGGACCCCACTTGGCTGTGGAAGTGTAAGTGTTAAATCAGCCACTATTGCGCGCCTTTTCTCAGGGTCCTAATCCCCTTTTCTTTTTTTTTTTCTTTTTTTTTTCTCGTTTTTATCTGCTGGAAGGGTCAAATTAATATGGGATCAAAAATTAGTACTTTAAAACCTGTTGCCTTCAAGGCGTGGCGACCTGGTTCTTAGTCCGGCACGGTGGCCCAAACCCCAGGGTCAGTCGGTACATATGCTCCTGACACCAACGTGGTGGACAGCAAATGGCGTTTATTGAGGTGTCACACAGGTTTTTATAGCTTGGGCAGTCAGTGTCATTTCCTTCTGCTCACGTCCGGCTGGGTGCAGCCAGGTACGGAGCAAAGGTCTGACTGCAAGGGGGGGGGGGGGGGGGGAATGTCCTGACTGACTGTACAGCCCGATTTCTTCCGCACGCAGATCCCTGACTCTCCACATTTCCCCCCTCCCTCATGATTAGTAAAAATCGTATAAAATTATAAAATGTAGAGGTTACAAAATTTCATGGGTTAGTAGAATTAGTATAAAATTGCAAGTGTGTCAGTAACTGGCACGCCTTAAAGTAATTGTCGGCGCTCTAGAAACATAATGTTAACCATTTCTAAATGCTTTTTAATGAATAGCACCAGTTTGTTTAATATGCAAGGCCCGAAAATTAGGGTTAGTAAGATTATAGTAACTGGGCCTATTAGGGTAGAAATCAGGGTGGTGAGCCATGGGGACCGGTTGAACCACGACTCGAACCAGCCCTGTTGACCTTCTCTATCCACTTTTCTTAGGTTTAGCCAATTTCTCAGTTCAGCCATGGAGTCTCTGACGACTCTGGTGTGGTCTGCATAAAAGCAGCATTCCTCTTTCAAGGCGGCACACAGGCCCCTTTGCTGCATGTACAAGAGGTCCAGTCCTCTCCTGTTTTGGAGGACAACCTCTGAGAGCAAGGAAAGGGATTTTTCTAGGGAAGAGATGGATTTCTCGATCCTCTGCAAGTCCTCGTCGACAGTCATCTGCAGTTGTGCCAGTCCCTGATGTTGTGTTGCAAGGGCCGAGATGTCTGTGGCAGCGCCGGTAGCTCCTAAACCGAGGAGCATTGCAATGGTGACGCCTGTTATCACTTCTCGTTTATAGAGCCGATTGGGTTCCTCGAACAAGCGGTACACCTCTTCTTCCTGGCAATACAGGACTCTGGGGACAATTAGAACTTGGACAAAAAAGTCAGTAGAATGATCGAATTTGTCAAGGAGTACACATGGGCTTACCCCGGATCGTTGACAGACCCACATTCCCAATGCAGCTGGGATCACCCACTGGAACTTCCCTCCCTTAAGTTTGACGAATTCCCGGCAGATGTTGCCCATCTGCTTTGCCAAGGTTGCATTGCCAAAGCATTTTCCTTGGCCCGTAACCTGACTTAGGGTAATGCCTCTCGGGGGGGTGTCCCATCTGCATTGGCGTGGATTGTCTGACTTTGAGAAGATGAATGGGAGATCGAGGGCAACACCTTCGTAAAAAGGGGGTTGTGCATCATAGCATAACCAGCATGACTATGTGAGGTTCGGGTTGGATTGGTTTAGCGATAAGAAGGTAGCATTTAACACGCTTAAGAATGGATTGGAGAGGGTTGGTTTGGCTGAGAGATCAGATGGGGAGGTAAGTTTTAGCATCTGTGTTTTGAGGCTAGAACTGCCCTTAGCTGCGATCCCCTTCCTGGGTCTACTCATTACAAGAATCGGATTGGATCTGACTGATTGGGATATTGGAGGTGGGAATCTGATAATTTGTATGTTCGCCCAGATGCAGTGAGAGAGATAAACCCTGTCCACACTTTGCCCATGGCCCAGCCATCATGGGTCGGCTGCAGGATTGTCATTATATAGCCTGTGCAGGTGTGCTGTTTCCTGCCTTGGGGAGAAATCACATACCCCTCCATATCAAATTTTGGTTCGAGACAGCCATGGGGAGTATACTTAATTTGCAGGAACTTATCAGGCTGTTGTAGTTTCCATCTATTGCTTGTCACAATAGTTTCACACCCCCAATATCCACAATATCCATACCCTGGGTAATTACAGTAACTTTTTCCTGGGTTGGAAGCAGGGCACCAGTAGGTCTGAAATAATGTCGTCTCCTCAAATTTGGGGTGCCCTGTATGCGAGGGAAAAATGTCTTTTAGCCTGAACTCGAAATATGGGGTGTCGGCTGTAACAATTTCTTTGATGGCCCCCTCACCTGAGAGATGGCGTAGAACCCACCTGAATGGCTGGTGAGGGTAATATTTTGTGTCTGCCTGTCCTCCGCCTACTAACCCTAGAAACAAGATCACACAGAGATACTGTTGCTGCTTTGATTTTGATGGTGCGAGCTTTTCAGGTGATGTCTGGTTGCTCAGTGGTCTCTCTCTCTTTCCTGGTAGTGGGGCGTATGGGTTGCGAGGGGGTCCGATGATCCAGTCCTGCAAACAAAGTCTCACTATTCTCATGAGTTTCACTCTGAAGATCTGGTTTAATAGATTTGAGTGGACACCATTTAATGTCCCCATCTTTTTTAACGGCCGCATACCCCCGCACCGTGAGCACTAGTCTCCAACCTTGTTCCCACTCCCCTAGTTCATTTTTGATCACCACCCGTGGGCCTTCCTCTAGTGCTCAAGTGGCCCAGTGTCTCTGGGCAGGACTGTTTGTTTCATCCCCCCTAGGGAATTGATTTAACGCTAGCAGCGCAGTTGCTAGTATGCGTGCCTGGTCACTCGGGGGAATGGCATTGGTGAAGCCTTCTGTCTTTGCTAGTACTTCCAGTTTAGTTTTCAGAGTCTGGTTTGCTCTTTTAACGATGGCTTGTCCGTGTTTTGCGGAGAAAAGAAGAAACCTCACAACTTGTAAAAGTTGTAAAGCCTGGTATGCTTTATTACGACGCGCGCCGGACGCAAGACTCCCCAAAAGGGCATGCGTACCCCTGAAGATTTCAGACTTCCTTTTATCTCCTTTCCAAATGCATATGCATACAGTTTCACAATAAGTTCATACATATTCATCTTGCATGACACTTAGCACTAATTCTTCTTTATCGGAGGAATTCCTAGGTCGGGGGCAGATTGACCTCGTGGTTTTTCTGTTTTTCTTTCTCTGTCTCCTTGCTGTCTCTGGAACGCGGCCTCTCCTTCAGCTTTAGCTCCACAGACTCTTCACTTCTCTCAGACACTTCACCTAGTTCAGGATGGATCCTTACTCTGTCTCATTCCCCCCTTTCCTAGGAAATAAGTAAATTCTTTTACTTAAGGAAAATTTCTACGACAATAAGTGTTTTTTAATGCTTCACTATGTACGTTTGATAAAGAGGTTAGTACAGCCATTCGTAGTAGTATCTTCTAGTTTTAAATTAACAATGTAGTAGATAATCTTAAGCTTATCTCAACTAATATTAATAAAACTACAATAGGGTGGCACAACTTATTAAAGATTCTATTTGCAGTTGGTGATCACTCAAAGATCACATCTCACTAGTGATTATTCGTATTTTATTCTTTGTAGAACTCTGGTTATTTCTTTTGTATCATGTTGAACAGTAATTAAGGTTTTTTTTCTACTTTCTCGGATTTCTTTCAAGACTTCTAATAGGTCTTGGTGCTTAATTAATTGTTTTACTAATGTAAGGTTCGTCCCGATAGCGGTAGGTGGTAGTCTGTGATACATTGTGTAATTGGCTGTAATCAGCTGGTAGGATGTTACTGGTATCAAATACGAAAAACTACACTTAATAATCTTAACAAAATTACAAATACAAATACAGAGATTAGAATGGTTTCTACTAGACAGAATAACATCATTGCTATCAATTTGTACAGCAGCATAAGCAGTTCTCAAACATACACTTTTTTCCAGTATATATGAGCACAGTTTTCTGGACAGTGACTGGATGAATTTCAAAGTGACAAATACTCTGTTCAGTGTCCAAACACATCTTGGGCATTAGCAGTATTGCTTTCACAAATGAATCTCATTTGTTCTCTAGTAATGCAGGATTCTAAGTTTACTATCTGCCACTTTTTATTTATCTTTTCGTGCTCACACTCTATGTTCTGAAGGATAGAGTGTTGTTTCTTCATGGTTTAATCTTAGGGCAATGATGGGATGGATAACATAAACAGTGGCATTACATATGGTAAGCACAAAGGCAGTGGCCACATTAGAAATAGGATTATAGGTGAAATTCACTATAGTCTACCAGGATTGAAACTTCTTTTCAAAATTAATTGCATTATTTCATTCAATTTTCTGAATTTCAGCTGGAAAATTACTTTCACTCCTTTCCTATATGATCAGAGCTGCTGTTGCTTGTATCTATAACTGTGCTTGTATACAACTGAAAGCTAAAGACACATTATCTTGAACTATACTAAGTGCTTCTACTATCAATTTGTGGTCTTGGTCTCCGGCCTGTTCATACTTCTTTACTTTGGCAGTACTTTTGAAATCTGTCACTGGCTAGTTCTTAATGCTAGTAGAGATTACTATAAAGGCTGCTTCAATTTTGTTAGGCTACTTGCTGCAGCAGCTAGTTTATTCATCAGTATTTCTAAATCAATTCTATTTAAAACTCTTAATCTTGTCTCTAATATGGCAGTTAGATGTTTGTTATGGGGAACAGGAACTGCTTTCTGTCCATGATCATCCCTCCCTGCCAGAGGGATGTGCTGGGCTCATACTACAAATTCAGACACACTTCACAAGTCTATCTGACAGAGGTTTAGGTCAGATGTGTGGCAAGTAGGAATGTCTCTTCTGGTCTAATGTAGAGACTTCAGGGAATCTAACTTCTTTCTCTCTTTCTTCTCTTCAGATTCTTTGAAGTGTTCACAGCTCTTGTTCTTGCTATTCTTATTCTTCACATACTTGATTCTCGTGGATTACTACAGTAGATATGTTTAATATAAACTTTCTTTATCTCAGAATGGTTTTCCCATGGATCTAGTATACTGATTAAATGCTAGGGACTAAGGCCATTCAGCATTGCTTTGGGTAGAGGTACTCTCTAGTTCTAAAACTTCAGTTATAATTTCATACAAAACAATTTTGTACACTAAAGTATGAGCTACTCTTGACTGCAATATACTCATTTTGCTCGAGTAAGTTTTAGTCTCAGTTCATTGTCTCCTGGTGTCACTCTTGAAGGGGCTTCTGGGCTTTCTTCACTCGAGAGTGATGGATCTAGCATTCTGCTCTTTGATTTTGATTGTAGTGAAGGTGGTGAGAGGTACTTGCAGTGGTCTCTCTCACTGTGGTTCTGAAGTCTTCTCTGTAAGAGACTTAACATATACATTAACCCCAGGCTATCTAACTCTCTGCTCCGAGTTCCAGCCACAAGTTTCTCAATTACTCTGAGCTGTTTGCTTAATGCCACTATGTAAGTGGACATTCTGGACATTCCTCTTGTATTCTATGGTCTTCTATAAGGCATTCTAAAAGGATTCAGCATTCTTTTAGCGCAAAAGGTTTAGTTTGAATTTGCAATAGTGCTAGTGGAAGAGCTTCTTGCCTCAGTCTTATGATTTGCTGCTTAATCAAATGATTCATTCTCTACTCTTGGCCGCTTGATTGGGGGCGGTATGGGGTGTGAAGTTCTTAATTTATGCCCAGATGGCTTCTAATCTGTTGCACTATTTTGGAAATGAAAGGTGATTCTTTATCTGAGGATATTGTGGCTGGAACTCTGAAGCGTGGTATTATCTCTTGTGAAAATGATCTGGTCACTTCTTGAGCTTTGACAGTTCTGGTGGGGAATGTTTCTGGCCACCCTGAAAATGTATCTATTAATACCAGTAAATATTGATACCCCCCTTTCCTTGGGAGTTCTGAAAAGTTGATTTGCCACTGCTGTACAGGCTCATGGCCTCTCTCAGTCTTACTGAGTTTTGGCCCGGGGCGGGGGGTATTTTGAGGTTAGTCTGGAGGCAAGGATCACATTATCAGCTCACCTGAGTGATAGTGGCATATAGATTCTTGACAATGATACAACAGTCTTTTCAATCAGATGTGTGTTCTAGAAAGCCTGTGGGAATTACTACTTCAAGGTCAACACTTCATTCTAGTATTTTAGTGCACTCTGTATCACTCGCAGCTTCGGTCATTTTGAGAAAGGAGCCACACTCTATAAAAGGCTTTAAGTAATTAGGCTCTAGTGTGTTTTCTAGTGCCCTTCTTTCACTAGTAAGCACGAAAATGGGAAGGGATTACTAGCTCTCTTTCAGTGGTAGCCCACTCCTTGCAGTTGTACGTCTCTTTTGATTAGTATTATTGTATTATGGCTTACTTTCGAGGAAAATCTGTACCTCACTCTTTGCTGCTTTTTTTGCCTCTCTATCTGCCAGCTCATTTCTTCTCTCTAATTTTAAGCTCACTCTCTGGTGTGCCTTAATATGCCTTTTCAGGTAGCTGAACTGCTTCCAGCAGCTGGATTGTCTCTTCTTTCCCTGTGAGGTCAGCAGTCCCCTCTCCTTCCAGATGGCTCTATGTGCATGCACAACTCTGAATGCCTTTTGCTGTTTCTAAGGCATGGGTCCATGCATTTATCTCAGCATCTTGTGCAGAGGTACCTGTTGGTAAGGGTCTAGACTCTATTACCTCTCTGCAGGTAGTCACTGTGAATTTTGCAATGTCGCTTTCTTGTCAGTGAACCAGGTCTCTGCATCATCCGGAGGAGTGTCCTTTAAGTCTGGGCGGCTGGAGTAGGTAGCTTCAGTGGTCTCTAGGTAATCATGGTGTACTGCTTCTCCTTGATTCCACTGAGAAAAGAAGCTGGGTTGACAATATTAGTCACCACTATCTCTCCATCATCTTGCTCTACCATGATGGCCTGGTATTTCAGAAACCTCTCTGGTGAAAAGCCAGTGGCCACCCTTTACTTCCAGTACTGCGGACACTGTGTGGGACACTAGCACAGTCATTTTTGTCCCAGGATAAACTTGTGTGCCTCTTGAATGTTCAGCACAACTGCTGCTACGGCTCTGAGGCAGTCTGGCCATCTTTCAGCTGTTGCATCTAGTTGCTTAGAGAAGTAAGCGACTGCCCTCTGGTATGGACCTAAGTCTTGAGCCAATATTCTCAGGGCAATTCTTTGCATGGAAAAATAGAAAGAATGCTTTACTTACATCTGGAAGTTTCAAAGCTGGAGCCGACATGAGGGGACTCTCTAGCTGGCGAAAGGCTCGTGTGGTGTCTCTTGTCTACTGGAGATCTCAGTTCTCATTGGCAATAAGAGCACAGAGGGGTCTGGCGAACAGTCTATAATTATGAACCCACAGCTGGCACTACACTGCCATGCCTAAGAAGGTTTGGAGTTCTTTCGTTGTCTGGGGTTCAGGGTTTGGCATAGGGCTTCCTTGCTTTAAAGTCTGCTGCTCAGCACTCACTTCTTACTCCAGGTAGATTACCTTCTGTTTCACTACCTGTGCTTTTTTCTTTGAGACTCTGCATCCTTGGAGTCTTAGGAAATTCAAAAGGCTTACCGTCTAGGCTTCTCTTGCTTCTCTCGTCCGAGTGGCTACTAGAAGATCATCTATGTACTGTAACAGCCTCTTTTCTTCTTGTGGAGCTTCCTGGGACTCGGGGTCCTTGCAAGCTGTTCTCTAATCGGAGTGGAGAATTTTGAAGCCTTCAGGCACATGGACTGTGTGAGCTTGTGTTTGAATGCAAAAATGTTCTGGCTGGCTTCGTGGATAGGGAGGCAAAAGAAGGCATCTCTTAGGCCTAAAACAGTGAACCAGGTTAGCTCAGGTGTTAAACAAGTTAGTAAGGTCTATGGATTTGCTACCACAGGGTACAAATTCTGTGTTATGTTATTGACAGCCCTTAATCCAGTACTACCAGTTATTGGACTGATTCCTTCTTTACTTTCTTTTTGAGGATACTACTCAGTTCTCACTGGTTGTGTTCTTTCATTAAGCTTGATGGGGGAGCATCCCATGGGGGGGCATCATTCACTCTCCCTGGTGCAGCAGAGGCCTATACCCTTGAAAACACTTATTTATTTATTCTAATATCTCTTTACTAATGTCTTTCTTAATTTCAGTGTCTGTTAATATTGAGCCTAACATCTTTATATTATTTGCCTTCAGAGTAACTTTTCTCACTTGAGAATGTTTAGCAAATTGAACGAATTGTACAAAAGCTTTTAGGTACACATAGTACACATGTTACTTTAAAGGTTTGCAAAAGTATGCCTTCTCAGACTGGCCAGTTGTTCATTCTCCACAGTACAACATAAACATTCTCTACAGGTACTAAAGCTTTATTTAAAACTGAACACATGACCCTTGTGCTGACAAAAATTCTTCCCTTTTGGGAAGGTTACTTTTACCCCTCCTCCCTTACCTTGGGAGGAAGCTTTTACAAATCATATGTACTCATTTTGCGAACTGTGATTGCTTCGCATTTCAGCATGATAATCCTTGCCTGATTTCATACGTTGCTATCTTATGCTGCATGATGAACAACATGTTTGATTTGCTTTCTCTTTGCCTTGTTTTCTTTTTCAGGGGCCAAGACCAGAGAGCAGTCCGATCTCACAGTCTCTTTGTCATTCTGGGTGATTTCTTAAAACAAAAGACATTTCAGCATACAAAAACTATCTTATTTATCTTCCTATTATAAAACAGTACTAACAGCAATGAAGCACTATAAATCTTTTTATTTTCTGAGCTGCTCTTACTGGCAACCTCTTCCCAATGAGCCCCTCCCAAAAGGGGCTAATTTAGGAACTTGTTTGCTCTGGTCAGTTCTCATTATTTATTTCTCCTTGCCCTATCCCGCTTCCATTCAAACTTTTTTACAGACTTTCACAGTAGTTTCTCAGTTTTCTTCCTATACACACAGTTCCAGGTGGCAGGTATCAGATGTGATTCCCACACACAAGCTCTAAGGCCTTAGGTTCTGAATCCGCTTGACTAGAAACCTCTAATTTACGCTCAGGGCGTGTACCCTGACACTTATTGGAACAGCAAAACAGCAATACTAGTGTTTCTCATAAACACCACACTGCAATAATACCTGCACATCTAGCTTTTGCCCACAGGCCATTCCCGTGTTCTCTGGGGAGACAGGGCAGCCAGAGCTGTCCCTGTGCCCAGGGCGCAGCCACTGTCACCTCACACAGCCTGCTAGCCTCTTGATGTACCAAAGGCTCCCCGAAATTGCTCACAAAGGCAGGCTATTCTGTTTGTTACAGAGAACTTTAAATCTCTACAGCAGATTGTTTCCAGTAAAGACTTACTGCAGTACCAACTGAAGTTTCATAAATCTCATGTCTCATTAACTAATTCATCTCATTCACTTCTTCTATATAAACTCTGTTTTACAAAATATCAGTCTTTTCTAGTTCTCTTCTTGCACAATCTAATTAAGCGCTGTGTCTACTTACACTTGTTTTGCTGCTTTGCAAAAAGGCTGTGCTAGTCACAGCCGAAACTCTGATATGCTCACAGACACACGCACTCTCCCCCCCCCCTTTATCTCAAATTCACTAGAGCCAAGGCTTGAATTGCTGTGAGGGGGAGAATTCTTGGAATTCCTTTAACTCACTTTATCGAAGTTAAACATAAATCACCGTACTATAGTTCTCCTATGTAAAATGCTACTCTTGTTGCAACAAAATCTTAAAATCGCCACAAACACCACTATACAATCTGAGAATCAAATTACCACAATGTAGCGGAAGAAAATCACCACACAAAATCACTGGGAAAGGGCTTATTTCTCAAAGTGCTCACTTTTCTCAACACAACACAGCACACCATAATTCGGCATTTACTCAAATCAATTTTTCCTGGACACAATCAAAATAACAGCACACAGTCTAGAGATCAAGTCTAAACATCCAAGGCAAAGGAACTCTCTGAGCTCATACTCACGGTTAAAATGTACCAAATCTACACAAATCACTACATTCAAACACGATAAATACCATCACTGACATTTCTCCACTCGCTTCTCCACGGGGCACTTCTCTCCCTGCCCCCGCAGCTTGCTGCAGCAGGCGCCTCAGGCCTCACTCGGCTGCTTCAAACACGGGGAGTACTGACCCCCCCCCCCGCACTGTAGAGCACTGTAGATTTACTCTCTTTTATACACCATACACTTATCACCTGCACGATCACAAACACAGTGCACTGGCCACACACATTAACCATACAGCAACACAGTGTCCGGACATGACACACACACACGAACAAAACACACGGGCTCACCAGTTCTGCTCTATCAGAACTATGAATCCTCAATACACACATACACGGGTTCACCCGGCTTACCCCCAAAGCTGCTAGCGGTCTGCTCTATCAGAACGACGAACCCGGCCTCTAATACAGCTGCTCTATCAGCTGAACCCCGTCTCTAATACAGCTGCTCTATCAGCTGAACCCATGAACCCAGACGTCTCTGGGTGATTTACTCTCTTTCTCTCCTTCCTCCCCCCCTGGGGCCCCATAGTACATACCATCTTCCTCCGCAGGCCAGCGGGTCGTTGTCTGTCCTCGCAGGTGGCAAGTTGAGACAAGCGGAGCCCCACCAGGAAAAAATCCTGGGGCGCGCCATGGAGGTCCGTCTATCCCCCCTGCCCCCGCGGGGACAGAGAACTCCTGGCTGGCTCGCCAAAATGTTTTGCGGAGAAAAGAAGAAACCTCACAACTTGTAAAAGTTGTAAAGCCTAGTACGCTTTATTATAACGCGCGCTGGACGCAAGACTCCCCAAAAGGGCATGCGTACCCCTGAAGATTTCAGACTTCCTTTTATCTCCTTTCCAAATGCATATGCATACAGTTTCACAATAAGTTCATACATATTTGAGACAGAGTAGGTGAAGTGTCTGGGAGAGGTGAAGGGTCTGTGGAGCTAAAGCTGAAGGAGAGGCCGCGTTCCAGAGACAGCGAGGAGACAGAGAAAGAAAAACAGAAAAACCACGAGGTCAATCTGCCCCCGACCTAGGAATTCCTCCGATAAAGAAGAATTAGTGCTAAGTGTCATGCAAGATGAATATGTATGAACTTAATTTGAAACTGTATGCATATGCATTTGGAAGGGGGGATAAAAAGGGGACTCGGAGTCTCCAGGGGCACGCATGCCCTTTTGGGGAGTCTTGCGTCCGGCGCGCGTCGTAATAAAAGCATACCGGGCTTTACAACTTTTACAAGTTGTGAGGTTTCTTCTTTTCTCCGCAAATCATTTTGGCGAGCCAAGGCAGGAGTTCTCTGTCCCCGCGGGGGCAGGGGGGATAGACGGACCTCCATGGCGCGCCCCAGGTTTTTTTTCCTGGTGGGGCTCCGCTTGTCTCAACTTGCCACCTGCGAGGACAGACAACGACCCGCTGGCCTGCGGAGGAGAATACGGTATGTATGGGGCCCCAGGGGGGGGAGGAAGGAGAGAAAGGGAGTAAACCACCCAGAGACGTCTGGGTTCATGGGTTCAGCTGATAGAGCAGCTGTATTAGAGATGGGGTTCAGCTGACAGAGCAGCTGTATTAGAAACGGGGTTCAGCTGATAGAGCAGCTGTATTAGAGGCCGGGTTCGTCGTTCTGATGGAGCAGACCGCTAGCGGCTTTGGGGGTAAGCCGGGTGAACCCGTGTATGTGTGTATTGAGGATTCATAGTTCTGATGGAGCAGAACTGGTGAGCCCGTGTGTTTTGTTTGTGTGTGTGTGTCATGTCCGGACACTGTGTTGCTGTATGGTTAATGTGTGTGGCCAGTGCACTGTGTTTGTGATCATGCAGGTGATAAGTGTATGGTGTATAGAAGAGAGTAAATCTACAGTGCCCTACAGTGCGGGGATGGGTCAGTACTCCCCGTGTTTGAAGCAGCCGAGTGAGGCCAGAGGCGCCGCCTGCAGCAGGCTGCGGGGGCAGGGAGAGAAGTGCCCTGCGGAGAAGCGAGTGGAGTAATGTCAGTGATGGTATTTATCGTGTTTGAATGTAGTGATTTGTGTAGATTTGGTACATTTTAACCGTGAGTATGAGCTCAGAGAGTTCCTTTGCCTTGGATGTTTGGACTTGATCTCTAGACTGTGTGCTGTTATTTTGATTGTGTCCAGGAAAAATTGATTTGAGTAAATGCCGAATTAGGGTGTGCTGTGTTGTGTTGAGAAAAGTGAGCACTTTGAGAAATAAGCCCTTTCCCAGTGATTTTGTGTGGTGATTTTCTTCCGCTGCAGTGTGGTAATTTGATTCTCAGATTGTATAGTGGTGTTTGTGGAGATTTTAAGATTTTGTTGCAACAAGAGTAGCATTTTACATAAGAGAACTATAGTACGGTGATTTATGTTTAACTTCGATAAAGTGAGTTAAAGGAATTCCAAGAATTCTCCCCCTCATAGTAATTCAAGCCATGGCTCTAGTGAATTTGAGATAAGGGGGGGGGGGGGGGAGTGAGTGCGTGTGTAAGTAGACACAGTGCTTAATTAGATTGTGCAAGAAGAGAGCTAGAAAAGACTGATATTTTGTAAAACAGAGTTTATATAGAAGAGGTGAATGAGATGAATTAGTTAATGAGACTTATGAGATTTATGAGACTTCAGTTGGTACTGCAGTAAGTCTTTACTGGAAACAATCTGCTGTAGGGATTTAAGGTTCTCTGTAACAAACCGAATAGCCTGCCTTTGTGAGCAATTTCCGGGAGCCTTTGGTACATCAAGAGGCTAGCAGGCTGTGTGAGGTGACAGTGGCTGCGCCCTGGGCACAGGGACAGCTCTGGCTGCCCTGTCTCCCCAGGGAACACGGGAATGGCCTGTGGGCAAAAGCTGGATGTGCAGGTATTATTGCAGTGCGGTGTTTATGAGAAACACTGGTATTGCTGTTTTGCTGTTCCAATAAGTGTCAGGGTACACGCCCCGAGTGTAAATTAAAGGTTTCTGGTCAAGCGGATTCAGAACCTAAGGTCTTAGAGCTTGTGTGTGGGAATCACATCTGATACCTGCCACCTGGAGCTATGTGTATAGGAGGAAAACTGAGAAACTACTGTGAAGGTCTGTAAAAAGGTCCAAATGGAAGCGAGATAGGGCAAGGAGAAATAAATAATGAGAACTGACCAGAGCAAACAGGTTCCTAAATTAGCCCCTTTTGGGAGGGGCTCGCTGGGAGGAGGTTGCCAGTAAGAGCAGCTCAGAAAATAAAAAGATTTATAGTGCTTCATTGCTGTTAGTACTGTTTTATAATAGGAAGATAAATGGGATAGTTTTTGTATGCTGAAATGTCTTTTGTTTTAAGAAATCACCCAGAATGACAAAGAGACTGTGAGATCAGACCGCTCTCTGGTCTTGGCCCTTGAAAAGGAAAACAAGGCAAAGAGAAAGCAAGCAAATCAAACATGTTGTTCAGCATGCAGCATAAGATAGCAACGTATGAAATCAGGCAAGGATTATCACGCTGAAATGCGAAGCAATCACAGTTCGCAAAATGAGTACATATGATTTGTAAAGGCTTCCTCCCAAGGTAAGGGAGGAGGGGTAAAGGTAACCTTCCCAAAAGGGAAGAATTTTTGTCAGCACAAGGGTTATGTGTTCAGTTTTAAATAAAGCTTTAGTACCTGTGGAGAATGTTTATGTTGTAGTGTGGGGAATAAACAACTGGCCAGTCTGAAAAGGCATAGTTTTGCAAACCTTTCAAGTAACATGTGTACTAGGTGTACCTAAAAGCTTTTGTACAATTTGCTCAATTTGCTAAACATTCTCAAATGAGAAGGGTTGCTCTGGAGGCAAATAATATAAAGATGTTAGGCTTAATATTAACAGACACTGAAATTAAGAAAGACATTAGTAAGGAGATATTAGAATAAGTAAATAAGTGTTTTCAAGGGTATGGGCCTCTGCTGCACCAGGGAGAGTGAAAGATGCTCCCCCATGGGATGCTCCCCCATCAAGCTTAATGAAAGAACACAACCAGTGAGAACTGAGTAGTACCCTCAAAAGGAAGGTAAGGAAGGAATCAGTCCAATAACTGGTAGTACTGGATTAAGGGCTGTCAATAAGATAACACAGAATTTGTACCCTGTGGTAGCAAATCCATAGACCTTACTAACCTTTTTTAACACCTGAGCTAACCTGGTTCACTGTTTTAGGCCTAAGAGATGCCTTCTTTTGCCTCCCTATCCACGAAGCCAGCCAGAACATTTTTGCATTCAAACACAAGCTCACATAGTCCATGTGCCTGGAGGCTTCAAAATTCTCCACTCCGAGTGGAGAACAGCTTGCAAAGACCCAGAGTCCCAGGAAGCTCCACAAGAGGAAAGGAGGCTGTTGCAGTACATGGACGATCTTCTAGTAGCCACTCAGACGAGGGAAGCGAGAGAAGCCTGGACGGTAAGCCTTTTGAATTTCCTAGGACTCCAAGGATGCAGAGTCTCAAAGAAAAAGGCACAGGTAGTGAAACAGAAGGTAATCTCCAGACCCCTCTATGCTCTTATTGCCAATGGGAACTGAGATCTCCAGTGGACAAGAGACACCACACGGGCCTTTCGCCAGCTAGAGAGTCCCCTCATGTCGGCTCCAGCTTTGAAACTTCCAGATGTAAGTAAAGCATTCTCTCTCTATTTTTCCATGCAAGGAATTGCCCTGGGAATATTGGCTCGAGACTTGGGTCCATACCGGAGGGCAGTTGCTTACCTCTCTAAGCAACTAGATGCAACAGCCAAAGGATGGCCAGGTTGCCTCAGAGCTGTAGCAGCAGTTGTGCTGAACATTCAAGAGGCACACAAGTTTATCCTGGGACAAAAATGACTGTGCTAGTGTCCCACACAGTGTCCGCAGTACTGGAAGTAAAGGGTGGCCACTGGCTTTTCACCAGAGAGGTTTCTGAAATACCAGGCCATCATGGTAGAGCAAGATGATGGAGAGATAGTGGTGACTAATATTGTCAACCCAGCTTCTTTTCTCAGTGGAATCAAGGAGAAGCAGTACACCATGATTACCTAGAGACCACTGAAGCTACCTACTCCAGCCGCCCAGACTTAAAGGACACTCCTCCGGATGATGCAGAGACCTGGTTCACTGACAAGAAAGCGACATTGCAAAGTTCACAGTGACTACCTGCAGAGAGGTAATAGAGTGTGGACCCTTACCAACAGGTACCTCTGCACAGGATGCTGAGATAAATGCATGGACCCATGCCTTAGAAACAGCAAAAGGCATTCAGAGTTTTGCATGCACATGGAGCTATCTGGAAGGAGAGGGGACTGCTGACCTCACAGGGAAAGAAGAGACAATCCAGCTGCTGGAAGCAGTTCAGTTACCTGAAAAGGCATATTAAGGCACACCAGAGAGTGAGCTTAAAATTGGAGGAAAGAAATGAGCTGGCGGATGGAGAGGCAAAGAAAGCAGCAAAGGGTGAGGTACAGATTTTCCTCGAAGGTAAGCCATAATACAATAATACTAATCAAAAGAGACGTACAACTGCAAGGGGTGGGCTACCATTGAAAGAGAGCTAGTAATCCCTTCCCATTTTCGTGGTTACTAGTGAAGGAAGGGCACTAGAAAACACACTAGGGCCTAATTACTTAAAGCCTTTTATAGAGTGTGGCTCCTTTCTCAAAATGACCAAGGCTGCGAGTGATACAGAGTGCACTGGAATGAAGTGTTGACTTTGGAGTAGTAATTCCCACAGGCTTTCTAGAACACACACATCTGATTGAAAGGACTGTTGTATCATTGTCAGGAATCTATATGCCACTATCACTCAGGTGAGCTGATAATATGATCCTTGCCTCCAGACTAACCTCAAAATACCCCCGGGCCAAAACTTGGTCAGACTGGGAGAGGCCATGGGCGTGTATAGCAGTGGCAAATCAACTTTTCAGAACTCCCAAGGAAAGGGGGGTATCAGTATTTACTGGTATTAATAGATACATTTTCAGGGTGGCCAGAAACATTCCCCACAGAACTGTCAAAGCTCAAGAGGTGACCAGATCATTTTTACAAGAGATAATACCACGCTTCAGAGTTCCAGCCACAATATCCTCAGATAAAGAATCACCTTTCATTTCCAAAATAGTGCAACAGATTAGAAGCCATCTGGGCATAGATTAAGAACTTCACACCCCATACTGCCCCCAATCAAGCGGCCAGGGGGAGAGAATGAATCATTTAATTAAGCAGCAAATCATAAGACTGGGGCAAGAAGCTCTTCCACTAGCACTATTGCAAATTCAAACTAAACCGTTTGAGCTAAAGGAATGCTGAATCCTTTTGGAATGCCTTATAGAAGACAATAGAATACAAGGGGAATGTCCAGAATGTCCACTTACATGGTGGCATTAAGCGAACAGCTCAGAGTAATTGAGAAACTTGTGGCTGGAACTCGGAGCAGGGAGTTGGATAGCCTGGGGTTGATGTATATGTTAAGTCTCTTACAGAGAAGACTTCGGAACCACAGTGGGAGAGACCACTGCAAGTACCTCTCACCACCTTCACTGCAATCAAAATCAAGGAGCAGAATGCTGGATCCATCACTCTCGGGTGAAGAAGGCCCAGAAGCCCCTTCAGGAGTGACACCAGGAGACAATGAACTGAGACTAAAACTTATTCGGGCAAAATGAGTATATTGCGGTCGGGAGTAGCTCATACTTTAGTGTACAGAATTGTTTTGTATGGAATTATAACTGAAGTTTTAGAACTAGAGAGTACCTCCACCCAAAGCAATACTGAATGGCCTTGGTCCCTGGCATTTAATCAGTATACTGGATCCATAGGAAAACCTTCTGAGATAAAGAAGGTTTATATTAAACATATCTACTGTAGTAATCCACCAGAATCAAGTATGTGAGCAGTAAGAATAGCAAGAACAGGAGCTGTAAACACTTCAAGGAATCTGAAGAGAAGAAATCAAAGTAAAGTGCTTAGTCATCAATAGAATGGCTTATGAGAGACCAGATGTAATTAGTGTCTGAACCTCCCCTGGTGTATATGAGCACCAGGAAGTCTGTGATGACCTAAGTGAATCAGACTGTTGGTGTAATTTCACCCTGACACAGCCTGTAGAAGTGACCTGCCTTTGAGCTCAAGTTACTGTCAGATTTTCATTTGAATTCAAAGTGGACACTGCACTTTTTACCACAGTGGGGCCTTATTTTGAGCATCACTTTTGTGCTGTTTCAAATAGCAGAAACCTGATCCCAGTTTCTTCTGAGGCACTGCAATGAATTTAGGCTTTTCTCTCAAGATTTCCCCTCCATTATCTTCTGCCCTGAACACAGTCCACAGCTTGATCTTAGCTAAGGGCAAGGTGGGTGACCAGGAGAGACATTCCTGCTTGCCACACATCTGAGAAATCAGGTGCTTTGGAGGGAGAGAGAGGGATTAGATTCCCTGAAGTCTCTACATTTCAGAACAAACATCTGTCTCAAGTATGACCTAAACCTCTGTAAGATACACTTGTGAAGTGTGTCTGAATTTGTAGTAAGAGCCCAGCACATCCCTCTGGCAGGGAGGGATGGTCATGAACAGAAAGCAGTTCCTGTTCCCCATAACAAACATCTAACTGGCATATTAGGGACAAGATTAGGAGTTTTAAATGGAATTGATTCAGAAATACTGATGAATAAACTGGCTGCTGCAGCAGGTAACCTAACAAAATTGAAGCAGCCTTTATAATAATCTCTACTGGCATTAGGAACTAGCCAGTGACAGATTTCAAAAGTACTGCCAAAGTAAAGAAGTATGAACAGGCCGGGGACCAAGACCACAAATTGATAGTAGAAGCACTTAGTATAGTTCAAGATAATGTGTCTTTAGCTTTCAGTTGTATACAAGCACAGTTATGGATACAAGCAACAGCAGCTCTGATCATATAGGAAAGGGGTGAAGGTAATTTTCCGGCTGAAATTCAGAAAATTGAATGGGATAATGCAATTGATTTTGAAAAGAAGTTTTAATCCTGGTGGATTATGGTGAATTTCACCTATGATCCTATTTCTAATGTGGCCACTGCCTTTGTGCTTACCATATGTAATGCCACTGTTAATGTTATCCATCCCATCATTGCCCTAAGATTAAACCATGAAGAAACAACACTCTATCCTTCAGAACACAGAGTGTGGGCACGAAAAGATGAATGAAAAGTGGCAGATAGTGAACTTAGAATCCTGCATTACTAGAGAACAAATGGGATTCATTTGCGAAAGCAATACTGCTAAATGCCCAGGATGTGTTTGGACACTGAACAGAGTATTTGTCACTTTGAAATTCATCCAGTCACTGACCAGAAAACTGTGCTCGTATATACTGGAAAAGGGTGTATGTTTGAGAACTGCTTGTGCTGCTGTACAAATTGATAGCAATGATGTTATTCTGTCTAGTGGAAACCATTCTAATCTCTGTATTTGTATTTGTAATTTTGCTAAGATTATTGGGTGTGGTTTTTCGTATTTGGTACCAGTAACATCCCACCAGCTGATTACAACCAATTACACAATGTATCACAGACTACCACCTACCCCTATCGGGGCGAACCTTACAGTGGTAAAACAATTAATTAAGCACCAAGACCTGTTAGAAGTCTTGAAAGAAATCCGAGAAAGTGGAAAGAAAACATTAATTACCATCCAACATGATACAAAGGAAATAACCAGAGTCCTACAAAGAATAAAATACGGATAATCACTGGTGAGATGTGATCTTTGGATGGTCACCAACTGCGAATGGAGTCCTGAATAAGTTGTGTCACCCCATTGTAGTTTTACTGATATTAGTTGGGATAAGCTTAGGATTGTCTATTATATTGTTAATTTGGAATTGTAGGATGCTACAACGAATAGCTGTACTAACCACTTTGTCGAATGTACATGGTAAAGCGCTAAAAGACACTTATTGTCGTGGAAATTTTCCTTAAGTAAAAGAATTTACTTATTTCCTAGGAAAGGGGGGAATGAGACAGAGTAGGTGAAGTGTCTGGGAGAGGTGAAGGGTCTGTGGAGCTAAAGCTGAAGGAGAGGCCGCGTTCCAGAGACAGCGAGGAGACAGAGAAAGAAAAACAGAAAAACCACGAGGTCAATCTGCCCCCGACCTAGGAATTCCTCCGATAAAGAAGAATTAGTGCTAAGTGTCATGCAAGATGAATATGTATGAACTTAATTTGAAACTGTATGCATATGCATTTGGAAGGGGGGATAAAAAGGGGACTCGGAGTCTCCAGGGGCACGCATGCCCTTTTGGGGAGTCTTGCGTCCGGCGCGCGTCGTAATAAAAGCATACCGGGCTTTACAACTTTTACAAGTTGTGAGGTTTCTTCTTTTCTCCGCAAAACATATTCATCTTGCATGACACTTAGCACTAATTCTTCTTTATCAGAAGAATTCCTAAGTCGGAAGCAGATTGACCTCGTAGTTTTTCTGTTTTTCTTTCTCTGTCTCCTTGCTGTCTCTAGAACGCAGCCTCTCCTTCAGCTTTAGCTCCACAGACTCTTCACTTCTCTCAGACACTTCACCTAGTTCAAGATGGATCCTTACTCTGTCTCATTCGGTGCTGTTGTATGGGATGCCATGTACCAAGGCGATGTTCCATTTCGAGACGAATGCTTGGACCGTCTTTGAGATGAAGTTTGAGCCGTTGTCTGTTTTGATTTGTTTTGGAACTCCAAGCCATGCCATGGCTGTTAGCCAATGTTGGATGGTCGCTTTGGAATCGGTCTTGAGATGCTGTATGGCCACAATCATACCGCTGTATGTATCTACGGTAACTGCAAGCCACGCTAGGGGACTCAACAGCTGGCATTGTGTAAAGTCTGTTTGCCATATTTCTGAGGCTTTGAGGCCTCTGCGGTTGACGCCACTCGACCACAGCGGCGACTTCTGGCAGTGGGGGCACGTGGTGACAGTGTGCTTTGCGTCCGTGGTGGAAATCCCACACTTTTTCGCAAGCGCTTTAGCTCCGATATGAAGGGATTAGTGCAACTGACAAGCTTATTTCAGTGTCCATACGCCTTTTGCGGCGGCGTCAGCCTTGTCGTCACCAATTTGGTAGAATCCTTTGATCGGGTCATGGCTGTTGACGTGGATAACTGATATGGTGCCTTTCCGTGAATAGAGTGCTTCCTCCAGCATCGTTGCCACTGTGGACACTGACAGACCTGGTCTGGACATGGCTAGGCAGAGCTTGGCCACAAATATGGAGTTAGTCACAATGTTAAGGTGTTCTTCTGGGAACAGTCCGCACGCTAGCACTACAGCTGCTGCTTCAAGCTGTTGGACCGAAAGCGTGGGGTCGGTTGTCTTGACACATTGCCACTGTTCTCCTGACTGCCATACTGCTGCTGCGGTGGAGGTCTGCGATGATGCGTCCATGAAGATGGTTGGTCCTGCCTGCGGTCGGTCGATTACCTTTGGTGGGAGGTCGATGCCGATGACCGTGAGCAGCCGAGTCCAAGGGGGTTTTGCCGTGTAGCGAATCTCTCCTCCAAAGCCTGCAAGGGCCATGGCTAGATATTCAGATATTGTTGTTGACTGCGTGGAGAGCTGTTTGCGGAAGGGCAAGTATATCTTGGAAGGTTCGATGCCCAGATGTCTTAGGGCGAGTTTCCTGCCTTTCATGATGAGGCTGCTGAGGCACTCGGCTCCCAGGGAAAAGGCACGTGACGGTTTCCCCAAGACCACCCATAGAATCGGTTGGGCTTTGTCGGGGAGTCCTTGGGCTAAGGCTCCCACTCCCCCCTTTTTTGTAAAGTGGACATACAGATCGACTGGAGCACTTGAATCCCATCTGGTGAGCACGCTCTCTGATATCTGACGTTTGATGAAGTTGAGCGAGCTTATCGCTTCCAGTGTAAGGGTTTTCTGCTCCCATGGGTTCTTTCCTTTCAAGAGGTCATTTAGAGGGTCCATGACCTCGGGAGGAATCAGGACGATGTTGCGGAGCCACTGTAAGGACCCTACCAGCTATTGCACGTCGTGGAGTGTCTTGATGTCTCGGTGGATTTTCATCTGGGGAGGAGTTATATTGGAGCTTGTGATTCCCACTCCTAGGAAGGTCACACACGGTCCCTTTTTTTTTTTTCGCACTCGCTATCTCGAAGCCATTTGTCTTTAAGGTCTCTGAGGTGGTTGATAGCAGCTGGTCTACTTGTCTCGTTGATGGCATGGCGATCAGGATGTCGTCCATGTACTGCATGATGGTCACAGTCAAATTGCTCTGCCGGACTGGTGCTAGCGCTCGGTCCACTGTGATCTGGCAGATGGTGGGGGAGTTGACCATTCCTTGGGGTAACATTCTCCACTGGAAGCGTAGGTTGGGCCGCTGGCTGTTCGGAAAGACGATGGAAAAGGCGAACCACTTCTTGTCGTCTTCGTGCAGGGGAATAGAAAAGAAGCAGTCTTTGATGTCGAGCACTGCACAGGGTTGTCCTCTCGGTATCATCAAGTTCATGGGCAGCAAAGTTTGTACGGGGCCCGTAGGCTGGATTCTCTTGTTCACTTCCCACAGGTCGTGCAGGAGACGAAAGCCTTCACCAGACCGTTTAGGTATTACGAAGATCGGGGTGTTCTATGGGCTGGTGGAGGGTTCTATATGATTCTTGTGTAACTCACGGCCAACTAGCTCAAGGAGAGCAGTCATTCGAGGCTTGGATAAGGGCCACAGCTCGATCCACAACGGATCGACTGATTTCCAAGTTAGCTTGATGGGCAATGGCGGGTATGCGACAGTGGCCCTTAGAATAAATTTGTCACCCTAACATCCAGCAGGGCTAGGACATTCTTCCCCAACAAGGGTGGGCAATCCGACATAACACATGTAGTGAGGGTGATAGTTCTTCCTGGTCCTCTCTCGGTGCAGAGGTTTATTGCTACTGGTTGGGTGCTTTTGTGGGCTCGGGACAGCCCTCCATCTCCGCCCACCATGGGGGCTTCTTCCAGCTTTCATGGTAGAGGCCAGTGTATGTCTGGGATGACGGTGACATCTGATCCTGTGCCCACCCAAAAGGGAAGGCAGATAGACGAGTCGTTGGAGCTGTTGTGGAGACGACACACTGCCCACACGATCAGTGGGTGCTTGCCCACCTTCGCGGCGAAGGCCACCCATGGGTTTCGTTCCCATGCTTTCATGGTCAAAGTCACCCAGGGACCTCGCCCCCAGGGAGCTGTTCTTGGTATTCCTGAGGTGCAGATGGGTTTGACTGAGCCATTGGTTGGGCGACGAAGTTGGTCATTTCTTGAGGGGGTAGTGGGCATGGAAGCCCTGTGCCCCATTGAAGGTTGCTGTAGCTGGGCCGCTTCATGTTCCAGGTGGGAGGAGGTTGAATACGGCCTGGCTGCCCCCTCCCCATCCCGTTTCCCTGAGGCTTGGATCTGCATTCCTTAGCTACATGCCCGTTCCTTCCACAAGCCCAGCACGGTCCCCTAAGCTTCCCCTGGCGTGGTGGAGCATCTGCTGGTGGGCGTCCTGACTGGGGGCAGTTTACTGCCATGTGGCCTGCCTGGCCACACTTACAGCATGCCATCACACTGGTTATTGCAGTGTGAACTGCTGCTTGGATGGCAGCTAGGTGTTCTTCCTTTGCAACAAGTCTGATCATGGCAGCAACATTGGATCCAGGTGGCAGTGATCTTAAAATGTCCTTGGTGGCTGAGTTGCATTGCTGGCGTAGGCATACTGCCAGCACTGGACCCTTCGCCTCTGAGGGTAATGCAGAGGAATCTAATGCTACCTGGAGGCGGTCCACAAACTGAGTGAAGCTCTCACTCTCACTCTGCTTTATAGTGGATCATGGCGATGGTCTGGCTATTACTTTGGAAGCAACACGGACGTCTTGTCGGGCAGCACGGGTTGTTGTTATAACCTCATGGGCCAGCAGGCCCTCAGCCTGCGCCTGTGGGGTGATCATAGTGGGGTCTGTGCCCATTATCCTCTGCATGCTGGAGCTGTGCAGTGGATGTTCTGCCCCTGTTACTAAGGCTAGCTGCTTTACACAATTGTCCTGTGGTAGATAGGGACAGGCGATCGGAAGATCACGCGATGTGACGGAAAGGCAGGACTCCTTTTTCCCCTAATCCCTAAAGATAAGAGATCACTCTAGGAATGTAACTAGGAATGCAGCCCCCCTAACGATAGTAGTGCTAGTAACTTTCCACTCCTGGTAAGTTTCCACTCCTTACTAACCATAGATGGTACTGCAGACCCCTCTGACGTAGAGAGACCCCTTAGACTATAAACCCCCACGAGATGAGAAAATAAAGGCCTTTGACCGTCCACCACATTGGTGTCTGCGTGCTTCTCTGGCCTGAGCGACCCTGAAGAGTTGGGTCGCCGTGCTGCTCTTCGAAACAAGGTTGCCTTGCCTTATATCAGAAGGCAACAACTGATGCCGAAAACCCGGGAGCTGATCAGCGCCTGGGGTTCGGGGATTTCGCCTGGACAGGGGACCGGCGGCTGCACAGCTGGCCTAGTGCAGCGGGGGGGACGCCCCCTGACCCTCGTGGACCATGGAAGCCACAGCGAAGGTCGTAAGTCAGGCTCATGAGCAATGGGGAACTAAATGTGACCTCAGGAATTTTAATCTTGCTATTGCAAGGCTCCTAGAGCTGGGGACGATTGAACGTCTGGTAGATATATTATATTCAGAAGTGTGGAAGAAATGCACTTCCGCCCTAGCGGAGGACACTAAGTCCTCAGGCAGTGGTAAAAGCCTCAAAGTGTGGGGGAAAGTAGAAGAGGCCCTACGCAAGGTGTTAGAAGAACAGGAGACGTGGAAAGCCGGGCGTACATGTTTATTAGCTACACCAAAGCTGGGGGTGGGGGCTGCGATGCAAACCACTTCTGAGAGGGATCTGACTGAAAGTGGGACGGCGCGGGGGCCGAGCGCATTCCACCCCTCCCCGAGCCCAGACCCCCCGGAGCCCCCAGGGGTCCCCCCGGAACACCCAGGGGACCCTCCGACCCTCCCGAGGAGCCCGCCAGGTCCTGGCCCCCCCGTGGAACCTTCCGAGAGGTCCGCGGTTTCTCTACCCGACCCTTCCCCGCTGGTCGCCGATCCGGCGCAGGAGGCAAAGCAGCGCTCGCGGTCCTTTTGGGGAGATCTCGCTGCCGCTGCACCCGGCAAAACATGGCGCCAGCGACCCAGGGGAGGGGCGGGGCATGCAAGTCCGCAGCGGGATAACCCCAGAGGCGCGAGTAGCGGCAGATGCGCATGCGCGGGAGATCCACACGGAGCGCACGCTCCATCTAGAGAAGCGGGTCCCGGCAAGCACGCATGCGCGGGGGAGCGACAAAGAGCGCATATTTGCTCAAGAGCCATGCCCAATGCTAATACCATATAAGGGAGAGACGCTTCCCTCCAGGAGGCAGGGCAAGCCCAGGGGGCAGGAGCAGCACCACCCCCCAAGGGAGGAGCGGGGTCGAAGGCACACAAAACGGCACGGAGCGCCGGAAATGTACCGGCAGTCAACTTCTGGCTCAGAGTCAAGTAACAGCTGCTCAGACAGCTCAAAAGAGCTGAGTGAGCCTGGCTGGGACTCGAAAGCCTAGAGAGCAGAGTTATTGCGGTTTCAAGTGAAACCGAATAAAGCTTTAAGCAATATCGGGAAACAATCGCAACACAAACTCACCGATTGGGGGAAAATAAAAATAGCTTGTGCGGACTGGGCACCGGCAGCCACAATACACGCTTTCCCGGTGAGGGTCACCGGAGTGCAGGGAAACCATCAAAGGTCATATACCCCAGTTAACCCAAAAGATGTGCGAGCGATTGTCAAAGCGATTTCAGAAAAAGGGATCAGCTCAGCTGTAGTATCCACTCTTGTGGATGGCCTTTTTAGCAATGCTGATCTGCTCCCTTTTCATATTACGTAAATAAGCCGCATGCTTTTTGATGGGGCGGGGCTGATTGTATTTAGGCAGGAGTGGCAGGACGACGGCGTTAGCCCAGGCTTCTGGGGAAGGGCAGCAACTCAGCGAGCTGTCCCCAGCCAGCACAGCTTTCCCTGGCAGCACCCCCACTCCAAGCACGCCCAAGAAGGATCTGTTGGAGCTGCGGGAAGACACCTCACTAGGGACTGTAGATCCTGGCCCCGGGGAAACAGGAGAGGGAGGGGGCAGCTGGGCCGTATCCAGCCTCCTCCCACCTGGAACATGCAGCGGCCCAGCTACAGCAACCCCCAGTGGGGCAGGGGACCCCTATACCCCATGCCCCCTGAGGGAGCAGTCAGTTTCGCACCCCCGCCAGCGGTACTTGCGCACCCCCCACCGCCACAAGCCGTTGCCACAGGACCAGCAGGGGATGCCCCAGAGCGGGACCCCTGGGTGGCCCTGGCCATGAAAATAGGGAAGGAACTCTTGATGGTGTGGGGGACATGCTGCCTTTATGGCAGTCAGGACCCACACGTCATAGGGCTTCAGTTTTGGGCGGACACAGGATCAGACTGCACTATTTTTCCCCAAGCGCATTGGCCCAGACATTGGCAATTCAAAGAAGTCCCTCCAGTGAACAGAGTAGGAGGGCAGTCCCGGGCGTGGAAAAACACCCAGCTGGTGGCTAAAAAACTTCACATGAAAAAGGGACCAGAACAGACAGTACCAGTCCAATGGGTGGTCCTCGGAAGCCCTGCTCATGCATTTTCCCCAGGAATCGAATGCATCACTAACCTCATCATGAAAAGCAGGAAATTCACCTTGAAACACCTAGGAACCGAGCCGACAAGCATCCACCTTCCTTTCCGCAAGCAGCCGACCAAGGAGTCAACCACAATATCGGAGCACCTAGCCCTTGCTCTCACTGGCTTCGGAGGAGAAATCTCCTACTCCTCCAGACCACCCTGGACTCAGCTGCTGACCATTGTCGACATGGACATGCTGCCAAAGGTCATGGACCGACCGCAGCCAGGACCAACGGTCTTCACAGACGCTTCCTCCACGACCTCAACTGCAACAGCAGTGTGGCAGGTAGGAGAACAATGGCATTGCATCAAAGCATGTGACCCCACACTGTCAGTGCAACAACTGGAGGCAGCAGCAGTGGTCTTGGAGTGCGGACTCTTCCAAGAAGAACACCTCAACATTGTAACTGACTCTATATTCATGGCAAGGCTCTGCCTAGCCATGGCAGGACCATGTGTGTCAACATGTGCAGCAGCCCTAATGCTGGAAGAAGCACTCTCCTCGCAACAGGGCACCGTGTCAGTCATTCATATCAACAGCCACAACTCAGTCAAAGGTTACTTCCAGACCGGCAACGACAAAGCGGACGCCGCAGCAAAAGGCGTATGGACGTTGCAGGAAGCTCATCAACTGCACGAGTCACTCCACATCGGAGCCAAAGCACTGGCGAAGGGATGCGAAATCTCGACAGCAGACGCAAAACATGTGGTAGCCACCTGCCCTCATTGCCAGAAGTCACTCCTACGGACCTGTGGGGTCAACCTGAGAGGTCTCAAGCGTTCAGAGATCTGGCAGTCGGACTTCACCTGGTGTCAACTGCTGAAGCCCTGAGCATGGCTTGTAGTGACAGTGGACACTTATAGCGGAACGATCATAGCCACACAGCACCACAAAACAAACTCCAAGGCCACAATTCAGCACTGGCTGACAGCCATGGCTTGGCTTGGTATCTCCAAGCAGATCAAAACTGACAACGGTTCCAATTTCACCTCCAAACCAGTGCAAGAATTCACCTCAAAATGGGGCATCACATTAGTGCAAGGTATCCCGTATAACAGTACCGGGCAGGCCATAGTTGAGAGAGCAAATCAGACCCTGAAAATCAAGCTAGAAGTGTTGGCGAAAGCAGAGGGCTTTGCCAATTCCATTCCCCCAGGAGATCAGGCGCGTATACTGGCAACCGCTTTGCTAGCACTGAATCAATTCCCTAGGGGAGATAAAAAAAACAGTCCCGTTAAAAACACTGGGCCACCCTAGCGCTAGAGGAGGGCCCGCAGGTGGTAATTAGAAACGAGCTAGGCAAATGGGAACAGGGCTGGAGGCTGATGCTCACGGGACAAGGGAGCGCAGCTGTCAAAAAGGATGGCAAAATTAGGTGGTGTCCACTTAAGTCAATCAAGCCCGACCTTCACAACGAGCAGAATGAGACTGATGAGAGTTGCGAGTTTCTGTTTACAGGACATGCTCGTGGGACGTCCTCGTGACGCGTACATCCCCGTTCCAGAGGAAAGTGACAGACCACCAAGCCGCCAGGCAGCGCCCGAGAGACCCGCACGGGTGAGACCCAAGCATCAACGGTGTTTCTGTGTGATTTTGCAGTTGGGGCTTGTCGCCAGAGGGCAAGCCAGCCCAGACCACTACCTCCATCGGCCATTCAGGTGGGTCATGCGACACCTTAGTAGTGACAAGGTGCTCAAAGAAATCACCACACCGAACACCCCATGCTTCGTGCTCCGCATTACCGACCTGTTTCCAGGACAACCAAAGGTAGACCCCTATTCCCCACACACCACACACATGTACCTATCCTACTGGTGCCCAGCTTCAAACCCAGAAAAAAGCTACTGCAATCACCCAGGGTGGGGATATTGTGGGCACTGGGGCTGCGAAACCATTGTTACAGATGCCAGACCGTCGGGGTCTGGGTGAGATCCACAAGAGCCCAACAAATTCTTACAGTTCACCTGGGCACCCACTGGCTGCAAAACACCCGTCTTCCTCCAGGGAAGCTTCTATCGAAACCTCCATAAAATCCCTAAAATTCGGAAATGCACCGGCTATAACATGACGGTTTTGCAGCCAGATCACCCTAGTTGGGCCATAGGCAGAACGTGGACAGTAGTCCTTCAAGGGTCGAAAGACAGGGTGAATGTGCGAATTATCAGGCTCCAACCATTGGCACCCCGAGCGGTCGGACCCAACAAAGTGATTAAAAGCGCGCAGAAAGGGAAAAACATGACCTTCCCCAAAGCCTTGCCCACAAAGGTCACCAATATCCTGACCGGCCACGCGGAAGCCTCTCAGATAGGCCACTCAGCCGGGTCGGACATAGACCCAATCCTTCGTATGTTAGAGGCTACCTTTCTATCCCTGAACGAATCCAACCCTAACCTAACCGAATCCTGCTGGCTTTGTTACGATGTTAAACCCCCCTTTTACGAAGGAGTCACTTTAAACACTCCCTTCAGTTACTCCCCAGCCGATGCCCCTCACCAGTGCAGATGGGAAACCCCTCGGAAAGGAATCACCCTGAGCCAGGTCACAGGCCAGGGCAGATGCTTTGGCAATGCAACCCTAGCTAGGCGGAAAGGCAACGTCTGCACCAAAGTTGTCAAGCCTAACAGGAAAAACAGTAAGTGGGTAGTCCCATCCGCACCTGGGATGTGGGTTTGCCAGCGATCTGGAGTGAGTCCCTGTGTGTTCCTTGCCAAATTCAATGACTCTAACGACTTTTGTGTCCAAGTTCTGATTGTTCCTAGGGTCCTGTACCACTCAGATGAAGAAGTGTACCACCTTTTTGAGAAACCCAGCCGGCTCCACAAAAGAGAAATAATAACAGGTGTAACTATCGCAATGCTGCTCGGCCTGGGAGCAGCAGGAACGGCCACGGGCGTCTCAGCCCTAGCGACCCAGCACCAAGGACTGTCCCAGCTGCAAACGACCATCGATGAGGACCTGAAAAGGATTGAGAAATCCATTTCCTTCCTAGAGAAGTCAGTCTCCTCACTCTCAGAAGTGGTCTTGCAGAACAGGCGAGGACTGGACCTCCTGTTCATGCAGCAAGGAGGCCTGTGTGCCGCCTTGAAAGAGTAATGCTGCTTCCACGCGGACCACACGGGAGTCGTAAGAGACTCCATGGCGGAATCCGAAACAGACTGGCTCAGGGACAGAAAGACAGGGAAGCCCAACAGGGTTGGTTCGAGTCCGGGTTCAATCAATCACCATGGTTAACCACCCTAATTTCTTCCCTAATAGGTCCATTGGCAATGCTACTTCTAGCTGTTACCTTCGGACTATGCCTGCTGAACAAACTAGTCTCTTTCGTTCAGACCCACCTAGAACGGGCCAACATCCTGTTCATAGGCCGGCAACAAATGCTGTGAATTCAACCAGGGAACACTGCCAGTCACCAGATTTCTAAACTTGCCTGGCAAAAACTTACTCAGGTTTACCAAACCCCTTTCCCTTGTCAAATTACAACCTTATACCTCATTTCAGTGTCTATGTATATGACTACCTCATTCATTTGTGAAAAAGGGGGGGGGGAGATGTGGTAGATAGGGACAGGCGATCGGAAGATCACGCGATGTGACAGAAAGGCAGGACTCCTTTTCCCTCTAATACCTAAAGATAAGAGATCACTCTAGGAATTTAACTAGGAATGTAGCCCCCCTAACGATAGTAGTGCTAGTAACTTTCCACTCCTGGTAAGTTTCCACTCCTTACTAACCATAGATGGTACTGCAGACCCCTCTGACGTAGAGAGACCCCTTGTTTTGCGGACAAAAGAAGAAATCTCACAATTTTATAAAAGTTGTAAAGCTCGGTATGTTTATTTACGCATTGGGAGAAAATTCTCCTCAAAAGGCATGCATACCCCTGGAGACTTCAGACCTCCTTTTATCCCCCTTCCAAATGCATATGCATACAGTTTCACAATAAGTTCATACATATTCATCCCGCATGACATTTAGCACCAGTTCTTCTTTATCAAAGGAATTTCTAGGTCGGGGCAAATTGACCTCGTGGTCTTTTCTGTTTTTCTTTCTCTGTCTCCTTGCTGTCTCGGCATACGAGTTTTTCCTTCAGCTTTGGCCTCACAGACTTTTCACCGTTGTTAGACACTTCACCTAATTAAGGATGGATCCCTACTCTGTCTCACCCTTAGACTATAAAACCCCACGAGATGAGATAATAAAGGCCTTTGACCATCCACCACATTGGTGTCTGCGTGCTTCTCTGGCCCAAGCGACCCTGAAGAGTTGGGTCGCCGTGCTGTTCCTCGAAACCAGGTTGCCTTGCCTTATATCAGAAGGCAACATTGTCCTCCCATTCCTGATTTTAAAGGATCATCCCCACCCCATCGAAAATCAGCCTGCAAGTCTGTTTGATATCAAAGGGAAGCATATCATCGCCTCCAAAAATGCTGTCAATGAGTGTGGAAACCATGGCGGAATTAATCCCCCTGTCTGCAATCACTTTAATAATTGCTTGTACGTCTTTCAGGTTTACCGGGGAGGAGGTTCTTTGATTTCCGCCTGCCCCCCCTACACGGACCGGGAAAACCAGTGTGGCAGACGGAGCCCACTCCGCGCAAGCCATTTTTATTTTCCGCCAGTCTGTAAGTGGAGTTCAATCTTTCTCTGATATCCCCTTAACCCATGCAGGAGTGCTGCAGCTAGTGATCTTGCATGCCGCTGCTCCCTCTGTGTTAACGCCCGAGTCAGTGTCGGAATCCTCCGACCACCTTTCAAGCCCATCCCAGCTCGAGTCAGAGTCTGAGCCGGAAGTCGACTGGCCGGACATTTCCGGGCTGCTCTGCTGTTTTCTTGGGCTCCGACCCCGCCCCTTCTTGTGGGGGTTGGGCCGTTCCCTCCCCCTGGGCTCCCCCCGCCTCCTGCTGGGGGAGGTTCTTGCCCTACAAGGACCTAATTTAAATTGAGCACTCTGATTCGTCTTAAGCTCCTTCTCGGGGGCCGCCCCTCCTCCCTGCTTGCCCACACTTGCGCTGTTCAGCGAGCCTTCTGCATATTCTCCCCCCGTATCATCTTTCCAGCCCTGGTCACATGCTCCGGTGCCATTTTCAAACGCATATGGTGGGGGTGCCTTTTTATCAACTGCTTCGGGGTCCGATATTATGGCAGCATTCCGCGCCTCCTCTGCTAGCCCCTGCCATAACGTCCGCATGCGCTCTTCCCCCATCCGATGGTTAATCCGTTCGTTGAGGGGGTTCCAGTGTTCACGCCTCCATGCGCCCGACCAGGTCAAAGTCCTCGGCGGTTTGCGTCGCTGCCCCTACCCCCAGCTGCGGCGTGGCTAATAAACAAGTTTGCCTGGTTTTCCAGGTTTCTTGCTCTTTCCGAGCTTTTTGCAGAGCCTGGATAACTCTGCCCCACGATTTGAGGGCTTTCCCTGAGCCTGAGGACATGGTTTCCTTGGTCAGAGCCTTTGTGCAATTATCCCATATCTCCAGATGGAGAATTTCTAACGGGCTTTCCATAGCCTCTAGCTTTATCTGTCTCGGCACTGCGAGACATAAGTCCTTAAGCTAACACTCGATACCCCACTGCGCGTGGATCTGACTTATGACCTTCGCGATAGCGTCCATGCTCCTCGCTGGTCCCAGGGCGTCCCCCCCGCTGCACTAGGCCAGCTGTGCAGCCACCGGTCCCTCGTCCAGAAAATCCCCGAACCCTGGCTGGTGATCATGTCCCGGGTTTTCGGCACCAGATGTTGCCTTCAAGGCATGGCGACCTGGTTCTTAGTCCGGCAAGGTGGCCCAAACCCCAGGGTCACTTGGTCCATATGCTCCTGACACCAACGTGGTGGACAGCAAATGCCGTTTATTGAGGGAGGGGTCACACGGGTTTTTATAGCTTGGGAAGTCAGTGTCATTTCCTTCTGCTCACGTCCGGCTGGGTGCAGCCAGGTACGGAGCAAAGGTCTGACTGCGGGGGGGGGGGGGGGGGATGTCCTGACTGACCATACAGCCCGATTTCTTCCGCACGCAGATCCTTGACTCTCCACAAAAACCATCCCAAATCGAGAGAGAAATATACTTAATACTTCTAGACATCTTCTCACAACTTTTCTTTCTCTAATGGCAAGCCTTCTAAAAATAACCTTAAAAATTTATAAGATGGATTCTTTCGCAATATCCCGAAACTGATAAAGAAACTATCACTGAAAATTCATTCTGGGACAAAATTGGAAACAAAATATATAATTTACAAACTAACCAAGACTTTTCACCAACGAAGTTTTTGCCTTTGTTTCATATACTAACTAAAACCATAGAGAAGTTTAACAGAGATAAGAGGCTATGTCTCACAGCAGGCACTTCCTTTTCAAATGCTAATCACACTGATAATGATGCCCAGGAATGCCACTCGCATGTGTCGCCTCCCCTGGGTCCTAAAATTCCAATTGCCTCTGCCTCTCCCAAGGCAAAGGCTGCGCCGTCCACCCCAGCCCCCGCCCCCACCTCCCCCTTGCCCGTGGGATCTGCACCACCCAACCCCCCAGATCCTTCCTTATCTACAAGCGCAGCCATGCCCTTTCCCCAACCCCTCTTGTCCCGGCCTCCCCTCTCCTGCCTCTCCCGCCCCCCCCACCCCCAACCCTATCACAGTTTCCCCCGCGCCTGCCGCGGCCCCTCCCACTGCCCCTCTGGCCTCCTCCACCCCCACGGTGGCTCTGTCGTCCCCCTCCTGCCGCGGTGTCCCCCACCCCCCCTCTCATTCCCCCGCCCCCGCCGCGGCCCCCCCCACTGCCCCTGTGCTTTTATTCTTTCCTTTTGTGATATGCATCTATTCCTTCCTTGTTATTAAGATGTTTTGTTTTGGTATTTTTTTTGTTACTGCGTTTAAATAATTTCACTCAATTACCTAATCCCTTAGTAAGCCTGTGTTGATTTTGGATGGGCTGGTTTTTGGTAGCAGGAGTGCCATGGAGGTGGCTTCTATAAGAAGGTGCTAGAAGCTTCCACCATGTCCGGCAGACCCAATCCCTGATGGCTCTGAAGATGGATATGCCACTGGCCAAGACTGAGACAATTAGAGATGATGGTAATGCCTATGTGAAAACATATTTAAGAAGTGTCATGGTTTGACGCTGGCACAATGCCAGTGCCTGCATGAAAATATATTCTCCCTGGTGTCTGCTGTGAAATGTTACCAGGAATAGAGCAAAGCAGGCTCCAGCTTAGAAATAGAGAAAAAAACTTTATTAACCTACAACTATATGTAAAAAGAAACACACGCAGAACTCAGAATAAAAACCTTCAAAAAACATTCCTCCTCCCCCCACCAAATTCCAACACATCACAGTAAGACAAAACCTTGGATTCTCAATTTAGTTACCACCTCTCAGATCACCAACTCTCAGTCCATCACCACCCTTCAGATAATCAATTCTCAGTTCATCAAGAAGAGAGGAGTCCCTCTTGTACCATAGACTTGCCCTGGAAACACAGTTGAAACTTCGTGTGTTTCCTGTCACACGTGGCACCACCCAGAGATCATTTGCCATCGTGACATCTTCCTTCCATGTCCAGTGCTCTCACCACTGTGCATGGACCAGAGCTGCTTCTAGGGTTCCCCTTTTAAGGATGCTTTGCCCAGTTCTAAAGAAAGAATAGTCTCTCACTTTTGGGACACCTGTCCCCTCCAAATTTCACCCCCTGGGGCCGAGGGGTCTCTCAAACAGAGATCTTCTACACTGAAGATCGAGGGCACCACCACCCTCCTTACCAGTCATGTCTGTTCACGCCAACTCCTTCACATAACATCACTGCACTCTCTTGGCTCCAAGCCATTGCCTCTCCCCTAAATGCAGTCTCTGTGTCACAGGAAAAAAATAGTTCTGTCCATGGCTATACAAGAAAAGCCCAGCCAAAGGCCACTCCATCATCTCCTCTCACCTAGGATTCTTCTCAAGTCTTCTGATATCTTTCACTTGCACAGATTTTCATCACACTTGTCCATTTCCTCCTATTTCATCTCTATCTGTTTTCTCATTCAGATCCATTAGGATCAGTATTTGGAAGGTTTCCATCATTCAAGAAAAGGGTTAAAAATCTCGGGCTCTGCCTGCCCAGAACTCCCACGATGCAGGGATGCAGGCCGCCGTGCTGCCAGAACATTATATCGAATTTCAAGGTAGCACAGGCATAGTCTCTCTCTCTCTCCCGGGGCGGGGGGGGGGGGGACGACACGGGGGGGTAGGGGTTGGGACGGGACGACACGACAACTGCCCGATGCCTCTCAGTGCTCCTCCATCCTTCAGGGGCCTTCACCTCCCTTCTCTGTCTAAGGCTTCAGCCTACCTTACCCATCTGCATGGCTTCCCCTCTCCTGCCCAGCCCACAGCTGGGCAGGGGAGGTCTGACCTCTTTCATGGACTGGAACCAAGAGAGCTTTCCCCTGGGAGTTCTCTGCTTTTAACCCCCTGTGTTCTCAGAGGCGTATCCATGTCCTCAGTGGCCACACCAGGTGCCAATATTCAAATCTGAGCACCTATTGGTTTGACCACAGCATCCCAAAACACTCACTTTCTTTTCAAACCAGGACAGAAGAAAATCAAAACAGAGTAGGGGTACAGGTTTTTTTCCTAGCTGCAGAAGAGGAGGAGGTTAGAACATGTAAGGGAAACAACATGGAGACACCAAGGTCAGTGAAGAAGGAGGGGGAGGAGGTACTCCAGGCACCAGAACCAAGATTCCTCTGCAGGCTGTGATGAAGACCATGGGGAAGCAGGTTGTCTCCCTGAAGCCCATGGAGATCCACAGGGGATGCAGAGATCCACCCACAGCCCGTGGGGGAGGTTCTCACACATGAGTGGGTGGATGCCCAGGGGAGGCTGTGGTCCAGTGGAAGACAGTTGAAAAAGGGGACCCATGTGTCACAGAGCTTGCAAGGGTT
Source organism: Zonotrichia albicollis (assembly GCF_047830755.1). Lineage (NCBI taxonomy): Eukaryota > Metazoa > Chordata > Aves > Passeriformes > Passerellidae > Zonotrichia > Zonotrichia albicollis. Next base: position 19,934,208 of record NC_133859.1, on the reverse strand, counting down.
GCAGGATGAAGAGAGAGGCGAGAATGTTGACTTCATGTTCAGAAGGCTTGATTTATTATTTTATGATATATATTACATTATAACTATACTAAAAAGAATAGAGAGAAAAGTTTTCAGAAGGCTAGCTAAGCTAAGAATAGAAAAGAAATGAATAACAAAGATCTGTGTCCTGGCAGAAAGCAAGAACAGCTCTGCCGTGAGTGGTCAGTAAATCCAAACATCCACAGAGGACCAATCACGGATCCACCTGTTGCATTCCACAGCAGCAGATAACCCTTGTTTACACTTTGTTGCTGAGGCTACAGCTTCTCAGAAGGGAGAAAAATCCCAAGAAAGGATTTTTCACAAAAGATGTCTGTGACACCCTTGCTTCCAGGTTGGAGCAGCCTGTCCTTGGAGAGCTGCACCCTGTGTAATAGTGACTCACATCGTAGCCGTTTTGGGAGGACTGTTTGCCCATGGGAGGGACTCATGTTGCAGCAGTTTTCGGAGGACTGCTGCTTGTGAGAGTGGACCCATGTTGGAGAAGTTCATGGAGAGCTGTCTCCCATGGGAAGGGACCCCATGACGTAGCAGGGGAAGGACTCCTTTCCCTGAGCAGTGGAAGAAAATTTCGGGTGATGAACTTACCAAACCCCCACGCCCTGTCTCCTGCGCTGTTGGTGGGAAGGAGGGATGGGTTGAGGGAAGAAACGGTGGTTTTAAGGGCTTATTTTACTTCTCATTATCCTCCTCTGATTTTGTTAGCAATAAATTAACTTTGTATCTCTAAGGTGAGCCTGTTTTGCCCTTGGAGTGTTTTCTCTCAGTTCTTATCTCAACTCATGAACCCTTTGTTTAATTTTTTTTTCTCTCCTCTGCCCAGCTGTAGCAGGGCAGGGTGACTGAGCAGCTTTTCATGGGTGCCTGGAATTTGGCCAGTGTCAAACCACAACAAAGACATATGGACACAATGTGTCTGTCTTTCCATAGTAGCCAGATCACATGCAGGGTTTCAAATTTACTTTTGCTGGCTGATCTAATGGATCCAACATTTAGGCCTACTTATCCAGTGTAGGTCCTCAAATTGATACATCCAGAGTTTCTGGGGATTTTTGGAAGAGGATTTGTTAAATTTTCTGTGTCCTTTTTCAAATAACTTTGAGTGTTTGGCTTTTTGTTGCACTGCAAGTATATTTCCACTGTTCCTCCCAGATTCTCAAGTATTTATGTAGGCCTTATGTGTTTTGTATATATAGCCTTTGACAAGAGTTGAAGTCGTGATCTTTAGAGAATCTCATGTTTGTTCCATAAGTGTGTTTAATACAGCATTACATACTGGCAATAATGTCTGTAGCTGTATATGGCTACTAGGACTACACAGTTTGTATTGTGTGTTTTTCCCTTTAGGGGAATCTATCCTTTATTTCTGTTCAGTAGATGAAATTATTGCTCTTTCCACCCACTCTCTATAATGGCCTGTTGCCTGTGTTTACTGTCCCAAAACAGGTTCTTTCACCTGGTGTGCAAGAGGCCAATCAACACCCAAAGTATTTGATTTATGTACAGTTCTGAGCAGAAAGGGGTGCTGGGTGGCAAATTCACAAAGCTAGCACAACAACTACCAAAACTTTTAAGTATTTAAACATTTAGCAAACAAAGGCATTAATGTTCATTGGCTACAAGTTACATAGTTCTCTTATTGTAGGAAAGACATTCTGTGCTGTTCTTGTGAGCCAGCAAAAGCTTCCTAAAGATAAGGAAAGCTCCATATCATTCCTGAGGAAGACACCAAGGTTGTCACCATGGAGACGTGATGAAGGAGAGAAAGTTAAGAGATACAGACTCTAGCTGGCTCACAGAATGACGTAGCTCCTTGGTCACCCACTGAGAACTTTGTTTCTTTTTCATAACCAATGGACAGTGAATGTGTATGTTAAGTGAATGTAAATATCTTGAAAAAGTATAAAAGCAACATGTTGCTGTAATAAATCTCTCTTGCACCCTTCTGATGGAGTAGTGGTACTTTGTGCTGTGTCATGCTCTATAACGACACTTAGTATTCTCTCTTCTATTGGTCAATGATTCTCTCACTTCCCATGCTAATTAGTCTTCATGCTCAGTTTTTCTCTTCTTTTGAGCTGGTGGGTTTCTTGGTTTGGTGGTCCGTGAGCTGGTGGTTGTGATCTCCCCCTACCAGAATTACCTTTTGCCCAGTTGGAGCTGATTTCAGCAGAGCTGCTGAGTTGACTTTATTAGTTTTTTCCTTATCTTGGGGGTACTGCAGATGTCCCTGTGGCCCATAAATTCTGCATTCTTTGTGCCCACTATCATAGTACATCCTTCTTCCCATGCTTTGTTAACCTCTCCCTGGGGTCTGCGATCATTGAAGCATGTCAAGCCCTAAACCTTAACAAGGCAATTATACAGACAAGTAATTTGTCTTCCTACCACCTGGACATCAGTCTCAGTTTTACTCGGGTTTTCTTCTTATGGTTTTATGAGCTGAAGACTTTGCCGTGCTGCTGCTTGGCAGCACAGCAGCAAGCATGGCTTCCCATCTTGCTGAGGTGAGAAAAGGCATTAAATTGTTGGAAAGAGGTCATGCATGACAGAAGAGTAATGTTAATGCAAAAGTATCTATTTGCTCCAGAAGAAAAATTAGCCTTTTGAGTTCTTTTAATACATCCACTTACTGTAGGACAATGTAGAGAAATGAGTGAACACTATGAAGTATTTAGCACGTAAGCTTCTTTTCTCCTTTCCTGGATCACAAAATCTGCAGCATTTTTGTTAGCTTGACCTGTGAAATGTGCCATTGTGATTTTTTTTTTTTTGGTGCTTTAGAAATAAGTACCAGAATGGAGTACATTCACTTCATTATGGTGTTCTTGTTTAAGTTATTCCTTTGAAAACCTTATAGAGTTTGGGGTTTTTTTTAAAACTTTTTTCCCATCTTATTGCTTATTGGGTCATCTTGTCTTCCTTACCATACTATATGGCTGGACTCTTGGGATCAGAAGGAGAATGCTGTGTTCAGCCCCTTGGGAACACTAAAATATGATATTCACTATAAATATCCACAGTATGTTTAGTCAGAGAGGAAAAGAAACCATTTACTTTTGCTAAATTAAAGGTTTATGTTAACTTTTCAGAACTGAGTTAAATTCCTAATGTAATACAAAAAGTAAGATGCAGAAGTCCACAGTAAAGACTCCCAAGCAGTCTTAATTTTGTAGTGAGAATGTACAGTTGTCCTGGTGTGCAGCCAGGTGGTGCTGGTTTCTGCATGATGAGCACTCGCATGTGAATCATTCTCCTCTCTTTTGCACTCTGTTAATATTGTTGTTGCTACTGTTCGTTGTCTTATCTCATTGCTGTTTCCAGTAAATTGTTCTCTCAACCTGTGATCTTTACCTTTTGTACCTCCAATTCTCCTCTCCATTCTATCACAAGGAAAGAGGGGGGAGTGAGCAAGCAGTGCATGGTCTGGGGTGTTTGAGTGGGAGCACTAAATGGGGGAATACCATTCCTAAACCATGACAGTAGTAAACAAAATACATGGTCAGGCATGATGGTGTTTATAATTTAAAGGGTTTTTCTCGGGACTTCAGCTGGTCAGAGTGACCCTGAGATATGTACAAGCTTCTTTTTCCCAGCCCAGCAGTCAAAGAAGGAGTCAGGACTTTTCTGTTCTCGTTCTCAAGGTTGTTTATTATTTCTTATCTATAACATTCTTTCTCCGACCCGCTGCAAGTCTGTCTGGCAGGTCGGGTTGAGGCATACTGCCCGCCTCAGAGGCGGTGTTGTCTTTTTATACTAAAAACTACGTGTACACTATTTACAATAACTTCCCAATACCTATCACCTATGTTAGACAGTGAGCTTCTACTCTAAACCAATCTAAAAGTGCCAACATCACCCAGAAGATGAAGGCTAGGAAGAAGAAGGAAAAAGGACAAGGCACATCCAAATTCCTCCATCTTCAGACCCCGAGCCCCCATTCTGAAAACCTCAAAAATCTATTTTTCACCCCATGACAAACTAACTATAATTATACTTAAACTCTTTTGACTTGTAATTCTTCATATAAATGTTGGTAGTTGTTTTTTCCAAGGGCTAAATCAAAGGCACAGGGGTCTTGGGCTCTGTGCCAAGGTCTCTGAGCCCCCCTGGGCAGGGGCTCGAGCCCTCCAGGGAAGCCAGAGGAATTTCCTGGGTTACAACAGGTTTTTTAGAAAACATTGACTGATAATAATTTCTCATAATGCCTCGGTAGCATAGTTAGAGGTATTTGGAAGCCTAGATGCTCTCACAGTGTATTTTTAAATGCAAGGTAGGTTTTTTGGAGCTGGAATAAATTTTCTGTTATTTCTGTTCATCTCTTTCAAAAACATGAACAAGCTTTTAGGTATATTAGCAATTCTTTTTGTTTGCTTGAAAGTTTGTCTATGTTTTCCAGTTTTGCCACTTGTGTCTTTTCAGAAGTGAATGTTTCCTTGTATTTATTTTGATTTTTTTGAGGAGGGAATAGTTACAGTTTCTTCTAATATAATTTTGAAAATTTGCTTGCAGTTGTATATTCCAAACCCCTTAAGTTTTATTGTGACTTGATATTTGGGGGTTTATTTAAATTGTTCTCAATACTGAACTGAACCTAGACATTAAAACAAATGTTCCTGGCTACAGTATTTGGACCAGTTTTTCCTGGGTTTTAGTAGAGATTTAGATACTTAAGACTGTTAGACACTCATCACAATTAAGTTAGCTACAGTTAATTTTGACTATTAGTGTGATTCCACAGTTGTTTGCTATTAACTTAGGGCCAATTTTGTCAGTCTACTGCATCAGTGTTAGTTTTTAGTTAAATTTAGGGAACTAAACCTATGATAATTCAGATGAAGATTGCCTTAAACTGATGTTAGTTATAGCTGTGAACCTGTTCATATTGTATACATACAGGCACATGCACTGTTTCTTCTTTTTTTGTCCTCATTCCTCTCCTTAAAATGTTCACAGCTGTTATAATGCTGTTTGAGCACTATTTATTATTTTTCACTTGAAGAATTAAAAAGCTTTCTTGGTTTAAGAAAATTTTAAGAGGTGAACACTCTGAGCTACCTCCCCTTATAGCTTTAACCAATCTTTTTCCACCGATAAGGAGAAACAAATACAAGTAGATATAAGTGGGGGAAAAAAGAACAGTTTACTAAAAAAATGAAATAGCAACAGGCAAAAAATAAGAGCAATAATCATTAGTTACTAAGTTGCTGACATCTTGTGGACTCCCTGGCAGCAAAGAGAAATTCAAAATGGTGGAGTGACCTCTTCCTCAAGATGGCACACTCCGCAGGCAACCGCACAGTCCAGGAGACAAAAGGGAGATGGTGAACAAACCCTGCTTGACTCAACCTTCCCCCGGAACAAGAAAAGAGGGAAGGTAGGAGCTTACAAAGCAGTTCTAGTGGCAGATGGAAATTGATGGCATGTGTGAGGTCAGTGCTGCCATTCTCTGCTGCTTCCTGCCACCCACTGGACTCTGCCAGTGATGGTGCTGCTGTCTCGGGTCCCTGTTCTGACTGGGGGTGGAAGAAGAAAAAGATGAACACTCAAACACTGACAAGCCTGGGCCGGGTCTGTCTTCATGCCACCAAAGGTGTTGCAAATTTCACTCTGAAACAGTTTTTGATTGTAAAATGCAGTTTCCCAAGTTGATACTGTTGTGAGTCCAGAAACCTGTCCAAAACAACCCCCTCCTTCGGAGGCCAGAGAGAAACAACTACAACAACATCAAAAACCACAAAGGGGAGCCTCTGCCTTGAGCAAGAGCTACAAAGCAAGAGAGGGCGTTGCTTGGGCAACTCTGACTTGTAAAAGCCTGGGGAACCCCCTGGCCCCTGCCCTGCCATTCTGTTTTCCAGATGCAGGGTCTTAAAGAGACTGTAATAATTCTGGCACAGATAAATATGGAATACAATAATCTATTGGGTTACCCAGGACAAAAGCCTATAGCCTACTATAGTGTTACAAATAGAGACACAGGTGATTGACATGATGTTCCTACAACTTTGACCTCTGTAATGAGACACTTTGAATTCTATAATAAATGCTTAGCTATAAGACAGTACTGTGACTGATACCCTGGAAATGCATTTTCTGCGTAGCCCCAGAAAGTATCATGATAAACAAAGTTGTGGTTTAGAACATCCATAAACCATTGCTTTACTAGATAACATTAAAGTACACCTGCTATGTTAATTGCTTTTCCCAAGTGGAGCCACTGTTAGAGGCAGAATACAGGCCTAGATCTCCTTGTCTTGTGCCAGTCTTCTCTGTGCCTTGTAATTGCTCCTGGGAAACAAAGTAGCCATGAGTAGTGATAAATAACAGAGAATAAAAATTTTCAGGTCCCCTGAAGTTACTAGATAGAGCTTAAAGATTAACTAACAAAAAAACTATAAAATAATGTCAAAGTATGTATACAAGATGATAATGAAGCTGGAACCAGTAAATAAGCAGATAAGGAATATAGTGGGGGTATTGGCAATTATGTAACAAGACACAACAGTGCATGCCCAAAGAAAAAATTCAAGGAAAGTTCACCTGTAATGTTGAAGCATTCAGTGAATATGTGTGGTGGTTTGACCAGGAAGAAGTGGGAATTCTGGGAAGCTGTGGTCAAACCAATGAAGGTTTTGGGTTTGAGACTGGCACCTGGTGTAGCCAGTGGGGTTTGGTCACACCTCCGAGAATACACAGGGGTTAAAAAGCAGGGCACTGCCCTTGGCACTCTCTCTTGGGACGTCGCTGCGAAGAGGTCAGATCACCCTCCCCTGTCCAGCCTTGCTGCTGGGCGGGGGAGGGGCAGCCACGTGGTAGGCCCTGGGCCTGGACAGAGATGGGAGGTGAGGGGGCTTCGAGGATGGAAGGGTGGAAGATCCCAGAGAGTCAGCCCTCGGGCAGCCAGCCCCCCCCCCCCCCCCCCCAGGAGAGAGAGAGAGAGAGAGCCGGCGACACCGAATGTGATAGCAGCCGGCCCAGGAGGAGAAAGGGGGGAGAAGGGTGCAGCCCGGCCGGCTGCAGCAGCAGCACGTGTGGGAGTATCATCGTTCTGAGATAGACAGAGACTGAAAGTTTTAACCCCTTTCTTTCATGATTGGGGCCTTGCAAAAAATGCTAATCCTCCTCGAAGCTGAATAAGAAGGGAGATGAGAGAGGAGATGAGACAAGGACCTGGCCCGAAGAACGTGGAGATGATTGAATGGGGAGAGATGATTTGGAGTGGCCTTTTGGCTGGACTTTTCTTGTGGCCATGGACTCAGTTGTTCCTGTGACACAGAGACTGCATTTAGGGGGAAGCAGTGGCTCAAAACCAGGAGGGTTCATTCGTGAGGACCCCCCGGCCCCAGGGGGTTGGAAAAATATGGGGGGGACAGATGTCCCAAAAGCAGAGACTGTGCCTTTTTGGAGTGAGACAAGGCATCCTTGAAAGACAACCCTAAAAGCAGCTCTGGCCATGCGCAGTGGTGAGAGCACTGGGCATGGAAGGAAGATGTCACAAGCGGCAAAAGGACTTTTTCCGGGCGGTGCCGAAGTGACAGGGAAGCACACGAGGTTTCAGTGTGTTTCCAGGGGAAGCCTATGGAACAAGAAGGACTCCTTTCCTCTTCATGAACTGCAGTTTGAGTATACTAAAGTGTGGGGCCAAGGCTGGGCAGTTGATGATTTGGGAGAATGTATCGGATTGGGAAAGTCAGGTAGTGGGGAGGGGGAAAGTGGTTTTTGTAAGGTTTTCAATTTTTTTTTTCTTTTCCTTATAGTCTTTCCCTATTTTCCTGTAGTTTAGGTAATAAAGTGTTCTTTATGTTTAAGTTGGAGCCTGTTTTGCTTATTCCTGGTCACATCTCACAGCAGACACCAGGGTGAGGGCATTTTCATGGGGGGCACTGGCTCTGTGCCAGGCTCAAACCATGACAATATGGCCACCAGAGACCCCTTTAGATGACCTTCTGGGACCATAAAAAGAATTCGAGTAGGTGGTAGTTGCATGCAAATTAGTTCTAGAAAATGTGATGTTTAGGTATTAGCTAGGAAGTATGTAGTAATGAATATGTATGATCATGATGGAATAAATACCCTGTTGTAAAGTTTTGCGACACATTCAATTAGAGGAGAGATCCTCCAGGTGTGTTCAGCGCTGCAATAAAGAATGGCTGCTTTCTAATACTTCACATTGTATTTGAAAGTTTATTCTCTGGTCAATTTCAGTATCAGTAGTTTTCTGTGAGGGTGTTATGAAGATGACATTGCTTTTTTTCTATTGAAAAGTGTTATGTGGAGTTAATTTTGCAGTCTTACAATTTGGCCATTGCAAAGTGTTTAAAACTAAATTTTATATCTGTTACACAAAAGGTAATAAAGCTGTGTGAAAACCTACATTAAAATTAGCTTTCCCTGGTGTCCTGGTTTAGGGCAAATTTGGTAGAGAATCTCCAAAGGAGGGCCCCTCCAGAAAGCAAACCCACACGGCCCCCTCGCCCCCCCCCAACTGGTTCGGGAAGAATTCCTCGGAGAGAAGTGGAAAGAACCTGTTTATTTACCAGGCACAGCACCCCCCAGCACACAAAATGAACAATGCCGGATGACACCGCTCTGAAAAAGGTGACAAAATCAGAAAGTCTCTTTTGGGGGTGATTGCTCTGTTAGTCCCTCCGGCGCTGGGGCAGCTGCTGCAGGCCAAACGGTGCAAACTCTTGGTGTTCCCGGGTCCCAGTCCGGAGCAGGTTCGAGATGGTCGAAGAAAAAGGAGAGGACAAACAGTCCAGGAAGGAATTTGGACTGTTTAGCTAGAACTAGCTAATAAGCAGAAGTAAAAGCAAGCAGAAGCGAGAGCAGAGAGAGAGGGAGCAAAGCAGAAAGTCAAAAGCAAAAAAAGCCAAAACAGCCCTATGTACTGCCCGTCTCTGCGTCCCTGATAAGAGAAACCCAGACAAAACTTTCCCTCTTCAGAGACAGTCTTAAAGGCACAGAACATATGAATGGGGATACAAGCATCATAACGTCAGCCCAGGACACCTGGAAAAGGGAATGATTTTATCAGACTTATACTTTTGGTGTTCTTGTTTTTGGAAAGACATTGAGGTTCTGGAGAATGTCCAGAGAAGGGCAACAAAGCTGGTGAAGGGTCTAGAGAATAAGTTTTATGAGAAGTATCTGAGGGAGCTAGGATTGTTCAGCCTGGAGGAAAGGAGGCTTGGGGGGAACCTTATTGCTCTCTACAACTCCCTGACAGGAAGTTGTATTGAGGTGGGGGTCAGACTCTTCTCCCAGGTAACAAGCGACAGGACCAGAGGAAATGGCCTCAAATTGCACCAGGGGAGGTTTAGATTGGACATTAGGAAGAATTTCTTCACTGAAAGTCTTGTAAAGCATTGGAAAAGACTGCCCAGGCAAGTGGTAGAGTCACTTGTGGAAATAGTTTAGTGGTGTAGAAGGCAGTGCTAGGTTAATGGTTGGACTCAGTGATCCTAGAGATCTTTTCCAAGCTTAACAATTCTATGCTTCTATTATTCCTTCTGCAATTCCAGCTCTGTAAAACATAATTGTTGAATCCCAAGCTGTTGCGTTGTGAGGCAATATCCTGTTTCACCTATCCCAGTCCCTCAGGTGTATCAACCTCTCCCTTCCCCTCCACCTTGCCCCCTTGCTAAGTGCTGTCTGTCAATCTTAACATTCCAGCAAGGGCATCATGTGATTGGCTAAAGTTCAAAAGATGCTTCTCAGCCCTGGGATCATTGGCCTTTCTAGGTGTCATTGTCCCCTGAGATTCCCCCCCCCCCCCCACCTGGTTGGTGGCACACCTATCCCTTCCCTCTCCCCTTGGGCTTAAAAGGACACTGAGACCATGCGGTCACCATTCTGTTGGAGCTGTTACAAGATTCCGAGATCTGTGACCCTGGAATAAAACTCTGGATTAAGCCCTCCGGCAGAATCCGTCTCCTTTTCCTCTTCACCATCGCCTAAACCCTTTCCACCAGAGGTAAAACTGAGTTCCTGCTTGCCTGGACTTGTTCCAAGTGTCAGCTGCAACATACAGCCAGCCAAAGGTGTCTCTGAGGTGAAACACCACAGCTGACGCCTTTGGTCAAGCAGCAAGGGCCAGACTAGCCCAGGCACGTTCGATCCGGTAATATTGGGATCATATTCCAATACCAAGTGGTAACAAAGTGAGTTCAAGCAACAATAAGTCTTTGACTTCAGTTGCATTTTTATCGGTGAGTGGTCATGTTTTTCACATAGAGGAATGTTATTCACTTTGACGTTATAGATAGTCCCATTGAAGCTTTGTCAAGTGCAAGTTTGTTTCTCATGGCTCCCATCAGACACTGAAAGCTCTGTAATCCTAGGTACTGGAAGTGTGAGTATTTTCAGTCTCTTCTGTTAGTTACAAGATAGTATGTTAAGAGATGCCTTCAGTAGATGAACACACTGAATGTCTACGTGAGTAGAGTGAGATAGAACATGTGGTTTGTTTAAAGCTTTCTCTTTAGAAGCTGTACTGGTTTAGGGCAAATTTGTTAAAGAATCTGCAAAGGAGGGCCCCTCCAGAAAGCAAAACCCACACGGCCCCTCCCCCCGACCGGTTCGGGAAAAAATTCCTCAGAGAGAGGTGGAAAGAACCTGTTTATTTCAGGCACAGCACCCCCCAGCACACAAAATGAACAATACCCGATGACACCGCTTTGAGAAAGATGACAAAATCAGAAAGTCTCTTTCGGGGGTGGTTGCTCTGTTCTCAGTCCCTCTGGCGCTGGGCCAGCTGCTGCAGCCGAACAGTGTTCCCAGGTCCCAGTCCGGAGCAGGTTCGAGATGGTCACAGAAACAGGAGAGGAGAAACAGTCCAGGACAGAATGTGGACTGTTTAGCTAGAACTAGCTAATAAGCAGAGGCCAAAGCAGAGCAGAAGCAAGAGCAGAAAAGGGAGCAAGCAAAGCAGCAAGCTGAAAGCAAGAAGTGAAAAACAGCCCTATGTACCGCTCATCTCTGTGTCCCTGATAAGAGAAACCCAAACAAAACTTCCACTCTTCAGAGCCAGTCTTAAAGGCACAGAACAGATGAATGGGGATACAAGCATCAGAATGTCACCCCAGGAAATTCCACCCCTTATCCCCATATCATTCTTACCCCACAATCAGATCTCCCTGAGGTACACATTGTGTTGTTCCATCTCTTTGCATTATCCACTGTCGCAGACATTTCTTCATAGAAATCCTTTCTTTGGGATTTGTCCATCTTCTGGGAAGCAAAGGGCCCCAGAAGAAGAATGTAAACAAATTGTTATCGGCTGTTGTGAGATGTGGCAGGTGATCCTGTGATTGGCTCATTTTGCATGTTTCCAACTAAGGGCCAGTCACAGGAGCACCTCAGGGGAGATTCCTTGAACACAGAACTTTGTTATTCATTCCTTCTATTCTATTCTTAGCTTAGCAGCTCTATACAAGCTCTCTCTTTATTCGTTTTAGTATAGTTATAATGTATTATATATCTTATATAAATAAATCAAGCCTTCTGATCAAGAAACAAGATTCTCGTCCTTCTCTCACCACAGTGACCCCTTAAGGTCGCTGCGATAATCCACCACGTGCAACCTGGTCCCTGAGCAAAGACAACCCCACAAATGGGTTTGCCTGTACTCGAGGCAGAATTCATCCACACAGTCTTTCCTAACAAACCTCTGATATGTATCACTGGGACTTTGTCTCCCTCTATTACATTCAGGGACTCAGACCGGGCAGGACCTGCTCAGTTGGTGGAACCTCGGGTGTTAACTAACCAGGTGGCTTTTGCCAGATGTTGCTCCCAATTCTTGAAAGATCCCCCACCCAAAGCTTTCAACTGGGTTTTTAGTAGTCCATTGTACCTCTCCACTTTTCCTGCAGCTGGTGCATGGTAGGGGATATGGTACACTCAGCCAATGCCATGTTCCCTAGCCCAGGTCTTGACAAGGCTGTTCTTGAAATGAGTCCCATTGTCTGACTCGATCCTCTCAGGGGTGCCATGTCTCCACAGAACTTGCTTTTCAAGGCCCAGGATGGTGTTCCGGGCTGTAGCATGAGACACAGGGTAGGTTTCCAGCCATCCAGTGGTGGCGTCCACCATGGTCAGCACGTAGCGTTTGCCCTGGCATGTCTGGGGCACTGTGATGTAGTCAATCTGCCAGGCCTCCCCATACTTGTACTTGGACCACTGCCCACCGTACCACAGGGGCTTCACTCGCTTGGCCTGCTTGATGGCAGCACACGTCTCACAGTCATGGATAACCTGTCCATGGTTAGATCCACCCCTCGGTCTCATGCCCCCTTATAGGTGGCATCTTTGCCCTGGTGGTCTGAGGCATCATGGGCCCATCGAGCTAGGAATAACTCTCCCTTATGTTCCCAATCTAGGTCTATTTTGGACACCCCTATCTTTGCAGCTTGGTCTACCTGCTCATTGTTTTGGTGCTCCTCATTGGCTCTACTCTTGGGTACATGGGCATCTACATGGCGGACTTTCACAGGTAGCCTCCCTACACTGGTAGCAATGTCTTTCCACTCATCAGCAGCCCAAATTGGTTTCCCTCTACGTTGCCAGTTAGCCTTTTTCCACCTCTCCAGCCATCCCCACAGAGCATTGGCTACCATCCATGAATCAGTATAAAGGTAGAGCTTTGGCCACTTCTCTCTCTCAGCAACGTCCAGGGCCAGTTGAACAGCTTTGAGTTCAGCAAGTTGGCTTGATCCACCTTCTCCTTTGGTAGCTTGTGCAACCTGTCGTGTCGGGCTCCATACGGCTGCTTTCCACTTCCGGTTCATCCCTACAATGCGACAGGAACCGTCAGTGAAAAGAGCGTAGCGTGTTTCCTCTGGGGGCAGTTGGTTATAGGGAGGAGCCTCTTCAGCACATGTCACTGGTTCTTGTTCCTCTTCATCTGTGACACCAAAATTCTCACCTTCGGGCCAATTCATAATGACCTCCAAAATCCCAGGGCGATTCAGTTTACCTATACGGGCGCGCTGAGTGATGAGAGCAATCCACTTGCTCCATGTAGCACTGGTGGCATGGTGAGTGGAAGGAACCTTGCCTTTGAACATCCACCCCAGCACGAGTAGTCGGGGTGCCAGGAGGACTTGTGCTTCAGTGCCTATTACCTCCGAAGCAGCCTGGACTCCTTCATAGGCAGCAAGGATTTCTTTCTCTGTTGGAGTATAGTTGGCTTCAGACTCTCTGTAGCTTCGACTCCAAAATCCCAGTGATTGACCCCGAGTCTCCTCAGGCACCTTCTGCCAAAGGCTCCAGGACAAGCCATGGTTCCCGGCTGCAGAGTAGAGCATGTTCTTTACCTCTGGTCCTGTCCTGACTGGGCCAAGGGCTACTGCATGAGCAATGTCCTGCTTGATCTGGACAAAGGCTTGTTGCTGCTCAGGGCCCCAATGGAAATTGTTCTTGCGGGTGACCAGGTAGAGAGGGCTCAAAATCTGACTGTACTCAGGAATATGCATCCTCCAAAAACCTATTGCACCCAAGAAAGCTTGTGTCTCTTTCTTATTGGTGGGTGGAGACATTGCTGTGATCTTGTTGATGACATCTGTAGGAATCTGACGCCGTCCATCTTGCCACTTCACTCCCAGGAATTGAATCTCACGAGCTGGTCCCTTTACTTTGCTCTTTTTAATGGCGAAACCAGTTCCCAGGAGGATCTGGATGATTTCCTTCCCTTTCTCGAACATTTCCGCAGCTGTGTTCCCCCACACAATGATGTCATCAATATACTGCAGATGTTCTGGAGCCTCACCCCTTTCTAGTGCTGCCTGGATCAGTCCATGGCAGATGGTGGGGCTGTGCTTCCACCCCTGGGGCAGTCGGTTCCAGGTGTACTGCACACCCCTCCATGTGAAGGCAAACTGAGGCCTGCATTCTGCTGCCAGAGGAATGGAGAAAAATGCATTGGCAATATCTATAGTGGTGTATCACCTTGCTGCCTTGGACTCAAGCTCATACTGGAGCTCTAATATGTCTGGCACGGCAGCACTCAGTGGTGGAGTCACTTCATTCAATGCACGATAGTCCACAGTCAATCTCCATTCTCCTTCAGATTTTCGCACAGGCCAAATGGGGCTGTTGAAGGGTGAGTGGGTCTTGCTGACCACCCCTTGGCTCTCCAGCTCTCGGATCATCTTATGGATGGGGATCACAGCATGTCGAGTGGTCCTATACTGCCGTCGATGCACTATGGAAGTGGCAATTGGCACTCGTGTCTCTTCTCCCGTCAGGCATCCTACTGCAGATGGATTCTCAGACAACCCAGGCAAGGTGTTCAATTGCTGGATGCCCTCTGTCTCTACAGCAGCTATTCCAAATGCCCATCTGAGTCCCTTTGGGTCTTTGAAATACCCACTTCGAAGGTAGTCTATGCCCAAAATACATGGGGCCTCTGGGCCAGTCACAATAGGATGCTTCTTCCACTCATTTCCCGTTAGGCTCACATCAGCTTCTACCAAAGTGAAATCCTGGGATCCCCCTGTCACACCAGCAATAGAAACAGACTCTGTCCTCACATGTCTTGATGGGATTAATGTCCATTGTGCACCAGTATCGACCAAAGCTTTGTACTCTTGTGGTTCCGATGTGCCAGGCCAACGAATCCACACAGACCAGAAGACACGATTTTCCCTGGCCTCTACCTGGCTAGAGGCAGGGCCCCTCTAAGCCTGGTTATCCTTCTTTCCCTGGGTGTATGTTTTGGATGTTCCTTCGAGGGGATCAGACATGTCATCATCATACCTGGCTGTTTGGCTACAGGCAACTGGAGCTGCTTTCCTCCTGGTGGCTTCCTTCAGTTCACGCACCCGTCGTGCCAGAACAGCAGTAGATTTCCTATGCCACCTTCTCATGTTTTCCCCACAATCACGCAGGTAAAACCACAGCTCAGCACGTGGGGTGTACCTTCTCTCACCATCTGGGAAACGTCTGCCTTGGATACCAGAACCTCGGATCTGTACTGCTGAAATTTGGAGAAGGTCTTCTTTAATCTCCTCTCTAAGCTTCTTATGGTTCTCCTCTATCTTATCCTCTAAGTTCTGCAGACGTGTTTCTACCGCTGCGATTCTGGCATGTGTCGGGCCATGTACAGCATCTGCATATGCTCGGAGCTTCCTTGCCATGTCAAGCACAGTCTCACCCCTCATCCCTCTTCATGATGGCTAAGGCAGAAGCATATTCATGTGGCCCAAGTCGTACGAGTTTTCGCCACATCACAGACGTGCATGGTACTAAGTCTGGGTTCCTAGTTGTTACATCATCTGAGAAGATAATCTCGGCCACGGCCATTTCTCTCAGGCGTTGGATCCCTTGCTCTATTGTCTTCCACTGAGTCTGCTGCATATAGAGATCGTCTGCACGCAGGTATCTTTCTGCTGTTTTGAGGAGAAAAGAAGAAACCTCACAACTTTATAAAAGTTGTAAAGCTCGGTATGTTTATTTACGGCGCTGGACGCTCACGGAGAAAATTCTCCTCAAAAGGCATGCGTACCCCTGAAAATTTCAGACCTCCTTTTATCCCCCTTCCAAATGCATATGCATACAGTTTCACAATAGGTTCATACATATTCATCCCGCATGACATTTAGCGCCAGTTCTTCTTTATCAAAGGAATTTCTCGGTCGGGGCAAATTGACCTCGTGGTCATTTCTGTTTTTCTTTCTCTGTCTCCTTGCTGTCTTGGCATACGAGTTTTTCCTTCAGATTTGGCTACACTTCTTAGGACCCGTTCCCAGAGGCTGTGAGTGTTAGCCCCCCTCATCATTCCTTGGTCTATGACAGGACCCTGTGACAGGGATCCCAAATGCCTGGCTTCAGTGCCATCCAGAATTGTAGCCTCGCCTGCAGCATCCCAGAGACGGACCAGCCAACTAATTATGGATTCATCAGACCTTCGAGTGTAATCCTTCCGTAGGCCACAAAGGTCCTTCAGGGAAAAGGACTCATCTCATCTTGCACCTGCTGCTTTGACTCCTGGTTTTATGTCAGGAGGCACTGAGGTTCCTTCTCCTTCATCATCATCATCATCGTCATCTGTGGAGAGCCTGGTTCAAACATGGCTTAAAGAAAGAGGCCATGAAGGTACTCAGCTGAGGGAAAGATAGAAGCCTGCTGTAAAGCAGCCTTTCCCAGGCTTGATCCTGTAAATAATTAGGTTCTCAGCCACCTTTTATATAAACAACAAGATTCTCAGACCGTTCTGTCCTTGGCTGCTACTGGGAACAGATGGCCAGTCTGGGAACAGATATGAAAGGTTTTGAGAACTTTTCATATAATGGTGAGAACACTGATCTTGGTTTCAGTAAACTAACTTCAGGTGTTGTAAACAAAAGGAGGAGCTGAAGTTTTCTCTACAGCCTATCAGGAGCTCAGATTTTGCAATATGCATGAAGTGAATTAACACTGTTATAAAAAGTGCCTGATTGATGAATAAATCGGAGTCAGATGCTGAATCAACAAAGGTGGTCGCTCCCTTCACTTCGACAATCATCGTCCACTGGTCGATTGGTCTTGTCCATGCCTTTCCCACTTCTAGTGCTGGTAACAACATCCGTGGCTTTAGATGCTGGCTTCGAGCCTGGAGTGTTAGCTGCAGCCTGAGTCACCGGGACAGTTGCTGAGTTATTTCCCTGCCCCCCTGCCTCTGTCTGCTGCCCGACACTATCTAGCAGTGTGCGATAAGCATATGCCAGGGCCCAGCTCACTGCAATGACCTTCCTCTCCTTAGGCTCATCCTGGTACTTCTCTTTCAGATATTTCCCCACCTCAGCTGGGTTCTGAATTTGTTCATGGGGAAAATCCCAAACTATAGGGTCAGAGAATTCCTTCAGGATTTGGCCCATATCGTCCTATTTCCCACACCACTTAGGATTTTCCACACCAGGGTTTACTCCTGAGTCAGGGGTCTCATCAGCCCATCTAGAAATCTCAGCCCTCATTCTAGAGAAGCAGCAGGCTGTATAGAGGAAGGTTACCAGATTGAATACCAAGAAGATGGTTTCTTTAACATTGAGGGGAAACGGAACATCCTTCACTAGTGATGCAACTGATTCATAGGAGAAGGAGGAAAGCAGAGGCTGAAAAACCTCATTCCCTGCTGCTCCTCCTGCAACAAACTGGATGCATAACCATAGCCATGAACCAGTCATACCTGGAGCAGACCCTAGCATGTTTATAAACTTCTTGCACATTATTGCCACCAAGCCCAGCAGGATAGCTACTCTGGTCACTGCCCCTCTGATGTAAAAACAACATATTAGGGGCAATACCAAAGCTATTTCTGGATAAGAAAATAAACCTAGGGACCAGAGAAGTATTAAAATCGCAAAAAACCCTAGGGACAAGAAATGCATGCAAACCTTCACCCCAATAGACATTATGAATCCAAAAAGCATGGCTATTAGCTGAGTTAAACGAACACAGAGTAATAGCAGCCAAAATGCAGTCAAAACAGGGTTTTTCCACTCTCTCTCTTGCCGCACGTTGGGCACCAAAGATTTGTAATGGTTTAGGGCAAATTTGTTAAAGAATCTGCAAAGGAGGGCCCCTCCAGAAAGCAAAACCCACACGGCCCCTCCCCCCAACCGGTTCGGGAAAAAATTCCTCAGAGAGAGGTGGAAAGAACCTGTTTATTTCACAGACACAGCACCCCCCCCAGCACACAAAATGAACAATACCAGATGACACCGCTTTGAGAAAGATGACAAAATCAGAAAGTCTCTTCCGGGGGTGGTTGCTCTGTTCTCAGTCCCTCCGGCGCTGGGGCAACTGCTGCAGCCAAACCTTTTGTGTTCCCGGGTCCCAGTCTGGAGCAGGTTCGAGATGGTCACAGAAACAGGAGAGGAGAAACAGTCCAGGACGGAATATGGACTGTTTGGCTAAACTAACTAATAAGCAGAGGCAAAGCAGAGCAGAAGCAGAAGCAAGAGCAGAAAAGCAAGCCAGCCAAGCAGCAAGCTAAGCAAGAAGAGAAAAAAACAGCCTGATGTATGCTCTCTCTGTGTCCCTGATAAGAGAAACCCAAACAAAACTTCCACTCTTCAGAGCCGGTTTTAAAGGCACAGAACAGAGGAATGGGGATACAAACATCATAATGTCACCCCAGGACAGATGCGAGCTTTAGAGACTGGGGATTGGAACCTGTTAGAAAGGGTGGGAATGCCATGCTGTGAAGCTGACACCACACCAGATCCAGGGGAAGGGGCCACAGATGTCAGTCAAACAGTTAATCCAGCATCTGTAGAGGAGACACTGGTGGTTCAGGAAGAAAATGTTCTGCCACGAAGAGAAATTCAAGCTTTTCCCGTATATAAAGCTGTCCCAAATACGGGACACACTGACAGGCATGATATGATTGCCTAGTAAGTGGTCCAAGATTTGCAAGATAAGGTGGCAAAATATGGCCTTGGCTCTGCACAAGTTATGCAAGTTCTCAGAGTGTTAAACATAGACCTGCTTGCTTCATTTAATATTAAACATATAGCTCAAATATTGTTCCAGCCTGTGCAATTTAGGGGTTTTCTGGACAACTGGAGGCAGGTCGCTGAAAGGATTGCAGTAGACAACAGGCAATTGCCTCAGGGAGGTCCTAGGTTTTACGTGGGAGTGGATGTTCTCCTTGGAGAACAGGCCTTTTCCAATCCTCATCTTCAGGCTACCTGGGACCCTGCCATTCTTGAGCAAAGTGTAGGATTTAATGCATTGCTAAGAACTATAGAAATGGCCTCTCCTGTAGCAAACCCCATGGAAATAGGAAAAGCTCCTTGGAGAATTGAACAATAGGAATGCTGAGGCAGCAAAGAATATCCTGTCTCTCTGACCTCTGCCCCATAACCTATCTCTGTAACCCTGTAAGGCAATGTTACTTTAACCCTTTCTATTGGTCAATTATGGATACTCCCAACCCCTGACCATTGGTCAAGCTTGGATCCTTTCCAACCCTATAAAAGTAGCATACTGTACCCTATTAGTTAGAAGAAGAGCTGAGACCCTTCACGGACCGCCCCAAATAAAGCCATCTCCGTGGAAAAGCCTGCACTTCCTTCTTCTCCTCTCTCTCCGTCTGCTGCAGCCTCAAGCCAAGGGCAAACTTAGCTAGCAAGCAAAGCTGAAATCCTAAGAGCTTGCAAATCATTATAAGAGCTGATAAACACCGAGCTTGCTAGGGGTTTAACCTGCAGCGATTTGGTCTGAGCGGGCTGGCTTCTGGCACCCAGTTCCCCCCTGGGGACTGAGCTCCTGAGCCCTATTGCTCTGCTTTATGATAAGGCCACAAACAAGGCTTTATTACTCTCCCAAGCCACGATATGAGACAATAACTCAAGGAGCAGGTGAACCCTTTCTGCCATTTGTTGAGAAACTTGCAGCAGCCCTGGAGAAACAGGTTGAGGATAATATCTTGAGGCAGGTTTTATGCAGTTAACACGGGACAATGCAAACAGTGATTGCTGGAAAATCAGAGATGCTCTTCCAGGCAACCCAACGCTAACAGACATGGTCCACACATGTGACAAACTAGGTGCTGTAGACCACAAAGTGTCTGCTCTGACAGTTGCTTTGCATCCAGGCCAGAAATCTTCAGGGGGCAGACAACAGAAATAAGGCAAAAACAAGGGCAAGAAAAAGCAAGGAACACATAAGCAAACAGGACCAAATACCAATTTCTTGTGATTTCTTTTGCTCTAAGTGCCTAAGGGCAGGTCATTTTGCAAATCAATGTAAGTCCAAATATCATGCCAATGGCCAGCCTTTGTCAGGCCTGGGAAACGGGAGGATGAGCACACAGGGGAACTGTACTCTGACACAAGTGATTCCTCAGGGCATGGCACCAGCACAGGCCTGCTCAGCCAGTTCGGGGGCAGCACCCACGGCTCTGTTGGGGTGGATGTACATACGGCAACCGCAGTCATCTTAGAATCCTGTCATGAACATAAGGTTCCTTTGGATGTATTCGGACCTTTGGGACAAGGACTGAGCACGCTGCTTGTGGAAAGATCTAGTGTCACCCACCAAGGAATCTTTGTTCACCCAGGTGTCATTGACTCTGGCTTTTAGGGTCAAATTTGTGCTACGGTTGCCACACCCCCCCCCCCCGCCCCCCCTTCACTATTCCGGCAGGGACTCGGATTGCTCAACTTGTGCCTTTTCAGTTGTGTATCCCCAGGATGAGCCAGCAGACTCATGGGAATGGTGGCTTCGAATCCACAGGACTGCCACAAGTCTTCTGGACTGCAGATCTTTCTGCTCAGCTTCCCCAGATGATATGTACCCTGACCCTACTGGGTGCCTGCCAGCCAAAGACCTGGCTTCGAGGTTTGATTGACATAGGCAGATGTGACAGTCATCTCAGTCATCTCCTTCTCTGCTTAGCCTCCTGTGTGGCCTTTGGCTTCCATAGGGTCAGCCATCCAAGGGTTGGGGGGTGCAGTGCAGACCTTTGTAAGCCAACCGTCTGTGCTGATCAGAAACATGGATGGGCAGACAGCTGCAGTTCAGCCCTATGTGACTCCAGATCCGATAAATCTCTGGGGGCGGGATGTATTGGCAGCCTGGGGGGTAGGAATTGGGATGGATTTTTAATTGGGACCACTGCGTGTGGAAACCCAGAGCACCAGGAATATTCTTCTGTCTGCTCTGGGGTGCCCTGACCCCTAGGGGAGCACTGACTTTGACCCTCATTCATGGAGAAAGTTTCCTAGACTTCAAGATAGACTAGAATCCACAAAAGTGTGAAATAGATTATAGAGAGTTGTGTAGGTGTATCATTTGGTGAGAAATTTAGGTTTTGGGATTTTTAGTATGTTGTGAACGGAAGCAAGATGGAGGGCACAGGGCGCCATCCTGGATTTCTTCTTCATGCTTCTTCTTCCTTCTTCTTCATGGGTTTGGGTGGCATTTTGTAATTGGGCAGAAAAGTCCGCATTGCGGGCTCTTTGGGATCAGTTATTGGGTTAAAAGGGAAAATAATCTAGGTGTCAGTTCTTAATTGGATAGTTTAGTCTTAAAAGACCTTATAACCAAAAATTGTTAGCCATTTTGTGCCTTCTAATGAAAAGCTGCTGAACTTACAGTAGTGAGACTGTTTTACTGATAAGAAATAATAAACACTTGAGTCTGAACATGAATTACTGTCTCAAGTACCTTCAATCCAGACCCAGAGAAACCGACGACTGGTACCCCCACAAATGCACTAAAGAGCGGAAAATATCCTATGCTGCCGTTAAGGTGGCTGGTGGACAAACCCGTTTGGGTACACCAGTGGCCCATGACAAAAGAAAAACTGGTCGCCCTTCCTGAATTAGTTCAGGAACAATTGCAACAGGAACACATTGAGCCTTCTACTAGTCGCTGGAATACTCCTTTCTTTATGATAAAGAAAAAATCTAGGAAATGGAGGCTCTAACAGGACCTCCGAAAAATTAACGCAGCGATGGAAAGAATGGGGGCACTGCAGCCTGGTATGCCCTCACCCACCATGCTCCCCGCAGGATAGATCTTGATCATTGATCTGAAGGATTGTTTGTTCACAATTCCATTGCATCCTGATGACAAACCAGTTTGCCTTCGCAGTGCCTTCAATCAAGAATGCTGAACCTATGCCAAGATATCAATGGAAGGCCTTGCCACAGGGCTGTCGCAACAGCCCGACTATCTGTCAGTGGTATGTGGCTCAGGCCTTGTCCGGAGTCTGTGAGCAGTTTCCTGACGCATGTTGTTATCACTACATGGACGACATCCTGGTGGCAGCATCCACCCAGGATGAGTTGCTGAGGATATGGCCTCAGCTCTTTGCTGCTCTGCGTTCTTATGGGCTGCAGGTGGCTCTGGAGAAGGTTCAACAGCATCCTTTTTGGAAATATCTGGGAGTCAAAATTCTTGACCGAACTATTCAGCATCAGGAGGTGCAATTCTAGGATTCTATTAAGACCTTGAACGATGCCCAGAAATTGATGGGTGTCATCAGTTGGTTGCATCCTTACTTGGGACTAATCGAAAAACAACTGTTCCCGCTATATGGTACTCTAAAGGGGGACCCTGACCCGAGATCACCTTGGAAATTGACTTCTGAGGTGTGACAAGCGCTGGGGGAGGTCCAAAAGGCTGTTTCTGCTTGTCAGGTTCATCGAATAGACCTTTCCATTGATATCACTGTCTTCATTACCAATCCAGATTTTCTGCTATGGGTATCATTGCCCAATGGAGTGACAAATGGTCTGATCCTTTGCACATTTTGTAATGGGTCTTTTTGCCCCATCAACCAAAGAAGACAGCACCCACATTATTTGAACTGATCGCTCATTTGATAATCAAATGCCATCAATGGTGTTTGTAGTTGATGGCAGCCAATCCTGCAACAATCATTCTTCCAATAGAACGGGTAGACTTTGAACGGAGCTTTGCTAACAGTGTTCCTTTGCAAAGTGCGCTGCAGAACATGGCAGATTGTCTATCATATGCCCAGTCATAAGTTATTGCAGTTGGTAAAAGCAACCAATCTTTCATTGCAGCCAAAAAGCAGCCAGGTGCCAGTGCAAGGACCCACCATCTTCCCTGACAGATCCAGAAAAATGGGGAAAGCCATTGTTACTTGGAAGGATGAATCTGGATGGCAAATGCTGGAGGGACATGAGTCAGGCTCAGCCCAACTGGTTGAGTTAAAGGCCATTGCCATGGCATTCCATACATTTTCTCAGGTGCCTCTGAACTTGGTCACTGATTCTGCCTATGTTGCAGACATAACCAAACATTTGGATTGTTCACTCCTGAAGGAAGTCAATAGTACAGTTTTGTTTCAGTTATTGAGAACCTTGTAGAGTGCAATTCAGGCCTGAGTTCATTCGCATTACATCCTGCACATTCAGAGTCACACCAATTTGCTGGGTTTCATAGCAGAAGGTAATGCCAGGGCTGACAAGTTGGCTAACCCTGCCTGGGTAGCGCCTCAGCCTGACAAGATTGCGCAAGCCAAAGTGTCACATGATTTTTTCCATCAAAGTGCACATACTCTGCAGAAACAATTTCACTTGACACCAACTGAAGCTCATGACATTGTCAGTTCTTGCGCTGACTGTCATGGACTTGCTGCACCTTTACCAGCAGGGCTAAACCCCAGAGGCTTAAAGGTCTTGCAGCTTTGCAAACAGATGTCACTCACATCGCTGAATTTGGCCAACTCAAGTATGTGCACGTGTCTATTGAAGCATTTTCCTCTGCCATGTGGGCCTCTGCTCACACTGGAGAAAAGAGTCACAACGTGATTGCCCATTGGAGGATGGCTTTTGCAGTTTTGCAAATACCTTCTTCTGTGAAAACTGACAATGGCCCTGCCTATGGGGCAGAAGACACGTCAGTTTTTGCACTTATGGAGAGTGTCACACAAACTTGGTATCCTGCACTCTCCAATGGGCCAGGCCAGTGTTGAATGCGCTCATGGTACCTTAAAGCTTGTTCTGGGCAAACAAAAAAAGGGAATGCCTGGAGAAACGCCACATAGTCGAATGGAAACATCTCTATATACAATCAATCATCTTACAATGCCACAGAATTCAGAGAATCCTGTCATTCTAAATCACTTTCTCTCACTGCACTCTTCAGGTGAGACGCACCTGCCTCAAGCAAAAGTCTGGATACAGGACCTAGCCCCTAATAAGTGGGACAGCCCATACAACCTTACCACTTGGGGCCGTGGGTATGCCTGTGTTTCCACAGATACTGGGGTACGGTGGGTACCTGTGAGGTGTGTTCACCCTGACCTGTGACACCAAAAACAGAATGTGATCAACAGGCAACCTCCGAATGATGATCAAGATGACGACCATCAATCAGATGGCCCCTCCACGAGTGGATAATGAACATTCTATCCTTTCTATGTTTCTGGAAAAAGGCTGTTGACAAATTAACACTGTCTGTTCTTTGAACAAACTAATGATAAGTTGTTACTATATTGGAATTAGTATAGGTATTGTACTAGAATAAGTAACTGATTTTAAGATTAATAGTGTATTTCTTGTAAGAGGAAATCACAAGATTTGACCTCTCCAACCATTTCAAAATTGCCTCCGATTGAGGTTCTGATTGATAACTAGCAACTGCTAGAGGAACCCCTGGAGTTGTGTTGTTTCTCCTTTCTGCAAGGGGCACCACAGAAGATTACAAACACCGCCTTCTCCTTTAAACAAAAAGGGGTGAGACAGAGTAGAGATCCATTCTGAATTAGGTGAAGTGTCTAACAACGGTGAAAGGTCTGTGAGGCCAAAGCTGAAGGAAAAACTCGCATGCCGAGACAGCAAGGAGACAGAGAAAGAAAAACAGAAAAGACCACGAGGTCAATTTACCCCCAACCTAGGTATTCCTTTGATAAAGAAGAACTGGTGATAAATGTCACACAGAATGAATATGTATGAACCTATTGTGAAACTGTATGCATATGCATTTGGAAGGGGGATAAAAGGAGGTCTGAAATTTTCAGGGGTACGCATGCCTTTTGAGGAGAATTTTCTCCGTGTGCGTCCAGCGCCGTAAATAAACATACCGAGCTTTACAACTTTTATAAAGTTGTGAGGTTTCTTCTTTTCTCCGCAAAACAGGGGGACCTGTGAATGTGGCATCCTGGTACAAGAGCGAGAAAACTAGATAAATTTTCCCAGAATTGGCTTGAGAGACTTTAGGGAGTTGAAGATAAACAATGATAGATTATTATTATTATAAACACCTGCAGGTGTTGTTTTCCTACTCTCTGTTTTCTTGTTTTTCTCAAAGATTGTTTATAAGAAGGGCTTCTTGTTAATTAGCCAATCAGGTGAAATGTATTAACTGAATGACCAATCAAATCTACCTGGATTGGAACAGCTTATAAAAAGGAGCAGTTCCAAATATACAGTGTGCGTTATGCCAATCAGCCTTCTGATGAGTCTGCGTCATTACTTACTCAAGAGCGACAGATATTAGCAAAGGCACCTATGCTAAAGCAAGCAGATGTTGAAGTAGCTGTGATCCCATGAGAAATTGGGACAGAAAGAGAGAAGAGTGATGAAGACTCTTTGCCCTCAGGGAAAAAAGAAGACCTCTGCTCCTAGAGATGGAGACAATTTCAGAAATAGATAAAGAGAACCTTTGCTCTTGAACAGCTCATCCTTAAAATAGTACCCCATGAGTTGACATGGACCATAAACAAAACTGTGGGAAAGCTGTGAAAAATGGGAGGGACTGCACTATTGCAGATTCCCAGGCAGCTTCTATTCATGGACATTAAAAGCCCTGAGAAAACTGTTTCTTGTGGAGAAGTCTCCATGGCATGGCAAGGTGTTGCGGTGTGTTTTAAACTTCCGGGTCCCTTCCCCAGGTGTGCCAATACCCCTCTTCCCCCCTCGCCCCCTGCTGGGCTGTCAATCAGTTTTAACATTCCAGCAAGGCGTCGTGTAGTTCGTCACTTTCAAAGGATGCCCCTCAGGCCCAGAGGTCATTGGTCTGTCTAGGTGTCATCCTCCCCTGAGACCCCGCCCCTCCCACCTGGTTGGTGGCTCACTGGTCCCCTCCCCTCCCCCTGCCCCAGGAGCTTAAAAGGTGAATCAGGCCATGCGGTCGCCATTCTGTTGGAGCTGTTACTGACATTCAGACCTTTGTGACCATGGAATAAAACTCTGGATATAACCCTCCAGCAGAATCCATCTCCTTTGTCTTCACCTTCACCTGAAGCCTTCTTCCTGAGGTAAACGGAGTTCCTAACAAGCCTGGACTTGTTTGGCTGCCTAGCTGCAACCACCAGCAAGCTAAAGGTGTCTCTGGGGTGATACACCACAGCTGCCACCTTTGGCCCAGCAGCAAGGGTCAGACTGGCCCATGCACAATCTACCTGGTAATACTGGGATTCATATTCCAATAGCAAGTGAAACTCCTCTCCCTAAGTGAACTGAAGAAAGACTATTTCAGAGGTGGTAAACTGACTGAATTGTTTCTGTACATTGTTAGTGGGAAGAAAAGGTTGTAGGGGGGAGGAGAAATGGAAATGTTCTAAAGGTTTTATTCTGATTCTCATTATTCTTTATTTTATTTACTGTTAATAAAGTTTCCTTTATATCCTTTTAAAGCTTTGAGCCTGCTTTGCCTTCCTCCTAATCCTATCTCACAGCAGGAAATGACTAAGTATATTCTAGTAGGTGCACTGGCATTTGGCCATCACTGAACACACCACATGGATTCAGCAAATAAACAGGTAAATAAGAAAATTTAAAATTATTATACTTACATCTCAAAACAATCTTAATTTTAAAAAAGGACTTCATACATATTGGGGTGCACGAGACAGAGAGTACTTTGGACCTTATCAGCATAAGAGAACTGATAGATAAAATGCCTTGGCAAAAGCAAACAAAACTTTGAAAATTAGATCTAGATAGCAAGAAGATTTAATTAGACAGGTTTACTGGAAAAAGAAAATCCTATTAAACTCTGCAAGCAAGAGATGTTGTTATATGCATAAGTTTGTGTATATTATTCTAACCTAATAATTGTAGTGCACATTACTAGTCTCCCTAAAATAGTATGTAAGTGCTTATATCCCACAATAAAATCGGATTCTGATCACCGAGTCAGTTTCCCCGTCTCTCTCCATCCCCAACAATTGGTGCCTCTGTGGATGAAGAAAACCCAGCCTGACTGGCGGGAAGTCAGCGAGCCCCTGGAACTGATCGTGACGGTGAGAAAACCGCGTTTGGGCCCACAATCCCTGTCTGCCGGGACTGAGAGGTGAGCCAGGGGAACTAAAGGAATGGGTAAGGAAATGTCCAAAGAGAGAGACGTCTATGAAACCATGCTTGCCCTTCTGGACAGGCATGGCTCCCCCATCCCAAAGCACAACTTTAAGTTACTTTTACGATGGGTGTCACACATGGCCCCAGACGCTACCCCTTCTCCTGTATTTACTCTCCGCTTCTAGGACAAGGTCGGCGTAAAGCTCTACGACATAGCTACACTGCCTGGCCACAAGCCAGAGCTCTGAATGCTTCCTACTTGGAGGGCGGTCATGGACTTGATTAAAAAAGAGGGAGGGAGCGGGGAAGCCTGCGAGGCTACAGCCTGTGAGGCTACTGCTGAGACAGCCCCGGCAACCGCACCAGATCGAAACCTGCCCAGGTCCCGCTCCCCATCCCCTGTCCGCACACCCTCCCCGGTGAGTGCCAGGGATAGAGCCTCTTCGCCACCCCCAGTCCCACCGCCACACTGCCAGCGATCCCAGAGTCGCCGGACACTTATCACTTATGCGGCAGACACTGACTCTTGCAGTGAAGGAGAGCTGGACTCTTTCAACCCTGGCCCCGAAAAAGATGCGAGCTTACTCCCTTCGGATACACGTAACAATTGGTTACGGATAAAAAGGAAAGCCCTTAAGGACAGAGACTTTGACACTGTGGCAGAAATCTTTGTGGCCCCTGTGCAATTCGGCCCGAGGGGGGGAAATCCACAATGGGAGCCCTTAGATCACTCGGAAATTAAGGAACTGCGCTGTACCACTGGGGAGTATGGTCTGGGGTCCCCCTACTATAGTAATTTGTTAAGAGCAACCTTTACTACTCACCTCATGACTCCTCATGATGTTAAGTTTTTGGCAAATCTGTTCCTCACACTGACACAATATGCCATATTCATGATGCAATGGAAAAAAGGACTGGAAAATTTAATTGCAATGTATGCAGGGCATGGAAACCAAGACCTGGCTGCCTTAACTATTGACCACCTTGGGGGGGAAGGGGGCACATACTGACCCTAATGGCCAAGCCACCTTACCAAGACAAGCCCTACAGGGTATTACAGAGGCAGCTCGCCTGGCATTCCTTAAGGTTCCTGATGCCAGAACTCCGCAACAGTCCTTCATAAATATCAAACAAGGTCCACAAGAGCCTTAAATGCAGTTTGTGGACAAATTGAAACAAACACTGGAGAGACAAATCGATAGCAAGCAAGCCAGGGAGATTATACTCCTCAAACCGGTCATCGAGAAGGCCAACCCAGACTGTAAGCAGCTTTTAAAATCTTTAGCCCCTGAACCTGAACCCACTTTACTCCAAATGATACAAGGGTGCAACTGCTTTGGGGACATTACAACACACCACGGCAGTCACATATCAAGCTGTGGAGCAAGGCATAGCGGACGCTTTTGCCACCATGAAATATTAACCCCCGGGAAACAGCTGACTTGTTTTGGCTGCAGAGAGTATGGACATATCCGGAGAGACTGGCAAAGAACACAAAACCCTAAAGCTCCAGGTGTATGCCCTTGCTGTCGGAAAGGCCCTCACATTGCTAATATATGCCGCTCTAAGTTCCACCAGAATGGCCAGCCTTTGCAGGGAAACTTCTCTCGCAGCACGGGACAGCGATGCGAGAGGACACAAATTTCACAGCCGACTCAGCAGCTGGGAGCATCCTTGAACTTCCAATCGGCCCTGCCCCGGCCGCCAAGAAACTGTCACTGACTTACAACCAGCCACCCCAGGCAGTGCAGGAATGGACCTGGCAACCTCTGACACAGTAACGTCACTTGATCACTTGATTCATCTGTCCATTTGCTTCCCACAGGAGTTTTCAGACCGCCAGGACAGAATATGCACGCTTTGATTACAGGCAGATCTTCCACCTTGATAACAGGATTGTTTGTTCTCCCTGGGGCTATAGACTCTGATTCCCTTGGGGAAATAAAGATCATGGCTTGGACCCTCCATCTGCCCTGTGTAGTCCTGGATGGGAGCAATATAGCTCAACTTATACCCTTTCCTGCAGCACCCCTGTCTGCATCCCCAATAGCTGAAAAGAGGGAGGGGTGTTTTGGCTCTACAGGGGTCCCGCAGATTTTATGGACACAACAGTATTACATCTGAGCATCCAACATGCCAATGCAAAGTGACTCTGAAAGGTAAAGACATAGTCTTGATGGGACTTATTGATATAGGAGCCAATGTGACTGTTATCTCAAAAAGCCAATGGCCCAGTAAGTGGCCACTGATGGCTGTGCTTCAGATACTCTGGGCGTGGGTGGGAACCGTGAAAGCTTGCAGAGTCAACACTTGGTGCAAATAGCAGGGCCTGATGGGTGGATAGCCACAGTAAAACCTTTTGTGCTTTCTGTTCCTCTGGTTTTGTGGGGAAGGGATGTGTTAACACAGTGGGGGATTTTGATGCATTCAAATTTTTGCATAGGGGTCATTGGGATGCACGACACCCCCAAACTGACTTGGAAAGCCTCTGATCCTGTGTGGGTGAACCAGCGGCCCCTGTCATTAGACAAACTGCCTATTAAAGGAACTTGTACAAAGACTGCTGGAAAAGGGACATATAATCCTATCTAATAGCCCTTGGACTTCCCCTGTGTTTGTGATCAGAAAGCAATCTGGGGGATGGAGGCTGTTGCATGACGTGCAGAAAATGTAATATATGGTAGGGATAATTCATACTATTAATGTATGGTATAAAATATTGTGAAATCCAAAACATGTCTTTTGACCATCCCGGCCGGGAGCAGCTGTCTATTTAGATTCAACTAGTTCCCAGACACAAGTTAAGATAACGATCGACGCCTTAAGGTAAGAATAGAAGCTTCCAGGGCAATGATGGTCAGTTTCCCGAGTTGTCGGGAGCCACCCAAGAGCGATTATCGCCTTGCCGATTGCATCTATCGAGATAGTCAGCGGCGCCAACCTGATACATCTGAATACTCGGCTCCTCCAGAGCCGATTGAAGCCAATGGCACACCTGGACTGGGCTTTTGTCCACCTCTGCACATGGAAAGAAACAGCGATGCATGTGAAGAGATACAAAGGAAATTTGGTAATCTTTGCCTCGGGCACAATAAACTGTATAAAACCTCACCTCAAGAAGCAGCGAGCGTGAACAGGGGGGACTCTGACACTCAGAAAGTCAGATCCGAGTTCACCCAGCGTCAACCTCGGGCTCGATGCTGTCTCTTTGGCTGTGGTGGTTTCGAAGACCAAACTTCGGTCTCGCAGACAAATTAATAAATCTTTGCTAAATTTTTGATAATTTTGGCTCACGATTTGATCATTTATAACAGAAAATAAACAAAGTAGTAGAGGAAATGGCAGCCCTCCAGCAAGGGCTCCCTTCTCCTTCCATGATCCCCAGAAATTGGCATTTGACAGTGATTGATTTAAAATATTGTTTCTTTGATATTCTGCTGCATCCAGACGACGCGCCAAAATTCAGCTTTTCTGTACCAAGCATTAATATGCAGGAACCACTAATTCGATATCATTGAACGGTATTACCACAAGGCATGCGCAACAGCCCCACTATTTGCCAGTGGTATGTTGCAAGGACCCTAAGTCTGATCCGGGAACGTATGCCTGATGTTCGGTTGTATCATTACATGGATGATATTCTGATGTCTGCAGAAACTGTGATTCAAATGGAAGAAGCAGTGCTGGCTGTCAGCCAGGCTGTCACATCAGCAGGTCTGACCATTGCTTCTGAAAAGGCTCAAAAGACTTCCCCATGGAAATATCTGGGCTGGCGCATTGGAATGTATTCTATTTCGGCATAACCTTTGCAAATTTTAGCTGAAATCAAAACTCTGCACAATGCGCAAATATTACTAGGGACTATAAACTGGGTACGTCCCTTGCTTGGAATTTCAAATGCAGAATTGGAGCCATTGTTTGCCCTGCTAAAGGGAGAGCCTGACCTCTTATCACCTAGACATTTGGACACAAAGGCACAAGCTGTGCTTCAAAAGGTAGCTGATGCTATCTCACAGAGACAGTCAGCTCGCTGGGCTCCAGAGTTACCACTTTGGCTAATAATTCTAAACCTTGACAGGCAACCACATGCCTTGACATTTCAGTGGGACTCAGAAAAAACAGACTCTCTGTTAATTATCGAATGGGTCTTTTTGCCTAACAATATGCCCAAGACTATTTCCATGCAAGATGAACTTATGGCCATGTTAATTGTCAAAGCTCATCAAAGACTAACCTCCTTGGCTGGAAGGGATTTTGACCGCATCTTTATACCTCTTATAATGTTCTGTTTGGATTGGTTGCTACAGAAATCTGAGAAATTGCAAATTGCTTTAGCAAATTACCCAGGGCAGATATCTATCCATCAGCCTAAGCACAAAATGTTAAGCTGTTCTTTTAACTTGCTCCCAAAGCCACGGAGAAGTGAGACTCCTTTGCAAGCTATGACAATATTCACGGATGGTTCTGGGAAAACCCATAAATCAGTGATTGTGTGGAGGGATTCTGATACCAGAACCTGGCAATCTGATATTGCTGTTTTTGAAGGGTCTCCACAAATTGTAGAATTAGCTGCTGTGATCAGTGTTTCAGAAATTCAGCTCAACTTTTAACCTAATAACAGACTCTGCCTAGGTAGCCGGAATTGTGTCTAGAGCAGAAACCTCTGTCTTAAAACAAGTTAGAAATTATGTTCCTTTTTACTGGTTGAAACTACTAGTTTTTCTTTTGGATCAAAGGACTGCTCCTTATTTTGTTATGCATATAAGGTCGAATTCCAATTTGCCTGGGTTTCTTACAGAAGGCAACACCCAGGCAGACTTGTTAACCCTATCAGTGCAACATGTTTTACCAAACAAAATAGAGCAGGCTTGGGTGAGTCGCTCATTTTTTCACCAGAACGCTGGGGCTTTAGTAAGGCTTTTTGAGCTTACTCCAGCACAAGCTTCTAGTATCATTGCTACATGTCCTGATTGTCAGTGTTGCTCTCTTCCTAATGTGAATACAGGGGTCAACCCGAGAGGTCTACAGAGCCTACAAATTTGGCAAACAGACATGACACACTTTCCTGAATTTGGCCATTTGAAATTTGTGCATGCTTCCATTGATATCTTTTCAGGTGCTCTGTTTGCCTCAGCTCACACAGGAGAAACAGCAAAGGACGCTTGTCATCATTTCTCTGCTGCCTTTGCCACAGTAGGAATTCCGCAACAGATTAGGACACATAATGGCCCCTCATACATTTCCCATAAAGTTGCAAATTTTTTCTCCTTATGGGGAATTACCCACAAGACAGGCATACCCCACTCACCCACCAGGCAGTCCATTATAGAGCGAGCCCATGGCTCCCTCAAGAGTATCCTGGCCCAATAGAAGGGAGGAGCCGGAGATAGACCTGCTGAAAGACTACAGAAAGCCCTATTTGTTTTTAATTTTTTGAACTGTTCCATGATGGATTTAAATCCCCCTATGACTAGGCATTTTTCATCATTCACATTGCTTTCCTGCAAGGAGAAACCACCGGTACTGATCCATGACCTAGAATCTGGCAAAATCCTTGGCCCTTACCCTTTGATCACATGGGGGAGGGGTTTTGCTTGTATTTCCACAGAAAAGGGACCTCGTTGGATCCCCGCAAGAAACGTGAAACTGTTCCGGGAACCTATACCAGCACCTGACAGAGACCAGGCTGCTACCCAGCTCTCAGAAGAGGAGGGGGAAGAGGAACCACACAGAGACTGCAGCTCATGACCAACATCTTCTGTTCCACCTGCAAAGGAAACTGTGAACCTTGGGTGTTATGTCAGTGTAAAAAGTGTGGAGATCGGTGGTATCACAGAGCCCTTTTGGCAAAAACATTGTGTGCATCATGTTATGATGTGGAGTGACAAATAAGGTATAAAGCCATTGAATTTTTAATTGTAGTAGGCCACGAGGAAAGGGATAGCCCTCGCCTCTCTATTCTCAGGAGGGAAGTTTTGAGGGAAGCTGAAAATAGCTATATTTGCAAAGTAGAGTGCAAACAAAACAATTTAGTGCCTTATTTCTGGCCAGTCCCTGAACAAGCTTGAGAGAGGACAAAAAGGGAATGTGCTAAGAGATATGCTTGGAAACTAAAATCCAAAAACAGGTTTTTTGCTGCAACATAGAATGGAGTTAAAATGGATGCTCTGCTTATGCTTATTAGCACTGCTTAGTTTTACTAACACAGCCTGGCCTGTTGACCAACCCAAAATAAATGTTTGGATAGCTCTAGCCAATACAACAAAACAAGATATCCTATGCTTGGCCACTGCCTCCCCAGAAAATCCATTTTCAACCTATCTAGTCAGCTTGCCATTAGACAATTGGCCAATACCAAAAAATACTGAAAGCGTGGTGCAGAGCTCAAATCCTGTTGATGCATGGGATCAGTGGACCCCCTACCTTCCTGAAGCACCCTTGGAGCCCCAAGAATTAGAGCTCTTGGGTTCTGTAAAAATTGATTTTTGTGTTAATTTTAAATACACAGGAAGAAATCAGTCTAAAGCTTGGGATGTTTCTCCCCATCACCCTGTGTATAAGAATCAAACCTTTTGGTGTTATTACAGTTCTGACAGCCCTTCTAAATCCAGCAATGCCCCCCTAAGGCTGCCATCAGGAATGTTTTTGGTCTGTGGAGATTGGGCCTGGGCTGCAATCCCTTTACACATAAAAAGGGGTCCCGGTAGTCTGGGACAATTGACTGTGTTAACACCTAACACATACATGATTTTACAGCACAAATATCCTCGCAGAATAAGGCGCAGTTTACATGCATTTGATAAATACTGCAATGATGAAGTGTCTCTGTGGTCTGA
This sequence comes from Zonotrichia albicollis, assembly GCF_047830755.1. Classification (NCBI taxonomy): domain Eukaryota; kingdom Metazoa; phylum Chordata; class Aves; order Passeriformes; family Passerellidae; genus Zonotrichia; species Zonotrichia albicollis. The sequence continues at coordinate 19,900,565 of NC_133859.1, read as the reverse complement.
GACCCAAATGAATTTGGCCTCTTTACTTTTGCCAAAATTGGCAGCAAAAAAGGCCTTAACCCAATTAAATGAGATGGCTTGCTGGCTGGCAAAACAGACAAATGACACTAGCTCTGCTTTGTCAAATCTATTAATGGATGTTGATAGCGTAAGGCATGCTACTTTGCAAAATAGAGCTGCGACAGATTTTTTGCTTTTAGCACAAGGTCATGGCTGTGAAGATTTTGATGGAATGCGTTGCATGAACCTTTCTGATCACTCAGAATCTATCCATAAGAGCATACAACAACTGAAGGACAGTGTGTTTAAACTAAGAGTAGAATCTGGATCTTGTCTAGATAACCTGTTTAATGGCTGGGGTTTAGCTCCCTGGCTAAAGGATTTCTTTAGGATAGGTATGCATGTGGTGATTTTGATAATAGTTATATTAATCATGATACCTTGCTTACTTCAATGTGTGCAGAGATTAATTAATAAGACCATTAAAGGAGTGGTTTTGGTTGACAGAGAAGGGGGAGATATTGGGGTGCACGAGACAGAGAGTACTTTGGACCTTATCAGCATAAGAGAACTGGTAGATAAAATGCCTTGGCAAAAGCAAACAAAACTTTGAAAATTAGATCTAGATAGCAAGAAGATTTAATTAGACAGGTTTACCGGAAAAAGAAAATCCTATTAAACTCTGTAAGCAAGAGGTGTTGTTATATGCATAAGTTTGTGTATATGATTCTAACCTAATCATTGTAGTACACATTACTAGTCTCCCTAAAATAGTATATAAGTGCTTGTATCCCACAATAAAATTGGATTCTGATCACCAAGTCAGTCTCCCCGTCTCTCTCCATTGCCGACACGTACAGATAAGGCAATGGGAAAAAAAGCCCAGACCAACACACCATTTTCTCCAAAAGTTTTTAAATTGTTTAAATCATGCTTTCATCCTAGGATAGTTGGCACAATACACAGCTCTGATTCTACCTAGAATGTAGTTTTGGGTAGAGCAGATTCAGGTAGCTCACAGTTACTGAACAAGATCATACTTTTAATCTTTACCTTGTCCATGCGTTTCCTATACACTGATAGTATTGAGGTCGCAGATCCGTCTAAGTCATTTGATCTCAGTAATCCTGTAGAAAACTAACACATTCAAAAGTTTTCTGCTGTGTTTAGTGAATCCAATCATCAATTAAATGTATTAATGTATTAGAGGAAAAAAACATTGCTCTGTTGCTTTTGGCTGGGGTAGAGTCGGTTTTCTTCCCAGTGGCTGGTATGGGGCTATGTTTTGGACTTGTGCTGAACACAGGGTTGATAATATAAATGCTTCTTTTATTCCAGAGCAGGGTTTGCACAGATGCAAGGTCTTTGCTGCTTTTTGTGCTGCCATGCTGGGGAAGGGGCTGGGGCATGCATGGGAGGTTGGGAGGAGACAGCTGAGATAGCTGACCCCAACCGGCCAAAGGGATATCCCAGACCATATGACATCATGCTCAGTATATACAATGAGGGAAAGAAGAAGGAGGAGGGAGATATTTGAAGTTATGGCATTTGTCTTCCCAAATAACCAATACATGTGATGTATTCCTGCTTTCCTGGAGATGGCTGAACATCTGCCTGCTCATGGGAAGTGGTGAATTAATTCCTTGGTTTGCTTGTGTGTGTGGCTTTTGCTTTTCCTATTAAACTGTCTTTATCTCAACCTGTGAGTTCTCTCACTTTTACCCTTACAATTCTCTCCCTGATCCTACTGAGGGAAAAATGAGCCAGTGACTGCATGGGGCTTGCTGGCTTGCTGGGATTAAACCATGACAACTGGCCACACTGGATGGGAGAGTTAGTAGAAATAACACAGCTGACAGGCAACAAGACCCTCCCCCTGTCAGAAGCAGATAGATCAATCTCAATTTCCTGTGCAACCACAGCTCAGGTCAGAAACCTACCTTCTGAAAGGCAATGCAAGCTAAATGCAATCTAGTGCTATCTGTCCTTGGATATATTTCTTAAAATGCTCCCTTCCACATACCTAGGACAGTTCCTCCCACAGTTTACTGGAAAGAGAATGACAGAACAGAGGAGTAGCTGGAGTCATAACAGAGCATCTCCTCCTCCAGTCCCAATGAAAAACAAGCAAACCTCACAATAACCAGGACTCGCTAACTCTGGTATGACACTGCAGTCTGGTTGCTCACAAGGGCCAAATTAATACAAATGCTCAAAATTCTATAGTTTGAGCAACTGCTGTGAAGGCATCTCCCTATTATATTATCAATGTGTAATATATTTAATGTGCTGCATCACATATGTAAGTGATACAGCGAAATATGTAAACCATTACCAATACTGAAAATAAGGATTGTTATGTTCAAGAGTTACTGTCCTCACTTCTGACATTCCGTAAATGAGCCTTGCTTGGTCTTATCCTATGCAAGCTGTTACAGCTCCAGAGCTCAGTCCCCAAGGGGACTGGGTGCTAGAAGCCAGCTCGCTCTCAGACCAAGGCCGTGGGTTAGCCCCTAGCAAGCAGGGAGATATTCAGCTCTTAGTGATTAGGCAGCTCTTGTGATTTCAGCTTTGCTTGCTAGGTAGCTTTTCCCTTGGCCTAAGGCTCCAGCAGACGGTAGAGAGAGGAGAAGCAGAAGACACTGGCTGTTCCACGAGTATGGCTTTATTGTAGGGGTCCGTGAAGGGTCTCAGCTCTTCTTCTTCCGAGTTAGTAGGGGTACAGTATGCTACTTTTATACCCTTGGCCTGGATCCAATCCTGACCAATGGCAAAGGTGTTAGAGTGACCATAAGTGACCAATAGTAGGGTTTAACACAATATTGCCTTACATGGCTATAGGGATAAGGTACAAGGCGGATGTCCCTGGAGACAGGAAACTTCTTTGCTGCTGTGTCAGCATTCTATTCTCCAAGGGGCCCTGGCTAAACCTGAGGGGTTTACTACAACTCCACTTTCTGTTTTTACAAAAAATGCATTCGCGAGAGTTCTTTTGAAACAGTGAACAAGACACAAGAACATAACTAACACTGTAAAAATTACAAGGAGAATCAACAACAATCCCTTAACTAAAGATGCGGCCCATCCTGTTAGTCCCCATTGCCCGAAAATTTCATTGACCCAATCTGGGATTCTTTCTACTTTCAAGTCCTTCACAAGATCTTTCAGTTTCTGGATGTTCGCATGGATGGATTCCGAATGTGAAGAGAGGTTGAAGCAACACATTCCTTCGAAGTCCTCACATCCATGTCCGTGGGCAAGCAGCAGGAAGTCGATTGCTGCTCGGTTTTGGAGTGAAGCTTGTCTTGTGGTTTCTTCTTCCTTTAAGAGATCACTCAGGGCTGCTGATGTGGCGTTAGCTTGTTTACTGAGCCAGCACCCAAGGTGACTGATTTAACCGAGGGCTTTAGCTGCAGCTATCCAGGGTAAAAACAGAGAGACTGCAATCTTTTTTGGTCTGTTCCAATCGTATAATCTCGGATCACAATTTTCATCGAATTCAGTGTATGACCTTTTTTCCCGTTTTGATTCTCTTTCTTTTTTCCAATTATGTAATAGGGTGATGTTTGGAGTAAGGGTAGAAAGTTTTCCCAGAGTACAGGGACCTCCCTGGAGTCGGGAGGGGATCCCTGCCCATACTCTGTCACCACAGATGAGAAACATTCCCTTGGGTAATACTTTGGGATGGAGAGAGGACACAGAAATTACACGTGCAGTGTAATTACACCAATCATGAGGGTTATAGGCTTTGTTCACTGGTGATACATCTTTTCGATATGTGTTTTTGTGTTGGTCAATTTCTGGCCAATCATTTTTCGGACGCCTAAAGTAAAATTTGACACAATATGTGGCCTTGGAGGATCCCAATAGATCCAATTCTTGGGGTTCCTCTCGAGCATCTGGCAGAATTTTTGTCCACTCATCCCAAGTATCAGCCCCATTGGGTCTCTTACCTGTGGTGCGGAGAACCTCTGAGTTCTGGACAGGCCAATCGTCTGCTATAAAGGGGATTCCTACTAGACATGTAGAAAGTGGATTATCTATGCTTCCCATAGACAAGCACATATTGTCTTGTTTTAATGTTTTTGCTAAGGTTACCCAAACATTATGGCTAGGCTGAGGACTAATCCAGCCGAAGGCACGCGGTACGGTGCAGAGCATCCAGGCAGCGGTGAGGACAGCACCGACGGAGATATTTTTCATCTTTGGGCAGGATTAGGGCTTCTGATAGGGAATACAAGCAGAATTTGTTATCTTTATGATGAGAGGGATTTCTGCCTTGTTCTTTTCTGTGTTCCCCTCCTCCCCCCCTTTTTCTTTTAATTTCTAAGCTGCACTACAGGAGGAGGAGCGGGTAGAAGGTTATGAGGTTTTAAGGTTAGGGAAAGGGAATAATACTTTTTACTATACAATACACAGTGTAATAACACATAATTCAGAGAACACTTTTGTGTTAAGGCTATCTGTGGCCTATTACAGTAGACTGTTATTTGACTTTCTGTTTTGTCTGCTGCCTTGTAATGGGGCGGTCTGTTCTTGTGTTTGTGGGTGTTCGGCGACGCCTTCGTCTCCAGGCTGAGCTGGTTTGGTTTTGAGGTGGTCTTGTGTTTGCCTCAGGAGAATTCTTGTCCTCGTCTGTAGTAGTGTTCGCTGTGCCTAAGTATGGTTTTACGTATTTTCCTGGGTACCACCTTGGACCTGATGGTAGTAGCACACATGCATAACCTCTTCCCCAGGTAATCAACTGATGAGGCCCTGAGATTTGGTGTGTTTCAGGATCTTTCACGAGCACGGGTGGTTTCTCCGTGAGCTTTGCTTTTGTGGTATTCGCAAAGTGGCGAAGTATTGGTGGGTCAGGCTCTGACGCTGTGCAGTTCAGGAAGTTGATGACATAGAGAGCCTTGCAAAGTCTCTCCACTGGAGATGTGATTTTCGTGTCCCTGTTCTGTTGCTCGAGGACTCTTTTGAGGGTTTGATGTGTCCTTTCCACGATGGATTGTCCTGTGGGGTTTACAGGTATGCCCGTCTTGTGTGCTATGCCCCATTCATTGAAGAACTCCTTCAACTTGTGGGAGGTATAGGCTGGCCCATTATCTGTTTTAATCTCCTTTGGTACACCCAGGGTGGCAAAAGCGAGGAGAAAGTGTTTTATTGTGTGCATGGTCTTTTCTCCTGCATGTGATGATGCAAACACTGCTCCTGAGAACGTGTCAACCGAAACATGCACATACTTTGACCTTCCAAAAGGTGCAAAGTGAGTTACATCTGTCTGCCACAGCTGACAGCTATTCAGACCTCGGGGATTGACTCCCGTACTCATTGATGGTATCTGGTAGTTTTGACAGTTCGGACAGGTAGGCACGATAGCTTTTGCCTGATCCTTTGAGAGCTTAAACATTCTCATCAGGGCAGGTACATTTTGGTGAAAGAACGCGTGTGACAGCTTTGCCTGAGCAAAGATGTTAGGAACATTAGCAGTTTCTGCTGCCATAGCTAATGCATCTGCTTTCCTGTTGCCTTCTGCAACAACACCTGGGAGGTCCGTGTGAGACCTTACGTGCATTATGTGATAAGGTTGTTTTCTGTGGGACATCAATTGTATTAATTTAGAGAGCAATTGGTATAACTTTGGGTTAGAGACCTCTTTGAGAAGAGCATGTTCTGCTCTCATAGCTATTCCCGCAACATAAGCTGAATCTGTGACCAGATTGAAAGGCTCGTTTTTAAATTTTTCAAAGGCTCTGACGACAGCTGCTAATTCTGCAATCTGTGGCGATCCTTCTACTGTTTCTACGTCAGATTGCCATTCTTGTGTTTGGGGGTCTCTCCAAGTAATCACCGACTTGTGGGATGACCCTGAGCCATCTGTAAATAGAGTTAGAGCCTTGAGAGGATTTCTACTTTGGATTCGTTTTGGAATCAAATGGAAAGTTTCATTCTGGTTGAAAAGCTTGTGTTCTGGGATGTCTGATGAAGTTTGACCCGTATAACTGTCCAGAGCAAACTGTAGACTCGCATTGGTCTTGATCAAATCCTCAAAGTCTTTAAGGGTTATTGGCAAATATATGCATTCAAAATCACACCCTGAAAGGGAGCAAAGGCGAGTCCTAGCCTTTTTTATTAAGTGTGCTATAATCTCCTGGCAGGTGGTAAGTGTCTTTGTGGGCTGGCTACTTGTAAAAACCCATTCCAGTATCAACAAAGGATCTCGCAGCTGAGGGTCCCATTGGAAGATCAGTCCATGGAATCTGGGTGCTTTTCCCAGGATGATGAACCGGAAAGGCAGACTTGGGTCGTAGCGATGGGCTTTGCGTGAAGACAGGGCTTCCTGGACTTTGATGATGGCACCTCTGGTTTCCTCTGTGAGAGTGCAGGGAGAGTCCAGTTCCTTGGGTCCACGAAGAAGATTGAACAAGGGAGCAAGGTCCTCTGATGTAATTCCTAGCAGTGGACGTACCCAGTTGATGGATCCACACAGGCTGTGTAAGTCCCTGAGGGTTTTTGGGTCGTCGTTGATGACGATCTGCTGAGGTAGGATAGTTCTTTCCCGGATCTGGACTCCAAGGTAAATCCATGGCTCGGTGTACTGAATTTTGTCCTCACGAATTTCCATTCCTGCCTTTTCAATGGCTTCAACAGTCTTTTTGATTGTTTTGTCTAAGTAAGCTTTGTCTGAAGCACACACCAGAATGTCATCCATATAGTGATAAATGATGGCGTCTGGAAATGATTTCCGAATGGGAGACAGGATGTGAGACACGTACCACTGGCAAATAGTTGGCGAGTTTTTCAATCCCTGAGGAAGATAACGCCAATGATATCTTTTGAGCGGAGCTTCCTTGTTAATAGAGGGAACGGAAAAAGCAAACCGTGGAGCATCTTCAGGATGTAGTGGTATGCTGAAGAAACAGTCCTTAATGTCTATGATAGCAAGTGTCCAGTCTCTAGGCAGCATCGATGGGGAGGGCAAGCCAGGCTGAAGAGGGCCCATGTCCTCGATGACTTCGTTGATTCTGCGAAGGTCATGGAGAAGTCTCCACTTGTTGGTACCTGGCTTTGGTAGAACGAAGACTGGAGAGTTCCAAGGGCTGTCGGACTCCACTATGTGGCCTTTTTTGAGCTGTTCTTCCACGAGGGCGTTTAGGGCGCGCAGCTTGGCTTTCTTTAGGGGCCACTGCTCAGTCCAGATTGGCTTGTGGCTTTTCCAGGTGAGACGGGGTATTTCTGGCAGCGCGCTCAACTCAGTGGCCCCAGTCAGAAATCCTGAATGGGAATACGTAGGGAAGCACCCCACTGGGATAAAACGTCTCGTCCCCAAAGGGTGATGGGGGCCCTTACCACAAATGGACGGATGGATGCCAGCTTGCCTTCTGGCCCTTCAACGAGGATGTTGTTCTTGCTCCTCATGGATACTGTAGTTCCACCAATCCCGGAAATCATGCCTGCAACAGGTTGTAGATCCCAGTGTGCTGGCCAATCTGAACGGGCGATGATGGTCACATCTGCACCGGTGTCCAGCATCCCTGGCAGGTGGGTCTTCTCTCCTTTGTGGGAGAGGCCGCACTCGATGGTAGGCTTGGATGGTCCCATGACTTGTGCCCACATTGCTGTAGGGTTGAGAGGAATCTGTTCCCTGTGATTTTTTGGGAGTAAAAATGCCTGTGCTATTGGAGTTCCTTTGGAAAGAAAAAATGGTAAGTCTATGCAGTATACCTGCACGAGGATCTCTTGTCCCGGCTGCACTGTCAGCACTTCCGGAACAATGAAGATTTCCTTCGGAGTATTAACCGAATCACCTGTAATTAAAATGTCTGAAGGACTCCCTTTAGGTCCATATTTTCCTGTGGGAACACGGTGAACATTCTTATCATTAAAGTCAATGGACAAAGCAGTTACCAGTTGTCGGCGGGTACCCCTCTGGGTTGTCCCGTGGGTTGGGGCTTCTCCTTTGGGTCTGGAGCAGCCTGGGTTTGTGCGTGATTGGGTCTTGGTGGCCTTTGATTTGTATTCTGCGCCCGAAGGTCGGACGGGCGCCTCAAGGAGTTTAAAGGACGCGATTGATAGCGTTGCTGATGTTGGGGTCTTTGATTATAATTCCGATGGTATCGGGGGGGTGTTCTTTCCGGACAGTCCTTTATATAATGTCCTAGCTCTCCACAGTGATAGCATTTAGCTTGTTCTTTAGAGGTTATCACTGCATATGCACCAGAAACTCCTTCAGCAATACCCTTAGCAACTGCTTGCGCCACTGTATTTTCAGTGGACATGTGACGTGTACAGCATTCTAACATTTGCTCTATAGTAGGGTCTGTATCCACAGTTAAAGACCTCAAAATGGCCTTGCATTTCTCATTTGAGTTGCTGAAAGCAAGCTTACATAAGAGTTCCTTTCTTGCCTCAGTACTCTCTATTTGTTTCTCCAAAGCATCTTTAAGTCTGTCCACAAATTTTATAAAGCTTTCTTCAATGCCTTGTTTTATAGTAGAAAAATGCATTGTTGGCATTGACTCATCCTGCATAAGAAGCAAGGAGGTTTTTGCTGCAATTGCTACATCCTGCAGCGCTTCTTTATTCAGAGTTTCCATTTGTTCTGCTGGCTTTTGAAAGTCTCCTTCACCAGCCAATTGTTCTACTGTGAAGTTGGTCTTAGTAGCATCGGCAGTATATGAATCTGATAACGTTTTTAAGTGTTTCTTCCAATGCCTATCCCATAACAAATATTCTGCCGGTGACAGAAGGCATTGTGAAATATTTTTTACATCGTGAGGAAGCAAGACATGTGCAGAGAACATGGCTTCTAGGAAATTTCTAAAGATATGTGAACTACGTCCATGTTCCTTGGCTATATTTCTCAATTGCACCAGTTCCTTATTAGAAATTGGTTTCCATGCCTTGATATTAGATTCCCCACCGTTCCTTCCTTGCCTGTACTCGACCGGAAAGGCTGTGATTTTCTGTGCTAGGTCCCAGTTCCCAGACTTTGTAGCTTCTATCTTAATAAGAGCCCATGGGTCTATATTAATCGCATCAAAATCAGATTCATCAGAAGAGCTCTCATTGTCTGAGGAACACTGTGAGGAACATGCTACCCGTGAATTCCTTTTCTTTCGTTTAGAAGTATTTTTCACCGTTTTCAGTGACTGGCCCGAAGTTAGCGCTGTTGGGTGAGGGGTAGCCCTGGAGCAGCAGGGACCGGATTGGGTTGGGGGGGGGACACCACAGGTGGTCTCTGATCCGTTCGGGTGGCAGGAGGGTTGGGTCAGGGGTTGGAGGGACGGGTGGGGGCAGGGGGGGTATGGGGGCTGTGGATGCACGCCTGGGGGATTTGGGGGTGCGCAAGCAATGCCACTGGTTTGGGATACGACAGGTGTAGGGTGAGCTGATGTTACTGCACATGTGTGCGGCTCGGCGCAGGAGGACAGGTTGTGGGGATGGCTCGGGAATGTGGCAGGAGGGGGCGGGAGGGCCGGGGCGGTCTCGGTGGGAGCGGGAGCGGGGGCGGTGACGGGACCGGGGAACGCGGCGGGCGCGGCGGGGGGAGCGGGGGGCAGGGCGGGGACAGCAGCGGGAGCGGGGGGTACCGCGACGGAGCAAGCGGGGGCGGGGAACGGCGGCGCGGGGGTACGCAACGGCAGCACGGGCGCGGGGGGAGGGGTGGTCGCAGCGGAGGGTACAGCGGCAGGGACAGGGAACCTGGCCCCCGAGGCCGGACGCGGGAAGGAAACGGAGCCGGCGAGATGAGGGGCTGCAGGAAACGGGGAGTTGGGCAGCGCGGGTCCCGCGAGGGGGGGGAATGTGGGGGCGGCCTGCTTGGCTTCTGCCTCTGAGGTGGTTTCTGCAGTAAGTTCTGCAGCGCCCAGTGACTCCGTGGCCTGGAAGGCACATTCCTCTGTTATCTTATCAGCGCAATTAGCATATGAAGAGGAAAGATCTGTTAGTTTGGAACTTTTTTCAGAGTTCGATTTTTCAATCGTTTTTGTTATTATATGAAATAAAGGTAAGAAGTTAGTAACAGAAAAGTCCTGTTTTGTTTGAGACATATAAATGGTGTTTCCAACTGTATCCCAAAAGGAATTTTCAGTAATTGTGGTCTTATCAGTTTCAGGGAAATTCAGCACCATCCAAGATACAAATTTTTTAAGAGTCTTTTTTGACAGACTACCTTTAGAAAAAGTGAAGTTGTTAACAGATAAGGTTTCTACAATGGTTAAATATAACTCTCTCTCACGTGTTGTTAGTCTTAGAGTGCTTAAACAAGTACCCATGATTTTCAAGCCCTTTCCACAGAAAAACGAGGAAAAAAAAAAAAAAAAAAACAAAAAAGGTTTTTAGAGCACCCAAAGGTATGCGCGCAAACTTAATACTTACGTCCTTTGGGGTCAGGGGTCTGTGGAAGGGAGTCTGCTCCTCAATTCTCCTCAGACTTTATCTCGTCCAGATGTATTGTTGAGGGTCGAATTGAGCCTTCCGCAGAGAAGATTTTCTAAAACGAAAAGTCCTTTCGCAGAAGGAGAGGCTTCCCAAACCGGCAATAACTGGAGGCCTTGAAAGGCTCCGATGCTCTGGTGACGCTTCGCTCCTGGGGGCCAGGGTCCGACGACACGTTTGGGCAGCCACTTAAATGAGCCTTGCTTGGTCTTATCCTATGCAAGCTGTTACAGCTCCAGAGCTCAGTCCCCAAGGGGACTGGGTGCTAGAAGCCAGCTCGCTCTCAGACCAAGGCCGTGGGTTAGCCCCTAGCAAGCAGGGAGATATTCAGCTCTTAGTGATTAGGCAGCTCTTGTGATTTCAGCTTTGCTTGCTAGGTAGCTTTTCCCTTGGCCTAAGGCTCCAGCAGACGGTAGAGAGAGGAGAAGCAGAAGACACTGGCTGTTCCACGAGTATGGCTTTATTGTAGGGGTCCGTGAAGGGTCTCAGCTCTTCTTCTTCCGAGTTAGTAGGGGTACAGTATGCTACTTTTATACCCTTGGCCTGGATCCAATCCTGACCAATGGCAAAGGTGTTAGAGTGACCATAAGTGACCAATAGTAGGGTTTAACACAATATTGCCTTACATGGCTATAGGGATAAGGTACAAGGCGGATGTCCCTGGAGACAGGAAACTTCTTTGCTGCTGTGTCAGCATTCTATTCTCCAAGGGGCCCTGGCTAAACCTGAGGGGTTTACTACAATTCCGGACAGCAGAACCTGGGGGGAAGGGGAGGAAAGAAGCAAAGCTTTCTCATGCCTTATTTTCCAAAGGCATGCAAAACAAACAGCAACATTTATTAGAAGTTCACACAAGCCACAGAAAAAGTTTTACACGTTGCTACAGTGAGGTTTTCTGAAACCCCGGACAGAGATCTGCAGGAGTTATGTAAATAACTGCCAGACCAGTCAGATCCTTCACGTGACATACAAGCCATTAAGCACAAATTAAGGGCTTAGGTTTAATATAGTGTCCAGGTAACACCAACTATTATTTTATTGTAGGGTTGAATGGCAGTATGGGACATGAGTAGACAAGCTGCATAAAGCTTGTTGGATGCTCATTTCCTGTCTTATGAACATGCTAACTTCAGTGCCTTTGACCTCCAGGTATTTCTTTCCTTGAAAACACCTACTTATTCTTTAGGAAGCTCCTGAATCTAGGAGATGAGAAAAAAAAAAAAAACTTTCCAGAAAATCCAAGCAGAATCCCACCCCTGTTTAGTAGATGTCATAGATCTCACAGAGGCATTCCCTCTCCTCTGTGCATTGCAGTCCAGAGTGTGAAGAACAAGTCGGCTTTCTTCGCTGACAAGCTCTACAACAGATTACATAATCCCACTCAAATTGAAGACCTGAAGTCACAAACGACTTGTCATTGATTCAGTCAGTGAACTTCCCATTTCAGTTCTCATTATGGACGAATATGATTAATTAGTACCCTAAACCTAACACACACACTTCCTTTATTCATGTGTATTTTTAGTCAGCAACATACATCCTTCCATCAAGAGATACTGGACAAGATGAGAAACACTGGATCCTCAACAGAGAAAAAAGAATCCATAGGCATAAATAGAAAATACTTTTTGTGTATTTTAATCATAAGGAACAACCGGAATAATAATACCAAGTTTTTTTGTCAAATGATGAAAGCATCTAAAGGCATTTCTGTCAGAGCATACTGCTGTCATTTTTTTCTGAACAAGGCTCAAACGCCAAAGCAAACAAGAAGTCGTTACTTTGCATTGAAAGCCTTTCCTCCTTCCATCACCTCATCCCTTCCCACCTATCCGCCAAAACCTCCCCGTGCTTTTCTCCCACCCACACTCCTCTTTCCCCCAAATCACCTCAACCCCATCCACAAGGACCCCGCACATCTCATAGCTCACCCCAAACTTCTCCCGTTTTCTCCTCCCACATGAGCCCCTTCCATTTCGGCTTCATCCCTCTCGCACCCCTCTTCTCCCCCCCATTTCAGACCCTTAACCCACCGCTGCGCCCCCCCTCGTCGCCTCCTCGGCCTGCCGCAGCCTCTCCGCCACCAAAGGTAGCCGCCGCCGCCGCCGCCGCTCACGCCCCAGGCAACCGCCCTCCACCGCCAAGCGCGAGCACTCCCCTGACAACCGCAGCGCGCACCAGGCCCAGCCACTTCCCAGCCCCGCGCACACAATGGGCCCCGCGGGCAGCCTCCCCCGCGCCACGCACCGGGGCGACGGCACTCGGCCACTTCGTCGAACTGGCTCCCTCCCGCCGCCCCTGCCCCACTGACACTGACCATCGCTGCGCTTGATCTCCACGTAGATCCCTATCTGAACCTTGCTGAAGTTGGCCGCTGCCATCGCTTCATGGGGCAGCCGGGGATATCGGAGGCACTGCCGGACAGCGCACAGGGGGCAGTGAGGGCGCGCACAGCAGCGAAGGCGGCGGCTTCGAGAGGGCAGGCGGGCGGAAAGCGGGGGGCGGAGAGAAAGAGTAAAGGCGCTGGCCGACTATAACAAACACTGGTACTTGCAGCGCCTGTGCAGCTCGCCGCGGCATCACGACAGGCCCGGCTCACGGAGAAGGCGGGGGTAGAAGCTCTGCCGCGGTTTGTTCTCTGCCCTTCACGGCACCTGGGCAGGGCTGGCACAAGATGGACGCCCCCACTCCCCAGGGGCTGCCTCCCTGCTCGCTTTAGCCTGGACCAGATGTTCGTCCCAGCTGCGAGCTGCCTATGCGAGCCTCTCCTCTTGGCCTTGTCCCTGACTTAAAAACACACACGTGTGCCTATTTGGCACAAAATTGTGACTCTGCTGCTGTTATACATACATATTATAATACTGGCTTTTCACAAATATTAAAATGGATTTTATATGTGCAGTGTTAAAGTAACTTTATAATAAAGATATAGTTTTTATTTCTGTTGTTATTAAGCTTAGACATAGTAGTGAAATAAGTATGCTTGTGTTAAAATGCCTGCTTGGATGGGATAACATCCAATGAACATAGGATGAGGACACCTGCTACATATATGCCAACTATCAGCACTCACCGCACTCACCGTCTGAAGACAGTGTGGACCAAGGCCCAAAAACTGGAGGTGATAAGAATGGACTAAAAACCACAACCAAGGAATAAGCATGCTCTAAAACAGCAGACCCAAGGAGGAGCCATGCTAAACAATTCTTGGAACATGTAAACTAGTTTGTGGAAAAAGTTTACTATGCATAAGGGTCTATGAATATGCAACAGGCTGATGTAATGGAAAAGGTATTTAAGGGGTATCCCAGAAGACAAGTGTGCTCTTGGCTGTGTGCCAAGATGCACCCGGTCGTAATAACCTTTGCTCTATGATCCTTGTCTCCTATTGTCTTTTATTAAACTTTTTAAATTTTCACAGGACAGTGAACATGTTTTTCACACAGTGAACGTATTTTTCACAGCTGCCTTGAGGTTTTAATATAATAGCTTTATCTGCCTAATATCAACTCATAAGGCTCCCATGTGCCAAGTAAAGCAGCTTAGAAGCATGCTTTGTACTTGCTCCCCAAACTGCCAGCATCAGTCCAAATAAGTCCACACTGTCAACAGCACCCATCCATCTTCACTTCATGATTGCTTTTATACGACTTTAAAAAACCCCAAAACTCATTTCATCTTCCTTGTTTCCCTATAATGACTACTGTACCTAAGGTGAAATACATAGGGCAGGAGATCTTTCTCCTTTTTAATGCCTTTATTAAAAATCAGCTTGGGTGGGGAGAACTGACCAGTCATGCTCACGATGCCGCTGCTCCCAGGAATGGCACGGAGGAGGAGGAAGACGGTAGCTATGTCCACTGGTATGCAGGCAGAGCTGGGGCTTCTGTCCTCAGGAGAGCACCAGTAGATTCCTGGTTTTTCGGCTTGACATTCAAGGTCCTGTTTCTAGCCGACGTCTTATTAGGTTAGGGTGAGAGGTAAAAAGGGTCTTAGCAGACACTGGATTCTGTTCCTCACATCTAGGCATCACTTCAATCTCTTAATTCCGTCGTGGCTCGTTGTTTTAGGGGTTTTTCCTGCTCGATTTGGTGAGGGGTTTCTTCATTTGCATGCCAACCCCGATGTCACCTCCTCCACACAGTCCCAGGTGCCACCTTCCAGGAAGCAGCAGGGGGATACTCGACAAAGGGGGTTTTCCCACCATCAAGAACAGGTAATTAAAGGAAAACTATTAACAACAGGGGATTACAACATGAAATTATTAACAACAAATAGTTAGAACTCCAACTTGGCAGCAATTGGTTTAACTTGTGAACTCTGCAACCTTTAAAAAAATGGACAACTTTTCTACTCATAACATTAGGCAAGCCATTTTGTTAAATGCTGGCCCTTGAGTATCTCTTTTGAGGGCTGTTCCTAACATAAGGAAGCCCTAACAGGTTTAGGATTGCATTTCCTGTACAGTTTCCTAGTCACTTTGAGCAGCATTACATTTGTAACTACTCTTTGATCATTTAATTTTCTGTAATAATTGCTTGTGTGCAGAAAATCTACACTGTGAAAGGCCAGTGTCCACAAAGGAGACCGAGAAGTCCTATACCTTTATTCTAATAAAGGGAGAGAGTTCACTAAAGCATACCACCCGGTGTCTTTGTCGAGGTCTCAGTGGACACAGCCTTCTTTTATCCTAAACTCCCAGCTGCATGTTGCCCTCTTCTGTTCCCCATTGGCTGAGGTACTAGGAAAGTACAGCCTTCCTGAACCGCTTACCGCACATTCTCCCCTTGAACCTCCAAAGTTCAGAAACTCAGGCTTGTACCAACCCATTTGTCTCTTTCAGGAGTCAAACTGTCTGGGTTCTGTAACAAACCTGGGGCATGAAGTTGCTAGAGGCATTAAGACCCATTTCAAAGATGTTAACACCCATACCCTCACCTATCAAATTGTTTGTAAAGACACTAGGACACATCTTTCCTATCAACCCCTCCTCTTCTTATTTCTCAATTCGTCTTTACAAGCCGTAGTTATCATTACATTTTTTTAAGCACCCAGAATGGTTTAAAAATTAACATTTGAACTCCCCCTTCCCAACTTTTCCACGTCTGGTCCCTGCACCAGGTGTGGCAAGTAAATACAGAGAAACAGCATAAAGTAGATAATGACAGTTTGTATTAGCCCACTAATATTTGGGGCTACTGATCTGGTCCACCTCTGCAGAGAGTTAGCAGTTAGAGGTTCCCCATATTTTTCTTCCATCTGAGAAGTCCAAATCTCTGGGGCTTTAGAGACCTTGACCCAGGTATGATGGGTTCACCCATGTTCAGCTGTCTTGATAGATGTTCCTGTGGTCAGTAACACCTGGTATGGTCCATGCCACTTCACCACCAGTGGTGCTTCTTTCTACTCCTTAATTATGACCTAATCTCCTGGCTGGATGTTGTGAACAGCAAAGTCCAAAGGCAGGGTCTGTGCCAGCTGAGCTTCCTGTCAGAGACTTCATGAGAGACAGTATTCTGGCCACATACTGATTTAAATACATACATCACTGTCCTGGGTTGACTATATGATGCTTTTATCCCCAATCGTCTCATTCTGTTTATGTTGAATAATAATAAGTTTTGTACCTTTAAGAGTGTTACAGAGAGTGAAGAGGGAGAGAGAAGAAGCGCGCAGTTTTGTTTTTCAGACACTGCACTCCTCCACATTCCTGCTCCTGACTGTGTTGTCTGCGGACGGACAGCGGGACAGAGAGCTCTTCTTTTGCTTTTTAGTTAGTGTTAGCTAGCTGAGGCAAAGAAGTTCCCTGGACTGTTTTTTCCCTTTTCTTTGGACCTCTTGGAACTGCTCTGGACTGAACACCCAGGAGAGCACCGGCAGCTGCAGCTGTGGCCACCGGGCCAGCCCTGGCCTGCGACAATTCCAGCACTGAGAGACTGATCAGAGACTGAGTGAGCTGCTGCTTGAACCCGGGGTTTTTCTCAGTTTGTCATCTCTTTTAGAGTGGCAAGGGGTCTCATTGTTTTGATACTGTTTTGGTCTTATTGTTTAATAAACAGGGGGTTTTTTTCCACCTTTCTCCAAGGAGGTATTTTTCTTTCCTCCCGGACCAGTTGGGGGGAGGGGCCGATTGGATCTGCTTTTCCCACCGGAGCTCCTTTGGGGGGATTCTTCCCCAAATTTGCTCTAAACTTGGACAAATACATGAATTGGCGCCCAACGCGCGGCTGGAAAATGTGGAAAAAAGCCCTATTAATTGTGTGTCTGTGGTTGTTAAAGCAGTTAGTAGCTATGCTGCTTGAACCCCTGATGTCTCTGGTTGAGAACGCCTCTGTATGGCTCTGGGCTCTAGACCTTTTTGAGGTTTCAATACCTTTCTGGTCATTAGGGTTATTGTCCTTAACAAGTAATTTTTACGGTAGAGGGGTACGGATTGGAATAGCTGTTGTGCTGGCCTTGGTGATAATGATTTATAAAGCGTTCAAAAAGATACTGACCTCTGTTTACAGCATGTATGGTTTATGGTTTCTTCATCCTACCCTGCATCCCAATTCCAGTGGTATGTTTTGGGAATTTATTAGTAACTACACTCAGTCTGTTAGAGGAGGAGCTAAGAATGAGACTTTCCAGCCTTCCCTTTCCCTCTTCTCCTTTGGATCGGTTATGTCACTTTTTGAGAATGTTCAGTTTCCCCTGAATGTTAAAGAGACCATCTTTCTGGTATTTAATTTGGTAAGTTTCCTCTATATGGTCTGCAGCTTCTCTAGAATGAGGGCTGAGATATCCAGAGGAGCTGGTGAGACCCCTGATCCAGAAGCAGATGCAGGCGTGAAAAATCCTGAGTGGGGTGGAGAATGGGAAAATATAGGCCAAACCCTGAAGGAATTTTCTGATCCTGTAGACTGGGATTTCCCACGGGAACAAATTCAGAACGCAGCAGAGGTGGGGAAATACCTAAAGGAGAAGTGCCATGACGATTCTAAGGAGAAAAGGCTAATTGCAATAAGCTGGGCCCTGGCCTATGCTTATCGCACTTTGTTAGATACTGTCGGGCAGCAGACAGAGGCAGGGGGGCAGGGAGATAAATCAGCTATCCCAGTCACTCAAGCTGTAGCCAACAGCCCAGGCTCAGAGCCAGCAGCTAGACCAGACAGTGAGCCTAAGCCAGCATCTAAACCCATGGCTGTTGCTACCAGTACTAGAAGTGGGAAACGCACGGAAAAAACTGATCGACCAGTGGATGATGATGATGATGATGGTGGTGATACAGGAGAAGGAACCTCAATGCCTCCTGACGTAAAATCAGGAGTCAAAGCAGCAGGTGCAAGATCAGACGCAAATATTGAGTCTTATTCCCTGAAGGACCTTCGTGGCCTAAGGAAGGACTACACTCGAAGGTCTGATGAATCCATAATTAGTTGGCTGGTCCGTCTCTGGGATGCTGCAGGCGAGGCTACAATTTTGGATGGCACTGAAGCCAGGCATTTGGGATCCCTGTCACAGGATACTGTCATAGACCAAGGAATGATGAGGGGGGCTAACTCTCAGAGCCTCTGGGAACGGGTCCTAAGAAGTGTGGCAGAAAGATACCTGTGTGCAGACGATCTCTATATGCAGCAGACTCAGTGGAAGACAATAGAGCAAGGGATCCAACGCCTGAGAGAAATGGCCGTGGTTGAGATTATCTTCTCAGATGATGTAACAACTAGGAACCCAGACTTAGTACCATGCACGTCTGTGATGTGGCGAAAACTCGTACGACTCGGGCCACAAGAATATGCCTCTGCCTTAGCCATCATGAAGAGGGATGAGGGGGGTGAGACTGTGCTTGACATGGCAAGGAAGCTCCGAGCATATGCAGATGCTGTACATGGCCCAACACATGCCAGAATCGCAGCGGTGGAAACACGTCTTCAAAAATTAGAGGACAAGATAGAGGAGGGTCACAAGAAACTGAGGGAGGAGATTAAAGAGAGCTTTCTCCAAATCTCGGCGGTACAGATCAGAGGTTCTGGTACCCAACGCAGACGTTCCCCAGACGGCGAGAGAAGGTACATCCCACGAGCTGAGCTGTGGTTCTATTTGCGTGATTGTGGAGAAGACATGAGGAGATGGCATAGACAACCTACCTCTGCTCTGGCACAACGGGTGAGACAACTGAAGATTCAGAGAGGAAGTTCCAAAAGGGAAGCAGCTCCAGTGGCCAGTAACCGAACTGTCACATATGATGATAATGACAATATTTTTGATCCCCTTGAAGGAACCTCCAAGACATATGCCCAGGGAAAGAAGGATAACCAGGCTTAGAGGGGCCCTGCCTCTAGCCAGGTAGAGGCTGGGGAAAACCGTGTTTTTTGGACTGTGTGGATTCGTTGGCCTGGCACATATGAACCACAAGAATACAAAGCTTTGGTTGACACTGGTGCACAATGCACATTAATCCCATCAAGACATGTGGGGACAGAGTCTGTTTCTATTGCTGGTGTGACAGGGGGATCACAGGATTTTACTCTGGTAGAAGCTGAGGTGAGCCTGACTGGAAATGAGTGGAAGAAACACTCTATTGTGACTGGCCCAGAGGCCCCATGTATTTTGGGCATAGACTACCTTCGAAGTGGGTATTTCAAAGACCCAAAGGGACTCAGATGGGCATTTGGAATAGCTGCTGTAGAGACAGAGGGTGTCAAGCAGTTGAACAGCTTGCCTGGACTGTCAGACAGCCCATCTGCAGTAGGTCTCCTGAAGGTGGAAGAGCAACGAGTGCCAATTGCCACCTCAACAGTGCACCGCCGACAGTACCGAACGAATCGAGATGCTGTGATCCCCATCCATAAGATGATCCGAGAGCTGGAGAGCCAAGGGGTGGTCAGCAAGACCCACTCACCCTTCAACAGCCCCATCTGGCCTGTGCGAAAATCTGAAGGAGAATGGAGATTGACTGTGGACTATCGTGCATTGAATGAAGTGACCCCACCCCTGAGCGCTGCTGTGCCGGACATGCTGGAACTCCAGTACGAGCTGGAGTCCAAGGCAGCAAGGTGGTACGCCACTATAGACATTGCCAATGCATTTTTCTCCATTCCTCTGGCAGCAGAATGCAGGCCTCAGTTTGCTTTCACCTGGAGAGGCGTGCAGTACACCTGGAACCGATTGCCCCAGGGGTGGAAGCACAGCCCCACCATCTGCCATGGACTGATCCAGGCTGCACTGGAAAAGGGTGAGGCTCCAGAACATCTGCAATATATTGATGACATCATTGTGTGGGGGAAGACAGCAGCAGAGGTGTTCGAGAAAGGGGAGAAAATTATCCAGATTCTCCTAAAAGCTGGCTTCGCCATCAAGAAGAACAAAGTCAAGGGACCTGCTCAAGAGATCCAGTTTCTGGGAGTGAAGTGGCAAGACGGACGGCGTCAGATTCCCACCGATGTCATCAACAAGATCACAGCAATGTCTCCACCCACCAATAAGAAAGAGACACAAGCTTTCCTAGGCGCCATAGGTTTTTGGAGGATGCATATTCCCGAATACAGTCAGATCGTGAGCCCTCTCTACCTGGTCACCCGTAAGAAGAACACTTTCCACTGGGGCCCAGAGCAGCAACAAGCCTTTGCACAGATCAAGCAGGAGATTGCTCATGCAGTAGCCCTTGGCCCAGTCAGGACAGGACCAGAGGTGAAGAATGTGCTCTACTCTGCAGCCGGGAACCATGGCTTGTCCTGGAGCCTTTGGCAGAAGGTGCCTGGGGAGACTCGGGGTCGACCACTGGGATTTTGGAGTCGAAGCTACAGAGGGTCTGAAGCCAACTATACTCCAACAGAGAAAGAAATCCTGGCTGCCTATGAAGGAGTCCAGGCTGCTTCGGAAGTAATAGGCACTGAAGCACAACTCCTCCTGGCACCCCGACTACCCGTGCTGGGGTGGATGTTCAAAGGCAAGGTTCCTTCCACTCACCATGCCACCAGTGCTACATGGAGCAAGTGGATTGCTCTCATCACTCAGCGCGCCCATATAGGTAAACTGAATCGCCCTGGGATTTTGGAGGTCATTACAAATTGGCCCGAAGGTGAAAACTTTGGTCTCTCTGATGAAGGGGAACAAGAAGAGACACGAGCTGAAGAAGCTCCACCATACAACCAACTGCCAGCAAAAGATACACAATACGCTCTCTTTACTGATGGGTCGTGCCGCATTGTGGGAATGAACCGGAAGTGGAAAGCAGCTGTATGGAGCCCCACACGGCAGGTGGCAGAGGCCACTGAAGGAGAAGGTGGATCAAGCCAACTTGCTGAACTCAAAGCTGTTCAACTGGCCCTGGACATTGCTGAGAGAGAGAAGTGGCCAAAGCTCTACCTTTATACTGATTCATGGATGGTAGCCAATGCTCTGTGGGGATGGCTGGAGAGGTGGAAAAAGGCTAACTGGCAACGTAGAGGAAAGCCAATTTGGGCTGCTGAAGAGTGGAAAGACATTGCTACCAGGGTAGGGAAGCTGCCTGTGAAGGTCCGCCATGTAGATGCCCATGTACCCAAGAGTAGAGCTAATGAGGAGCACCAAAACAATGATCAGGTAGACCAAGCCGCAAAGATAGGGGTGTCCAAAATAGACCTAGATTGGGAACATAAAGGAGAGTTATTCTTAGCTCGGTGGGCCCATGATGCCTCAGGCCACCAGGGCAGAGATGCCACCTATAAGTGGGCACGAGACCGAGGGGTGGATCTAACCATGGACAGTATCTCTCAGGTTATCCATGACTGTGAGACGTGTGCCGCCATCAAGCAGGCCAAGCGACTGAAGCCCCTCTGGTACGGTGGGCGGTGGTCCAAGTACAAGTATGGGGAGGCCTGGCAGATTGACTACATCACACTGCCCCAGACACGCCAGGGCAAGCGCTACGTGCTGACCATGGTGGAGGCCACCACTGGATGGCTGGAAACCTACCCTGTGCCTCATGCTACAGCCCGGAACACCATCCTGGGCCTGGAAAAGCAAGTTCTGTGGAGACATGGCACCCCTGAGAGGATTGAGTCAGACAATGGGACTCATTTCAAGAACAGCCTTGTCAACACCTGGGCTAGGGAACATGGCATTGAGTGGGTGTACCATATCCCCTACCATGCACCAGCTGCAGGCAAAGTGGAGAGGTACAATGGACTGTTAAAAACCACATTGAAAGCATTAGGTGGGGGATCTTTCAAGAACTGGGATCAGCATCTGGCAAAGGCCACCTGGTTAGTTAACACCCGAGGCTCTACTAACCGAGTCGGCCCTGCCCAATCTGAGCCTTTGCAGAGAGTAGATGGAGACAAAGTCCCAGTGGTACATGTCAGAGGTTTGTTAGGGAAGACTGTGTGGATCAATTCTGCCTCGAGTACAGACAAACCCATTCGTGGGGTTGTCTTTGCTCAGGGACCAGGTTGCACGTGGTGGATAATGCAAAAAGATGGAAGAACACGATGTGTACCTCAGGGAGACCTGATTGTTGGATAAAACCTGTATAAATATCACTGTTTCCTGAATGTTATTACCATTGTCTGTGTATAGTTGTATAATGGATGTATCATGTATGTACTTGTAGAGTTAGAATTTATATTAGTTTTAGTAGTAAGCAGACGATATGGGGATAAGGGGTGGAATGTCCTGGGTTGACTATATGATGCTTTTATCCCCAATCGTCTCATTCTGTTTATGTTGAATAATAATAAGTTTTGTACCTTTAAGAGTGTTACAGAGAGTGAAGAGGGAGAGAGAAGAAGCGCGCAGTTTTGTTTTTCAGACACTGCACTCCTCCACATTCCTGCTCCTGACTGTGTTGTCTGCGGACGGACAGCGGGACAGAGAGCTCTTCTTTTGCTTTTTAGTTAGTGTTAGCTAGCTGAGGCAAAGAAGTTCCCTGGACTGTTTTTTCCCTTTTCTTTGGACCTCTTGGAACTGCTCTGGACTGAACACCCAGGAGAGCACCGGCAGCTGCAGCTGTGGCCACCGGGCCAGCCCTGGCCTGCGACAATTCCAGCACTGAGAGACTGATCAGAGACTGAGTGAGCTGCTGCTTGAACCCGGGGTTTTTCTCAGTTTGTCATCTCTTTTAGAGTGGCAAGGGGTCTCATTGTTTTGATACTGTTTTGGTCTTATTGTTTAATAAACAGGGGGTTTTTTTCCACCTTTCTCCAAGGAGGTATTTTTCTTTCCTCCCGGACCAGTTGGGGGGAGGGGCCGATTGGATCTGCTTTTCCCACCGGAGCTCCTTTGGGGGGATTCTTCCCCAAATTTGCTCTAAACTTGGACAATCACTTATCTCCACTTCCCACTAGATTGAGAATTAACTGGGTGAGTGTTATGTGGGTGGTTGGTTGGAGACAGACACTACATGAATTCACCGAGGGTCCTCAACAAACAGCCTCTTTTATTGTTCAGAACTTCTTTTTATAGGGGGTTTGAGTTTCCCGGGCCTGGATAACTGATTGGTTGGGATCCCTGTACCGCCCAGATCTCTGGCCAATGATGTGTTCACATCCGTGGTTGAACAGGGTTGGCTGGTGTCTCTGTTTGAGTTCAAATCTATCCTATCATTTTTCATCCAGAGACTTGTTTATCAAACTAGGCTAGCCAAACTGGATTTCTTATTTATGGCCAAATTTCTTTGCCCAGCTATAGTCCAGCTGTGCTGCCACAGGTGAGTATCCCAAACATCAATTCAAAGGGAGATAATTGAATATCTCCTCTAGGTTTGACTCTTATTCTTGCCAAAGCTAATGTCAAAAGCCATATCCATGGCATCTTAGTTTCTATCACCTGCATCAAAAGGTGTTTCTTTATTTCCCCATTCATTCTTTCTACCCACCCTGAGCTCTGGGGGTGGCAGGGGGTATGGAGGTCCCATTGTATTCCTAAAGCAGCCATGACCCCTTGAAGGATCTTTCTTGTAAAATGAGTTCCTCTGAGTCCATTACTTCCTGTGAAAAACGCCAATCACTTGTTTTAAAAATTTTAAAGTTTAATAGTAAGAAAATGGTTATAAAAATAGTTATACAATTAGAGTAATAATAATTTGGACAAATTGAATTAGGACAATATGAGACAATAGAAACAAAGAGTTACGGACGTCTGGGTACCTTTTTCTGGGCATCACAAGCCCAAACCATGACACCCCATTAACAAAGGATTAACCCTTAAAAACAATAGCCTGTTGCATATTCATACACTTCATACATGAGCAATAAATTTCATTCAAACACAGGATTTTGTCTGGTCATTGTCAACTTCTTCCTCTGAATCCTAACAGCACCTTTGAGGTGGGAAGAAGTTAGTTTCTTCTGATAAGAGGGCAATAAATTCGTTTTCTCTGAAAGATTTAGGTGTCCTGTGGCTGCTATCTCCCTGCAAGTCTTTTCTTTAAAAAAGTATCTTACATAGCATGGTTTCTATTTTAACATTTTTTATAACCTAAAACTATATTTAACACACTACTTAAGAGAATTTATACAGCATTACTTTCTAACACAACACATATAATATTCATTTTAATATTTGCAAAAAGCCAATAATAAAATACACATTTTTCACACTTCCATAATCCCATATCTTGGAATTATTTGTTTGAAAAATACCTTAATAACTGATTCAGTAATTGCTTAAAGGGTCAGGAATGCTTCTGGCCACCCTGTTAGCTGACATACTATTACCAGAAGGTATTTAAGCCTTCCCGCTCAGGGCATTTCAGTAAAATCCACCTGGCATCATTGGAAAGGATGTACAGCCCAAGGTTGCCCCCGCCCCCCACCTTGTAATCTCCTTTGTAGTCCAGCTATCAACATTAGCACAAACCAGGCACCCCTCAACAGCTCGTTTTGCTGAAAAAATGTCCTGGGTTGACTATATGATGCTTTTATCCCCAATCGTCTCATTCTGTTTATGTTGAATAATAAGACCCAAAGCAGCATGCATCATGAGGCAGGCTTCTGGCAATCCTCAAGAGCCCCAATGACTCCCTTCATGGAGTTGTTTTAATATTTGTAGGGCCAAAGCTTTTGATATCCACTGTTTCCCATTCTTTGTAAGCCACTTATCCTCTCTTTCCTCTACTCCACTAATCTTAATGATCTCCAACTCCTCTGGTGGAAAAGACAGTTTCTCTGGCAACCATTGAGCCACTGGGAGCAAAGTGCAGATCTTAGAGACTTCTGGCAAAAGTGCTGCTTTCTGAGCCTCTTCATCTGCCAGTTGATTACCTATTGCCTCCTCTGAGCACCCTGCCTGGTGTCCCCCAATGTGTATTATTGCCACTTCTTTTGCTAAATTCACTGTCAGAATAAATCAGGCAAGACTCCATTTTCATCATGCGGGAAAAAGCCGAATCTTTATTCACATAACTTATTTTATACAGCTTTCACAGACCTCATGTGCAACATGTATTGGCTGGTAGTTTTCTTACTACTTCATTTATTGGTCAGAAGGTGATATGTGTGTACATGCTAAGGTTCAGGTTGTTTACATTTTTCTTTTGTGGGTTCTCATGGAACAGAGCTAATGTTTATGCAAGTGCACATATTTTTCATCCAAGAATAGGTTATGTTAGCATCTCAATGTCCTTCCTAAACTGAGGGGCCCAGAACTGGACACAGCACTCAAGGTGCGGCCTCACCAGTACCGAGTAGAGGGGAAGAATTACTTCCCTGGTCCTGCTGCCCACACTATTCCTGATACAGGTCAGGATGCCATTGGCCTTCTTGGCCACTAGGGCACACTGCTGGCTAATGTTCAGTCAACTGTCAATCAGTACCCCACAGGTCCCCTTCTGCCTAGCCACTGTCCAGCCACTCTGTCCCCAGCCTGTAGTGCTGCAGGGGGTTATTGTGGCCAAAGTGCAGGACTCGGCACTTGGACTTGTTAAACTTCATGTTGTTGGACTCAGTCCATCTATCCAGCCTGTCCAGGTCCCTTTGCAAAGCCCTCCTACCCTCCAGCAGACTGACACATGCTCCCAGCTTGGTGTCATCTGCAAATTTACTGATGATGGACTCAATACCCTCATCCACATTGTGGAGACCCTGGGGGGCATCCCCTAGGTTAAGGAGACACAAGAAGCTTCCCTCAAAAAGCCGTTAACACCCCATTGGCTCCTTGCCCTGTTCCTATGTCCCCAAGCCACTCCCTCCCTGTTTCCTGATTGATAGAAGTGAAGGGAGACGAGCACATCCTATTGATGATCATTGGTCTCAGATTTATTGATCCAGCTTACATACTTTTATAGTAGTGTTAATTAAGCTCATACATACTGCAAAAGCTAAGCTCATCATTGGTTACAGATTACATGTCAACCCCTCCTTTGTGGCTACATTCTCAAAATACTTGTGGTTTTCTTGTTGAGGCTAATACTTGTTTTTACATCCTGCTGTTGACTACAGTTATCCATTCAAGGGCACCGTGTTTTTCACCGTGTTTTTCTTGTTATTTGCTCAAGGACGCAGTGTTGTTGTTTTTATCATAAGGAAAAGGCTGAGAACTTACTGCTTACAGCTGCTTTTTACTGCTTAACCAGCTGTATATGATCATGGCCTTTTTCCTCAAGCCACATCTGCACAAAACTCTCCACACCTGATTGGCCCTTATCTTTTACGGCCCAGACACCAGTGTCACCCCTGGCCCCTCAGGAGAGAGAAACCTAGATCCGACATGTGTGTGCCTTGGACCTGAACATCTTACCAGGTGGCTGAATTAAATATCTGATGCTGTTGAGTCAGGGATGGAAAGAAAGACTCCAGTCTTCAGGTGGATCAGAAGGCTCAAGAATAATTTTATTAGCAAGAAGTTGCGAGCTTTATAGTCTCACTCACTAAGTGGGACCTGATTATTCTCAAAGTAAAAATATCTCACATTATTGGTGACTATGAATATCAGGCTATGGAGAACCATAACTATAAAAAATGGTTACAGAAAGAGAGATAATAATTGTTTGAATTCTTTTGTCTAAGATTCCCAGGCTCAGCCTGGGAGAAATTGTCTCTGTTCTTTCTTTGACTGAACTGAGAATAGCCACAAACATCTCTGGATATCATGCACAGGCCCTTTTTGCTTCTTTACCCTGGACTTTACTAGCAGCTATTCAGGCTGCAACACACATCATCAGTGAAGATATTAAACAGGACTGGCCCCAGCACTGATTCCTGGGGGACACCACTAGAGACTGGCTGCCAGCTGGATGCAACACCATTCCCCACCACTCGCTGGGCCCAGCCATCCAGCCAGTTCTTAACCCAGCAAAGAGTGCACCTGTCCAAGCAATGGGCTGCAGATTTTCCGGAAGTATGCTGTGGGAGATAATGTCAAAGGCCTTGCTGAAGTCCAAGTAGACAACATCCACAGCCTTTCCCACATCCACCAGGTGGGTCACCTGGTCATAACAGGAGATCAGGTTGGTCAGGCACAACCTGCCCCTCCTAAACTCATGCTGGCTGGGTCTGATCCCCCAGCTGTCCTGTAGTTGCCATGGGATGGCACTCGAGATGATCAGTTCCATAATCTTGCCTGGCACCAAGGTCAGGCTGACTGGTCTGTAGTTTCCCAGATCCTCCTTCCAGCCCTTCTTGTGGATGGGCCTCACATTGGCCAGCTTTCAGTTATCTGGGACCTCCCTGGTGAGCCAGGACTGATAGTAAATGATGGAGAGTGGCTTTTCAAGCTCATCTGCCAGCTCCCTCATCACCCTAGGATGGACCCCATCTGGTCCCATAGATTTGTGAGCATCTAAGTGGCTCAGCAAGTCTCTGAATGCTTCCTCCTGAATAAAAGGGGGACCATTCTACTCCCTGACACCATCTACCAACCCAGTAGGACAGTTTTCCTGAGTACAATCTGTCTCTCTGTTGAAAACTGAGGCAAAGAAGGTGTTAAGAAGTACCTCTGCCTTTTCCTCAGTTTTAGTTACTAAATTCCCTCCTTGCCCTTCCTTTTGCCATTAATGTATTTATAAGAATATTTTTATTGTCCTTTACAGGAGAGGCCAAATTGAATTCTAACTGGGCTTTTGCCTCTAGAAATTTTTCCTACATGACCTAGCAACTCCCTTAAGCATTTCCTGAGATACCTGATCCTCCTTCCAAAGGTGATATATCCTCTTTTTATCCTTATGTTTCTTCATGTCTCGGTTTGGAAAGACAGGTGTCTGCTAAGGAAGCCAGAAGCCTCTCTGGAAATGGAAAATGTAAACCTCTTCATTCTAAATTGTTATAAATTTGAAATTAAGGAGGGCTCTCAGGCAAAGATATGGGAGCAGGAATAATAGTTCTTTATTAGGGAAGAAAATGAAAATAAAAATAAAATAAACAATGCAGTAAATCAAAACAACACTGATAGAGTCAGAATACAACCTGACACCTTGTGGGTCAGGGTGCTGGTAGCAGTCTAATTGGAATTGTGGCTACAGTCCTCCTGGAGTAGCAGGTGTGATTCTGTTGGAGCAGTGATTCTGTAGAAGGGTGTAGTCTTTCTCTTAAGATCCAGTGGAAGAGGCAGCTGTTCCTCTGGGAATCCAGTGGAAAGGCTGTTCTGCTGTCTCAGAATCTCAGATTATATCCAGTTAGGAATGCTTGTCTCCTCCCTCTGGGCAGACCATCTCACAATGGGATGCTGTAATTTTATCAGTCATGCAGTGACAGTCAATGGCCCATTAACAGAAGATATCTCTCTGGAGGGAGGATGGGTTGTGGAAGAGATAAGGAAAACTCCCTAATTAACAGAAGATAACTGCCACACCTCTAACAGATGGCAAATAGAATTCACATTGCTTGGCAATCTAGGACACTTCAAAAACTCCTTGCCCATCCAGGCTGGTCATTTTCCTCATCGACTCATCTTTTGGCACATAGTGACAGTCTGTTCCTGTGCCTTCAAGATCTGTTTTGAAGCATGCCCACCCTTCCTGGACTCCTTTGTTTTTAAGGGTTGCTTCCCAAGGAAGTCTCTTGAATAGGCCAAAGTCTGCCTTCCGTAAATCCAATGTGGAAGTTTTATTGATGCCCTTCCTTGTTTCACCAAATATTGAAAACTCCATAATTTCATGATCACTGTGCCCCAGATGGACTCCAAACACCACATCTCCCACCAGCCTGTCTCTTTTTGCAAACAGCAGGTCTAGTGTAGTCCCTCCAGTCCCTCCCCTGGTAGGCTCGCTCACCAGCTATGACAAGAAGTTGTCCTCTATAAATTCTAAGAACCTCCTAGAATGCCTTTTTTATGCTGTATTGAGTTTGCAGCAGATATCTGTCAGGTTAAAGTCATCTACAAGAACAAGGGCTGGTGATCTTGAAACACTCTCCAACTGCTTGTAGAATAAGTTATCCACCTCTTCATCCTGGTTGCGTGGTCTATAACAGATTCCCACCAAAATGTCGGCCTTGTTGGCCTTCCCTCTGATTCTTACCCATAGGCACTCAACTTTACCATCATTAGTCTCAATTTCCATGATATTGAGAGACTCCCTAATAAAAAGAGCCACCCCTCCACCTCTTTTCCCTCTCCTGTCTCTTCTGAAGAGCTTGTAGCCATCCGTTGCAGCACTCCAATTATCGAGTCATCCCACCACATTTCCATAATGGCGACTATGTCATAGCTTTCTTTCTGTACCATGGCTTCCAGCTCCTCTTTTTTGTTACCCATGCTGTATGCATTAGTGTACATACACTTCAACTGGGCTGCTGATTTCACGCCTGGCTCTGGCTTACCACTTTTGGTCTTGTTTCTGGAGAGCCTAGTTGCATCCCCTTCCCTCTTCAAACCTAGTTTAAAGCACTCTCAATGAGTTCTGCCAACTCATGGGCTAGAATAGTTTTGCCCTTAATAGACAGATGGAGCCCTTCTGGCTCCAGCAGTCCAGGTGCCGTAAAAGTTGCTCCATGATCAAAGAACACAAAATTCTGCCTGTGGCACCAGCCCCTAAGCCACTTGTTGATAATGCAGGTTCTCCTGTTCCTTTTATCATTTGTCCCTGCCACCAAAGGGACTGAGCAGAATACCACCTGTGCTCCTGCCCTATCAACCACTTGACTCAGAGCCCTGAAGTCCCTTTTAATTGCCCTGGTGCTCTTCTTTTCAATCTCATCATTGCCAGCCTGGAGTATCAGCAGTGGATAATAATCAGAGGGTTGAATCAGCCTAGGGAGTCTCCTGGTAATATCCCTTACCTGTGCCCCAGGGAGGCAGCAGACTTCCCTGTGAGATGGGTCTGGTCGACATACAGGGCCCTCTGTTCCTCTCAGAAGGGAGTCACCTACTACGACTACCCTTCTTTTCTTTTTAATGCTAGTGATCCATCTGAAATACAAAGTGTAATTGGGAGGCTCTCCAGGCAGATTATTTTCTTCTGTGTCATCTGGCTGACCCTCTGGATCCAGGGCCTCATACCTATTTTGAAGTGGCATTTGGGTAGGTGATGGGGATTGGGAGGAATTTTTATTAACTCTCCTAGTAGGGACCCATTTCCACTCTCCTTCATCTACTAGGTCTCCTTTTTCCTGATGGTAGGAGGCATGGGAGTTCTCTGACACTTGGTGGGCTTCTCTCAGGGATGGAAGGGTGAAACTCCACCAGTCGATTTGCCTTTCACTTTCCTGAACACCCCTTAGTCTTTCTAGCTCCTCCTTAAGCTCAGCCGCCAGGCAGAGGTGATCATTCACCTGTTCACACCGCATGACATATTTTCCACTGTTCCCCAGTACCACTGACAGGCTCAAACACTCTGTACAGGTGAGACAGAGTGGAAATTTTCCAGAGTAGAAATCCATTTTGATTTAGGTGAAATGTACATATTTTAATTAAGTCTGTAGCTTGCACACATAGGTGTTTAGTCTGACTGCCTGTTCTTGCAAAAAGCCTATGCTCAAAGAAACTGCTTCAGCCAAAGGACAGAGATAAGGGAGGGTCCCTTGAACTCTGAAACAGACGGAGAGGCTGCTGTGGGAGACAGGGCAGAATGACCCAGGAATTCTTTATGATAAAAAAATAGCGGCAAATGTAACGCGAAATCAGTAGAATGAATATGTATGAAACCACTGTGAAATTGCATGCATATGTATTAGAGAGGGAGATTAAAAAAGGATCTGGAGTTCCCAGAGGTACGCATGTCATTTTAAGGAGAATGATCCCCACATACGTCTAGCACTGTAATAAACATACTGGCTTTACAATTTTCACAAAAGTTGTGGAATTTGCTTCCACAAATCACAGGAAGGTGTCTGGACAGACACGTCCTTCTTGGGGGGTTCTGTTTGGTTTGGTACACTTTTACTAGCTATAGCCTTTTATTGTTTGGAGACCATTGCTGAAAAATACCCAAACCAACCAACCAACCAACCAATCAAACCCTAACACAAAAAAAATCCCCCACTAGCAGAAAGATGACTGCAACTCTGCCTGCTTGCTCTGCCTGAACTGACATACGAACTGCCACGCCACACCCTCAAAGATGTGCCACGCCTCTGTTTGTCTGCTCCTGGTCACCGTGCTCCCTAGAGCTTTATTATAATGGCACCTCTGATGGCTGGAGGAGGCCCCGCCCAGTGCCTGAAAGGCTGGCGAGAGGAGATAGGTGGAAATTGAGTATAAATCCAGCAGTAATCTTGCAGTTGTTCTTATTAAGAGCTTTGGATATATTTTGGACTAAAGTTGCATGCAAATCTTGGGGCCAACCCTGAGTCATGGTTACCAATGTGCAGATAACAGACATGAAAACAACAGTTTAAATCACATCATCCTGATTTGCATCAGTCTCATCAGTCTCTGTTTTCCTAATGGTTTCAGGAGCAGAAGCCTTCCTAACTCTGGAGTAATGGATCTGTGGTCCATTGCCAGCAACCTTGACTGTGGTGAGTGAAATAAACAGGGCCAGGAGACTTCTTCTCCTTTTTAATGCCTTTATTAAAAGTGATCAGCTCAGGATTGGGCGGCTCGGCAGGGCTGCAGTCCCCATCGCGTCTCCCAGGGCGACTCAGAGGAGGAGGATATGCGCAGCTCTGTCCACTAGGGGCAGAGCCGGGGGATCCAGTCCTCGTGGGAGCCTTTAGGGCGTGATGTCCCCGTCAGATCTTGCTTTCTCAGCGCGGTCCCCCTCAGTCTCAGCGCCGGGGACGACTCCCATGGTCAGGGCGAGAGGGACTCCGCATCTCTGCAGGCTCAGCACTCGGCTCCTCATGTCCGGACATCACTTTAGTCTCTCAACTCTTAGGTGGCTCGTTGTTTTTAGGGTTTTCTCGTTGCATTTTGGAGTCGAGGTCTCAAAGCATGCTGGTCTTTGGAGTCACTTTGCATAACCCCCCCCCCCACCCTCTCAGGTGTCTTCCCTATGTTGGAAGAGAGCACTGCCTCGGGGAAGGGCCATCACTCCACCCAGCCAGGGCTTTTACTAATACAAAAGAGGAGATAAGCTACAACGACCCGTGATTACAATAACAAAGCACGAAGAACCCTGGCAGAAACAGAGATCCAGCTGCCTCCCTATAACTCTTTCTCACAAAAAAAAATATTAACCGAATTTTTGTTCATAACAGTGAGGGTGGTCAGCAAAACTTGGAATGATCCTTTCCACTTAGCTAGCAAGGAATCACTGTCCTACCATTTAACACAGACCCAGCTTCCAGGCTGGAAAGGATGAGCAGGTGCATCCAGTCCTATCAGCCTGGTTAACACAACGAATCTCCGGAGCTTCTGCAAAGTGGAATTTAAAGTCATTAAGTACTTCTGTAAATAATTTCTACCCTTTATACAAATTTCTCCCAGGATATGTGGAATCTGATATGGCCTGCCATATAATATTTCATAGGGACTTATGTTGTGTCTCTGCCCTGGTTGTATGCAAATTCTCAGTAAGGCTATAGGCAAGACCTGAACCCATGTCATGGATGTTTCTTGACAGATATTAATAATCTGGGCTTTAACGGTTCCATTCACATGTTCAGCTTTGCTGTAGGTACACAGTTTGTGGTAATTGGGAATGGGGTTGCTGCAGAGCCTCATCCCTAATGGGCTACAGCTGTGAAAAGCAGGTGAACAGTATTGAAAGTAATGAGACATGGAGTGCTGAGGTGTACTGACCAATCATGAAAGGAAACAGAAGGCACACAGGTGCAATGCATAAAAAAAAAACCAATGAGGCATATAAAAGGTTGGGCTAAAGAACAAAAAGGGCAGATGCTTGCTGCCTTCTGAAGTGATATGTTGTTACTCTGTATGGGCAGACATCTCAAGCCTTCTGAAGTGGTATGGTGTTACTCTGTATGGGCAAATGCTTAAAGCCTTCTGAAATGGTATGGTGATACTCTGTATATCGTGGCTGTCTTGACTGCAGCATGTGCTGTGACAGATGCTGTGACCCTTGGCCACTTGCTTGGGGCCTGTATGGTTTATGCAGGTCCCAAGTAATTCCCATAAACCTACTAACTTCCCTGACCACTGTTGCAACAGTGATCTGATGACATCCCCAAAGGAACCCCAAACCTTGGAATTAAATGGTTGAGCAAAACTTTCACTACCTCCTTTGCTGTGTTGGTGCAATAGGGGTAAGCCTTAAGCCATCCACTGAAGGTGTCAACAAATACCAATACATAACTGTATCCCTCTTTGCCTGGTAACTCAGCAAAATCTATTCTCCAGTAATCTCCATGGAGATCCCCTGCCTTTGTCATGCCTAACACAACTCTTTTGCTAATTTCAGGATTGTTTCTACAACAGATTTCACACTTGCTTGTTCTAGATTGTACAATAGCCGTCACTTCTCTCCCTATTACTACCTTCCTCAGATGTTTTAAAAGATTTTCTGTTCCCGATGGGTACTTTCAAGCTCTCACAGCACTCTTTCTCGAAGAAGCAGAGGTGGGACTACAACTTGTTCCCATGGGGTGACATCCCATCTGTCTTCTTTAACATCAGCCTTAAGGAACCTAATTAACATTTGGTCTCTGGTCATATTTTGGGGTAAACTGACAAATATATTTTTCTGTGGTACCACTGACGCTGAATTGATTTTTGCTTTTTTCATTTATATATTCTCTACATTCTTTACACAGATATATATATATTCATAGCTCTGTAGACTGTTTTGTATAATTATATAGTTCCTAGCTAGCCCCAGTACTTTTCCCTGCCCTGATAGGCAGAAAGACAAAACACATTTCAGAGCTCCAAGCTGGGGGTACAAGGCCCTGTTTTAGGTTGCAAATGCAAGATGAGGCTGGGGATGTGTATTCTATTGCCATCTGTTAGAGGTGGGGCACTTATTTTCTGTTAATTGGGCCACCTGTTAAAACCAGGTGGGGCAGTTTTCTTTATCTCTTCCACAACCAAACCTCCCTCCCTCTGGGAAATATCTTCTGTTAATGAGTCACCGAGTCTCACTGCATGACTGATAAAATTACATCATCCCATTGTGAGATGCTCTGCCCAGGGGGAGGATCCAAGCATTCCTACCTGGATATAATCTGATATTAGAACACCACAGGCAGCCTTTTCCCACTGGATTCCCAGAGGAGCAGCTATTTTTTCCACTGAATTCCCAGAGGAAGACCAGGCCCATCTACACCACCACTGGACCTTCAGAGGAAAACTACACCTGACCGCTCTGGCTGTTCGTCTCTGCACGGTCACGTGTAGGATGGCCTTGGGACAGCCCGCGCTTCAAAGGACAAGTCTGGACTCTTCAGATTTTCAGTCTTCAAAATTGTTTATTATTTCTTATCTACAAAATTTTCTTCCAGCCTGACAGAGGTCTGACCAGCAAGTCAGCCAAGGGCACTCTGACCTCCCACTGGGCGGTCGTCTATTTTTATACTAAAAACTACATACATCATATTTACCTTTATTTCCCAATACCTTTCACCCATATTAGCAAGTGCACATTCACCAAGAACCAATCCCAAAGTGCCAACATCTCCACAGAAAATGGATGACAAGAAGAAGAAAGAAGAAGGACAAGACGCCCTGATCCCTCCATCTTGTCTCCATAATCCCCCTGTACCAAAATCCTAAAATCTATATTTCCACCCTGTAAATACTTAATTCTTACACCATTCATCCCCAAGTGACTCTCTTGTCCTCAAACAGGTGGCACATCCCTTGCAGTGTCAAAATCCAACCACCAGGTGCTTCTGGCAACATTCCAGGATTTCCGAGCCCCCCCCAAGGGTTGTCTCGGTTACTCTGGACATCCAGAGTGATGTGCTGAGTTCCCACAACACCCTTCTACAGGATCACTGCTTCAACAGAACCACATGTGTTACTCCAGGAGCACTGCAGCCACCATTTAATCAGACTGCTACCAACACCCTGACCAACAGGGTGTCAGGTCATATTCTGACTCTGTCAGTGTTGTTTTGTATTACTTCATTTTTAATTTTATTTTTTTATTTTTATTTTTTCCTAATAAAGAACTGTTAGTTCTACTCCTATATCTTTGCCTGAGAACCCCTTAATTTCAAAATTATAATAATTCAGAGGGAGGGGGTTTACATTTTCAATTTCCAGAGAGGCTCCTGGCTTCCTTAGCAGACACCTGTCTTTTCAAACCAAGACAGGCCCTTAACTTATCTTGGTTCTCCCTGGGAACCAAGGTCAAAACCAGCTCTTCAAGATACATTTTCATGAAAAACGTTTAGTCCCTGTCTAAGGGGGAACAGGATTCAGAGAGAGTTGAACTGGGGGAAATTGCCTCACCACTTATGTCTCTAATTGGTGATTTTTGTCAGTTATGCTAACTTGCTAAACCTATAAAACTGCATTCACCCCATGTGGGAGTGGGAATTTTGTGGACATTTTCCATATCTGCCCCTGGAGGCCTCCAATAATGACCTATTTTTCCTCCTATACTAATATTATCTCGAAAGTGTGTTGTTTTATTTCTAGGTTCTTTAAGGCATCACCACTGTGTCCTGGTTTAGGACAAATTAGGGGAAATCTCCAAGAGGGAGCCCCCCAGAACAAAACAAACCTCCAACCACCCCTCCCCCAACACCGGGTTCGGGAAGGAATTTCTCGGAGGAGCAAAGTGGAAAACAAAACCTATTTATTTACAAGTAACAAAAGAACACTCCCCAACACAAGAAAAGAAAAGGGACCAGACTGTGTTGTGGAGGGCGCCGAATCTTCTCTAGCAGGCTTCGGGTGTCCTGGAGCTCGCAGGTCCGATCCGGAGCCGGTCCAGTATCTTCAGGGGAGGGTAAGAAAGAGAGAGAGAGAACAAAAGAAAAAGGAAAAAAAAAAAAAAAAACAGCGCAAAAGCAAAAAGCAAGCAAGCAAGCAAGCAAGCAGCTAGCAAAGCCAAGCAGCAAAAGCCAAAAGCCAAAAGTGCCTGGTCACACCCCCCCCCCCCCCCCCCCTCCTCTCTTCCCCATCCCGCCACAGCCAGACTGCCGGGGGGGGGGGGGTGGGGGAAAAGGCACAGCTGCCAGACATAACACACGATATTGGGATAAAGGCTGTCACCCCACGACACTCCACCCCTTATCCCATATCGTGAACATACAATAAAAAACATTCATTTCACTTACTCACACCTTTTGACACTTACGCATTCCTCTCATCTTACTTGCTCAAACCTTTGACACTTACAGTTTCCTTCTGTCTCACATTCAACAAACAATGACAGTCATATATGAGTCTCATCCCACAATCAGGTCTCCCTGAGGTACACACCGTGTTGTTCCATCTTTCTGCATTATCCACCATGTATTACCTGGTCCTTGAGCAAAGACAATCCCACGGATGGGTTTGTCTGTACTCGAGGCAGGGTTGATCCATACTGTCTTTCCCAACAAACCTCTGACATGGGCCACTGGGGCTTTATCCCCATCTACTATATTAAGGAGCTCAGACTGAGCAGGACCCGCTCGGTTGGTGGAACCTCGAGTGTTAACTAACCAGGTAGCCTTTGCCAAATGCTGCTCCCAGTTTTTTAAAGACCCCCCTCCCAATGCCTTTAAGGTGGTTTTTAACAATCCATTGTACCTTTCCACCTTCCCTGCAGCTGGTGCATGATAGGGGATATGGTATACCCACTCGATGCCATGTTCCCTAGCCCAAGTATTAATAAGATTGTTTTTAAAATGAGTTCCATTATCCGACTCAATTCTTTCGGGAGTACCGTGCCTCCAAAGGACCTGCTTCTCAAGGCCCAAGATAGTGTTACGGGCTGTAGCATGGGACACAGGGTAGGTTTCCAACCATCCTGTGGTGGCTTCTACCATGGTTAGTACATAGCGCTTGCCCTGGCGTGTCTGGGGCAGTGTGATGTAATCAATCTGCCAGGCCTCCCCGTATTTGTACTTAGACCACCGCCCCCCATACCAGAGGGGCTTCAGCCGCTTGGCCTGCTTAATGGCAGCGCACGTCTCACAGTCACGAATAACCTGAGAGATACTGTCCATGGTTA
The DNA here is from genome assembly GCF_047830755.1 of Zonotrichia albicollis. NCBI lineage: Eukaryota > Metazoa > Chordata > Aves > Passeriformes > Passerellidae > Zonotrichia > Zonotrichia albicollis. Next base: position 19,863,730 of record NC_133859.1, on the reverse strand, counting down.
GATCCACCCCTCGGTCTCGTGCCCACTTATAGGTGGCATCTCTACCCTGGTGGCCTGAGGCATCGTGGGCCCATCGTGCTAAGAATAACTCTCCCTTATGCTCCCAGTCGAGATCTATCTTCAACTCCCCTATCTTTGCAGCCTGATGTACTTGCTGGTTGTTTTGCTGCTCTTCATTAGCTCTACTTCTGGGGACATGGGCATCTACATGGCGAACCTTCACAGGTAACTTCTCTAACCGAGTAGCGATATCCTTCCACTCTTCCGCAGCCCAAATTGGTTTTCCTCTGCGCTGCCAGTTGGCCTCTTTCCATCTCTTCAGCCATCCCCATAGAGCGTTGGCTGCCATCCAAGAATCGGTATACAAATAGAGCCTTGGCCACCTCTCTCTCTCTGCAATACCTAGGGCCAGTTGAATAGCTTTGATTTCAGCAAATTGACTGGATTCACCCTCTCCTTCAGTAGCCTCTGCAACCCGTCGAGTGGGACTCCATACAGCTGCTTTCCACCTCCGTTTCATCCCTATGACACGACAAGAACCATCAGTGAATAGGGCGTAACGTGTTTCTTCTACTGGCAACTGATTGTATGGCGGAGCTTCCTCAACCCGGGTCACTGGCTCTTGCTCCTCATCTGCGACACTAAAGCTCTCACCTTCGGGCCAATTTGTAATTATTTCTAGAATCCCAGGGCGATTTAACTTCCCAATCCGAGCGCGCTGCGTAATGAGGGCAATCCACTTACTCCAAGTAGCACTGGTGGCATGGTGGGTAGAGGGAACCTTTCCTCTGAACATCCATCCCAGCACCGGTAGTCGGGGTGCCAGAAGGAGTTGTGCCTCTGTACCAATCACCTCCGAGGTGGCTTGGACTCCTTCATAGGTGGACAAGATTTCCTTTTCTGTTGGAGTATAGTTATCTTCAGACCCCCTGTAGCTCCGACTCCAAAATCCCAATGGTCGGCCTCGGGTCTCGCCAGGTAGCTTTTGCCAAAGGCTCCAGGACAGACCATGGCTCCCGGCTGCAGAGTAGAGCACATTCTTCACATCTGGTCCTGTCCTGACTGGACCAAGGGCTACAGCATGAGCGATCTCCTGCTTGATCTGGACAAAAGCTTGCTGCTGCTCAGGGCCCCAATGGAAGTCGTTCTTCTTGCGGGTAACCAGATAAAGGGGTCTCACAATCTGACTATACTCAGGGATGTGCATCCTCCAGAAACCTATAGCACCTAAGAAAGCCTGTGTCTCCTTCTTATCAGTTGGTGGGGACATAGCAGTGATTTTGTTAATAACATCCGCAGGAATCTGACGCCGTCCATCTTGCCACTTCACCCCCAAGAACTGAATTTCTCGGGCAGGTCCCTTGACTTTGCTCTTCTTAATGGCAAATCCGGCGTCCAGGAGAATATGAATTATCTTCTCTCCTTTCTCAAACACTTCTATTGCCGTGTTCCCCCAAACAATGATATCGTCAATATATTGTAAATGTTCTGGAGCCTCACCCTCTTCTAGTGCAGCCTGGATCAGTCCATGACAGATGGTAGGACTGTGTTTCCACCCCTGGGGCAATCGGTTCCAGGTGTACTGCACTCCCCTCCATGTAAAAGCAAACTGAGGCCTGCATTCTACTGCCAGAGGGATGGAGAAAAACGCGTTAGCTATATCAATGGTCGCGTACCACTTTGCTGCCTTGGACTCCAGCTCGTACTGCAGTTCCAGTATGTCCGGTACAGCCGCACTCAGTGGTGGAGTCACTTCATTCAAGGCACGATAGTCCACAGTCAATCTCCACTCTCCGTCAGATTTTCGCACGGGCCAGATAGGGCTGTTAAAGGGTGAGTGGGTTTTACTGACCACCCCTTGGCTCTCCAGCTCTCGAATCATCTTGTGGATGGGGATCACAGCATCTCGATTCGTCCGGTACTGCCTGCGGTGCACTGTTGAGGTGGCAATTGGCACTCGCTGCTCCTCTACCTTCAAAAGTCCTACTGCAGATGGGTCCTCTGATAGTCCAGGCAAGGTATTCAATTGTTTAATACCCTCTATCTCAACTGAAGCTATTCCAAAAGCCCACCTAAATCCCTTAGGATCTTTGTAATAGCCATTCCGGAGAAAGTCTATGCCCAAAATACACGGAGCCTCTGGACCAGTCACAATTGGATGTTCCTGCCACTCCTTCCCAGTCAAGCTCACCTCAGCTTCCAACAACGTCAACTGTTGTGATCCCCCCGTCACTCCAGCGATGGAAACAGGTTCTGTCCCCACGTGTTCCGATGGCATTAAGGTACATTGTGATCCAGTGTCAACCAATGCTTCATAGTCTTGTGGCTCTGATGTGCCAGGCCATCTGATCCACACCTTCCAAAAAACCCGGTTCTCCCGTGCCTCTTCCTGGCTGGAGGCAGGGCCCCTCTAAGCCAGATTGTCCTTCTTTCCTTGGGCATATGCCTTGGAAGTTCCTTCAAGGGGATCGGACATGTCATCGTCATCGTCATACTTAACATCTCGGCTACGAGCGACCGGAGCTGCTATCTTTTTGGTTATACTTTCTCTTCTCTTCAAATCACGCACCCGTTGTGCCAAAGCAGCGGTGGGTTTTCCATCCCATCTTCTCATGTCTTCTCCAGACTCACGCAGGAAAAACCATAACTCAGCCCGTGGGATGTACCTTCTCTCCCCATCAAAGGAGCGCCGGCGTTGGACACCAGGGCTTCTAATTTGTACAGCTGAGATTTCAATAAGGTCCTCCTTAATCTCTTCCCGGAGTTTCTTATGATTCTCCTCTATTTTGTCTTCTAGTTTCTGCAGTCGGGTTTCCACTGCTGCAATTCTGGCATGAGTTGGGCCATGCACAGCATCTGCGTACGCTCGAAGCTTCTTTGCCATATCGAGCACAGTCTCATATGTATCATCTCGCTTCATTATTGCTAGGGCGGAAGCGTATTCAGGTGGCCCAAGTCGCACAAGTTTCCTCCACATTATCGGAGTGCATGGTACCAGGTCCGGATTCCTAGTTGTTGTGTCATCTGAGAAAACGAGCTCTGCAACCGCCATCTCTCTCAGGCGTTGGATCCCCTGTTCTATGGTCTTCCACCGTGTCTGCTGCATATAGAGATCATCCGTACACAGGTACCGTTCTGCTACGCTTCTTAGGACCCGTTCCCAGAGGCTGTGAGGGTTAGCCCCCCTCATCACACCTTGATCGATGGCAGGATCATGTGACAGGGATCCCAAATGCCTCACTTCAGTACCATCCAAAATCGTAACCTCCCCTGCAGCATCCCAAAGGCGGACTAACCAACTAATAATAGATTCGTCAGGTTGTCGGCTGTAATCCTTTCTTAGGCCTCTGAGGTCCTTCAGAGAAAAGGAGTCAATATTGGCTCCAGATTCTGTGCCCCTTGATGTGGCCTCTGATTTTGGTGAGGGTCCTTCTTCTGCATCATCGTCATCATCCTCCACCTTCCGATCGGTCTTGTCTTTACACTTTCCACCTCTTGTATTAGCTGCAACAGCCATGGTTTGGGGCCTATTGTCTGATTCAGCTGCTAGCCTGGAGCCTGGGATGTTAGCTGCAGCCTGGGTCACTGGGATAGTAGCTAACTTATCTCCCTGTTCCCTTTCTGCTATCTGCTGCTCCACAGTATCTAGCAGAGTACGGTAAACAAACGCCAAGGCCCAGCTCACTGCAGTAATCCTTTCTTCCTTAGTATTACCATGGCACTTCTCCCTCAAATACTTTGCCACCTCGACTGGATTCTGAATTTGATCAGATGGAAAGTCCCAGTCTATAGGATCAGAAAATTCCTTTAAAGTCTGGCCCATATCTTCCCATTTTCCACTCCAGTCAAGATTTTTCCTGTTTTGTTTTACTCCTGAATCAGGAGTCTCTCTAACCCCTCTAGAAATCTCAGCTTTCATTTTATATACACTCCAGACAGTATAGACAAGGCTTAATAAATTAAATGCCAGAAAGATGGTTTCTTTCAAACTCAGGGGAAAGTCAGTATTTTCTAATAGAGATGTCAACAATTTGTAGGAGAAGAAGGAAGACAAAGGCTGAAAAGCCCCTTCCTCTTCTTCTCCCCAAACAAACTGAGTACACAGCCATGACAACAATCCATACATTCCTGAAATAAAGTCCAGCACTGTTATCCGACACATCATCACACATAAGGCCAGCACAATGATTATTCTGGTTAGTGCCCCCCGCTTACAAAAGCTACTTATTAGGGACAACATCAGAGCTATTTTGGGGTAAGGAAATAACCCTAGGGACCACAAAGGTATTAAAACTTCAAAAGCCCCTAGGGACCAGAAAAACCGGCAAGCTACCACTCCAAATGACATTATGAATCACCAATATGCCCACAAAACAACCAAAACCAAAATATTATTGTTATAGGTTTTTTTTCCACTGTTTTTGGCCTCCGGTTTCCCGGCCAACGCACCAAATAATTTATTGTCCTGGTTTAGGACAAATTAGGGGAAATCTCCAAGAGGGAGCCCCCCAGAACAAAACAAACCTCCAACCACCCCTCCCCCAACACCGGGTTCGGGAAGGAATTTCTCGGAGGAGCAAAGTGGAAAACAAAACCTATTTATTTACAAGTAACAAAAGAACACTCCCCAACACAAGAAAAGAAAAGGGACCAGACTGTGTTGTGGAGGGCGCCGAATCTTCTCTAGCAGGCTTCGGGTGTCCTGGAGCTCGCAGGTCCGATCCGGAGCCGGTCCAGTATCTTCAGGGGAGGGTAAGAAAGAGAGAGAGAGAACAAAAGAAAAAGGAAAAAAAAAAAAAAAAACAGCGCAAAAGCAAAAAGCAAGCAAGCAAGCAAGCAAGCAGCTAGCAAAGCCAAGCAGCAAAAGCCAAAAGCCAAAAGTGCCTGGTCACACCCCCCCCCCCCCCCCCTCCTCTCTTCCCCATCCCGCCACAGCCAGACTGCCGGGGGGGGGGGGGGTGGGGGAAAAGGCACAGCTGCCAGACATAACACACGATATTGGGATAAAGGCTGTCACCCCACGACACTCTGCAAGAATGCCTTTTCCTGCAACCTCTTTTGCTTTTGTCAGCAAAATGATTCCCCAGTTTGGGAGTTGTTTTTCTTTTTTGATGACCTCTGCAATGCGTAATATCTACCTCTGTAGCTTCCAAATACTCTGCGGAAATGCGAGGATTTGTTCAGCATGTTTAATTTCACTTCCTTGAGCAGTTAGTACCCCTCTCTCCTTCCAGATGGCTCCATGGGCATGGACAACACTAAAGGCATATTTGGAGTCTGTCCATATGTTCACCTTCTTTCCCTCTCTCAGTTCTAGAGCTCTCGTCAGTGCAATGAGTTCAGCTTTCTGTGATGATACATCTGATGGCAAGGCCTTTGCCTTGATTACTTTATCCATGATTGTCACTGTGTAGCCTGTCATTTTCTTACCATTTCTCATGAAGCTGCTTCCATCTGTATGCAGTTCCCAATGTGGATTCTCTAGAGGCACGTCCTTCAAGTCTGGTCTGCTGGAATAGGCCTCTTCTATTGTCTGTAAACAGTCATGCTCAGGCATGTTGTCAATTAACATAGATGACAAAAACATTGCAGAGTTTACAGTGGATGTTGTTTTTAGGGTAACATCATTCTGTTCCAACAACACAGATTGATATTTAAACATTCTGCTAGGGAATAGCCAGTGACCCCCCTTTTTTTCCAGTACAGTTATCACTGCATGGGGCACATATATGACATTGTGCTGCCCAAGGGTGAATTTACGGGCCTCCTGTGTCAGGATGACAGCAGCTGCCACAGCTTTCAAACACCCAGGCTACTGTGGCAGGATGTCCCCCTCCCCACTACAGATGGCTGGTACATATAGAAGAGATAACCCAGGCCAGATCAAAGGCTTAGCAAGGGGTGATCTCTGGTGCCAAAAGGACTGAGGCCTCCAACTATAAATCAGCATCTTGGTCTGGAGAGCAGATGTGGGGAGAGATAAAAGAAAAACAAATATCATTGACCAAAAGACACTGCTCTTTATGACTATAAAAGGTACACAAATTTCCACGGACACATAAGTTTCCTACACACTCCCTGAAACATTTAGGAGATCTTCTCCTGTGAGGTCAGACATGACTCTATGGATACTTTCCCTGGGAATTGAGAGAAAAGATTCTATGTGTACCCCATCATCAGTAGTACATTGGATCTTAAGCTGTACTGTTCCTTCGCTAGCTGTAATAACAGGTACCTCTACTGTGCACTGTATGTTATCTAATAGTAGTTATTTTTGTTTATTCTGTGTAGTAAATAGCTTGTTTGAAGTCTTATGTCTGTTAATTTTGTGTCTATTAAATAAATAATTCATTTTTTAATAGACCTAATCAGCCATTATTAAAGAACGTGCGAATGAGAGTGGGTTTTGAGGTGCTACCTGCCCCAGTAAAGCTACTGCATACTGCCAGAGGCCTGGGCAAAAGTCAGGGACTTAGTTAAGCTCCCATCTCGATTTGTAACAGCCACCCTTGGCTAACATTGTCTAGCAGTTTTGAAAAGTACGCCAGAGCCCCCCACTGGTCTCCAAGGTGCTGCACCAATACCCCCAGAGCAACATTTAGCCTCTGATATGTAAAGAGTTCAAAAGGCTTAGTTAAGTCTGGCAGCCCCAGAGCTGGGGCTGGCATCAAGCTTCAGGTTTTTTGATGCAGCCCTTTTGCTCTCTGTTGACATGATGGTTCCTTTTTTGTCTGTTTTAAGGGCTCCATAAAGAGATTTTACCAATTGTCCATAATTTGGTATCCATAAGTGACACCAACCTATCATTCCCAGAAAGGCTTGCATCTCTCTCATGTTGTGGGGCTCTGAGAGATGGCAGATGGCTTCTTTCCATTCTCTTCTGAGTTGTCAATGTCCACAGAAGATTTCTAGCCCCAAGTAAACTCATTTTTCGTGCATTAGATGACTTTTCCTAATCACCCCTCCTATTTTGCTGGCATCTTTCCCCATCTGTTGAATCTCTGTTTTGATATACTTTCCAGGCTGGATTCAGCAATTTACCTATGTCACATGTCTCATCCATCTTCTGCAGCTTTTTTCTTATGCCATCTGGCTATAAGCAAATAGGCTAGGCGAGTCTGCTCTGCAGGTGCCTTGAGGTCCAGTTTTGTGTATTTTCACGCAGCCTCTTTAAGCCTATTCAGGAAGTCTGTAGGAGTTTCATTTCTATCTTGTCTGACTTTGTACAATTTGGACCAATTCACTGCTTTAGGAATGGCACGTTTTTAGGCCAAGTACTATCCAATTCTGATAATGTCTTAACCTTGCCATTTGTTCTGCCACATTAGGATCCCATCCTGGGTCATTTAAAGGGAAAATAATATTAACCGGCCCTTGAGGATTTCCATCTGTAATTAGAGTCTCTATAGAGATATAGCAGTCCTATTAACCATCTCTTTTTCTGTTTCATCTAATAATGTGTCTAGCATTACATTCAGATCACCCCAGTCTGGGTTTTGTGTCTTAATAGCCCTATCTGCAAGATTAGCCACCTTTTCTGGATTGTCTCTATACCATCCAGCTGAGGCTTTCCATTGCTGCAGTTCTAAAAGGGAAAATGACGTTTTTATGTAAATTACCCCTCAACTGCCAACAGTCTACCTCCTGAAGGGGTTTTTATGCCAGGCTCTTCCCTTTCTGGCTCTTCTCTTTTAGATCTGGTAAGCTTAGCTACTGGACTAGATGCTTCTATGGCTTCTTGGGCAGTTTTTCCTCTTTTCCTCCTGGCTGCAGTAGCTGCAGCAGCTTTGTCCTTGGTTTCATCTTCTGAACAACTATCTGTATCTGAGCCATCCTGCTCACTTTTAATTGGGGCTGTTCCGCTGGTTTTGCGTGTTGCTCTTGCACCAGCCATGTGGCGGTGCAGGGTTGGCAGCTGGGCCCCCCCCATACTTGCCGACAGGCGGTGGCAGCTAGAAGCCCTCCCCCACCCCCACCAGCAGGTGTGGTGGTGGCAAAGGTGGCAGGGGCAGGCCCCCCCCAACCCTACCAGTGGTGGGGCAGTGGGGGCAACAGGGCCCCCCCCATCCCCTATCCAGCAGAGCAGGCTCTACCATATCCACATCAGCCATGTCTGACTTATTAACTGTCCTGGGGTGACAGCCTTTATCCCAATATCGTGTGTTGTGTCTAGCAGCTGTGCCTTTTCTCCCCACCCCCCCCGCCCCGGCCGTCTTGCTGCGGCAGGCGGGGAAGAGAGGAGGGAGCGTGTGAGCAGGCACTTTTGCTTTTTGGCTTTTGCTGCTTGGCTTGGCTAGCCGCTTGCTTGCTTGCTTTCTGCTTTTTGCGCTGTTTTTTTTTCCCTTTTCTTTTGTTCTCTCTTTCTTACCCTCCCCTGAAGATACTGGACCGGCTCCGGACCTGACCTGAGAGCTCCAGGACACCCGAAGCTTGCGACAGAAGCTCAGCGCCCTTCACAACACAGTCTGGTCTCTTTTCTTTTCTTGTGTTGGGGAGTATTCTTTTGTTACTTGTAAATAAATAGGTTTTGTTTTCCACTTTGCTCCTCCGAGAAATTCCTTACCGAACCCAGTGTTGGGGGAGGGGTGGTTGGAGGTTTGTTTTGTTTTGGGGGTCTCCCTTTTGGAGATTTCCCCTAATTTGTCCTAAACCAGGACAGTATACTTTTTGGTGCGTTGGCCGGGAAACGGAGGCCAAAAACAGTGGAAAAAAAAACCCTATAACAATAATATTTTGGTTTTGGTTCTGTTGTGGGCATATTGGTGATTCATAATGTCATTTGGAGTGGAAGCTTGCCAGTTTTTCTGGTCCCTAGGGGTTTTTGAAGTTTTAATATCTTTGTGGTCACTAGAGTTATTTCCTTACCCAAAAATAGCTCTGGTGTTGTCCCTAATAAGTAGCTTTTGCAAGCAGGGGGCACAAACCAGAGTAATCATTGTGCTGGTCTTATGTGTGATGATGTGTCGGATAACAATGCTGGACTTTATTTCAGGAATGTATGGATTGTTGTCATGGCTGTGTACTCAGTTTGTTTGGGGAGAAGAAGAGGAAGGGGCTTTTCAGCCTTTGTCTTCCTTCTTCTCCTCCAAATTGTTGACATCTCTATTAGAAAATACTGAATTTCCCCTGAGTTTGAAAGAAACCATCTTTCTGGCATTTAATTTATTAAGCCTTCTCTATACTGTCTGGAGTGTATATAAAATGAAAGTTGAGATTTCTAGAGGGGTTAGAGAGACTCCTGATTCAGGAGTAAAACAAAGCAGGAAAAATCTTGACTGGAGTGGGAAATGGGAGGATATGGGCCAGACTTTAAAGGAATTTTCTGATCCTATGGACTGGGACTTTCCATCTGATCAAATTCAGAATCCAGTTGAGGTGGCAAAGTATTTGAGGGAGAAGTGCCATGGTAATACTAAGGAAGAAAGGATTACTGCAGTGAGCTGGGCCTTGGCGTTTGTTTACCGTACTCTGCTAGATACTGTGGAGCAGCAGATAGCAGAAAGGGAACAGGGAGATAAGTTAGTTACTATCCCAGTGACCCAGGCTGCAGCTAACATCCCAGGCTCCAGGCTAGTAGCTGAATCAGACAATAGGCCCCAAACCATGGCTGTTGCAGCTAATACAAGAGGTGGAAAGTGTAAAGGCAAGACCGATCGAAAGGTGGAGGATGATGGCGATGATGCAGGAGAAGGACCCTCACCAAAATCAGAGGCCACATCAAGGGGCACAGAATCTGGAGCTAATATTGACTCCTTTTCTCTGAAGGACCTCAGAGGCATAAGAAAGGATTACAGACGACAACCAGACGAATCTATAATTAGTTGGTTAGTCCGCCTTTGGGATGCTGCAGGGGAGGTTACGATTTTGGATGGTACTGAAGCAATGCATTTGGGATCGCTGTCACATGATCATGTCATTGATCAAGGTATGATGAGGGGGGCTAACCCTCACAGCCTCTGGGAATGGGTCCTAAGAAGCGTAGCAGAACGATACCTGTGTACGGATGATTTCTATATGCAGCAGACACGGTGGAAGACCATAGAACAGGGGATCCAACGCCTGAGAGAGATGGCGGTGGCAGAGCTCATTTTCTCAGATGACACAACAACTAGGAATCCGGACCTGGTACCATGCACTCCTGTAATGTGGAGGAAACTTGTGCGACTTGGGCCACCTGAATACGCTTCTGCCCTAGCAATAATGAAGCGAGATGATACATATGAGACTGTGCTCGATATGGCAAAGAAGCTTTGAGCGTATGCAGATGCTGTGCATGGCCCAACTCATGCCAGAATTGCAGCAGTGGAAACCCGACTGCAGAAACTAGAGGACAAAATAGAGGAGAATCATAAGAAACTCCGGGAAGAGATTAAGGAGGACCTTATTCAAATCTCAGCTGTACAAATTAGAAGCCCTGGTGTCCAACGCTGGCGCTCCTTTGATGGGGAGAGAAGGTACATCCCATGGGCTGAGTTATGGTTTTTTCTGCGTGAGTCTGGAGAGGACATGAGGAGATGGGATGGAAAAACCACCGCTGCTTTGGCACAACGGGTGCGTGATTTGAAGAAAAGAGAAAGTATCACCAAAAAGATAGCAGCTCCGGTCGCTCATAGCCGAGATGTTAAGTATGATGATGACGATGACATGTCCGATCCCCTTGAAGGAACTTCTAAGGCATATGCCCAAGGAAAGGACAATCTGGCTTAGAGGGGCCCTGCCTCCAGCCAGGAAGAGGCACGGGAGAACCGGGTTTTTTGGAAGGTGTGGATCAGATGGCCTGGCACATCAGAGCCACAAGACTATGAAGCATTGGTTGACACTGGATCACAATGTACCTTAATGCCATCGGAACACGTGGGGACAGAACCTGTTTCCATTGCTGGAGTGACGGGGGGATCACAACAGTTGACTTTGTTGGAAGCTGAGGTGAGCTTGACTGGGAAGGAGTGGCAGGAACATCCGATTGTGACTGGTCCAGAGGGTCCGTGTATTTTGGGCATAGACTTCCTCCGGAATGGCTATTACAAAGATCCTAAGGGATTCAGGTGGGCTTTTGGAATAGCTGCAGTGGAGATAGAGGGAATTAAACAATTGAATACCTTGTCTGGACTATCAGAGAACCCATCTGCAGTAGGACTCTTGAAGGTAGAGGAGCAGCGAGTGCCAATTGCCACCTCAACAGTGCACCGCAGGCAGTGCCGGACGAATCGAGATGCCGTGATCCCCATCCACAAGATGATCCGAGAGCTGGAGAGCCAAGGGGTGGTCAGTAAAACCCACTCACCCTTCAACAGCCCTATCTGGCCCGTGCGAAAATCTGACGGAGAATGGAGATTGACTGTGGGCGATCGTGCCTTGAATGAAGTGACTCCACCACTGAGTGCAGCTGTACCAGACATACTGGAACTGAGTACGAGCTGGAGTCCAAGGCAGCAAAGTGGTATGCGACCATTGATATAGCTAACGCGTTTTTCTCCATCCCTCTGGCAGCAGAATGCAGGCCTCAGTTTGCTTTTACATGGAGGGGAGTGCAGTATACCTGGAACCGATTGCCCCAGGGGTGGAAACACAGTCCTACCATCTGTCATGGACTGATCCAGGCTGCACTAGAAGAGGGTGAGGCTCCAGAACATTTACAATATATTGATGATATCATTGTTTGGGGGAACATGGCAATAGAAGTGTTCGAGAAAGGAGAGAAGATAATTCATATTCTCCTGGATGCCGGATTTGCCATTAAGAAGAGCAAAGTCAAGGGACCTGCCCGAGAAATTCAGTTCTTGGGGGTGAAGTGGCAAGATGGACGGCGTCAGATTCCTGCGGATGTTATTAACAAAATCACTGCTATGTCCCCACCAACTGATAAGAAGGAAACACAAGGTTTCTTAGGTGCTATAGGTTTCTGGAGGATGCACATCCCTGAGTATAGTCAGATTGTGAGACCCCTTTATCTGGTTACCCACAAGAAGAACGACTTCCATTGGGGCCCTGAGCAGCAGCAAGCTTTCGTCCAGATCAAGCAGGAGATCGCTCATGCTGTAGCCCTTGGTCCAGTCAGGACGGGACCAGATGTGAAGAACATGCTCTACTCTGCAGCCGGGAGCCATGGTCTGTCCTGGAGCCTTTGGCAAAAGCTACCTGGCGAGACCCGAGGCCGACCATTGGGATTTTGGAGTCGGAGCTACAGGGGGTCTGAAGATAACTATACTCCAACAGAAAAGGAAATCTTGTCCACCTATGAAGGAGTCCAAGCCACCTCGGAGGTGATTGGTACAGAGGCACAACTCCTTCTGGCACCCCGACTACCGGTGCTGGGATGGATGTTCAGAGGAAAGGTTTCCCTCTACCCACCATGCCACCAGTGCTACTTGGAGTAAGTGGATTGCCCTCATTACGCAGCGCGCTTGAATTGGGAAGTTAAATCGCCCTGGGATTCTAGAAATAATTACAAATTGGCCCGAAGGTGAAAGCTTTAGTGTCGCAGATGAGGAACAAGAGCCAGTGACCCGGGTTGAGGAAGCTCCGCCATACAATCAGTTGCCAGTAGAAGAAACACGTTACGCTCTATTCACTGATGGTTCTTGTCGTGTCATAGGGATGAAACGGAGGTGGAAAGCAGCTGTATGGAGTCCCACTCGACGGGTTGCAGAGGCTACTGAAGGAGAGGGTGAATCCAGTCAATTTGCTGAAATCAAAGCTATTCAACTGGCCCTAGGTATTGCAGAGAGAGAGAAGTGGCCAAGGCTCTATTTGTATACCGATTCTTGGATGGCAGCCAACGCTCTATGGGGATGGCTGAAGAGATGGAAAGAGGCCAACTGGCAGCGCAGAGGAAAACCAATTTGGGCTGCGGAAGAGTGGAAGGATATCGCTACTTGGTTAGAGAAGTTACCTGTGAAGGTTCGCCATGTAGATGCCCATGTCCCCAGAAGTAGAGCTAATGAAGAGCAGCAAAACAACCAGCAAGTACATCAGGCTGCAAAGATAGGGGAGTTGAAGATAGATCTCGACTGGGAGCATAAGGGAGAGTTATTCTTAGCACGATGGGCCCACGATGCCTCAGGCCACCAGGGTAGAGATGCCACCTAAAAGTGGGCACGAGACCGAGGGGTGGATCTAATCATGGACAGTACCTCTCAGGTTATTCGTGACTGTGAGACGTGCGCTGCCATTAAGCAGGCCAAGCGACTGAAGCCCCTCTGGTATGGGGGGCGGTGGTCTAAGTACAAATACGGGGAGGCCTGGCAGATTGATTACATCACACTGCCTCAAACCCGCCAGGGCAAGCGCTATGTACTAACCATGGTAGAAGCCACCACAGGATGGTTGGAAACCTACCCTGTGTCCCATGCTACAGCCCGTAACACTATCTTGGGCCTTGAAAAGCAGGTCCTTTGGAGGCACAGTACTCCCGAGAGAATTGAGTCGGATAATGGAACTCATTTTAAAAACAATCTTATTAATACTTGGGCTAGGGAACATGGCATCGAGTGGGTATACCATATCCCCTATCATGCACCAGCTGCAGGGAAGGTGGAAAGGTACAATGGATTGTTAAAAATCACCTTAAAAGCATTGGGTGGGGGGTCTTTAAAAAACTGGGAGCAGCATTTGGCAAAGGCTACCTGCTTAGTTAACACTCGAGGTTCCACCAACCGAGCGGGTCCTGCTCAGTCTGAGCTCCTTAATATAGTAGATGGGGATAAAGCCCCAGTGGCTGATGTCAGAGGTTTGTTGGGAAAGACAGTATGGATCAACCCCGCCTCGAGTACAGACAAACCCATCCGTGGGATTGTCTTTGCTCAAGGACCAGGTAATACATGGTGGATAATGCAGAAAGATGGAACAACACGGTGTGTACCTCAGGGAGACCTGATTGTGGGATGAGACTCATATATGAATGTCATTGTTTGTTGAATGTGAGACAGAAGGAAACTGTAAGTGTCAAAGGTCTGAGCAAGTAAGATGAGAGGAATGCGTAAGTGTCAAAGGTGTGAGTAAGTGAAATGAAAGTTTTTATTGTATATGGGATAAGGGGTGGAGTGTCGTGGGGTGACAGCCTTTATCCCAATATCGTGTGTTGTGTCTAGCAGCTGTGCCTTTTCTCCCCACCCCCCCCCCCCCCCCGGCCATCTTGCTGCGGCAGGCGGGGAAGAGAGGAGGGAGCGTGTGAGCAGGCACTTTTGCTTTTTGGCTTTTGCTGCTTGGCTTGGCTAGCCGCTTGCTTGCTTGCTTTCTGCTTTTTGCGCTGGTTTTTTTTCCCTTTTCTTTTGTTCTCTCTTTCTTACCCTCCCCTGAAGATACTGGACCGGCTCCGGACCTGACCTGAGAGCTCCAGGACACCCGGAGCCTGCGAGAGAGAAGCTCAGCACCCTTCACAACACAGTCTGGTCCCTTTTCTTTTCTTGTGTTGGGGAGTGTTCTTTTGTTACTTGTAAATAAATAGGTTTTGTTTTCCACTTTGCTCCTCCGAGAAATTCCTTCCCGAACCCGGTGTTGGGGGAGGGGTGGTTGGAGGTTTGTTTTGTTTTGGGGGTCTCCCTTTTGGAGATTTTCCCTAATTTGTCCTAAACCAGGACATTAACACAGACCATGCTAGCAAGTCTCTGCCTTTTTATCACTTCTCTTCCCTCTTAAAACAATTTTTCATAGGTTCATATGCATCTGGTCTGTTTAAAAACATCAAAAAGAGTTCTGCATAAACCAGCTCCTGCCAGCGTTATTGTAAACAGAGTTGTGAAAATAATTCTCTTAATTCACTTTCTAAGCTGCCAAAAGGAGACCAGATCTCTTCTAACTTCTCTATCGGCCAGACCTGTGTAGAAAGCCAAACCAGTTCTTCTGTGATAAGAGGTGCCCTTTTACCCATTAGAGTAGGCCAATGTTTTAATATAAAATCTAAAATGGAGCCTTGGGGTATTTGTGTTTGTTCTGGTTTGAAAGCAAAATTAGTGAGAGACTCCAAGTCAAAAATACAATTTCTTAGGAAAAGGGAAAAGAAAACCAAAATACATGCAATAATACAAAAGAAAAACCACTGACAAAGTCAGAACACAACCGGACACCCTGTTGGTCAGGGTGTTGGTAGCAGTCCAGTTGGATTGGTGGCTGCAGTCCTCCTGGAGTGGCAGATGTGGTTCTGTTGGAGCAGGGATCCTGTAGAAATGGTGTAGTCTTCCTCTGGAGATCCAGTGGAAAAGACAGCCATTCCTCTGTGAATCCAATGGAAAAGACTGACTGTTCTGTCCCAAATCCCAGATTATATCCAGGTGAGGATACTTAGCTCCTCCTCCCTGGGCGGAGCATCTCACAATGGGCTGTTATCATTCTGTGAGTCATGTGGTGGGTCCATTAAACAGAAATAGCTCCTGGAGGGAGTGATCTCTGAGTCATGCAGAAAGGCATTGATGGGCCCATTAACAGGAGATAAGGAAGAAACAACGCCCCTCCTGGTTTCAGCAGCTCTTGAGAATGGGAATAGAATATATCTTAATATTGTAACCTAGGACAGTATTCTCCCAATGGAGCATATGCATACCATGTTTCTATTTACAAACAAGAAAAAAAAAAACTGCTGAGAAAAGAGCTAGCAGCCAGAAAGACCAAGTTCAACCTGGGAATGAACTCAGATATTTCACACCCATAGCAAGCTAATAATGCTATGTGCTATTCCTCAAACAGACACTAACAGTGCAAGAAATGGGCTAGAAAGAAAGCAAAAAAGTGTGTGTGCAAAAACCTTACCTACCTGGGAATTGAAGCGATAACTTGGTATAGTTCAATCACCAGCACTTTATCCTCTAAACCACAGGTTAAGATGTGCAAGTACAGTCTCAAGGCAGTCTTAAGGCAAGGGCGTTTCCCCCCCTTTTGAGATAAGCCACCTATAAGGGAATTGGAGATGGAAAACCGCAATGAACAACCAAAAATTCCCCCCCTTGTGGACCCCTCTGGCCCCTTCCTGCCCCAACAGAACCACAAGATATCTCTAAATGCAGAACCCACAAATGCTAGCGAGAAAATACTGCCTTTTTATTGTACCTTCCTTCCATGCTCTATTTTTTGAACTTCTGGAGTTTTGCAATTTCCTGGACTGTGCAAAACCCCCCCGTTTTAAAATGCTGGCAGAGTGAAAGGGGCAGGGTGGTTCTTGATCTGAGAAGCTGTATCCACAAGTCCCTCTGTCCCGGCAGAGTAGCCAGAAATTGATGACTTTTAACTGGTCCTAAAATGAGCCAGACACAGATCGGTGATAAAAAGGGGTTACCTTTATAAGGATCTTTAGGTGCATAATTTGCCAGGTGAAAATGCCGAAGATGCACAGTTTTTGTTACAATCGGGTAAACTCTTTTATATCAATGCTTGAGGCATAAACTATTTCAGTCTCACCTGTCTTTCAAACCAAGACAATGCCAAAGATGCACATGTAGTATATAGCGTATACAATTTTTATGTGTTTAGCAAATTAGCATATCTGACAAAAATCCCCAATTAGAGACATAAGTGGTGAGGCAATTCCCCCCCAGTTCAACCCTCTTTGAATTCACCCCCTTTAGATGGGAACCAAACTTTGTTTATGAAAATGTGTCTAGGAGAGCTAGTTTCAACTTTGGCTTTCCAGAGAATCTAACCTTGGAATCCCAGCTTGGAGCTGCTGGGGAATTTATTTTGTCTTTCTAATAGAGTAGGTAAAATGCTAGCTACGAATACTATTATAGGCTACAGAGCTACAAATATATGTGTAAAGCGTATAGAAAATATATGAAAGCAAAAGCGAAAATCAATTTAGCAACATCCCCCTTCCAGTTTTTCCTCCAGAGCAGTACTACAGAGGTGTGGTGCTGAAACAGACAGCTCCAAGGTACAACTGAGCCATTGGGAGCTGGGCAGTGTGGGGTCATCACTCCCACAGTGGTTTTTACACACACACACAAACGCACACGCACACATGCAGCAGTGGAGAGTTGGAGTTGGCAGCTCAAGCAACTGCACTCAGCCAATGGCTGCACCACCCCTTATTCAGATAAGCTAGGTTCCAGGGTTTGCTTATCCCTGCTTTAATTTGTTTTCGGGCTGAGGGGGGAAGCATTATGCTGCGGAAGCTCACCTCCCCATATTGCCTTTGTTTGCTGAATACCACATGGCCCGGGCACAGAAACAGTTGCCATTTCCCTTTGTCTGGAGACCACGAGGAGCGCCATCTTCAGCAGGTGTTTTTTTTCTTCCTGGTGGTGAATGCCCTTTTGTGCGTAGGACACCCTCTTTTTGTATGCTTTTTTGCTATTGATACTGTTGTTACTGTGATTTTACTAAATTGTTATTTAAACTCATAATCTCTTCTTATTGCCCTTCCAGTATCAGAAGGGGTGGGAGAAAGGGAGTGGCTTATTTGGAGTTTTGTTCTCTGCTGGTTGTTAAAACTAGCACACTCAAGAAATGGCAAAAAGGGTTGGAGGCACTTCCCATCTCAGACAGGAGGTGAGATATGCCCTTCCATTGGTAGCATTCAAACCCACACATGAACAGCCACCTCATTACTTCATTACCAATCTAGGGACAACAGTGGGATCCCAGCCACAGGTCAGTGTCACACTTAAAGAGGGATGGCTACGGGTATCCTTCCCAAATGGTCAGAGAGAGCCCTTTGGCTCCATCCTGTTATAAATTATCAAATCGGCAGCCAAATTTATTTTTAAAAAATTGACAAAAATTTATTAGATCGATAACAAAAGTAGAAAATTAAGAAAAAAAGAAAACCACCACAGCCAAGACAGTGTCAGTCCTGGGAACAGCGCTGGGTGATCTAGGGTTCCAGCTGACAGAGAGACAGCGTTTCCCCAGAGGTACACCTCGAGTGCTTCCAGGGGCCAGCCTATATAAAGTTTATTTTGCCTGGGGCAGGGATGACCACATATTTCTTTGTGTTCCTTCACATGTATAGTTGAATCCATACAGATGTAGAAACAGACAAAGTCGAACTCGGAGATACAGATGAATGTTTGAGTGTCCAGGCAGAAGCTGCATTCACATGCACTAGTTTCTGAGTACTGCAATGAAATCATGTCCAGGTGCATGTCTTGTGAGCTCCTCCAGACATTCCATTCTGGGAAGGTCCAGATGCTATCTCCCGAATGTAGGAGCCAGAAGAAATCCCCCATAATAGCCAGGGACCGTCCCATTCATACAGTAACAGACCTGATATCATCTTAACACTGTCCAGAACTGGTTACAATAAGAATAGAACTCTGTTCCCAGCCAGCGTGGTCAGAAACATAACTTTGGATCTTTGCAATATTTTATACACATATATATCTACTTCTATAGCATGAATTATCTCTACCATATACTACAATCCAGTCCGTGGGCAGGGCAGAAGTTGCACTGTCCTCCACAAGCACTTTTCCAGCCCCTTCTCTAAGGAGTTTTCACAGCACTCAGAAATAGCCTGTGTTGATTTTTCACTGCCATGGGTGATGATCTGCAATAAATTATCTAGTGCCAGGTAGTATTTACAGATGAATTAAGAAAATTATGGTTTAATTAAACCCCTTTACTCCTTTATTGTCTTTTTCCTTCCATTACTTGGATCACAAGTAAATGGAAAATAAATGGAAAATAATTATTCTTGGTCCTTTATTATCACTTATCTTGAACAGAGCCTTTTGCAAAGGATTCAGAGGGACACACTGTCTTAATTTAAGACCATGTTACAGGGCATGGACTCCAAAATGAGCAACCTCCCCTTTAGTTTTAACCATTCCCATTTCACCAATAAGGAGAGACAAATGTGAGGATATGTAAGTGAAAAAAAATGCAGTTTATTAAAAAAAAAACCAGCAACAAGCACTCGATGCAAAGGTGCCGAATACCACGGATTCCCTAGGAACAAAGAAAAAAAGATGTGGAAAAGTCCCTCCTCCCAATATGGTGGTTGCTATAGAAGACTATGTGGACCAGAAGACAAAGACAATATGGTGGAGGAGCCCCACTCGACTCAACCTTCCCCTTGGAACAAAAAAAAACCCAGGGAAGGCAGGAGCTTACTAAGCAGTTCTGGTGGCAGAGGGGAAGTGCTGGTGTTGCCTGTGGAGCTCTGGCCCCGCAAGTGTCAGCTTGCCTGCTTCCTTTCGACAGCCGTGACAGTGTCTATGTGTTGTCAGTGTTGCCGCTTGCTGCCTTCTTCTGCCACCTGCTGCACTCGGTGTTGGTGCTTCTGTCTCGGGTCACTGTCCTGATGCGGGGCGGGGGGAGGAAATCAGACTCCCCAGGCACGGAAACCTGCATCTCCAACCCCGTCAGTCCCGGCTTGGCATGGTGGGTGCAGAAAGGTATTGCGAAATACGCTCTGCAGCAATTTAGGATTGCGAAATGCATCTTCTCAAGCTGCTAATTGGAGGCGTGCCCGATGCAACCTCCTAGAGAGCCCGAAGAGAAACAAAAGAGAGCTCCGGGTGCTTGTTCCCTGTCTTTTAAAGGGACCTCGGACCCCTCCCTTCTGTGAACCGGGGGAAAACACTCCAGGTTCGTTTCCTGGGTTGCCGAGTTTTAAAGAGACAGTACAACATATTGCTGATGACATAGAGAAAATATGTAATATAATACATATTTTTTGGGTCATCTAGGTCACCTAAGACACACACACACACCCCTTTCAGATGTAGGACTACTGAACAATATTGTCCAATTTAGCTTCACGTGTTTTCAAACTTATTTTGAATGATGATAGCATTCTGACAAAGCTTCTGTGAATACTATTGATGCTAATACTAAAATCTAGAAACAAAACAACACACTTTTGGGACAATATTAATATAGGAAGTAATATGAAAGCTGGTCTTTCATTGGAGGCCTCTAGGGGCAAATATTGAAAAATGCCCACTTGACATGGGGCCAGTAGAGTTTTATGTTTAGCAAATTAGCATAATTGACAAGAATCCCCAATTAGAAGCACAGATAATGAGGTAATTCCCCCTTCTGGACTGTGAAATACGCCAATCACTTGTTTTGAAATTTTAAAAGTTTAATAGTAATAAAATGGTTATAAAAATAGTAATACAAATTAGAGCCATAAGAATTTGGACAATCAGAGTTAGGACAATAAAGGACAATAAAAGCAAAGAATACGAGTGTTCGGATGCTTTCCTCAAAAAAGCATGGCTCGCTAACAAAGGATTAACTCTTAAAAGCAATAGCCTGTTGCATATTCATACATCTCATACATGATTCAAAAACTCTTTTGAAACAAAGGATGTTTTCTGATTATGGTCAACTTCCCCCCCTTCATCTTGTAAATCATGGTCAGACTCCATGGAGTCTGCAAGGAGACTAGTTCTTCACGATAAGGAGGCAATAATTCTTTGTTTTTGGAATTTTAGTGTCTTGTTGCTGTTATCTCTGTGCAAAGAATTTATTGATTATTCTTGAGCTAGTTAAAAAGTATCTTACACAGCATAGTTCCTATTTCAACATTATTGTTATGAACAAAAATTCGGTTAATATTTTTTGTGAGAAAAAGTTACAAAAAGGCAGCCAGATCTCTGTCCCTGCCAGGGTACTTCGTGCTTTGTTATTGTAATACTGGGTCGTTGTAGCTTATCTCCTCTTTTGTATTAGTAAAAGCCCTGGCTGGGTGGAGTGATGGCCCTTCCCCGTGGCAGTGCTCTCTTCCAGCATAGGGAAGACACCTGAGAGGGTGGGGGGGGGGGGTTATGCAAAGTGACTCCAAAGACCAGCATGCTTTTGGGACCCCGACTCCAAAATGCAACGAGAAAACCCTAAAAACAACGAGCCACCTAAGAGTTGAGAGACTAAAGTGATGTCCGGACATGAGGAGCCAAGTGCTGAGCCTGCAGAGATGCGGAGTCCCTCTTGACCTGACCATGGGAGTCGTCCCCAGGGCTGGGGCTGAGACTGAGGGGGACCGGGCTGAGAAAGCAAGATCTGACGGGGGACACCACGCCCTAAAGGCTCCCACGAGGACCGGAGTCCCCAGCTCTGCCCCTGGTGGACAGAGCTGCGCATATCCTCCTCCACTGAGTCGCCCTGGGAGACGCGACGGGGACTGCAGCCCTGCCGAGCTGCCCAATCCTGAACTGATCACTTTTAATAAAGGCATTAAAAAGGAGAAGAAGTCTCCTGGCTGAGCTGGTTTGGTTTTGAGGTGGTCTTGTGTTTGCCTCAGGAGAGTTCTTGTTTTCGTCTGTAGGAGTAGTGTTCGCATTGCCTAAGTATGGTTTTACATATTTTCCTGGGTACCACCTTGGACCTGATGGTAGTAGCACCCACGCATGCCCTCTACCCCAGGTAATCAACTGGAAAGGCCCAGAAATTTGGTGTGTTTCAGGGTCCTTCACGAGCACAGGTGGTTTCTCAGTGAGCTTTGCTTGTGTGGTATTTGCAAAGTGGCGAAGTATTGGTGGGTCAGGCTCTGATACTGTGCAGTTCAGGAAGTTGATGACATAGAGAGCCTTGCAAAGTCTCTCCACTGGGGATGTGATTTTCGTGTCCCTGTTCTGTTGATCGAGGACTCTTTTGAGGGTTTGATGTGTCCTTTCCACGATGGATTGTCCTGTGGGGTTTACAGGTATGCCCGTCTTGTGTGCTATGCCCCAGTCATTGAAGAACTCCTTTAATTTGTTGAAAGTATAGGCTGGTCCATTATCTGTTTTAATCTCCTTTGGTACACCCAGGGTGGCAAAAGCGAGGAGAAAGTGTTTTATTGTGTGCATGGTCTTTTCTCCTGCATGTGATGATGCAAATACTGATCCTGAGAACGTCGACCAAAACATGCACGTATTTTGACCTTCCAGAAGGCGTAAAGTGAGTAACATCTGTCTGCCACAGCTGACAGCTATTCAGACCTCGGGGATTGACTCCTGTACCCATAGATGGTATCTGGTAGTTTTGACAGTTCGGACAGGTAGCCACAATAGCTTTTGCCTGATCCTTTGAGAGCCTAAACATTCTCATAAGGGCAGGTATATTTTGATGAAAAAAAAGCGTGTGACAACTTTGCCTGAGCAAAGATGTTAGGAACATTAGCAGTTTCTGCTGCTGTTAGCGTTCAAAAACACATAATCACGGGGGATTATATGCGGTGCTTTTTATTAAGAGCTCTGGGAATCGGGGTATATTCAACCCAAATCTGACTCCGACCATACATTCGAAATGATCATGTTTTATACTCTATCATTACATAACTTTCATGTTAATTATTAAACTTATATTGTTCTATTGTATACATAAATTTAGCCCCTCTCTGAATTTCCAACATAGTTTCTCACTATTCTTCTTATGGTTATATAATAATTACATTTAATTACTAAACAATCATCACATCTAACAATTATATAATTTATCATACTGCTTACGCAGGTGCAGTTGATCTGGGAAAGCACAAAGCCTAACATTTTAGATTCTATCTTTAACTTTTTCCAGGGTTCCACTATCATTCTCCCCTCTTTGAAAGCATTTTCACTTCACTATAGGTGTAAATGTTTTCACTTGATACAGTCCTTTATTCCTCAGTTCGTACTTGGTTCTTCAAATCCAGGGTTGATGTAAACGTTGTCGTGGATGCTGTTACGAACTGGAGAACCAGAAGATGGTGGGCGTGGATCTCGTGTTAGTGCCTTTATTATCCTCTGGTTCCAGGATGTTTTCTTCTGTATCTCTCCCTTTAAGATGCTGTAAACTAACCAAATTGCTAAGAATACAATTAGTAAGATTATCACACTCTCAATGATAAATTTAATCCATGAACTCACATTCCACCCTAATCCTTTAAAGATTTTTCCTAATCAGCTTGTAGCCAAATCCTTTTTCTCTTCTTGTGCTTCATGATCTATTTGTTTCAACTGATTGATGTCATATTCTACATCTGCAGTTACATTTGGGATATGAACGCAGCAATGATCAACTTGTCCCTTTAAAAATCCACATACTCCATGCTCTTTCAGGAGTAACATATCTAGGGCCAATCGATTTTGTAAAGTCATTTTTGTGGTGGCTTGTAATTGTATATTTAATTCTTTAAATCCTTCCCGGGTGACTCTTGCCAGTCTACCTACCTGACCTGTAAGTTTGTACAGCATCTCTCTGCTCTTATAGTTTGCTATAGGACCAAGCAATGACTCTAGGGCCCATCCAAATTTCACTCCACTAGAGGGTTCTTGCCAAGTGTCATCTGGATTTTCATTGTCTAGAACTTCTCGTCTTTCTATTATCTGCACAAGTTCATGTTTTCCATTAAATGGGGACTTTTTCCAAATTGGACATAAGTTTGGGAGGCCTAAAGTAATCTCCTTTACTTTCCCATCTATAGGCAGATGTGTTGTCCAGGTACCATCACTTGCTGCCCATACAAATTGTCCTGGACCTCGGATTGTAATCCTGGAACACCCTATAATTACTTTATAATTCACTCTGCCTTGTTTATGTTTGATCCCTCTGCAAGCACAACCAATTTGTAGGGCTATTGCCAGGGGTGGCATCTGTTTTATCTCTTCATTATCTGAAGTGCAGTCGTAAGTTTTATTACATGCCCACCAACTTACTTTGTCTGCCCTCGTTCTGCTACTAGTGTCAGTGTTCGTTATTGCTGGATCTGTTTCATTCTCGGGGCCTTCCCACTTAATACACCAAGGGGTGTTTGCCATATATTGGAATCTTTGAAGAATACTCACAGACCACGCACTGTCCCAAGGTTCTATCTGATCTTTCCTATCCTTGGCCTCACATTCCCATACCAGAGTTGTTTCTGTAACTTGCCTCGATTCGGGTACCAGTTTACATGTAATTGTTTTGTTCTTTTGTATTTCAGGTAGTTTTGATGTTATGATTCCCCAATTTACTGGGTCTCCTGCTGCCTTTGGTATTGGCAGACAGGCAGTTATTCGGCTGGTGTTTTGCATTTTGGCAAAATCTTTGACTAATCCGATCATTACATTCTCAGCCCGAACTGCATTAGAAACCTGTATCACCTGTGTTTCCGTTTGTACCTCTCTCTTCATTCTAGAATGAAGAGTAGTTAGTTGATCATTTTGCATTCCACATCCCAAAGATATTAATAACCATAACGTTAGCACAATTACTGATAGCATTCTGAAAGCAATTAAACACATCTTATCTGCAGCCTTTGTTCATTTCAGAGTTTATACAGTCTGTGATCCAGGATGGACTTTCTTCACTCGGGTATAGTGGATCCAGGGTTCCACGCAGGCTACTTTGACTGCTGTAAAGGTGGTCAGTAGTACCTGATGGGGTCCACTCCACTTTTCTTTCAGCGGTTCCTTGTTCCAGTTCTTGATGTACACCTCGTCTCCTGGATGTATGTTATGGACTGGGTTCTCGAGAGTCAGTGGTCTATTCCACACAAGGATACTCCGGAGCCGAGCGCATATCCAGCGTATCTGGTTCCGTTTTCCACGAAGCTGCTCCCATCTGTAAACAGCTCCCACTCCGGCTGCTCTAGTGGAACGTCTTTCAGGTCTTCTCTTGCTGAATCGGTGTACTCTATTACTTCTACGCAGTCGTGTTCTAATGGGCCTTCTTCAGTTGTGGTACCTAGGAACAAAGCTGGATTCAAGAGGTTAGTTGTTTTTAATGTGACATCATCCTGCTCAGTCAGGACTACCTGGAATTTCATCATCCTGCTGGGAGATAGCCAATGGCCCCCCTTTTGTTCTAAGACAGTGGTTACCATGTGTGGTACATAGACATCTATGTGCCTTCCCATAGTAAGTTTCCTGGCTTCTTGTATCAGGATCACAGTAGCTGCGACTGCCCGCAGACATGTGGGCCACCCGGCACTTATGTTGTCGAGTTGTTTGGAAAAGTAGCCCACCGGCCTTTTCCAGTTTCCCAGACGTTGGGTCAGGACTCCTAGTGCTAGGCGCAGCCTTTCATGTACAAACAACTGAAAATCTTTAGACAGATCAGGTAACCCCAGTGCTGGAGCAGTTGTCAGTGCTTCCTTTAATTTTAGGAAGGCTTCTTTCTGTGGTTTGCCCCAGGTGAATGGCTGTGTCTTCTGAGCTTCATACAGGGGTTTCGCAATCAGTCCATAGTCCATGATCCACAAGCGACACCATCCTGCCATCCCGAGGAAGACTCGCAGCTCATGTAAATTCTGGGGCTCTGGAATAGCACAAATAGCTTGGATATGATTAGTACCTAGTTTTCGTTGCCCTTGTGAAATTTCACATCCCAGGTAAATCACAGTCTGTTGTGCGATTTGTGCCTTTCCTCTGGATACTTTATAGCCTCCCATCCCCAGTGAATTTAAAATCTCAATGGTTACCTTTATACAGGTTGCTCTTTCTTCTGTAGCTATTAGTATATCATCAACATACTGCAACAATAAGTATTGGTCTCTTGGTACTTGCCCATTTTCAGTCCAAATCTCCAGTTCCTTTGCCAGTTGGTTTCCGAATAGGGTGGGACTGTTCTTGTAGCCTTGTGGGAATCGTGTCCAGGTGAGCTGGGTCTTTCTTCCGTTCCCTGGGTTTTCCCACTCAAAGGCAAACAGTTTCCTACTTTCTTTGTCAAGGGGGATGCAGAAAAAGGCATCTTTTAAATCAATTACAGTAAACCATTTATATATCTCCTTTACGGATGTTAGCAATGTATAAGGATTTGTTATCACTGGATAAATGTCCTTTGTTATCTTATTTATTGCTCTCAAATCCTGCACTAATCTATATTCACCATTTGGCTTCTTTACTGGAAACATTGGTGTATTAAATTCTGATTCACATTCTTCTAAAATTCGGTATTTCAAGAATTTCTCAATAATCTTTACTATTCCTTGCCGTGCTTCTGGTTTTATGGGATATTGTTTGACTTGTACAGCCCTTGCCCCTTCTTTTAACTCTACATGCACTGGTTGTGCCAATTTAGATTTCCCTGGTATATCTGTCTCCCATACAGAGGGAATCACTGCATCTTCTACCTCCCCAGGGATAGAGGGGAAAGGTTTTTCTTTGATCATTAATATCTGTCCGGTCTTTGATTCAGGTATTTTCATTATAAGCTCTCCATTTTCAAAGGTTATTACCGCATCAAGTTTTGCTAGCAAATCTCTCCCTAAAAGCGGAATTGGACACTCAGGTACATATAAAAATTTGTGTGTTATAACCTTGTTTCCAAAACACAAATCTAGGGGTTGCAGGAAAGGCCGTTTTTCCTCTTTCCCTGTAGCGCGGACTATTGTCGTTTCCTTATCCCCAATTTGTCCTTACAAATCATTCAATACAGAAAAAGTAGCTCCCATATCTATTGGAGGGAGAGGACCCATCTTTTGATCAGCATCGACTCCGATTTATTCATCAACTAGGCACTTTTTATAACAGTGTTAATTCACTTCACGCATATTGCAAAATCTGACCTCCTGATAGGCTGTAGAGAAAACTTCAGCTCCTCCTTTTGTTTACAATACCTGAAGTTAGTTTACTGAAACCAAGATCAGTGTTCACACCATAATATGAAAAGTTCTCAAAACCTTCATATCTGTTCTCAGACCGGCCATCTGTTCCCAGTAGCAGCCAAGGACAGAACGGTCTGAGAATCTTGTTGTTTATATAAAAGGTGGCTGAGAACCTTAATTATTTACAGAATCAAGCCTGGGAAAGGCTGCTTTTTTCCCTTAGCTGAATCCCTTCATGGCCTCTTTCTTTAAGCCATGCTTGAACCAGGCTCTCCACACTTCCCCCGTTTCTTTCTTTTTGAGAAAGAAGGTTAGTTTGCCAAGTTTTCTCTATCATCCTACCAACCATATTTTGAATACAACCACAAAGACAAGGTAAAATAAGTAAAAGTACTAAAAGCATACCTAATATCCCTATAGCATACATCACAAAGTTTCTTAACCATGGACCCAATCCTAAACCTTTAAGCCATTCATCAATTTCCAACCCTTCTTCTTCTTTAAGATTTTGAAGACCTTGCTGTAGCTCTTTTATCTTAGTATGAATTGACACGGAATGATCAGATAAATTCATGCAACACATCCCTTCAAACTCTTCACACCCATGGCCTTGTGCTAGAAGCAGAAAATCTACAGCAGCTCTGTTTTGTAAAACAGCGTGATTAACACTTTGCACACCTGCAGTTAGCATATCTAATATCTGTGAAGTTTTATTTAATTCACCCTTAGCCCAGCACCCTAGTGGTTTTGCTAAATTCATCGCTTTGTTTGCAGCACCTCCTGGCAGGATAGTTGAAACCACCACTTGCTTCAGTTTACTCCAGAACCATGGGTCTCCTATTTGACTACAGTCCAGGTCATGTAAGCTACGTTTTTGTCTGCTTGTATTTCGGCTTAGTTGCATTAACACTGATATGTTGGGATGAAATAATGATAATTTACCCAAGTAACAAGGTCCACCCTGTGGCTGGGCCGGTACACCATTCCAGGCTCTATCTCCGCAAATTAAAAATATCCCGGTGGGTAATTTCTTAGGTGTCATGATACTAGAGCCTTCGCACTGGTTATAAAATTGTTTGGTTACCATGTCCAAGCCCAGAGATGAATCCAGAGTGGCCCAGGTTCCTCTATGCTGATTCACCTTTGGAGGGTTTAAAGAATTAAAACTGAACCATCCGCCGTTTGAAGTGCTAGTCATGCTGGCATTCGCACTTCCAAAAAGATCCAACTCCTCAGGAGGGGAGTGTAAAGGAGTGTTAAGTGATTGAATTAATAAACATTGGTGGTAGCCGTCACTCTGACTGGCAGTGTACCCTCCCTGTAGGGGCAATTTAATGTTTGTCATATTACGCAGGCATAGAGTTCGGTTATTAATAAGACTGCAAAATTCTTGAGGAGACCATACTGGAAGTCCTACCAAGCATGTTCGAAATGGGTTGGTAACTCCTCCAAGACTGAGACAAAGTGATGACTGATTAATCTGTCTAGCCAGTTTTATCCATATATTATCTCTAGGTTGATTAAAATGTGTTACCCTTACTTCTTCAGCTACCACTATGCTAAACATTATGATAAACACGAACCTCATTTTTCTATTCTTCCTTTTGCCTTCGTTTTCTTGTCAGTTTTTAACCTTGCTGTTCCTAATACTTGTAGTCCACACCTCTGTAATCTCTCAATGCACTGATCTAACGCCTTATTGGGATCTCCACTTATGGGCCCTATAACAGAGTGTTGTGTTAGGGGCACCAGTTTTCTGCACCTTGCAGAGGCTATATATGACCCACTTTGAGCTTTAACTTTTTTCAAAATACACTGTGCCTCCCACCGATAGTAGGCTAAGATTTTCTGTTCGTGGGATTCACAAAGGCTTAAAGCTGAGGCGGTGTTTAGCCCTGTCTGACTCTGTAGTGCCCGTTCCCAATTATGTTCCCACCTATATTTATAATCACAGGGGTTGCACCACAAACGAAAGAGTAATCACTGTTCCATCCAAAAAGTCTTATCACACCCCCCACAACACAGTGCAACCCAAGCAGCACAATTCGGGCTATGGCATTCAAGACAGTTCTCCCTTGCTGGTCCTCTTATGTGGAAAGATGACAATGATTCGATGGTGTCAATCAGCTCCTGGGCTGTCCAGCAACGGCGTGTTATCGCTCTGTCGATCGCTTTCGAGTGTCCCTTCAGTTGTAGCAGTAGGGGTCGCAGGGTCAGGGGCAGCTTCTTCTCCAGACATTCCTTGTCCTCTTCCGTGAGGTGGTCCACCAGCCGCTGCATCAAGAACAGGTTTAGTCCACTTGGCAGGCACCCACAACGCTCCTGCAGGAGTGGAAACACAAAGATATCCTCTTCCCCAGTACAGGACCTTAGCAGGATCCTTCCATAACCCTGTCTTAGGATCTCGATATTTTACCCATATTTCCTTTTTCTGCTCAACAGTTTCCTGTGGCTTATAGTGTAATTCTGCTGAGGGTTGCCCTACTTCTCCAAATACACATAAGTGATTAATCACAAATAGACTTCTTAGCAATCTCGCCTGGGGGTCAGTTACTTCCTCATGCTTGGCTAAGTACCTTTTCAATGTACCATTGGCTGTTTTGATGATAGCCTGTCCATTTGGGGAATTTGGGATACCTGTAACATGTTCAATTCCCCAATCTCTTAAGAATCTCCCTATCCTTTGACTGATATAGGCAGGACCATTATCTGTTTTAATTCTTTTTGGTGTACCCATTACTGCAAAGCAACTGTACAAATGCCTTTCCACGTGTATAGCTCTTTCTCCCGTCTGAGCTGTTGCCCATATATATTTGCTATAAGTATCAATAGATACATGCATGTATTTTAGCCTACCGAAACTAGGGACGTGTGTGTGATATCCATTTGCCATAACTCGTTTGTTTGCAGGCCTCGTGGGTTTACACCTATGCCTAAACCAGTCCCCCCATTATGATGACTACAAGTTGGGCAAGCCCTCACAATGGCTTTTGCTTCTGTCAGTGTTACCTTAAATTCCCTACTTAAACCTTTTGCGTTTTGATGAAACATCGAGTGAGCTTCTCGTGCCAATTGGTGACTTGATAGAGGTGTGGTTTGTGTGATGGTAACCAATCTGTCTGCCCTATCATTCCCTTCTCCTAAACCAACATCCCATTTGTGACTTCTAATATGAATTACGGCATAAGCGTGCTCCCTGAATCTTGTAGCTTTATTTCAATTGCATTAATAGTTCATATAGTCTTTGATTTTGCACCTCTTTTATAGAAGCGTCCTCAATTCTTGCTACAACTCCCGCAACATACAAGGAGTCTGTAACAACATTCAAAGGGTCCTTAAGGTGTGCCATTGCCCATACCACTGCTAACAGCTCCATGGTTTGTAAGCTGTCCACTGCCTCTGCTTGCAGAATGTGATGTTTCCATACTCCGTTTTCCTGACAGGTTATTGCAGCAGTTCTTGACTTCCTGCCAGCATCTGTAAATGCAGTAATGGCACCTGGTATAGGGGAATTCTCTCGCTTTGGGCGAGTTATCCAGTCCCAGTCCCCTATCCACTGAATCAAAGCTGGCCGAAGCTGATCTGTTTCAACAGGGCAACATGCACCTAAGAGGGCTTCCTGTAGTTCTTCTGAATTAGTCAAATACCAGTCCAAGGTATCCTTTTTCATTGGTATTTTGATGGCAGCTGGTTCTGCCCCAGCCACCTGCAACATCCTTTCTCTGCCCTTCTTTATTAAATCCGCTAACATTTCAATTTTTTGAAGAAGAGTCTTAGTTTGCTGCAGTGGGGGGGAGATCCATTCTAGTATCCGGGTTTCCCCCGTTTCCTGTTTACATTGTGTAAGTGCTCCTAAAAGATATTGTGGGCCATTCCAAATGGTCAAGTTTATGGGTAAGTCTGGATCCCTTCAGTAAACATGCCCATGTGTAACACAGTCCACGATTTGCTGAATAGCCCGCTGTTGTTTGTCGGTGATACACACTGAATGAGTTGGGTCAGTTCCTTTTAACAGTGGGCGCAGCTCATTGAGTAGTTCATTGGGTATTCCCACCATTGGTTTTAGCCACTGTAAATCACCCAAAAATTTTTGAGCATCATTCAATGTGGTTATTTTTGTTTTTAGTTGCAATTTCTGAGGTTTGATGGTTTGTTCTGTCATGGACCATCCCAGGTATTTCCAAGGAGCAGTTGTTTGGATCTTCTCAGGAGCTACTACTAAAGAATATTGTGCCAGTGTGGTCCTTATTTTCTGGACTTGTTGTGGTGAGAAAGGTATAGGCTGAGCAAATAATACATCATCCATGTAACGATATATCACTGTATCATGCCATTGTTTTCTAAGTGGCTGTAATGCTGCATTGACAAAAAGCTGACACAAGGTGGGGCTGTTGCGCATCCCCTGCGGAAGGACAGTCCACTCAAACCTCTGATCAGGTGCTTCTTTGTTGATCGCAGGTAATGTGAAAGCAAACCGTCGCATATCCTGTGGATGGAGGGCGATAGTAAAAAAGCAGTCTTTTAAATCAATAATCAGTAGAGGCCAATCCATTGGAATCATGGCTGGGTTAGGTAATCCAGGCTGTAATGAGCCCATAGGTTCCATTTGCTCATTAACAGCATGCAGATCGTGGAGCAACCTGTATTTTCCAGACTTTTTTTTTTATTACAAAGATTGGAGTATTCCAGGGGCTAGTGGATAAGCGCAGATGTCCCTGTTGAAACTGTTCTGAGATGAGCTGATGTGCATGTTGAAGACTTTCGCCTTTCAAAGGCCATTGCTTAACCCAAACCGGGGTGTCAATAATCCAGGTAATGGGGATTGGGAAAGTCCAAGCAATGGCTTCTACTCCAAAGGGTGTTCATTAGTCAAGACCACCCCTAGCTGAGCCATAATGTCCCGCCCTATAAGGCATTGTACTGTAGGTGGGAGCTGGACCACTGAAAAAATCGCTGTGAGCTGTTTTCCATCTATGTAAACTTGGAGAGGAGGGGAACGGCTAGCCAGGGTAAATCCTCCGACCCCGGTTACTGCAGTGGTTGCTGGCTGCAGAGGCCAGTGTTGGGGCCAACAGCTAGGACTAATAATGCTGGAATCTGCCCCAGTATCCAGGAGGCCAGAAAGTGACCTTTTTTGTCCTTTGAACTCCACTTCTAC
Organism: Zonotrichia albicollis; assembly: GCF_047830755.1. Taxonomy (NCBI): domain Eukaryota; kingdom Metazoa; phylum Chordata; class Aves; order Passeriformes; family Passerellidae; genus Zonotrichia; species Zonotrichia albicollis. The sequence continues at coordinate 19,832,147 of NC_133859.1, read as the reverse complement.
TCTTTTCTTGGGTCTTTCAGAAAGGTTTAAAGCTAACAAAGTAAGGCCTCCTGTAGAGCCAAAACCACTTTCTCCCCTCTCTTGATCTTTTATAGGTTATATTCCCTTAGTCATTTGTTCAAGTGGCACCAGCTGAGCAATCCTTTGTCCCTTATTAACTTGAAGAGGGGGAAAAGGGGGTGTATGCCATCACCATAATCTCTCCCGTGTAATCCACATCGATAACGCCAGGCAAAACAAATAGTCCCAACATAGAGGCAGATGATCTGCCAAAAAGCAAAGCACCCACTGCTTTATTTTGTATGATAATAGGTCCTTGGATCCCTGTCGGGATTTTTTGCGGGTGCGGAGTCATCAAAGTAACATTTACTGTGGCTGCCAGGTCCATGCCGAGGCTCCCTGCTGTGGCGGGCTGAAGGCAGGGGGAGGTGCGGCTCCCTGCTGTGGCAGGCTGAAGGCGGGGGGGGGGTGCTGTTACTGCAGCAGCGATTTGTGTTGGGGCGCTGCTGCTGCGATTAGCGCTCCTGGGAAAGTTTCCCGACTTCCGTCTACAAGCGCCCGTATTGTGAGTATCTGAGCGGCATTTCCGGCACCGAAGTCCCACAGCCTGGCATTCCTGGCGCATGTGGCCCATGCCTCCGCATCGAAAGCATTTCATGCGGCCTCCTCTATTTGCTGTTGCCAATGCAGCTGACGCTTGGAGAGGTGCAAGAGCGGCTAAGACTTGTGTCTGAGAGGATTTTGCCTGTTCTTGTAAGCCTATTCCTAACTGCTTAATCGCATCTACCACAAAAGTCTGCTGTCCAGTAGGTATAGGAGCCATCCTCTCTAATGCCTCCTCTATAGTCCAGTTGGCACCTAGGGTATTAAGTACGCTCCTAGTAGCAGAATTGCAATTTTGAAGGGCGCACTCTTTGAGTAGGGCCCCACGCATGAACTCAGGTACGCCGGCTCTTTCAATTGCAGAAGCAGCTTTATCAATAAATGAGCCAAATGACTCTTCTCTGCCTTGCTTGATTCCCATATATACAGGTACCCCACCCCTCCTGGTTCTTTTACCCTTTCCATAGTGAGTCTAACTAACCTCACAGCCTCCCGGCACTTCTCCTGGCCCAATAGAGCCTGTGCCTCAGTACGAAGAAAGGGTCCCAGGCCCATAAGCTCATTAACAGTAACACCATGGAGAGGGTCACCCGGCTGCCTCTGAACTGCCACACACTCGTTAACTAGTGCTTGCCAATGAGCATTAAATAACAACTGCTGATGTTGGGTAAAAATCAATTTAACTAACCCACGGCAATCATTAATCAGCAGGAGACTGGTGTCAAATATATAATCTAGCATTTGTTTAACTGGTTCACTTTTAACCCCAAACTGACTGACAGTAGCTCGTAATTGAGACAGCAATTTCCAGTCAATAGCAGTGATTGTCACCTGCAGGCCCCCCCCCCCCCCGTCCTGAGGACTAAAGATAACCGGACAAGCCAGCTCGCTAGCGATAGTAACGAGCTCCTGATCTCCCTTTTCCATCGCATCTCTTGCCAAGGCAGCCCACGCATTCCGTCTTTCCCTCGCAATAGTCTCCGCTAGGCTGTTCTCCACCCCAGGGATCGACTGATTGCTTCTCGGGAACTGACTGAGCGTTTTTGGCCATGGCTGCTGCAATACAGCGGGTATGGGATGCTCAGAAGCACTCTGTCTAGGCTGCGGGAGAGCAGGTAGCAAAGCATTCTGCACAGCTGGGCTTGTTAAGGGGGGCAACGAAGCCCGCAGCGATAAATCGGCCTGTGCAGCCTGGCTTGTCACCTGGCTTGTAACCTGGCTTATAGCCTGGCTTGTTGAGGGGGATGGTGAAGTGGGTAATGAAACCGTCCTCATTGCAGGGCCAAGAGGAGTTCCCGACTCTTTATCAAATTCCCTATCTTGGTGGTAATCTTTATTACGATCGTGAGCAGCACTGGCCTGGTGAGCGGCCTTTTTCTCAGCCTGAAAGTGCAACAGTTCATTGTTAATTATACGCCATAATTTACCCCACTTCTTGGCAGTTTTATCATCCTCTAAAGTCGCCTGCCACAATATATAAGCAAATTTACGCCATTCTGACAACTCGTGAACTGTGTGGGGGTTAAGGAAAATTCCCTTCTCGTAACCATAAGCTAAAAGCCCCGGTAATTCTTTCTGTAAATCGATCCCCTTCACCTGTCTCTTTTGTAAAAAAGCAATAAAAAGATCATATGTGGCTTGCCTTTCTATTACCTCTAAATCGAAAGCGCGCGCTTTTGCAGCTCTCTCAAGGTCTCGGCTGCACGTTTCGGCCAGGCTCGTCTGTTATGGTCACCTGGAACACGGCGTGTCTCGGCGTCTTTTCTTCCACTTTTTTTTTTCTTCACGCTTTTGCTGTCCCGGCTGCTACGGAAACCCGACCCGTTACTCCAACTTCTCATGGCACCGCAGTACAACGTCCAGGGTCACCATATATTGAAGTGGAGGGAGAGGACCCATCTTTTGATCAGCATCGACTCCAATTTATTCATCAACTAGGCACTTTTTATAACAGTGTTAATTCACTTATTGCAAAATCTGACCTCCTGATAGGCTGTAGAGAAAACTTCAGCTCCTCCTTTTGTTTACAATACCTGAAGTTAGTTTACTGAAACCAAGATCAGTGTTCACACCATAATATGAAAAGTTCTCAAAACCTTCATATCTGTTCTCAGACCGGCCATCTGTTCCCAGTAGCAGCCAAGGACAGAACGGTCTGAGAATCTTGTTGTTTATATAAAAGGTGGCTGAGAACCTTAATTATTTACAGAATCAAGCCTGGGAAAGGCTGCTTTTTTCCCTTAGCTGAATCCCTTCATGGCCTCTTTCTTTAAGCCATGCTTGAACCAGGCTCTCCACACGTATCTATTAGAAATCTGACCTCTTTATGCCCTAACTGTATATTTACAACAGGTTCCTTAACTTGTTCTACTGGTTGTACGTCTAGTCAGCTGGTATACTCCCCCAGGACCATCTCCTTGGTAGCCTGCTGGAACTGATTGCCCTGGTCAAACTGGTTATTCAAACTTGGGCAATTTCGCTTCCAATGTCCCTCCTGCTTACAATATGCACACTGATTCAGGCTTAACCCTTGGGTAACTGGTCTCCTACCCCGACCATTCCTGTTACGTCCCCTGAAATTTGGATTCCCTCTCCCCTGTATTACTGCCAAAAGATTCTGCTGCTGCCTTTTACTAGCTTCTTTTTCCCGATTGTTGTATACCTTCCAAGCGACCTCGAGTAACTTATCCAAATTCCTTAATTCTTCCCCTTCTAATTTTTGCAATTTTCTACGAATGTCATCCTGTGACTGACCCAAGAATATGAGAGCAAGATGAACCTTTGCTTGCTCTGTATCCATTTGGAGGTCTGTATATTTCCTCGCTACCTCCTTAAGCCTCTCCAAAAACGCAGTGGGAGATTCCTTCTTTTCCTGTCGAACCTCATAGAGTTTGGACCAATTTATAGTTTTGGGCACAGCATTCTGACCTTCTATTTGGATCCACTCTTGATATTTCCGTAATCTCCTCATATCGCACAATAAATTAGGGTCCCAATTCAGATCCTCAATTGGGAAATTCACATCTAAATTCCCTGTTACCAGCCCATTTCTAATATCTTCTCTTGCCCTCTCTTTGGCTGCCTTAAGTACCATTTCTTTTTCAGTAGAATCCATCAGAGTGTCTAATATTACTTGTATGTCATCCCAGTCAGGATTTTGAGTTTTCATAACCATTTTTACTACGCGTGCCACTTTATCAGGATTTTCTCTATAAGTTCCGGTTGACTGTTTCCAAATGACTAAGTCTGCCAGGGAAAAAGGCACTTTTACAAATACTGGCCCTTCCACTCCGACACCTTGTCGCAAGGGGGCAATCACAGTCCGTTTTTGTTTCCTTATGCCATCTCTATGCACAACTGGAGCAAGCTTTGCCCGACCCCGGGTTCTATGGGCTATTGGGGTCACTGATTCATTACCATTGCTATCTTTTTCACTCGCATACCTCTTTCCCCTATCACAGTTAGGTTTTGCTCATCTTCCGAGGAAGAGGGATCGGGTGATGATGGGAGATGAGGATAAAGAGGGAAAGGTGTACTAGATGAGACAGGTTCAGGGGTAGGTGGGTGAGGAGCAGGTAGTGGGATAGGGACAGATGAAACAGGTGGGATAGGGTTAGGTTCTCTTGTTCCTATTGGAGCTACTTGTACATCAATATCTGTATCATTTTCTCTACTCAAGCTTTCTCTTAACGCCAAGCGTTCTAAACAACGTTCCTCATAAACCCCACACTTTGCAGATGTTTTAACCATTAATAATCCACATTCATTCTGCCATTCTGGCTTTCCCCATAAGTAGAAAAACAGATCAACATATGGGACTTCATCCCATTTTCCTTCTTGTTTACAAAATGACATTAACTGGGAAATAGTGTTATATTGCAGAGTACCGTATTTTGGCCATTTTTCACCGTTCTCCAAGGCATATTCTGGCCACCATGAATTACAATAATCAATCAACTTAGTTTTACGTAATCCTTTCCCAAAGTTACCTTGTTTCCAATGTGCTAATAAGCACCCCACAGGAGAATTTTGCGGGATAGGGGTGTTACTGCCCAAAATCCCTTGAAGTTTCTCCATTTCAAAAATACCACAAATGCCGAACCCGCAACGCTTTCGCGATTGTCTTACGGAACGGCGCCTAGGCTTACACCAACAGGAATTCCTTTAGCCCAACCAAGCGTAGCTGTCCTGGGTTGACTATATGATGCTTTTATCCCCAATCGTCTCATTCTGTTTATGTTGAATAATAATAAGTTTTGTACCTTTAAGAGTGTTACAGAGAGTGAAGGGGGAGAGAGAAGAAGCGCGCAGTTTGTTTTTCAGACACTGCACTCACTCCTCCACATTCCTGCTCCTGACTGTGTTGTCTGCGGACAGACAGCGGGACAGAGAGCTCTTCTTTTGCTTTTTAGTTAGTGTTAGCTAGCTGAGGCAAAGAAGTTCCCTGGACTGGTTTTTTTTCCCTTTTCTTTGGACCTCTTGGAACTGCTCTGGACTGAACACCCAGGAGAGCACCGGCAGCTGCAGCTGTGGCCCACCGGGCGGCCCTGGCCTGCGACAATTCCAGCACTGAGAGACTGATCAGAGACTGAGTGAGCTGCTGCTTGAACCCGGGGTTTTCTCAGTTTGTCATCTCTTTTAGAGTGGCAAGGGGTCTCATTGTTTTGATACTGCTTTGGTCTTATTGTTTAATAAACAGGGGTTTTTTTCCACCTTTCTCCAAGGAGGTATTTTTCTTTCCTCCCGGACCAGTTGAGGGGGGAGGGGCCGATTGGATCTGCTTTTCCCACCGGAGCTCCTTTGGGGGGATTCTTCCCCAAACTTGCTCTAAACCTGGACAAATACATGAATTGGCGCCCAACGTGGGATCCCTGTCACAGGATACTGTCATAGACCAAGGAATGATGAGGGGGGCTAACTCTCAGAGCCTCTGGGAACGAGTCCTAAGAAGTGTAGCAGAAAGATACCTGTGTGCAGACGATCTCTATATGCAGCAGACTCAGTGGAAGACAATAGAGCAAGGGATCCAACGCCTGAGAGAAATGGCCGTGGTTGAGATTATCTTCTCAGATGATGTAACAACTAGGAACCCAGACTTAGTACCATGCACGTCTGTGATGTGGCGAAAACTCGTACGACTCGGGCCACAAGAATATGCCTCTGCCTTAGCCATCATGAAGAGGGATGAGAGGGGTGAGACTGTGCTTGACATGGCAAGGAAGCTCCGAGCATATGCAGATGCTGTACATGGCCCAACACATGCCAGAATCGCAGCGGTGGAAACACGTCTTCAAAAATTAGAGGACAAGATAGAGGAGGGTCACAAGAAACTGAGGGAGGAGATTAAAGAGAGCTTTCTCCAAATCTCGGCGGTACAGATCAGAGGTTCTGGTACCCAACGCAGACGTTCCCCAGACGGCGAGAGAAGGTACATCCCACGAGCTGAGCTGTGGTTCTATTTGCGTGATCGTGGAGAAGACATGAGGAGATGGCATAGACAACCTACCTCTGCTCTGGCACAACGGGTGAGACAACTGAAGATTCAGAGAGGAAGTTCCAAAAGGGAAGCAGCTCCAGTGGCCAGTAACCGAACTGTCACATATGATGATAATGACAATATTTTTGATCCCCTTGAAGGAACCTCCAAGACATATGCCCAGGGAAAGAAGGATAACCAGGCTTAGAGGGGCCCTGCCTCTAGCCAGGTAGAGGCTGGGGAAAACCGTGTTTTTTGGACTGTGTGGATTCGTTGGCCTGGCACATATGAACCACAAGAATACAAAGCTTTGGTTGACACTGGTGCACAATGCACATTAATCCCATCAAGACATGTGGGGACAGAGTCTGTTTCTATTGCTGGTGTGACAGGGGGATCACAGGATTTTACTTTGGTAGAAGCTGAGGTGAGCCTGACTGGAAATGAGTGGAAGAAACACTCTATTGTGACTGGCCCAGAGGCCCCATGTATTTTGGGCATAGACTACCTTCGAAGTGGGTATTTCAAAGACCCAAAGGGACTCAGATGGGCATTTGGAATAGCTGCTGTAGAGACAGAGGGTGTCAAGCAGTTGAACAGCTTGCCTGGACTGTCAGACAGCCCATCTGCAGTAGGTCTCCTGAAGGTGGAAGAGCAACGAGTGCCAATTGCCACCTCAACAGTGCACCGCCGACAGTACCGAACGAATCGAGATGCTGTGAGCCCCATCCATAAGATGATCCGAGAGCTGGAGAGCCAAGGGGTGGTCAGCAAGACCCACTCACCCTTCAACAGCCCCATCTGGCCTGTGCGAAAATCTGAAGGAGAATGGAGATTGACTGTGGACTATCGTGCATTGAATGAAGTGACCCCACCCCTGAGCGCTGCTGTGCCGGACATGCTGGAACTCCAGTACGAGCTGGAGTCCAAGGCAGCAAGGTGGTACGCCACTATAGACATTGCCAATGCATTTTTCTCCATTCCTCTGGCAGCAGAATGCAGGCCTCAGTTTGCTTTCACCTGGAGAGGCGTGCAGTACACCTGGAACCGATTGCCCCAGGGGTGGAAGCACAGCCCCACCATCTGCCATGGACTGATCCAGGCTGCACTGGAAAAGGGTGAGGCTCCAGAACATCTGCAATATATTGATGACATCATTGTGTGGGGGAAGACAGCAGCAGAGGTGTTCGAGAAAGGGGAGAAAATTATCCAGATTCTCCTAAAAGCTGGCTTCGCCATCAAGAAGAACAAAGTCAAGGGACCTGCTCAAGAGATCCAGTTTCTGGGAGTGAAGTGGCAAGACGGACGGCGTCAGATTCCCACCGATGTCATCAACAAGATCACAGCAATGTCTCCACCCACCAATAAGAAAGAGACACAAGCTTTCCTAGGCGCCATAGGTTTTTGGAGGATGCATATTCCCGAATACAGTCAGATCGTGAGCCCTCTCTACCTGGTCACCCGTAAGAAGAACACTTTCCACTGGGGCCCAGAGCAGCAACAAGCCTTTGCACAGATCAAGCAGGAGATTGCTCATGCAGTAGCCCTTGGCCCAGTCAGGACAGGACCAGAGGTGAAGAATGTGCTCTACTCTGCAGCCGGGAACCATGGCTTGTCCTGGAGCCTTTGGCAGAAGGTGCCTGAGGAGACTCGGGGTCGACCACTGGGATTTTGGAGTCGAAGCTACAGAGGGTCTGAAGCCAACTATACTCCAACAGAGAAAGAAATCCTGGCTGCCTATGAAGGAGTCCAGGCTGCTTCGGAGGTAATAGGCACTGAAGCACAACTCCTCCTGGCACCCCGACTACCCGTGCTGGGGTGGATGTTCAAAGGCAAGGTTCCTTCCACTCACCATGCCACCAGTGCTACATGGAGCAACTGGATTGCTCTCATCACTCAGCGCGCCCATATAGGTAAACTGAATCGCCCTGGGATTTTGGAGGTCATTACAAATTGGCCCGAAGGTGAAAACTTTGGTCTCTCTGATGAAGGGGAACAAGAAGAGACACGAGCTGAAGAAGCTCCACCATACAACCAACTGCCAGCAGAAGATACACAATACGCTCTCTTTACTGATGGGTCGTGCCGCATTGTGGGAATGAACCGGAAGTGGAAAGCAGCTGTATGGAGCCCCACACGGCAGGTGGCAGAGGCCACTGAAGGAGAAGGTGGATCAAGCCAACTTGCTGAACTCAAAGCTGTTCAACTGGCCCTGGACATTGCTGAGAGAGAGAAGTGGCCAAAGCTCTACCTTTATACTGATTCATGGATGGTAGCCAATGCTCTGTGGGGATGGCTGGAGAGGTGGAAAAAGGCTAACTGGCAACGTAGAGGAAAGCCAATTTGGGCTGCTGAAGAGTGGAAAGACATTGCTACCAGGGTAGGGAAGCTGCCTGTGAAGGTCCGCCATGTAGATGCCCATGTACCCAAGAGTAGAGCTAATGAGGAGCACCAAAACAATGATCAGGTAGACCAAGCCGCAAAGATAGGGGTGTCCAAAATAGACCTAGATTGGGAACATAAAGGAGAGTTATTCTTAGCTCGGTGGGCCCATGATGCCTCAGGCCACCAGGGCAGAGATGCCACCTATAAGTGGGCACGAGACCGAGGGGTGGATCTAACCATGGACAGTATCTCTCAGGTTATCCATGACTGTGAGACGTGTGCTGCCATCAAGCAGGCCAAGCGACTGAAGCCCCTCTGGTACAGTGGGCGGTGGTCCAAGTACAAGTATGGGGAGGCCTGGCAGATTGACTACATCACACTGCCCCAGACACGCCAGGGCAAGCGCTACGTGCTGACCATGGTGGAGGCCACCACTGGATGGCTGGAAACCTACCCTGTGCCTCATGCTACAGCCCGGAACACCATCCTGGGCCTGGAAAAGCAAGTTCTGTGGAGACATGGCACCCCTGAGAGGATTGAGTCAGACAATGGGACTCATTTCAAGAACAGCCTTGTCAACACCTGGGCTAGGGAGCATGGCATTGAGTGGGTGTACCATATTCCCTACCATGCACCAGCTGCAGGCAAAGTGGAGAGGTACAATGGACTGTTAAAAACCACATTGAAAGCATTAGGTGGGGGATCTTTCAAGAACTGGGATCAGCATCTGGCAAAAGCCACCTGGTTAGTTAACACCCGAGGCTCTACTAACCGAGTCGGCCCTGCCCAATCTGAGCCTTTGCAGAGAGTAGATGGAGACAAAGTCCCAGTGGTACATGTCAGAGGTTTGTTAGGGAAGACTGTGTGGATCAATTCTGCCTCGAGTACAGACAAACCCATTCGTGGGGTTGTCTTTGCTCAGGGACCAGGTTGCACGTGGTGGATAATGCAAAAAGATGGAAGAACACGATGTGTACCTCAGGGAGACCTGATTGTTGGATAAAACCTGTATAAATATCACTGTTTCCTGAATGTTATTACCATTGTCTGTGTATAGTTGTATAATGGATGTATCATGTATGTACTTGTAGAGTTAGAATTTATATTAGTTTTAGTAGTAAGCAGACGATATGGGGATAAGGGGTGGAATGTCCTGGGTTGACTATATGATGCTTTTATCCCCAATCGTCTCATTCTGTTTATGTTGAATAATAATAAGTTTTGTACCTTTAAGAGTGTTACAGAGAGGGAAGGGGGAGAGAGAAGAAGCGCGCAGTTTGTTTTTCAGACACTGCACTCACTCCTCCACATTCCTGCTCCTGACTGTGTTGTCTGCGGACAGACAGCGGGACAGAGAGCTCTTCTTTTGCTTTTTAGTTAGTGTTAGCTAGCTGAGGCAAAGAAGTTCCCTGGACTGGTTTTTTTTCCCTTTTCTTTGGACCTCTTGGAACTGCTCTGGACTGAACACCCAGGAGAGCACCGGCAGCTGCAGCTGTGGCCCACCGGGCGGCCCTGGCCTGCGACAATTCCAGCACTGAGAGACTGATCAGAGACTGAGTGAGCTGCTGCTTGAACCCGGGGTTTTCTCAGTTTGTCATCTCTTTTAGAGTGGCAAGGGGTCTCATTGTTTTGATACTGCTTTGGTCTTATTGTTTAATAAACAGGGGTTTTTTTCCACCTTTCTCCAAGGAGGTATTTTTCTTTCCTCCCGGACCAGTTGAGGGGGGAGGGGCCGATTGGATCTGCTTTTCCCACCGGAGCTCCTTTGGGGGGATTCTTCCCCAAACTTGCTCTAAACCTGGACAAATACAGTAGCTTTCGCTGCGTCTTATTGGCAGGCATCCAAACCAAAGTAAAAAGCACCTTACCTTTCTCCCGGGGACGTTTGTGAGCGGCGGAAGCGGTCGCGGCCAATGGGCTCCCCGAGAATCCCTCGGTGCCGGCTGGAGCGTGATCGAGTCGCGAACTCGCTCAGCAGCACTCACAAGGGTCCCATCTGCGGGTCGCCAAAATGTTAGCGTTCAAAAACACATAATCATGGGGGATTATATGCGGTGCTTTTTATTAAGAGCTCTGGGAATCGGGGTATATTCAACCCAAATCTGACTCCGACCATACATTCGAAATGATCATGTTTTATACTCTATCATTACATAACTTTCATGTTAATTATTAAACTTATATTGTTCTATTGTATACATAAATTTAGCCCCTCTCTGAATTTCCAACATAGTTTCTCACTATTCTTCTTATGGTTATATAATAATTACATTTAATTACTAAACAATCATCACATCTAACAATTATATAATTTATCATACTGCTTACGCAGGTGCAGTTGATCTGGGAAAGCACAAAGCCTAAGATTTTAGATTCTATCTTTAACTTTTTCCAGGGTTCCACTATCACTGCCTGTTCTGGTTTGACATTGGCACAAGGCCAAATGCCCACATGAAAATACACCTTCTCTGGTGTCTGCTGTGAGATTTTGACCAGGAATAAACAAAGCAGGCTCTCACTTGAAAAAAAGAAGAAAAGTTTATTAACTAAACTACAAAAACAATTACTAAACTACACACAAAAGGAAGAAAAAGAAAGAAAAAAAAAAACACAAGGAAAATGAAACCTCACAAAAACACTCTCCTCCTCCTCCTCCCCCCCCAAATTCCCAATACAATACAATCCAAAATCAATTCTGGGTCCAGCACCACCCTTTAGAATGCTCAACTTCAGTTCCTCAAGAGGAGAGGGAGTCCTTCCATGTGTCGTGGTGGCCTTTTCCGTCCTTGTTCCGGTGCTCTCACCACCAGACCAGAATCAGGGCTGCTTCCAGGGTTGTCCTTTTAAGGAGGCTGTGTCCAGTTCCAGAAAAGCTCAATCTCTCACCTCTGGGACATCTGTCCCCCCCATATTTTATATACCCCCTGGGGCCGAGGGGTACCCACACTGAATCTTCTTTGGCTCTGGGACATTTCTCCCCCTGGACTCAGTCTCTGTATTCCAGGGAAACATAGCTCTGTCCATGGCTACACAAAAGAGTCCAGCATAAAATGCCACTCCCTCTTCTCCATCTTCCTAACATCTCTCACTCTCTCTCTCTCTCTGGTCCAGACCTTTATCACTGGCTCATTTCCTTCATCCTCCTCCACTCTTATCTCTCGTTTAGGAAGGGTTAATGTTCTGTGAAGTTTTCATTGTCCAAAAAAGGGTTAAAAACTCCTCCAAGCGGCTGGACTCCTGGCTGCACCCCCCACCATCTCCTCAGCTGGGCTGCCTGCTGCCAGCACATGTTTACTGCTGTCAAGGTAACGGCACACAAACACCGGCTGCACTCTCTCTGTCTCCAAGGTGGGGGGGGGGGGGGGGGGGGACAGGCTGCCCATTGCTTCCCGGCATTTCTTTATTTTCTTCCTTCCACCCTTGGGGCCAGTCCTACCTCTCCCAGGCCGGGCCGCATGGCTTTTCCCCTCCCCCAGCCCAGCCAGCAACTGGGCCGGGGGAGAGACTCAACTCCTTCACCGCCGGAAATCCAAAGAGGAACTGCCAGGGGGCGAGCCCTGCTTTTACCCTGTGTTCTCAGAGGTGGATCCCATTGCCCAGTGGTTAGGCCAGATGGCAATATTCAAATCTGAGCACTCATTGGCCCCATCCACACAGCATCCCAGAAATCCTGTTTCCGGGTCAAACCATGACACTGCCATAGCTAATGCATCTGCTTTCCTGTTGCCTTCTGCAACAAAACCTGGGAGGCCCGTGTGAGACCTCACATGCATTATGCGGTAAGGTTGCTTTCTGTGAGATATCAATTGTATTAACTTAGAGAGCAGTTGGTATAACTTTGGGTTAGAGACCTCTTTGAGAAGAGCATGTTCTGCTCTCATAGCTATTCCAGCAACATAAGCTGAATCTGTGACCAGATTGAAAGGATCGTTTTTAAATTTTTAAAAGGCTCTGACAACAGCTGCTAATTCTGCAATTTGTGGTGATCCTTCTACTGTTTGTACGTCAGATTGCCATTCTTGTGTTTGGGGGTCTCTCCAAGTAATCACCGACTTGTGGGATGACCCTGAGCCATCTGTAAAGAGGGTTAGAGCCTTGAGAGGTTTTCTATTTTGGATTTGTTTTGGAATCAAATGGAAAGTTTCATTCTGGTTAAAAAGATTGTGTTGTGGGATCTCTGCTGAAGTTTGGCCCGTATAACTGTCCAGAGCAAACTGTAGACTCGCATTGGTCTTGATAAAATCCTCAAAGTCTTTAAGGGTTATTGGCAAATATATGCATTCAAAATCACAACCTGAAAGAGAGCAAAGGCGAGTCCTAGCCTTTTTTATTAAGTGTGCTATAATCTCCTGGTAGGTGGTCAGTGTCTTTGTAGGCTGGCTACTTGTAAAAACCCATTCCAGTATCAACAACGGATCTTGCAGCTGAGGGTTCCATTTGAAAATCAGTCCATGGATCAAGGTGCTTTTCCCAGGATGATGAACTGGAAAGGCAGACTGAGTTCGTAGCAATGGGCTTTGCATGAAGACAGGGCTTCCTGGACTTTGATGATAGCACCTCTGGCTTCCTCTGTGAGAGTGCAGGGAGAGTCCAGTTCCTTGGGTCCATGAAGAAGATTGAACAACAGAGCAAGGTCCTCTGATGTAATTCCTAGCAGTGGACGTACCCAGTTGATGGATCTGCACAGGCTGTGTAAGTCCCTGAGGGTTTTTGGGTCGTCGTTGATGACGATATGCTGAGGTAGGATGGTTCTTTCCCGGATCTGGACTCCAAGGTAAGTCCATGGCTCAGTGTACTGGATTTTGTCCTCACGAATTTCCATTCCTGCCTTTTCAATGGCTTCAATAGTCTTTTTAACCGTTTTGTCTAAGTAAGCTTTGTCTGAAGCACACACCAGAATGTCATCCATATAGTGATAGATGATGGCGTCTGGAAATGATTTCCGAATGGGAGACACGTACCACTGGTAAATAGTGGGCGAGTTTTTTAGGCCCTGAGGAAGATAACACCAATGATATCTTTTGAGCCGAGCTTCTTTGTTCATAGAGGGAACGGAGAAAGCAAACCGTAGAGCATCCTCAGGGTGCAGAGGGATGCTGAAGAAACAGTCCCTAATGTCTATGATAGCAAGTGTCCAGTCTCTAGGCAGCATTGATGGGGAGGGCAGGCCAGGCTGAAGAGAGCCCATGTCCTTGATGACCTCGTTGATTCTGTGAAGGTCGTGGAGAAGCCTCCACTTGTTTGTCCCAGGCTTTGGTAGAATGAAGACTGGAGAGTTCCAAGGGCTGTCAGACTCCACTATGTGGCCTTTTTTGAGCTGTTCTTCCACGAGGGCATTTAGGGCGTGCAGCTTGGCTTTCTTTAGGGGCCACTGCTCGGTCCAGATTGGCTCATGGCTTTTCCAGGTGAGACGAGATATTTCTGGCAGCGCGCTCAACTCAGTGGCCCCAGTCAGAAATCCTGAATGGGAATACGTAGGGAAGCACCCCACTGGGATAAAACGTCTCGTCCCCAAAGGGTGATGGGGGCCCTTACCACAAATGGACAGATGGTTGCCAGCTTGCCTTCAGGCCCTTCAACGAGGATGTTGTTCTTGCTCCTCATGGATACTGTAGCTCCACCAATCCTGGAAATCATGCCTGCAACAGGTTGTAGATCCCAGTGTGCTGGCCAATCTGAACGGGCGATGATGGTCACATCTGCACCGGTGTCTAGCATCCCTGGCAGGTGGGTCTTTTCTCCTTTGTGGGAGAGGCCGCACTCGATGGCAGGCTTGGAGGGTCCCATGACTTGTGCCCACATAGCTGTAGGGTTAAGAGGAATCTGTTCCCTGTGATTCTTTGGGAGTAAGAAGGCCTGAGCTATTGGGGTTCCCTTAGAAAGAAAAAATGGTAAGTCTATGCAGTATACCTGCACGAGGATCTCTTGTCCCAGCTGCACTGTCAGCACTTCCGGAACAATGAAGATTTCCTTTGGAGTATTAAGTGAGTCACCTGTAATTAAAATGTCTGAAGGACTCCCTTTAGGTCCATATTTTCCTGTGGGAACACGGTGAACATTCTTATCATTAAAGTCAATGGACAAAGCAGTTACCAGTTGTCGGCGGGTACCCCTCTGGGTTGTCCCGTGGGTTGGGGCTTCTCCTTTGGGTCTGGAGCAGCCTGGGTTTGTGCGTGATTGGGTCTTGGTGGCCTTTGATTTATATTCTGCACCCGAAGGTCCACCGGGCGGCTCAAGGAGTTTAAAGGGCATGGCTGATAGCATTGCTGATGTTGGGGTCTTTGATAATAATTACGATGGTATCGGGGAGGTAATCTCTCCGGGCAGTCCTTTATATAATGACCAAGTTCTCCAGAGTGATAGCATTTAGCTTGTTCTTTAGAGGTTATGACTGCATATGCACCCGAAACTCCTTCAGCAATACCCTTAGCAACTGCTTGGGTCAATGTATTTTCAGTGGACATGTGACATGTACAGCATTCTAGCATTTGCTCTATAGTAGGGTTTGAATCCACGGGTAAAGACCTCAAAACGGCCTTACATTTGTCATTTGAGTTGCTGAGAGTAAGCTTACATAAGAGTTCCTTTCTTGCCTCTGCGCTCTCTGTTTCTCCAAAGCATCTCTAAGTCTGTCCACAAATTTTATAAAGCTTTCTTCAATGCCTTGTTTAATGGTAGAAAAATGCATTGTTGGCGTTGACTCATCCCGCATAAGAAGCAAGGAGGTTTTAGCTGGGATTGCTACATCTTGCAGTGCTTCTTCATTCAGAGTTTTCATTTGTTCAGCTGGCTTTTGTAAGTCTCCTTCACCGGCAAGCTGGTCTACTGTGAAGTTGGTCTTAGTAGCATCGGCAGTATATGAATCTGATAACATTTTTAGGTGTTTCTTCCGATGCCTGTCCCATAACAAATATTCTGCCGGGGACAGGAGGCATTGTGAAATATTTTTTACATCGTGAGGAAGCAAGACGTGCAGAGAACATGGCTTCTAGGAAATTTCTAAAGATATGTCAACTTTGTCCATGTTCTTTGGCTATATTTCTCAATTGCACTAGTTCCTTATTAGAAATTGGTTTCCATGTCTTGATATTAGATTCCCCACCATTCCTTCCTTGCCTATACTCGACCGGAAAGGCTGTGATTTTCTGCGCTTGGTCCCAGTTCCCTGACTTCATAGTTTCTATCTTAATAAGAACCCATAGGTCTATCTTAATCGTATCAAAATCAGATTCATCAGAAGAGCTCTCATTGTCTGAGGAAAGCTGTGAGGGATTTGCTACCCGTGAATTCCTTTTTTTTTCCGTTTAGAAGCGTTTTTCAAGGTTTTCAATGACTGGCCAGGAGTTGGCACTATTGGATGAGGGGTAGCAGCACAGCAGGGACCGGATTGGGTTGGGGGGGTGACACCACAGGTGGTCTCTGATCCGTTCGGGTGGCAGGAGGGTTGGGTGAGGGGTTGGAGGGACGCGTGGGGGCAGGGAGGCTGGGTGGGCTGGGGATGCACGCCTGGGGAGTTTGGGGGTGCGCAAGCAGTGCCGCTGGTTTGGGATACTACAGGTATAAGGTGAAGTGGTGGTGCTGGTGTTACTGCGCATGTGTGAGGCTGGGTGCAGGGGGACAGGGTGTGGGCATAGCTCGGGAAAGCGGCGGGAGGGGCCGGCCCGCTCCCAGCCGGGGCCGGGAGGGCCAGGGCGGTCTCGGGAGGGGCGGGAGCAAGGGCGGTGACAGCGGGGAGGGCGGCCGCGGGGCCGGGTGGTAGCAGCGCGGGGTTGGGGGGGTCGGCAGCGATAACGGGGCCGGGGGGCATGGCAGGCGCGGCGGGGGGAGCGGGGGCAGCAGCGGGAGCAGGGGATACCGCGAAGGGGGAAGTGGGGGTGGGGAACGGCGGCGCGGGGATAGGGAGGACCGGGATCGCGGCAACAGGAGGGGGGAAAGGCAGCACGGGGGCGGGGGGAACGAGGAGGGGGTAGACCGGCGCAGGGGGAGGGGTGATCGCAGCGGCAGGGGCAGGGAGCGGGGCCCCCAGGGCTAGAAGTGGGAAGGGTGTGGAGCCGGGGGGATGGGGGGCTGCAACGGAGGGTACGGCTGAGGCCGGAAATGGGAAGCTGGGCAGCGTGGGTCCCGCGAGGGAGGGGAGTGGGGGGGGGGGGGGACGACCGTGGTGAGTGCTGCCGGCTCTGGGGCAAGGGAGAGGGGGTCTGGGGGGGGCTGCTTGACCTCTGCCTGCGAGGTGGTATCTGCAGGAAACACTGCAGAGCCCAGCAACTCTGAGGCATGCAAGGCACATACCTCTGTTATCTTAGCGCAATTAGCATATGAAGAGGAAAGATCTGTTAGTGTGGAGCTTTTTACAGAGTTAGATTTTTCAATCGTCTTTGTTATTATATGAAATAAAGGTAAGAAGTTAGTAACAGAAAAGTCCTGTTTTGTTTGAGACACATAAATAGTATTTCCAACTGTATCCCAGAAAGAGTTTTCAGTGATTGTGGTCTTATCAGTTTCAGGGAAATACAGCACAATCCAAGTTACAAATTTTTTAAGAGTCTTTTTTGACAGACTACCTTTAGAAAAAGAGAAATTATTAACAGATAAGGTTTCTACAATGGTTAAATATAACTCTCTCAAGTGTGGTTAGTTTTAGGGTGCTAAAACAAATACCCATTTTTTCAAGCCCTTTCCACAGAAAAACGAGAAAAAAAAAGAAAAAAAATGAAAAGGTTTTTTAGAGCACCCAAAGGTATGTGCGCAATCTTAAGTAATACATACGTCCTTTGGGGTCAGGGGTGTGTGGAAGGGGTCTGCTGCTCAGTTCTCCTCGGAGGTTATCTCGTCCAGATGTATGTGTTGAGGGTCGAATCGAGCCTTCTGCAGAGAGGATTTTCTAAAACGAAAAGTCCTTTCGCAGAAGGAGCGGCTTCCCGAACAGGCAATAACAGGAGACCCCTAAAGGCTCCAATGCTCCGGTGAGGCTTTGCCCCTGGGGGTAGGGGGTCCAATTACACGTTGGGCGGCCACTTAAATGAGCCTTAATTGGTCTTATCCTAGGCCAAGCTATTACAGCTCCAGAGCTCAGCCCCCAAGGGGACTGAGTGCTAGAGGCCAGCTTGCTCAGACCAAGGCTGCGGGTCAGCCCCTAGCAAGCAGGGAATATTCAGCTCTTAGTGATTATGAAGCCCCAAACTGCCCATCCGATCAGCATTTTACTACTGCACAAGAACATAACTTTGTTATCAAAATGCTTAGGCAGAGCCACAGACTGAGAATCAACCCTGAGCAGTCCTATCCCATTCCCATCCCATTAGCTACTCACACGACCCCTAACACTAGAGCCATATCCCATATCACCGGCGGGTGGTCTCATGTTAGGTACAAGGGGATTCGCCCCCATCCACACTCAGGAATTGCTTATGATGCTGTATGGTAGGTTATTCATTAATCCGGAAGCAATCCTGGAATTATTGATAATGCTGTATGATAGGTTATTCATTAATCCAGAAGCAATCCTGGTGGATCCTTCTGTTTGAAGTTTGGTAAGCAGGGCAAACAATAAAGAGAGATAGGGATAAGGGAATTGTTGAGCTAAGCATGATCAGAGCTAATAATGTCAAACTGACCCTAAGAGCCGTGCCAGTGTCAAATTGACCCTAAGAGCCGTGCCAAGCCATGGGAACCAAGCCAAGTACACCGGGAATTGACCATATTAGGATAGGAGTTCAAAAGTTTAAAGAGGAAGACTCATCAGAAGACCCTTGCCCGCGATGAAGGACCGGAAGGACCACCAAGAATAATCCTCAAAATAGATGTCTCCGCCCACGCTCCGCCCACACCACGCCTCTTATGAATATGATGTAACCCTGCACCCAAGACTGTATAAAAGCTTGCTTCTGTCATGAGATAGCTAGAAATCCCTTTTGTGATTTCTCCGACGCGTCGTAATAAAATACCTCCTGTCTATGCTGACTTACTTGAGTCTCTTAGGCAGTTATTCTCGCCTTTTGGGGCAAAATTCGGCATCAATTAGCCAGCTCTTATGATTTCAGCTTTGCTTGCTAGGTAGCTTTCCCTTGGCTTGAGACTCCAGCAGACGGTAGAGAGAGGAGAAGGAGAAGACACCGGCTGTTCCACGAGTATGGCTTTATTGGAGGGGTCCGTGAAGGGTCTCAGCACTTCTTCTTCCGAGTTAGTTGGGGTACAGTATGCTACTTTTATACCCTTGGCCCGGTTCCAATCCTGACCAATGGCAAAAGGTTAGAAGGACCATAAGTGACCAATAGTAGGGTTAACAAGATATTGCCTTACATGGCTATAGGGATAGGTTATAGGGCGGATGTCCCTGGAGTCAGGAAGCTTCTTTGCTGCTGTGTCAGCATTTCAGATTCTCCATGGGGCCCTAGCTAAACCTGATGGTTTCACTACACTTCCTGGTGAGCAAAAGTGAACAGAAGTGATCAGAGGCCTATAAGGCCCTTATTCTATGAGAATTTTCTTATCTCCCATACACAGTCACATTTAAATTTGGAGTCTATCACGTTATCTGATCAAATATGTCTTCCCCTTGATTTTTTTTGCATTTCATAAAAGATTCTGGTGTTCTTTCAAATTTCTTCCAAATCAGTCTATGTTCTTAGAAGAATCTGATCTATGTATACACAGCAACTGGTGTTGATACCTGTGCATATATCACCTTTGGGAGCCAAAGACAAATCCAAAGACATTTGATTTTGTTTAACTACTTTTGAATGGCTGGTAACTTCTTGCGGCAAAGTGCTAATTGCATCATTTGTCTGATTTTCTATTTGTTCGATGACTCTGGATATGTTCACTGGAACCTTTTCCAATTTAGGCACTCCTAACCAAGGTAAGAATCTTCTCATAAACTTGTGGAATCCAGAGGATCTTTCAAATAAGGGATTTAAATTTCATTTGTGTGGGATCTCAGGATCTGAGTCCTGAGATGCCGGGCCTCCGAGACCACCCTTGGGGAGCCCGGGAGTCCTGGAATGTTGCCAGAAGTGTCTGGTGGCAGGACTTTGACCCTACATGGGAGACGACACCTTTATGAAGATAAGAGGACTTCACCGGGGAGAATGGCGAAAAGATTAGCTAATTAGAGGGTGAGACACAGGGTTTAGGATTTATGTACAGGGGGGTTTAGAGGAGTAAGATGGAGGAATTGGGGTGTGTCCTGCCCTTCTTCTGTTTCCTCTTCTCCTCCATCTTCTTTGGCCACGGTGGCACCTTTGGATTGGTTATTACTGAGAGTGCACCGAGTTATAAGAATAGATGGTATTGGGGAAAAATGATAAATATTGTATACGTAACAATGGGTATAAAGATACGTGGCGGTCCGGAGGACGGCACAGTGTGCCCATGGCTGACTGCTGAGCAGATCTCTGTTCGGCTGAAAGAACATCTTTTAGATAAACAATTAATAAACATAAAAACCGAAAGAAGAACTGAAGCCTCTTCTCGTCCTTCGATACGCGGGCTGCCCCAAGGCCACTCCGGGCCTTTCCAGGCCCCTCAAACAGCCGAGATAAACCGGACACATTTGTGTCTTGTTATAAAAGATCGTAGGTGTTCTCAGGGGAATTCTGATTTATCAATAATATATATTTCTGGCCCTAAAGTTCCAATGGTGCATATTCCTTGTCATTTAGAGGGTAGAACTTTTCTAGCTTGTTTTCCACAAACCCAGTAATATCCCATATTGTCTAGAATAGGCCACCAGTGTGTGTCTAAAAGGCCTATTCCTGTTACATCCAAATATGAGCAACACTTGGGACAATCTCCTATCATTATT
This sequence comes from Zonotrichia albicollis, assembly GCF_047830755.1. Lineage (NCBI taxonomy): Eukaryota > Metazoa > Chordata > Aves > Passeriformes > Passerellidae > Zonotrichia > Zonotrichia albicollis. Next base: position 19,811,880 of record NC_133859.1, on the reverse strand, counting down.
CTCTGGTTATACTCAGGTAACTCCATTTTTTGGTGTGAAACGACTCCTGGTCCCTTTAGGCATCTGTGAACACAGGAGGTTTCAATGACTGTTACTTCTACTGTCAGGATTTGTTGATCTATGGAGAGTTTGGATATCTTTCATTCCAGAAGGAGCATCCCTCCAACTGGAGGAAAACCATTGGAAACTATGTTTGCTTTTGGAATTCCCATAGTACAAATACTTTCATCTGAATGACTAGGAAACAGAACAAATCCATCAGTTACTGCAGTTTGTTATCAGTGTCACAGCCTGCATTAGCTTAAGGAGTGAATTTCTCTTCCAAGGGTGTCTTGGATTAAGACAATTTAAAGAGATAGGCACTCTAAAATGAATAACCTCCCTTTAATTCCAGCCAATCATTTTCCACCAATAAGAAATTAAATATGAGTAGGTATAAGTAAAAAAACTTTAGTAATAAATAGAATAGCAACAGGTGAAAAATAACAGTAAATAACTGCTCGATACAAAATTGTTAAATCTCATGAACCCCACATGAGACATGAACAAAGAGAGACCAGAAATGCTGAAAATTACCTTCCTAAGATGGCACCTGGCAGGGGCCACTGTGTGGCTTGAAAGACCAAGGGACAAGATGGTATCAGATCACTCCTGTGGTGGCAGGAGCTTATGGAGCAGTTCCAGCATCAGATGACGACTTGCTGGCTTGTCTGGGGTCAGTGCTTTCCTCTTGGCAAGAGACAGCAGGGTGAACAGGGCAAGGCACAGCTGTTGGGCTGGGGCAACTCAGTGTTTTCTCTCCTCAGCTGGGCGCTGCTGATGAGCTACTGGCAGCTCAGACTGGAACCGGGCCACTCCACTACTGTTGGAGCTATGCCTTGACTGATGACAGGCACCTGTGGAATTGGCCCTAAGGTAGCTCAAAACCTCTAACTGCAGTCTCTCTGAGACAAGGAAAAAAATGAAAAGAAAACCCAAAAAGGGAGAAGCCTCTGCTTAAGCAAAGACCAAGCAGACAAGGAAGGAAAAAAGGGCACAAGCTGCTTGCTCCAGCAGACTTTAAGAGTGCCCATGGTAGCACCCGCCCCAGTTTTTCTCAGCTGCAGGGTCTTAAAGAGACATTAACAAATTTGGGCACAGATAGCTATAGAATATAATATCCTTTTGGGTAACCCACAACAAAGGCTCAGGTAGTATTTGTTCTATGTGTGTATATTAGAGTGGCCCTTTGGAAAAAAGATATTGCTATCTTTTCTTTCTTTTATAATTGTTAATTATAAGGTTTTGTTTCCATGGCTGACTAATCCAGGTGTAAACAGTCATGCTACCGTATTGAAACATTGGCCTGTAAACATAAAAAGGTAAACCATACCATGACTAGCATTTTAGAGTCTCTAATTCTGTTGCAACTTAAGCTACAGCAGATTTATTCATTACTGTGCCATCCAGTAGGGTTCCTCTGTGTCCAGAACTGGCTTTATCTGCTTATAGGAGTTCGGGAGTCTCCACCTGTAGCCTTCACAGCCATGTAAGTAGTCAACAATCCTTTCCACTGCTGCTTGAGCAGTTCTTTGTCTCATATCCGGATACACACCTAGTTTTCTATCTGATGAGGCTATTCTTGAACATCCAAGGTTTTTAAAGGAGCTAAAACAACAGAACTTATGAAATTATAAAGGTATCTTTTCCATAGAGTGTTAAGGCAGCAGTTCTCTCTCTGGCCTCCAGTTGCAAACAAAGTGCTATACTCACTGCCACCAGACAGTGGCACTGTAGGAGCAGTTTGCGAAGCTGTTTTGTTGAGAGTATAAAACAAACTTGTACAAAGACATGAGTAGTTTAGATTGTGGGGAATGTCCATCGGGAACTGATCCTGTGTTGGTGGCCATTACAATCAATAGTCATCCAGGCCATCAGTCCTCAACTGCCAGTCAGAGTCATAGGTACAATCTCGATTTGGGGTAACTTTATCATGGCTGGTTGGTCCACCTTTAAGACTGAAAGGTCCTTGGATTTTTACAGGCTGTCACTGTTGAATTTTTTTCTACTTGTTTAAAAGCATAGGTCAGAGATCATTATCCCTTTTCCCAGTCAGTGTATCTCTTTTCAGTATCTTTTATAGCCAGAACTGCCATCCATTTATGTGTAGATGCCTGTAGTGCAGCAGTAAGGGTTGCAATATTTTGTAAAGGTGCAGTGAGAGTGGTCCTGTGTTAGCATTAAGCCTTCAATAATCACTTGGTAAATTCCAGTTCCTGTCTGTTGGTTTTTTTTTCCAAGCAATCAGGAGAACTTTAAGCGGAATGCATCCTATATATAATGCCTCTTCAATCTAAATTTTTAATTACTTCTAAACAGATTTCGGCAGTGTAACAGATAATACTTTTTACATTAATGCCAGTTAAACAAATTTTAAAAAAAAATAGAACTTAAGTTTAGTTGAGCATCTGTAGGAGTAATCAAAGAGATTTTGACATCCTGTGTCAGTTAAGAATTTTAAAGGCTGTCTCTTGGCTCCTACAGCCAAATAAACATAGGGCCATCTTTATTAGAAAATCACTGATATGCAAGAATGCACTGGGTGAAGAGGCCCATAGTTCACTCAGCCTTAAGGTTTTTTTCCTGCTGTGTTTCTTTTCCTCTGTAAAAGGTTGGGGTTTTATTCTGACATTCCCCCCTCCCCCGCTGTGGCAGTCAGGGTTTGGAGATGTTTGGAGTCTCCCTGGCTGTGGCAGTGGGGATTTGAAGATGGTGCGTTTGGTCTCTATCTGGAGTTGCTTGCCACCTTGCCATGGCAGTTATGATAATTCCAGATTTTTCCCAGTCTATCCTCAAAAATCCTGCCCCTGTAGCTTCTCTGTCATAATTTTTTACATCCCTTCATCTAGAAAATTTGCTGTCAGTTATGATATTTCCTTTCTGCCATTGGTATGTGACTTTCCCACTCCATGTTATGTTCACATTTGTCCCCCCAGACCCCTCCTATCTAGCCATTGATTTGTTAGACGATCTCTTCCCAGGATTCCACCCCCCTCCAAAAAAAGGCGCTGTTTTTCTATGTTTCCTGCTCTTTATCACTGCCTCCCCATTCGAGCCACGCAGCTTCTGCGCTCCGCCGGCACCCGAGCCACCAGCACCCATGCCCTGCCAGCACCTGCGCAGCGCAGTGGTTTGCAGCCTCGGCACCGTTCTTTACCGTGAGGAAAAAGAACACCCACGCGGCGCGGCATCAGATGCCCCCGCTCCTGCCGCGGGAAAGATTTCCTGCCCGGCCCTGCCGCCGCCGCTGCCCTCGCGGTTCTGTCTGCGTAGCGCTGTCTGCGGGGCGCTGCCGTTGCCAGCGTAGCGCTGCATCACCTGCCTCGCTTTGGTGCTGCTCCCACTGCGGGAAAGAATAACACCTGTGCCGCCCTGCCGATCCCATGCGGCGCTGCCCTGGCACCGCTCCTGCACGGGAAAGAAATAAAGCAGCTCGAAGAAGCAAGCAGAGTCCTTCATTTTCGTTTACCCCGGTCCTTCGACATAAGTCCGCGTTTATCGGCCGTTCCTGGCAGTCCGGGACCCCAGCCAGTGGCTGAACCACAATCCCACCTGCCGGCAGCAGAGGCGAGGCGCGGCCACTTCTGGCGTGCATGCCGATCGCCTCTCCCGCGATCGGGATGCAACGTCAGCCCCCCCTTCTCCCCTGGACTGCCTGGATTAACTCTGTTATTACACTGTTAGGTTGTTTCCCTAAAGCAGCTCTGGGTATTCCAGAAGCAAAAGCAGTTCTCTATAATTAATTTTGCTCGGGTGGGTTATGTTTAATAAATCTCACCTGCTTTTTAGGGTGTGTCTTCGGGATGGTTTTTATCCCATATCCATTTTTTGGTTTTTGTTTTGTGTCCAGAATGGCAACTTCCCTCACGATAGGTGATAGGCAGCCCGGGATCCTGCAACAGTTGGGGGCGATCGACTCAGGAGCCACGCGGTGCGGACATCTGACTGGAGATACTGCTGCCTTGTGGTTTTTGCCTGTTTCTTTTTTTGTTTTCCTTTTTCCTTTGGCACTGTGACTGGGGCTTGCCGGCTTGCTTCTCTGCTCCTCTGCTTGCTTGGAAGCCCAGAGCCAGTGTGTGCTGTGCCAGAAGCCATGAGCATGCTGTCCCCCACCGGACCGCTCTCTCTGTGCAGCGGTCTGACCCTGGGACCAGCCATCACCGGTGAGCTATCCGAGGGAGCAATCCCCCACCCAGCCCCCCTGTTTTCTGCCTCTGTTTCAAGGCTTTTTGCTATATTTTAACCTGAAATAAACAGAGCAAGGAGACTTCTTCTCCTTTTTAATGCCTTTATTAAAAGTGATCAGCTCAGGATTGGGCAGCTTGACGGGGCTGCAGTCTCCCGTCGTCTCTCCCAGGGCGACCCAGAGGAGGAGGACATGCGCAGCTTTGTCCACTAGGGGCAGAGCTGGGGATCAGATCCTCGTGGGAGCCTTTTAGGGCGTGGTGATCCCATCCGATGTTAATTTTGCTGGCTGTCTTAGCCGGCCCTCATCTCCGGGGATGACTCTCAAGGTCAGGGTGAGAGGGACTCCGAAGGTGTTCCGCATCTCTGCAGGCTCAGCACTCTGCTCCTCTCGTCCAGACATCACTCCAGTCTCTCAACTCTTAGGTGGCTCGTTGTTTTTGGGGTTTTCTCCGTGCATTTGGAATAGGGGTCCCACACAGCATGCTGGTCCTTGGAGTATTTTGCATATCCCTCCCCTCCAAAGTCTCTTTTCCTCACTGTTCGGGAGGTACCCCACCCTTCACTGTCTCAGAGAAGGGCCATTAACTCGCCCCAGCCAGGGCTTTTACTGATACAAAAACAACTATTAACAACGACCTGTAATTACCATAACACAAGCAGCACCCCAGCAGTAGTGGTAACCTTTTTCTCACAGAAAAAAATCAACAGAATTTTTGTTCATAACATAACCCGACATGCTGTGCCTGCCCAGACACCCCACAGTTTCTGACATGGCTCCGGAGTCTTTGCTACACTTTGTTTGCCACCCTGGGTGTGCTCACCTCTGCTGTTCCAGCCTGCTGCTCCGAGGTTTCCTGCTGCAGCCCATTCAGCTTCCCGAATGGCACTGAGACCAGCTGCTCCCATGAGTTTGCAAATTAAAGTCCTTTCTCTCTCTTCTGCCGGCTGAGCTGCCATTAACCATGTGGAGAGGCAGCTGAGCTCGCCCCACAGCACCCCCTGCAGCTGCGGGGAATCATCGCACCTGCCCAGCCCAGCCGAGAGCCACCAGCGTGTCTGTCAGCTGTGGCCATAACTACACCAATGGGAAAGTGCTTGACAGATGAGAGAAGGCTGTATTGGATTTCTAGTTTCGTTTGTTGTTGCTGCCATAGTTGTTGTTTGTTTGCCTTGTTATACATATACATACTAGTAAAGAACTGCTATTCCTTTTCCCATATCTTTGCCTGAAAGCACCTTAATTTCAAAGTGATGATAATTTGGAGGGAAGGAAGTCACCTTTTCCATTCCAAGAGAAGTTCCTGCCTTCCTTGGCAGACACCTGTCCTTTAAATGAGGACAGGGTGTTACCCCATTTTAGTACTTGGGCTCTTTTCATGATTTTTCCAACCACCATGCAGGAATCCTGCCCATGTAAGGATAGGTCTTCTCAGTGCTTGAGGGTCTTGTAAAGCTTCATTAGGCATTACATCTCTTTTGATTTTGTCTCATCTCCACACCAAATATTTTTTTAGCATAGTTGGAGCTCCTCTCAGCAGAGGTTTTAACATATTAGGATCTAACTCTGCAGAGACTGTAATATCTCCATCTGCATGGCTATGCATTGATATAGATTAGAAGAAGAAGAAAGAGAAAGAAAATATATAGAAGACAACAAACAACAACCACTCCTGGTTCCAGTGGTGTTCAGCTGATAGAAGGAAGAGGTAGAGTGTTTGCCTTATGTCTCACTTCAAGTACCCTTTGGCTTTTACTACTCCCTTCCCCCAGTTGGGACTTCTGATCATCTAGCCACTTTAGCACCTGGGTTAGGGGCTCCAGAAGTGGGGTATGGAGCATTGCCTCTGGTGTGCCAGTGATTGGCAGCCACTACAGCGATGGGATACAGACCTGGAGGGGAGGTGGAGTATATAGGGCAGTGCATTGACTTACCAGAGCAAGGCTGGACCTGCACCTTCCCCCACACACGTGCACTAAAAATGTTTCAAACCAGCAATCCTTCCAGTGTCTCACACCATGGCACCACAGGACTTGCTTTTCAAGGCCCGAGATGGTGTTCTGGGCAGTGGCATGAGGCACAGGATATGACTCCAGCCATCCAGTGGTTGTCTCCACCACTGTATGCACATAGTACTAGCCTTGGCAGGCTTGCAGGAGTGTGATGTAATCAATTTGCCAGGTCTCCCCATATCACAGAGGTTTTACTTGCTTGGCTTGCTTGATTGCAGCACATGTTTAACAGTTATGGATAACCTGGGAAATAGTGTCCATGGTTAAGTCCACCCCTTGATCACGAGCCCATCTATATGTTGCATCTCTTCCTTGATGATCTCAGGTGTCATGTGCCCACTGAACCAAAAATAATCCACCCTTATGTTGCCAGCCCAAATCCACCTGAGACACTTTAATCTTGGCAGCCTGATCCACCTGTCCATTGTTGCAATATTCATCTGTAGCCTACCTCTTGGGTAGGTGTGCATCTACATCATATACTTTTACAGCCAACTGTCGTAGGAAGGAGACCAGGACACCAGCTGGTTCATCACAGGCCCCGCAGGTCCGGTCCAGTTTATTGAAGAAAATATCAAACACTTATACAGCAAATAATAAGCTTATGAATATTCTGTAAGTCAAGCAATCTATTGGTTAAACTATACCATGAACTCTTCCTCATTCCTTAGGGGTTACATCTCTTTTTTCTCATGTCTCTTTCACTGTTTGTTATCCTACTACAGCTAGGCCCAAGGACACGCTATCAACACAGGTGCAGAACTTGGAATTAGCCACGGTTTTGTACTTTTCCAGTCTCTCTAGTCAGCTAAATTCCCAACAGCGAACTTCTCTACCCAAGCAGTGATGTCTTGCCACAATTCAACAGGCCAGATGGGTTTGACTGTGCACTGACAATTGGTCTTTTTCCATTCATCCAGCCACTCCCACAGAGCATTTGCCACCATCCACATGTCAGTGTAGAGTGTTGGCCATTTCTCTTGTTCAGCAATATCTACAGCCAGCTGGATGGCTTTAGCTCTGCAACCTGACTTGATCCCCCTTGTCCCTTGATAGCTTCTGCAACTAGGGTTCTATACAGGAGCTTTCCATTTTCAATTTGTCCCTACAATACAGCAGGAACCATCAGTGAAGAGGACATATCCCTTTTCATTTTCTGGCAGCTGATTATATGGTAGGGCCTCATCAGCACATGTAATTTCTCCTCTGATGATGATAATGATAGTTCAAAATTTTCACCTTCAGGCCATTTTGTGATGACTTCCAAGATCCCTGGGCAATTGGGATTTCCTATCTCAGCTTGCTGTATGATCAGAGCAATTCACTTACTCCACGTAGCATGAGTTGCATGATGTGTTGCAGGGACTTGTCCTTTTAACATCCAGCCCAGCACTGGCAATCAGGATGCCAGGAGGAGCTGTGCTTCAGTGCCACTCACTTTTGAAGCAACTCAAACCCCTTCATAAGGTGCCAGCATCTCTTTTTTCACTTGAGGTGTAACAGTCCTTGGATCCTTTGTATCCCCAACTCTAGAACCCAAACAGTCCTTCTTGAGTTTCCCAAGGTACTTTTTGTCATGAAGCATGGAATAGAACTCTCCAACTAGTTAAAGTGAGAAAGTAGTATATTTATTAACAGCGCTGGGCACACGGGGAGTAACCTCCCAAAGACGTTTGCAATATCACAAGGCTATGGCTCCCTTATTTATCAAAAAAAGTCTTGCATATTAATATAATTTCCCAGAACGCCTATACATATTGATTACCTAACCCCACCTACCCCAGCTTTGTATTAAAATGTATTATAATGAGTTCAAAGTTTCTTCAAGCCTGCACAGTCTCTCGATTGATTTAAGTTGGTGGGCTTAAAATGGGTCAGTGATTCCTTTGAAGTTGAAGTAATAAACATCTTCCTCAAGGTGACCATTTCACCTTTGTGTGTTGGCAGGCTTTCTGACCCCTGGGCCAGAGTCCAAGCTCCTCAACCTGCTCTTAGCTGGTTTCGGGGCACAGGTACAGGCCACGATTTCTTCATTTTCACAATAGCTCCAAATTCCTATCCTGCTTCTTCAAACACAGCAAAGACAAGTAAGTGATTTATATCTTAGCCTTAACTAGCTCCATCTGATAATAATTAACTATTCCCCATTGTGCCGATACCCATTGCTGGTTTTTCTGGGTCTGGATTGAAGGTACTTGAGACAGTAATTCATGTTCAGACTCAAGTGTTTATTATTTCTTATCAGTAAAACAGTCTCATTACTGTGAGTTCAGCAGCTTTTCATTAAAAGGCACAAAATGGCTAACAATCTCTTGTTACAAGGTCTTTTAAGGCTAAACTATCCAATTAAGAACTGACACCTAGATTATTTTCCCTTTTAACCCAATAACTGATCCCAAAGAGCCCACAATGCGGACTTTTCTGCCCAATTACAAAATGCCACTCAAACCCTTGAAGAAGAAGGAAGAAGCATGAAGAAGAAATCCAGGAAAACACCCTGCACCCTCCATTTTTCTTCCATCCACAACATACTAAAAATCTCAAAACCTAAATTTCTCACCAAGTGATACACCTACACTACTCTCTATTATCTATTTCACACTTTTGTGAATTCTAGTCTTCCTTGAAGTCTAGGAAACTTTCTCCATGAATGAGAGTCAAAGTCAGTGCTCCCCTAGGGGTCAGGGCACCCCAGAGCAGACAGAGAAATATTCCTGGTGTCCTGGGTTTCCACACCCCATTATTTCTACTCTTCTTGGTATACTCTTAATCATTATAAATTGTTTCTATCCTCCTAACTAAATCTAGTTAAACACTTAACTCTTTCAGTTTCTTTAAACCCTTGATTCAATCAGAGGCTCCAGGAAGGACCATTATCTCTAGCTGAAGTGTAGAGCACATTTTTCACATCTTGTCCTGTCCTGACTGGCCCATGGGCTATTTCATGAACGATTTCTCGCTTAATTTGTTCAAAAGCTTGTTGTTGTTGAGGACACCACTTGAAATCATTCTTCTTCCATGTCACATGATAGAGAGGGCTTGCAATCTGACTGTACTCTGGGATATGCATCCTCCAAAACCCAGCAACACCTAGCAAAGCTTGTGTTTCCTTTTTGCTGGTCAGTGGGGACATAGCTGCTATTTTGTTCAACATGTCCATTGGAATCTGCCAACATCCACCTTGCCATTTAACTCCTAAAAACTGAATTTCCTGGGCAGGTCCCTTGACCTTACTTTGCTTTATGGCAAAATGTGCTTTCAGGAAGATTTGGATTATCTTCTCCCCTTTCTCAAAAACTTCCTCTGATGCGTTACACCACACAATGATGTCATCAATGTATTGCAAGTGTTCTGGAGTCTCACCCTTTTCGAATGCAGTCTGGTTTGGTCCACTGCAAATTGTGGGACTGTGCTTCCACCCTTCCACCCCTTGGGCAGTCAGTTCCAAGTATAATGGATGTCCCTCCAAGTGAAAGCAAACTGGGGCCTGCACTCTGCTGCTAAAGGAATAGACAAAAATGCATTAGCAATGTTGATGGTGATACCACTTTGCTGCCCTGGACTCCAGCTTGTACTGAAGTTCAGCATATCCAGTACAGCAGCACTCAGTGATGGTGTGATATTGTTCAGGCCACGATAATCCACTGTCAGTCTCTACTCTCCATTGGACTTATGCACTGGCCATATGGGGCTATTAAAGGGTGAGTCCTTCTAACTACTCCCTGGCTCTCCAGTTCATGAAGCCTCTTATGAATGAGGGTTAGGGAGGCCTGCTTCGTGCAGTATTGCTGATGGTGCACTGTTGTGGTAGCAATTGGTACCTGTTGTTCTTCAACCTTCAGCAGTCCCACAGCAGAAGGGTCCTCTGAGAGACCAGATAAGGTATTCAGCTGTCTAATTCCTTGTCTCTGCTGCAGATATCCCAAAAGCCCAACTGCCCTTTTGGAACCTTGAAATACCCTCTCCTGAGGTAATCTCTGCCAAGGATACACAGGACCCCTGGGCCAGTCTCAGTGGGGTATTTTTGCCATTGATTCCCAGTCAGACTCACTTCAGCTTCCAGTTGTCAGCTGTTGGGAACCCCCTGACACCCCAAAAATAGAGATTAATTCTGTCCCTACATATCTCAATGGCATCAGGGTACATTGTGCACCAGTGTCAACTAAAGCCTTATACTCTTGTGGGTCTGATGTGCCAGGCCATGGATCCACACAGTCCAATATATCTGATTATCCTGTTCCTCCACCAGGCTAGAGGCAGGGCCCCTCTAGTTCTGGTCATAGTACTTGTTGCTCACTTCTTTTAAATATGAACTGGAGGTCCCTTCAAGAGGACTGGAAATAACATCATCCCTTCTATTCTACCTGAACACTTGCCCACTGGAAACTTGTCACAGACATCTTTTGTGAAAAATCCTTTCTTTAGGATTTTTCCTTCTGGGAAGCTGAGGCCCCAGAAAAAGAATGTAAACAACGGTTATCTGCTGCTGTGGAATGCAACAGGCGCACCTGTGATTGGCCCATGTTGGGTGTGTACAATTAAGGGCCAATCAAAGGCCAAGCTCTCTCTGGGACAGAATCAGAGAGAGCTCTGTTTATTCATTCCTTTTCTATTCTTAGCATAGCAAGCTTCTGAGACTTTTTCTCTCTATTCCTATTAGCATAGTAATAATGTAATATATATCATAAAATAATAAATCCAGCCTTCTGAACATGAGGTCAACATTCTCGTCTCTCTCTCACCCTGAAAAACCCTTGCAAGCCCTGTAACAGAAACTGAAGCACCATTTATCGTTGAAGAATTTCCCACAGTTGTTGTTCATCCTCTCAACTCATCTACCCATGCTCCTAGGGCAGAGATAGGTTTTCCATCCCACCTCCTTGTCTTAGGTTGCAAATGCAAAATGTGGCTGGGGGTGTGTATTCTATTGCCATCTGTTAGAGGTGGGGCAGTTATCTTCTGTTAATTGGGCCACCTGTTAAAACCAGGCAGGGCAGTTTTCTTTCTCTCTTCCACAACCAAACCTCTCTCCAAAAAATATCTTTTGTTAATGGGCCATTGAATCTCACTGCATGACTGATAAAATTACATCATCCCATTGTGAGATGTTCTGCCCAGGAGGAGGAGTCAAGCATTCCTACCTGGAAATAATCTGAGATTTAGAACATCACAGGCAGCCTTTTCCCACAGGATTCCCAGAGGAGCAGCTTTCTTTTTTCTTAGATTCCCAGAGGAAGACCATGCCCATCTATACCATTGTTGGACCTTCAGAGGAAAACTACACCCTTCCACAGGATCACTGCTTCAACAGAACCGCATTTGTCACTCCAGGAGCACTGCAGCCACCATTTAATCAGACTGCTACCAACACCCTGACCAATAGGGTGTCAGGTCGTATTCTGACTCTGTCAGTGTTGTTTTGTGTAACAGTCATATTTTATGAAAAATCCCTTCACCCAGGAGTTTCTCCTGGGAAGCTGAAAAGCCTCAGAGAAAAAGGAAAACAAATTCTTATCTCATTTACTTATCCTGTGTTGTGCTCACATGTGGAATGTGTTTGGAGATTGTTTATCCAACTGGTGATTGTTTCACTGGTTTCATGTGAATTGTTTTGACTTATTGGCCAATCAGGGTCAAGCTGTGTCGGACTCTGGAGAGAGAGTCACGAGTTTCATTATTATCTTTTTAGCCTTCTGTAAGTATCCTTTATACATTCTTTAGTATAGTTTAGTATAGTATTCTTTAATATAATATAGTATCATAAAATAATAAATCAGCCTTCTAAGAACATGGAGTCAGATTCATCATTCCTTCCTTCGTCTGGGAACCCTGCAAATACAATAGTTTTGCATTACTGCATTTTTATTTTTATTTTTCCCTAATAAAGATCTGTTATTCCTACTCCAATATCTTTGCCCGAGAGCCCTTTAATTTCAAAATTATAGTAATTCGGAGGGAGGGAGTTTGCATTTTCTGTTGCAAGGGAGGTTCCTGCCTTCCTTAGCAGACACCTGTCTTTTCAAACCAAGACACTCCTCATGTCCTCTCCATGGTCATGCAGGTTTGGTACGAAGTGAGAGGGGAGAGCTTAGATAAGTCCCTGTCTTTGACAGGTTTCTGGCAGTAGACAGTAGCTTTATTGAGGTGGCCAGCACCCCAAAACCCACTCTTTCTCACAAGTTCCTAATAATGACTGGTCCGGCCTATTATAACAAGAATTATTTATTGAACAGGTCAAGGAAAACAGACATAAGACTTTACACAGGATAACATAAAAGAACTACTAGTAGATAAAAATACAGTCCATGATAATAAAGGTACCTATGTTACAGCTAGCAAAGAAATAGTATAGATTAGGAGCCAATGTCACTGACCAATGAATGATAGTGGTGTGCAGAGGATCTCATAATTCCTCTCAATCTCCAGGGAAGCAACTCTATGTGAATTTCTTCACCTTCAAGAAGAATTCTCTACACATGCAGAGATTGTATAAGAGATTTCTTATTTAATGAAAATCATAGTGGTCTTTTATAGTTGTAAAAGATGCTTGTGTTCTGTCAGTCACTAATTTTGGCTTATCTTTTTCTCATGCCAAGACAGGATGTTTATTGCTGGCTAAGGAAGTTTTCAGCCAAGATAATTCCTCACATGACAGGGAGATGAGCTTTTGCTGTATCAGGGCATGAAAGGTTCTGCCACAAGGTAAAAGCACAGGTTACCTTGTGGTGTGGACCCTCTCTCTTGATCAGAGGGGTGCTTGCTCCCAATAGCAGAGACTCTGGTCTGTACTAGTGAAGCATGGGACATTTCCTCTCTAGCTTGCTTGAGTCTTTCAAGTCTATCCACAATATTGGACAGTCTTTCCATAGCCAAGGTGCAGGGAGGAGAAAGGATGACCTTCATATTGCTGGACTCAAATAGTCACCTGAAGCACTTTTTGTTCTTCTTTCATTGACATTGATGGCAATGAGTTGGCGTATGACAATGGTGTGCTCTGTACAAATTTCCACCACATGCACTGTGTGCACTGGACCTCATCTGGATGCACAGGGGACTGCTCATTATTTGAATTTCTCTAGATTACTTCCAGCACAGATAATTCTCTCAGGTACTGGATACCTTTCTCCATGGCATCCCACCTACCTGGGTACAGTACTAGATCATCCTTGAGACAATACCTTTCCCTCACGCTCACAGAGGGTGAGTGTTTCTGTCCTCTTGCCAATCACCTTGTCAATGCCCACATGTTGGGGGTTGGGTTTTTTCTTTCCTTTTCTTTCCTTGTTACTTATGGAATTTTTTCCTATTGAGTTGCTAAGAAGCGCCGATGCCTGGGTGCTTGAGATGTCAGAGAGGGAACTCCTCTGGTTTTTGGGAGTTTCTCTTGGGGTGGGAGGTGGGGAGGCCAGATACCAGGAGAATAGAGGCAGGAAAAAGACAAGGGATGGGGAGTTGAGGACGCTTTCTCTCTCTGGGCCTCAGAGGACAGTTGGACCTGCAGCTTGGGGAAAGGAAATTGCTGCCATCACCATAACCCTGCTGGGCCCCGCATCCCCCTGCTCTGCTGGGACAACCCACAGTCTCCAGTTATCACTGCGGAGTTTCTGATACATCTCGTCCACCGCCCTGGAATTTCTGCTCATCCCTGCCATTCCAGCTTGCTGCTTCCAAGAGTCCTGTTGGGGCACTGGGATCGACTGTCCCAGGGGTTTTGTGAAGCAAAGCCTCTCTTCCACCCCTTCCTGTCTCGGCCAAGCCGCCATTGACACGTGCTCCCTGAGCCTGTGCCAGAGCGCCCCCTGCAGCTGCTTTGGGATCATCACACCCGCCCGGTCCACCGGGAGCCACCAGCACCCCTGTTGGCTGTGACCGTATCTACACCAAAGGGGAAAGTGCCTGTGGCCAGAACAGCTGTCACTGAGTTCCTGGTTCTGCTTATTAGTAATGCTGTAGTTGTTGTTTTGTTTGCCTTGTTACACATACTAGAAAAGAACTGTTATTCCTATTCCCATATCTTTGCCTGAAAGCCCCCTTAATTTCAAACTTATAATAATTCGGAGGGAGGGGGTTTACATTCTCCATTCCAAGGGATGCTCCTGCCTTCCCTAGCAGACACCTGGCTTTCAAACCAAGACACCACATCCTGGGACAGGGTTCCTAGTTGTGTGGCTTCACCACTATCTAGTTTCATATTGTGGGCTGCAATAGCCCAGTATTAGAGCAGCCGGGTCAGTAGGGGTTCACCTGACTGGTAGCTCATATATTTTTGCATATACTGCAGCTCAACAGGGAATAGGGATCTCTGACCCTGCCTCTTCCTTCTGTTGTGAGGGCCCTGTTTCCTCTTCCTCCCTCACTAAGTGAACTGATTTGGTCTAGGATTTCTTCTTCTGTATAGGGGCAACTGCTACTGGTACAGGGTGTTCCTCTGATTCAGCTGCAGTTTGAGTGGCCATGGTGCCTGTTGGTCTGCTCTCCTTCTCCTCCCCCTGAGGGTGCTGTCTAGTGACGAGCAGTGTCCAAAAAATGTAGTGAGAGGAATGACAGGTTTGTCTTTACAAATATGCTGTGGGTCTGCTGGTAGATAAAACTAGAACTGAGAGATAAAAGAAACAATGGGAAAGATTCGACTGATTGATGAATAGAAAAAGATATTTGCCTTTACAAACTGTGAAAAATGCATGTATTTTATGATTGACTTTTCTCAAATATTAAAATGAATATTATATGTATTGTGTTAGAAAGTAATGCTGTATTAATTGTCTTAAGTACTGTGTTAAATATAGTTTTAGGTTATAAAAATTGTTAAAATAGAAACTATGCTATGTAAGATGTTTTGTTTAAAAGAAAGGACTTGCAGCGAGATAACAGCCACAGGACACCTAGTTCTTTCAGAGAAAAAGAATTTATGGCCTTCTTATCAGAAGAAACTAACTTCTTCCCGCCTCGAAGGCACTATTAGGATTAGAGGGGAGAAGTTGATGAAGACCAGACCGGAATGCTGTGTTTGAATGGAATTTATGCATCATGTATGAAGTGTATGAATATGTAACAGGCTATTGTTCTTAAGGGTTAATCTTTCGTTAAAGGGTGTCCTTTTTTGGGCTCGTGATGCCCAGAAAAAGGTACCCGGACATCCGTAATTCTTTGTTTTTATTGTCTCATATTGTCCTAATTAAATTTGTCCAAATTGTTATTACTCTAATTGTGTTACTATTCTTTTTAACTATTTTATTACTATTAAACTTTTTAAAATTTTAAAAACAAGTGATTGGCATTTTTCACAATTTGGTAGCAGAGGATGGTTACTAACACCTCGCTGCTGGTGCTTTGGGAGAGTCAGAGTGGGGAAGGCGCGCCCTGCCCTATTTGGCAGCCTTGCTCTATTTCCCCTGAAGTGATCGACAGAAGCAGGTTACCATCTGTGGACAAAAGGAGACAATAAAACAAAGAGAAGGGAAAAAGGCTTCCTACAACCGCGGTAATTGGCCCCCTAAGAGTAGTAGTGCATACAAAGAACCCGAACCCCGGGAAGGAAAAAGGATGGTAAGTACTTCTGGGGAGGGGGGGGGCAGGTACGGGGGATGAATGTGTGTCAATGAGAGGCGGGCTGGTTGTCCCAGACCTGCCAAGTGAGTGCTGGAGTCTCCCATGCTGCGTTTCCGACTTTTCGCGAGAAAAGCGGCCAGTAAAGAGACAAAGCGAGTGATAAGAGAGTGAAAGAATCCCCCGGGGTAACTGGGACTGGGTCTCAGGGAGGGGTTGGACCCCTCAGAGGTAGGGAGCGAGGTTTCCTAGCCCAATCCACTAGGAAACGGGACAGGATGGGCCCTAAAACCTGCTGGGTTGAGGGAGCATCCAAGAGCAGGGTTGAGCAGAATTCTGTCGGAGTGAGGATAAGCCCAAGAACACTCAGGGTGGGACAACACAGCTAGATTGGGGGATGAAAATTTTGCCTAACAGTATCTGGGGTTGGACAACACATCTAGATTGAGGGAAAAATTTTTGCCCAACAAGATCCAGGGTTGAACAACACAGCCAGATTGAGGGATAAAAAAAAATGCCCAACAACATCCAGGGTTGGACAACACAGCCAAAGAAAATTAAATGCCCAAGAGCATCTGTAGTTGTACCACACCGCTGGGTTGAGGGACAGAAAATGCCCAAGAGCATCTGGGGTTGAACAACACAGCTGGATTGAGGGAAAAATACCCAAGAGCATCTGGGGTTGGTCAACACGGCAGGACTGAAGGAAAATTACCCGAGAGTATCTGGGGTTGGACAACACGGCAGGATTGAGGGAAAAATTGCCCAAGAGCATTTGGGGTTGAATAACACAGCTGGGTTGAGGGATATCCAATAGCACCAGGACTGGCCAGTAACACCTAAACTTGTAATAGGTGATGTGAAAGTAAAAGGTACCTTATTGTTATTTTGTGGTGTGTGAGAGTGACACACACACTAAGTCAGCCTCAACTTCCCGGGCAGGTGGGAAGGGGGAGGCAGTGGAAAGAGGAGTGAGTGACCTGCACACTCACTGTAGGCTGTAGCTCCCGGGTCGGTGGGGGCTTCTGGGCCAAAGAGGAGTGAGTGACCTGAGAACCAAGCTAGCGTTCCCTGGGTGTGTGAGGGGCCATAGCTGAAGAGTGTGAAAGACATGCAGACAGCCTCACAGGTGAACGAACACCAGAGGCAGCCAGAGTCAGGGCCCTTCTAGGGGGCCTGGTGACACTGAGACCTGGAGGTAAACCCCAAAGCAAAAGAGGGGGCCACAAGGACCTGTGATTTCCTAGAAATAAGGATCCACTTTGTGTCTTGAGAGTGTGAAGGAATGTGTGAAAGTGAACGAGAAATAAAAGTGAGTGAATGTAGACAAATGAAAGTATAGGCAATGTAGATTGTGCATTTAAAGCCTTACCATATCTCCTTGAAGGGGGGTGGATTGTATTGAAAAGCAGTGTGAGAAAAAGGGAGGTTTTTTTCGGGTGTAAGTATTTGAAAGAAAAGTGGTATTTAAGTTGTTAGTAAAAAGTGAAAAAGGGAAGCAGGAGACGAATAGATAGAAAATTGTAAAATGAGACAGAAATCCAGTAAGGTAGATACAGGAAAAGAAAAGCAGAAAAAATTACCAACAGAAATACCCCAAGATAGCACTTTGGGGGTTATGTTAACAAAGAGAAATACAACTCCTTGCAAAATATAGGGTATGCAGAAGTTGATGAGAAAAAAACATGCAAACTTGTGAATTATATACTTAAAAAGAGCATTAGAAAATTTAACACAAAAGAAAGGAGTTATATATTGATTCAAGGTATGCCTTTAGAGTAGCACATGCCTTAAGAGAAATTTAAAATGGAGATTACTTAATTAAAGAAGGAAAAGATTAGTACATGAGAAACTTATTTTCGAGGTTTTAGAGGCATTAAAATTACCTAAGAGAGATAGCAATAATACATATTAAAGGACAGCAAAAGGTAAAGACCCAGAAATAAGAAGAAATAATTGGCAGATCAAGAAGCTAAAGATGCAGCAGAAAATAGGGCTGAGAGAGTTAATATTAACTCCAAATGAAGAAAAATTGGAAATTCCAAAGTTTAGAGAAGCAAAAAAAAGGGAATTAAAGCAAGATAGGTGGCGAACAAGATAAATCAGGGAAATTGAAAGATCTTGATGGAAGACAATTAGATAATAAAACGCTTACTAGGGAATAGCAGAGGACATGTATCAAAAAAAAAAAAAAAAGCCCCGTGGGATACTCAGGCTTTGTGTGATCATTTTTTTAAAAGAACTATGGGTGCACTGAGACTTTTAGAGTAGAAAAACAAGTACCTGAAACATGTATAATTTGCCAAAAGATAAATAAAAGGGTGATGAGAAAAACAATATGAGATGGTCGTGAGTTAGCTCGTCGACCATTTCAAAGTATCCAAGCAGAAGTTTAGATTTGTTAAGTGTTATGAACAAAAATTCAGTTAATGTTTTTTTTGTGGAAGGGAGTTGCAGGGACGCCATCGGGTCGGTCTCTGCCAGGATACTTAGTGCTTTGTTATTGTAATACCGGGTCGTTGAGGCTTATCTCTTCTTTTGTATTAGTAAAAAGCCTGGCTGGGTGCAGTGGACCCTTCCCCCGAGGCTGTGCTCTCTTACAGCATAGGGAAGACACCTGAGAGGGTGGAGGGGGGGTTATGCAAAGTGACTCCAAAGTCCAGAATGCTTTGTGGGACCCCGACTCGAAATGCAACGAGAAAACCCCAAAAACAACGAGCCAAATAAGAGTTGAGAGACTAAAGTGATGTCTGGACATGAGGAGCCAAGTGCTGAGCCTGCAGAGATGCGGAGTCCCTCTCGCCCTGAGCAGGGAGTGGTCCCAACGCTGGGACTAGCCACCTGGGAAGGTCACAGGATCAACATCTGACGGGGACATCACGCCCTAAGGCTCCCATGAGGACTGGATCCCCGGCTCTGCCCCTAGTGGACGGAGCTGCACATATCCTCCTCCTCTGAGTCGCCCTGGGAGATGCGACGGGGACTGCAGCCCTGCCGAGCCGCCCAATCCTGAGCTGATCACTTTTAATAAAGGCACTAAAAAGGAGAAGAAGTCTCCTGGCCGTGTTTATTTCATTAAGCTCTGGATTTATTTGTAAAAACCGTTTAATCCAGAAGAAATGCTGGGGAGGGGGGAGTCTGTAAGAAAAGAACATTTTTGAAAGGCAATAAAAGCAAAACGGGGAAAGTATGGAGCTGAGAACAAATTACCTCATCCATTCCCGTTCGTTCCCCCACTCGTTCGCACCATCCCTCCCAGCCCCTGTGCCGGCTTCGGCACAGTCCGTCTGTCCCAGTCCAGCCGCCTGGCCCGCGTCCGCTCCGCAGTTCGTGCCGGGGGTGGGGGTCTGTCCTGCCCTGTGGACCGCAGTTACTGCGCTGATCGCACCGAGGGGGATCCCGTCTGTCCCATCCCCGGCTGCCTTGATTGTGTCGGCTCCCGCCGCTGCAGCCGGGGTCAGTCGGCTGCTTTGTCTCTGCCGGATCAGCCACCATTAGCCATGTGGGGGCGATCCACGCTCCAGCTCGGTCTGCACCGGAACAGCCCCCCGGGCGATCCCGGCTGCAGACCCCGCCTTTGGAGGACCGAGACTCTTGAGCTGCGCCGAGTCTCCCCGTCCTGCCCTGAGCTCCGTTCCCTTGGTAACCACAGTTCCGGCTGCTTAGGGGAACTTTCTAAAAGAATCACTTTATCGAAACACTAAAAGTTCAGTTAGAAGAAAGCCCTCTCCTGATTCTTCCTAAAAATACGGGAGAAAGGCTATAGAAGATAAAATCCAAAAAGAATGAGATAAAGAGATTGGTCTATTTCCATTAAGAGAGGTTCTCATAGGAGGGGATGGATCAGAGTTTGTAAATGCTCCTTTGACTTCGTCTGAGGTCTGAAATTTTAAGAAATAAATAAAAGGGATATTTGGAGAATCCCATAGGCATAGCTGAACAATTAGACCAACTTTTAGGCCCAAACATTTATACTTGAGAAGAGATGCGGTTGGTAATGAAAATAATATTTTTCTCAGGAAGAAAAGCAATTAATCAGAGCAACTGAAATAAAAGCTTAAGAAAAAGATAATCTGCGGAGACCCCCAGAGAAGACAAAATGCCAACTGTACCTCCTGAGTGGGGTTAAAATAATGAGGAGGGGAGTAAACACATGAATTGTTATCGTAATTACATAACCAAGAGAATAAATGAGACAGCATATCAAAGGCGAAATGCCAAAACGAAAGGTTTTTGAAGGGCAGCTTTTAAAGGGGAAAGAAGAAACTCCAACTAAATAGATAAAGAAACCTGAGAGAAAAAGGAAAATGGTCCTAAGTAAGCAGAAGATCTGAAAATCTTTAAAGAAATGGGCACATGAAAAAATAATGTCATAGGTTCTAATTTTTTTTTTGAGACAAATACCATCTGGAGCCTGTGATAACTTTAAAAGTGGGAGAATTGGAGTTTGTAATAGACACAGGAGCAAAGAGAACCTGCCTGTTAAATGTTCCAAAAGGTTATAGTGTAAGCAAACATATAGTGAAAGTAACAGGGGCAAAAAGACAAAGTTTTACATTTCTAGTCATTAAAGATGTGATAATTGAAGGAAGAAACTAAAATTTAGATGGGAGATGTGTTATTAGTCCCAGGGGTAGGTAGCAATTTATTGGGAAGAGTCTTACAAGTGCAATTAAGAATAAGAGTTATATCAGAAAATAGGAAAATGACAGGTAGAGTTTTGAAATTAGGCCAAGAGGATGAGGGAAAAAAAATCAACAAAGAAGTTTGGGCAGAAGAAAGAAATAGGGGAAGATTAAATATCGACCCCATAAGGGTTACAACTGAGAGAGAAGAAAGAGAGAAGTTGAAGTAGAGAGGTAGTTGAGAAACTCTGAGATGTTAGAATGTGAAGTGATGACATCTTGGTGCTAGAAGAGAGTAGAAGTGTGAATGAAAGTTTTTGCATGAAAGGCAGAGAACTATCTTAACACATGGTTGTTAAGAGGTTATTCAATGCCACACTGGGGTCTGGAAAAGCCTTAGCAGAACAGGCCTTCCTTGAAGAGAAAAGAGGATAAGTTGACTAGAGAAAGAAAAAGAATGTCAGGAGCACCTGGGCACGGCCAAGTTTGGGGTTGTCAAGGTTGGGAGGTGTCTGACCGCTCCCTACGAGGGGCGGGGTCTCGGGGGCTGCGGCAGGGACCGATCCATAGAGGTGACTCGCGGTGGTGCTGGCAGCAGAGGACACAGGTTTGCCGGCCAGGAGTGGGCTGGCTCCGTGGCGGAACTGCCGGGGGGCTCCCAGACTGTCGGGGTCCCGAGTCCAGGATGGCAGCGTCGGCCCTGGAAGTGGGCCGAGAGAGAGAAGGAAAGAGAAAAGGAGAGAAGAGAGAGAGAGGGCAGAAGGGACCCAGGGCAGCCCCCAGGGTCCCCATGCCCGTGGCTGTTCTCCCCTGCTCCAGCCCTGCAGCCAAGGGGCAGCAGCGGGGGAAGGGCGAAGAACAGCACTGACAGCAAGGCCGTGAAGAGAGGGGGAGGGGGACTAGCACTAAAAGATAAAATCAAAGCAGAGATTTGATGACTCTCCAAACCTCACAAAGCGGTTTGTTTTTCTTAAGTAAGAAGGTTTTTTTGTTTTTTTCTTTTGTGTGTTTTGTTTACTGTTAACGAGAAGATTTTGTTCCTGAAGAAGAAGAGGCGGCTGTAGAAAAAGCTTTTAGCTAAACCCAGAAAGTTTAGAAGGAAAGCAAATAGTAAAAGTTAATGCAGTATTATCTTTCTTTTATTACTATGCTATTAAGAAGTGTTATAAATTGAGACGACAATTTGCTAAGTAAAACTAATTGAGAATTTATTGATTACAGCAGGCAAAGCAATAAGCAAATTAGCACTGGGCGACAGGGGAGTCTCTGCTCTGCTACTGACGCACTCCTGATTTTCTGTGGAGTTCTTATTCAGTCCTGCTTCCGGGCTGATGTGTAGTACTCTACGTATTCTTCTTTTGTGTTTAGGTGGTCATAGTCCACCTCCCGGGGTCTGAAGATGAAGGTTGGTAATTTTCCTTTGTCTGATTCCTGGAATTTTTAGGCTCAATCTGCTGAGTTCCTGGAATCATAGGTTTACTGAGCGGATAGGCTGATACTGTGTTATCAATCATAGCAAATCCCCCACCCATATTAACAGTTTACTAAACAGATAAACAAATGTTTGTGAAACCTATTGTCTTTTAGTTTCACCTTTCTTATCCTTTTAAGTCTGGAAATTTACTTAAACAAACGAGAGGTGGTGCAGCAGTCTTACTGGAATAACTTTGTCAGCTTTGATGAACAAACTTAAAGTTTTAACCAATTACAAGAAGTCCTTTCCAGGTACTACTGAAGCAACAATCAGAATCACAGAAAGAAGGTGAATTTCATGCCAGCAGAATCAAAAGACTTGTGAAGAAACCTGAAAAATGGACTATCACATTTAAACCGGGTGATACCGAACTGACTTTCCAATGGGGACTGAGTGGTAATAGTTTGAGAAAACCCAAATGATCCAAGAAATATACAAAGAATAACACTGAATTAAGAAATAAGACAATGCTTATATCACTAGTTTTGAGCACTACCTGAATAAAACATCTCCTTGGGGGAGGAATACCTCAGATAGAAGGATCAAGATTGTTTTTGTATTCTGACCTTAGCCTGAGAATTGTACAGGGGAGAAGGGGAATTGCCATTTTCATTAGTAAACTTTATTTGATTCATTCCAATACTGGACATGCTAGCTGGGTTATAAGTAAATGCTTAAATTATGAGAGTAATTAGTGTTGTGATTCACAAAATTTATGCTCTTATTGCAAAAAGTGTTAAAGTACTGGCTTGATTTTGTGGATGGGAATTATTAGTGCCTGTTGAATGGGAGATACCTGAGGAACAGTAAGAGACCACAGTTAAAGAGTGTCAAAAACAATTTGCCCAGAAATTAGTTAAGAGAAAGTGACAAGAAAATAGAGGGCAAGACCAGATTGGCCTCTGTATTTTGCCACCGAGAAGATCAAATAAACCTGCTGTGGGTTGCAACCTCACAGGCATGGGAGGTGGGAGTATAAGCCATACTGGACCTCTGTTATTCCTGTTTCTGGCACTCGTTGTCTTTTCCCTTTTGGGATACCAGCAAGATCGTGTCACAAATGCTACATAAAGCATCATATAGAAAGAAACCAAAGTTCCTCCTTTATTACACACACCTATGTCAACAGCCACTGTTATAACCCATCCAAATTTAGAACTTGTAGGCAAAATAGAGTAAATTATTAGATTACAAGAAACTTAAGAAAAAGTGGTAATAGATTTAAAACTGAATGTCCAAAATGAGAGAGATGGATTTGTTTTAAATTCAATCTTGAAGATATGGTTCAAGATTTTGTAAAAAACAAATAATAAACGAAAAGCTAAAACCAGCACAGCAATCTAACTCTGTATTGACTCCAAATTATCTGTTGAATTGTATTACAAGACTCCAAGCAGTTTCAGAAATGGCAGCAAATAAGGCTGCCCAGGCATTAGAGTTAATATTAAGTCAGCTAAGCCAAACAAAAACTGTAGGGTATCAGAATAGGTTGGCTTTAGACTATTTATTGGCCAAAGAAGGGGGTGTTTGTAGAAAGTTCAATATATCAGATTGTTGAAAATTGATGACCACAGAAAAGTCATTCTAGCAAAAGCAAAAGAAATATAAAAGAAAAATATATATGCATATAATAACCCAGGTACCAGTCCAAAAATTAGAAAACAATGTTAAAATCTAGCTGGTGGGGTAATGTATTAGAAGAAATTAAGATCTTTCCTTTTGTGTTACAACTGTTTTTATATTTCTTACTTGTGTAATCCCCTGTTTTATTTTGCCAGCATAGTCCAGAAGATGCAGGTAGATAAAAAAATATTGCTCAAGCCAAATGATTTACAAAGAATAAGAGTGGGGATTGTGAAAAATGCATGTATTTTATGATTGACTTTTCTCAAATATGAAAATGAATATTATATGTATTGTGTTAGAAAGTAATGCTGTATTAATTGTCTTAAGTACTGTGTTAAATATAGTTTTAGGTTATAAAAATTGTTAAAATAGAAACTATGCTATGTAAGATGTTTTGTTTAAAAGAAAGGACTTGCAGCGAGATAACAGCCACAGGACACCTAGTTCTTTCAGAGAAAAAGAATTTATGGCCTTCTTATCAGAAGAAACTAACTTCTTCCCGCCTCGAAGGCGCTATTAGGATTAGAGGGGAGAAGTTGATGAAGACCAGACGGAATGCTGTGTTTGAATGGAATTTATTGCTCATGTATGAAGTGTATGAATATGCAACGGGCTATTGTTCTTAAGGGTTAATCTTTCGTTAAAGGGTGTCCTTTTTTGGGCTCGTGATGCCCAGAAAAAGGTGCGCGGACGTCCCTAATTCTTTGTTTTTATTGTCTCATATTGTCCTAATTAAATTTGTCCAAATTGTTATTACTCTAATTGTGTTACTATTCTTTTTAACTATTGTATTACTATTCAACTTTTAAAAATTTTAAAAAGAAGTGATTGGTGTTTTTGACACAAACTGTCCTGGGTTGACTATATGCTTTTATCCCCAATCATCTGTGCTGTTTATGCTGGATAATAAGTTTTGCATCTTTAAGACTTCTTCTGAGATTGAAGGGAGGAGAGAAGCGCGCAGTTTGTTTTCAGACACTGCACTCACTCCTCCACTCCCGCCACGCCGCTGGAGGAGGTTGGAGCCGAGTACAGCGATCAGCAAGCGGCGCCACCCCCACCGCCCTCCCCCAGCTGTCCTGCCGCCTCCCGTGTCGGCTCCGTCGCTTTGGCTGCCTGCGCCTGCGCTGCGGATTCCGGAACCTGGAGTAGACGCAGTTGCTGCCTCCGGCCCAGTGGGGGATGCACTCCCTCTGGCTTCGCCACCTTCTGCCAAACCAGTCCCGGTTCAGGATGACATTGCAAACGGCGCCGAGCCCGCGGGACCGTCTTCAGAGTCGCCCGTGGTCCCGCCGCCCCCAGCAGCAGCAGCTGGGGCTACGACTCCGGCGACCAGCCTGTTCCTCCGTGGGGGAGACGTGGCTCGGCAGCTGATTGCGGGCACCGCCCGGCTGCCTGATTTCAAACTCAGCGTTTTTTGTGGGCCGGTTTCCCCTAGGGGTTGCAATCACTGCCATCCCTCGCACGCCCCAGTGGCGAGGGGGAGGTGGCTCCCGAAAGTTCTGCCTCTCGTCCCCAGTCCGGAGGGGATGGAGGTGGTACCGGGAGGCAGATGGGAGGAACACCTTTTGCATTTGCATTGCAGAGGCAGAGGAAACAGCGGAAAGTGACCATCGCTCGACTGCCATGAGGAAAAAACATTCCCAGACCCGAGATGAAGATTCTTGAGACAGCTTCTATCCCCCCACTGCCGATATGTGAAATAAACAGGGCCAGGAGACTTCTTCTCCTTTTTAATGCCTTTATTAAAAGTGATCAGCTCAGGATTGGGCAGCTTGGCAGGGCTGCAGTCCCCGTCGCGTCTCCCAGGGCGACTCAGAGGAGGAGGATATGCGCAGCTCTGTCCACTAGGGGCAGAGCCGGGGGATCCGGTCCTCGTGGGAGCCTTTAGGGCGTGATGTCCCCGTCAGATCTTGCTTTGTCAGTGCGGTCCCCCTCAGTCTCGGCGCTGGGGACGACTCCCATGGTCAGGGCGAGAGGGACTCCGCATCTCTGCAGGCTCAGCACTTGACTCCTCACGTCTGGACATCACTTTAGTCTCTCAATTCTTAGGTGGCTCGTTGTTTTTAGGGTTTTCTCGTTGCATTTTGGAGTCGAGGTCTCAAAGCATGCTGGTTTTTGGAGTCACTTTGCATAACCCCCCCCACCCTCTCAGGTGTCTTCACTATGCTGGGAAGAGAACACCTTAGCCTTAGGGAAGGGCCGTTTCCTCACCCTAGCCAGGGCTTTTACTAATACAAAGGAGGAGATAAGCTACAAGGACCCCTGATTACAATAACAAAGCACCAAGAACCCTGACAGAGACAGAGACCTGGCTGCGTCCCTGTAACTCTTTCTCACAAAAAAAAGTATTAACCAAATTTTTGTTCATAACAATATGGGTCGGTGTTTCGGGGGGGGGGGAAGGAAGCGTTTGGTCACTCATTCTGCCATTCCATTGGCAGCAGGCTTTAGGGTTGTGACAATACAGAGCCCGCCTGGCAGGCTGGGCCTGGGCTGTTTGGCTCGGTTCCCTGGGCCAGGGCCACCACCTGGCCAGCTGTTGGGTTTGGGGGCTTTGCTTCCCCCGTCAGATCCTGGGCCACCGTTCTGTGGGTCAGGTCTGGGGTTCCTGACCCTTCCAAGAGGGCCAGGGGTCCCCAGGGCCTCTCAGGCTGTCTGCTGCTGCTGCTCTTTCCTGAAAAAAAAAAAAAAAAATAAAAAGAGTTGAAAGAGATGGTAGCAGCTCAGAAGCATTGAAGAGCCAAAAGCTTAGCTTCAGCCCAAGTGGTTCAATAAAGGGCTGTGGCCAAGACATTCCAGAAATTTTCTCAAAATTGTTTGAAATTTTTTGATGATTGTCAATGGATTTTTGATAACTATTGATGGATTTTTCTGTAGCAATTTGTTGTTTCAGGATTCTGCAAGCCTGTTTCAGGACCAAAAGGGACTTTCAGAGATGTCAAAGAGGAACATTACAGTCCATGGACTTTTCCTGAAACTCAGCTGTTTGTGTTATGAACAAAAATTCAGTTAATATATTTTTGTGAGAAAGAGTTACAGGGACGCAGCCAGATCTGTCTCTGCCAGGGTTCTTAGTGCTTTCTTATTGTAATACCGGGTCATTGAGGCTTATCTCCTCTTTTGTATTAGTAAAAGGCCTGGCTGGGTGGGGTGGATGGCCCTTCCCCGAGGCAGTGCTCCCCTTACAGCATAGGGAAGACACCTGAGAGGGTGGGGGGGGGGGTTATGCAAAGTGACTCCAAAGTCCAGAATGCTTTGTGGGACCACGACTCGAAATGCAACGAGAAAACCCCAAAAACAACGAGCCAAATAAGAATTGAGAGACTAAAGTGATGTCTGGACATGAGGAGCCAAGTGCTGAGCCTGCAGAGATGCGGAGTCCCTCTCGCCCTGACCATGGGAGTCGTCCCCAGCGCCGAGACTGAGGGGGACCGCACTGACAAAGTAACATCTGACGGGGACATCACGCCCTAGAGGCTCCCACGAGGACCGGATCCCCCGGCTCTGCCCCTAATGGACAGAGCTGCGCACATCCTCCTCCTCTGAGTCGCCCTGGGAGACGCGACGCGGACTGCAGCCCTGCCGAGCCGCCCAACCCTGAGCTGATCACTTTTAATAAAGGCATTAAAAAGGAGAAGAAGTCTCCTGGCCCTGTTTATTTCAGCTGGGGGCGCTCGTCCGGAATAGCCACGCCACAAGAAGACTCAAGACTGGCCATCTTGGAACTTCAGGACAGCTGGCTACCGGGACCAGAGGGATCGGCTCAGGACCAGCGACACAGAGGAGCACCGGAGCACCGGATTGGTGAGAAAGCCGGTGGCGGGAGCGGGAGACGTGCGCATGTGTGTGTGAATGAGACAGGGGCCGGCAGCCGGACCTTCAAAGTGATAGTGGACCTCTCAGTACCGCGGTTCCGTGCTTTCGAGAGAAAGCCGGCCGGGAACAGGGGGCGGAGCTTGGAATAAGCGCGAGTGAGTCTCCCAAGGGGGAATAAAGGGCCCCCCCCCTCCAGGCGTGCGGAGGGAATATTTGTATGAGTGGCACGCACCCAAAATAGGCCCTGACAGAGGGAAGTCAGGAAGATTTGTCAGTCCCGAGAAGGATTCGGGTAGCATTTGTAAGTCTCAAGAAGGATTCGCGTAAGATTTTGTCAGTCCCGAGAAGGATTCAGGTAGCTCACAAGCCCTGCAGGCAAAAGTAAGTCCTGGAACAGGAGCCAGGCACAAACCCCAGCGAAGGAGGCTGTGGTTTGCTTTTAAGTCCTGATACGGTGAAGCCTAAAAATTGGCGGGTTAGGCAAACTAAAAATCAGGCAGTTGTTTTTCCTGACTGAGGGAGTCAGGAACGACCCGGATTCTTAGGCCGAGCCTTCGTGTGTTCAAGTCCCGATAGATGTAAGACCAGACGTGGGGAAAGTTAGGCAATCAAGAGATTGGGCAGTTGTTTCAGTATAAAGTCCTGAGCATCACGCAGAAATTTGAAGTTTCAGTGGAGGAGGCTGAAGCTCCTCAAAGAAGGTTCTTTTTGAAATTACCAGTCAGTAAAGGCACCTTTGGGATTTTTTACTGTTAAGACCTGTAAAATGGGAGGGTGTAATAGTAAAAAGACCGGCAAGAGACTGAGGTATATACATCCCAATAGTCTCTTAGGAGAACTGTTAGTAAAATGGGATTCTATAGAGGCCACGGAGGGATTAGATAAAGTGAAAATGATCCATTATTTTATGGAAGTGTGGCCAGAATTAGAGTTACAAGGAGGATGGCCTTGGTGTGGGACAAAGGATAAGTGGATGTGCCAACAATTAAATAATTGTCTGACAGCCCGAGGGGATACTGATCCTGAGCAATTATTGTATGTAGCTTGCTGGTAAAACAGCGCTGTTGGGGATGAAGGGGTGCGGATTTGTAAGGTAGAGAAGAAGAAAGAGGGGAATGAAGGAGGGGATTATAGGACTAGTAAAAGATGGGATCCCCTGGATTATCTGCCTCCTTCTGCCCCTCCACCTTATAATCCTCTTCTTCAAGCACCTCAAATGGCAGGTCTGGTTCTTCCCCCGGCTGCCATCTCATTAGCACCTGCTCAGACTCCTTCTTCTACCTCTTCAGCTTCCACTATGACAAACCCAGTATCCCCTCCAGTTCCTTCTGCACCACCACAAGTGCCTACTCCACCTGCTGCATTCTCCACCCCTTGTCCAGCTGCACTTAATATCCACTCAGGCTCTTCTCCCCCTCCTATTGCTGTCCCTTTAGCTCCTCCTAGTTGGGACACAAATGCCTCCTCGCCCGATAAACAGCTATCAGCAAATACACCTGCTGATGGGCAGAAAGTTCAGGGTAACCCAGATATCCCTCAAAGTAGTTTGGCATCTGAAGATGGGCCGTACTGTAGCACCAGATCCAAGACCTCCAAGGCAGAGAGACTCTTTCCCCTCAGAGAGCTTCCTATGGGAGGAGTAGTGGGAGGTGTTAGCTTTGTGAATGCTCCCCTAACTGCTTCTGAGGTGAGAGGATTCAAGAAAGAGTTGGGGCATTTAGTTGAGGACCCAGTGGGCATAGCTAACCAAGTGGATCAATTTCTAGATCCAAATATCTACACCTGGGGGGAGATGAATTCCATCCTGAGTATATTATTTTCTCCAGAAGAGGTCCAGATGATTAGGGTGGCTGGCATAAGAATTTGGGAGAAAGATAACCGTCCAGGACCCCAGGTGCCATCAGGCGAACAGAAATTGCCACTAACGGATCCCAGCTGGAACCCTAACCAGGAGGAGGGGAGGAAGGCCATGATGGAATATAGGTCTTTGATAATACGGGGAATCAAAGAGTCAGTTCCCAAAGGAACTAACACCCAATTGGCATTTGAGGGTACACAGGAGAAAGATGAAGCTCCTGCTTCCTGGCTTAATCGCCTAAGGCGGAACTTCCAGTTGTACTCTAGAATAGACCCAGACACTCCAGAAGGTCAAATGCTACTAAAAGTCCAGTTTGTTACCAAATCTTGGCCTGATATAAGGAGGAAACTGGAAAAGATGGAAGAGTGGCAAGCGAAGGACATAAATGAGTTATTAAGAGAGGCAATGAAGGTGTATTTAAGGAGAGAAGAAGAAAAAGCAAAGGGCAAGGCTAATATCATGGTTGCTGTAGCTAGAGAAAGTGCAGGGTGGGCGGGTCCGCCACCAGGAGGAGGCAAGGATAGGCCTCTTGTACTGTCAGGTGCAAGAGGGATAGAGACACCTCAAGTCCCTTTGAGACAACGACATTGCTATTACTGTGGAGAGCCAGGACACATCAGGAGGTTTTGTAAGAAGCTCAGTCTCGATGTGGCAATAGCCACGGAACAAGATAATTTAGGGAAGATCCTTAGAAGTGACAAGTAGAGGGGTCAGGGGCTTTATACTTTAGGGGACCCGATGCAACATCTAGACGAGCCCTTGGTAAACTTAGAGGTGGGATCCCTAAATGTTTAATTTGAATTTTTGGTTGTTACAGGAGCAGATAAGTCCTGTCTCAACAAAGTAACATCTGAAGTTAGACAAAAACAGCTAGGTAGAAAAGATATCCAATAGCACCAAAATTGGCCAGTAAAACTAAACTTGTAATAAGTAGTGTGAAAGTAAAAGGTACCTTATTGTTGTCTTGTTGTGTGTGTGAGAGTGAGTCACAAGTATAGTCAGCCTCAACTTCCCGGGCAGGTGGGAAGGGGGCAGTGGAAGTGTGTGTGTGGCCTGCAAACCAGGCTTGTGTCCCCCGCGCGGGTGGGGGCTGTGACCAAAGTGTGTGTGTGACCTGCAAACCAGACTAGTGCTCCCCAGATGGGTGAGGGAGCCGTAGCTGTAAGAGTGTGAGTGACACGCAGACAGCCTCACAGGTGAATGTGCACCAGAGGCAACCAGAGTCAGGGCCCTTCCAAGAGGCCCAAAGATACTGAGACCTGTGGGCCAACCCCAAGGTGAAGGGGGGCTATAGGGATCCGTGATTTTCTAGCAATAAGTTTGTGTCTTAAAGGTGTGGAGGAATGTGTGAAAGTGAATGAGAAATGAGAGAGTGATATAAACAAATTAGAATAGAGGTAATGTAGTTACAAGCTTTACCACATCTTCTTAGAGGGAAGTGTATTGTGTAGAAGTGTAAAGAAAAAAAAAAGGAAAAAAATTAAGTGTAAGGGGTTGAAAGAAGTATTTAAGCTCTAAGTGAAAGTAAGAAACAGAAGCAAGAAATAAATAAGATCTTGAAAAATAGAACAGAAAACCAGTGAATTAAATACACAGAAAAATAGTGGAATAAGAGTACTTTGAGAGTTAAGTTAGCTGAGAAATACAACTCCTTCCAAAATACAGAGTATGCAGAAGTTGATGAGAGAAACATACAAGCTATGGAAAAAGAGAAATTACTGATAACATTAAACAGAGAAGCTGAGTTTTGACAAAATCATTAACAGTAGACCATTAATGCCTGTGTTTGAAAGCCCGTTTCAGGTATTCTTCATTACTAAGATGGTTGGACTCACATCACTCTCACCCCTGGCATTGGACCAGGATTCAACACCAAGTTTTTCCTACTGGCATTCTGGCATTGGACTGGACTGCACACCTTTCTCCTTCTGGCATTGGGCCAGACTCTCAGTTTTTCCCTCTGGCATTGGGCCAGAGTCCACACCACCCACCTCCGGGCACTGGAAAAGGATTCATCCACATCACAAGGTAATTCACCTGAGTATACTGAGATTTAAATTTGACTCTCAGGAGGAAGAGTCAAAAAGACTGAACTGTATAGAAAAAAATTGGCATCAGAGTTCTAATATTGCTTAAAATGTTTTAAAACTGTTTTGTGTAAATTATGTTGGTAAAAAGTTTAAGGCTGTAAATAAGTAATTCTAGTTTAAGTTCCCCAATATATTTCTAAAGACTCCAGGTTAATCCTCTACAGAACACTCCCCTAGGGGAAACTAAAATTTGTAGGGAACAGACCAAGAGAGGTTTAACCAGAGAAGCAGGTAGAAGGGACTCTAAAGAGCTTGGAAGCTTCTCCTCAGTAAAAAATTCCCCAAGAGGCAAGGCCGGGTGGGCAGGCTGTGCAAGATGACCCATACCAGGCTCTTGGGAAGGGTAGTACTGATGGCTCTGATTGCTGGTGGTGCTCAGGGGAGCCCAGGAGAGCTGTGCAGTGAAGGCTACCAACCCCGCTATGAGGAGGAAGTGAGCTCCTTGTCGAGAGTCCACATCAGTTCTAACCCTGATTGTGTTAACCCCTCCCAATTGGTCCTTTATCAGAAAAATAAGAGAGTGTACTGGATGACCCAGAATACTGCCACTTTTAGGCAGCCACTCCTAGGAGAGTGCCTTATAGAGGTAGCCTGGTTTTGCTTTGAATGTGATGCTGCTGAAACAAGCTCAGCAGATCTAGTAAAAAGCAAAGAAATGGTGAAAATGGTAAGAAAAATTGTTTGTTACAAGTATTTAGATGAGTGTACTGGAAAAGAGATAAACCCCTTTTGGAACACATTTCAGGGGAGCTCTAAACCCCTAAGTTTGATCTCATCTGGCAACTGCATTGCTAGGGTGATAACACCAATTTTCTTATTACGCAAAGAAACTGGATCCAGTTTGGGAGTTCCTATATATAATGATTTGGGAGAAATTAAACAAAACCGGGAAAGTGAAATAGAAATTGAGAAAATCCAAAATTGTAATAGCCAAGTTCAGATCCCAATATCTGTGTTGAACAAAGTCATCCGGCTCCAGGCAGTATTAAAAAAAAAAGAATTCAATTATTAGGGACATTTCAAACGAAATAAAAAGATTAGCATGTGTAAATAATCAAGATCAAACTCCTACACTTGATCCCAGTGGGTGGGAGAACTTAGAGATTTTCAGAAAATATGTATGGCAAAAGGTGGTTTTTCTCACTATGTGTAGACTTGGAGGATTGCTCTTTTTACTATGCTTATTTATCTGTTTTAGTAAAACAGTATTGGCTGTACAAACCAACCTGAAGAAACCAAGAAAAGTAACAAGGTTAAGTAACCATGATTACCAAAGTGCACAAGAGATTTATAGTCGATTCAAAACAAAAAATTGTGAGTTGATGCGAGCTTAAGAATTTAAGCTCGATCAAAGAAAAAGAGGGGGGACTGTTATGTACAAAATTTCGGTTAATTTTTTTTTTTTTGTGAGAAAGAGTTACAGAGACGCAGCCAGATCTGTCTCTGCCAGGGTTCTTAGTGCTTTCTTATTGTAATACCGGGTCATTGAGACTTATCTCCTCTTTTGTATTAGTAAAAGGCCTGGCTGGGTGGGGTGGATGGCCCTTCCCCGAGGCAGTGCTCTCTTACAGCATAGGGAAGACACCTGAGAGGGTGGAGGGGGGGTTATGCAAAGTGACTCCAAAGTCCAGAATGCTTTGTGGGACCCCGACTCGAAATGCAACGAGAAAACCCCAAAAACAACGAGCCAAATAAGAGTTGAGAGACTAAAGTGATGTCTGGACATGAGGAGCCAAGTGCTGAGCCTGCAGAGATGCGGAGTCCCTCTCGCCCTGAGCAGGGAGTGGTCCCAACGCTGGGACTAGCCACCTGGGAAGGTCACAGGATCAACATCTGACGGGGACATCACGCCCTAAGGCTCCCACGAGGACTGGATGCCCGGCTCTGCCCCTAGTGGACGGAGCTGCGCATATCCTCCTCCTCTGAGTCGCCCTGGGAGATGCGACGGGGACTGCAGCCCTGCCGAGCCGCCCAATCCTGAGCTGATCACTTTTAATAAAGGCATTAAAAAGGAGAAGAAGTCTCCTGGCCGTGTGTATTTCAGTTTGGACTTGAACTTTCTTTGCATTGTTTATGCATTTTCTTATATTGTAAGATTGTTTTAGTGATATGATAGAATTTTATGTTCTACAGGTGAAGAATTTCCCTGATCATTTCACATCAGCACTTGATTGAGGTTTTGATTGGCAACAGATAACCTGTCAAGTGCTTGTTCTTTCCTCTGCATGGGCCCAGCAGATGAATTTACAAACACTTTTCTTCTTAATTTAACTAAATAAAAAAAGGTGACATGTCACAGACATCTTTTCATGAAAATCCTTTCCTTAGGATTTTTTCCTCCTGAGAAGCTAGGAGGCCTCAAGAACAAAATGTAAACAATGGTTATCTGCTGCTGTGGAATGCAACAGGTGGATCTTTGATTGGCCCATCTTGGATGTTTATAATTAATGGCAAATCCCAGCCCAGCTGGCTCAGACTCTTAGCCCGAGCCACAAACCTTTGTTATTCATTCTTTTCTATTCTTAGCCTAGCCTTCTGATGAAACCTTTTCTTCTATTCTTTTAGTATAGTTTTAATGTGATATATATCATAAAATAATAAACTAAGCCTTCTGAAATATGGAGTCAGATCTTCGTTTTTTCCCTCAACATAAGACCCCTGTGAACACCATCACACAGAGGGACTGATAAGAGTCTGAGTGAGCCAAGCTGCAACCCAGGTAGGGGACTTTTCTGCGTTTGTCATCTCTTTTGGAGCAGCAAGAGGTTTTATTGTTTAATAAACAGTTTTTTCCACTTTTCTCCAAGGAGGTATTTTTTCCAAACCGGTTGGGGGAGGGCCCAATTGAATCTGCTTTTCTAGATGAACCCCTCTGGGGGTTCTCTCCCAAATTTGCCCTGAACCAGGACAAAAACAAACTGTAGGTTGGCTGATAAATAAAATTGAACATTGAAAGATACAATAGGGAAAAACCCTAAATTCCATAAGAATTAAAAATTAAAAGAGAGGGTCATACATTAGATGGAAATCTTCAGTATCAGGCGTATCAGGAAGTCTGTACCTCTCAAGTACCTCAGCCAATGGGGAAAGAGAGAAGGGAAATGCAGCTGGGAAATTAGGATAAAAAGGAGGCTGTGTCCTCCAAAAATTCGAGAGATCCCAGGGGAATGCCCCATGGCCTCTCCCTTTATTCAAATAAAGTAAAAGGACTCTTCTGTCTCCTTTTTGGACATAAACCTCTGATGTTTGTGGATTAATTTTCTTAACAGTAGCCACGATTGAGCACACTGCAATACGTTACTAGTCTCTGGATTTGCCACAGCATTGTGCTTGCAAATATCCTGGCACTTCATTAGAGACCTGTAGTTGTTCAGGTGATGCCTTAGGTTTTGGCTTTTATGTTTTTTCAGATCCTGTGCTGATTTAGTTTGTAGTTCTGTGCTTCATGTTAAGGGATGGCAAGCTGTCTTCACAGAGTAGCTAGACAAAACAATTCCTTTCCTAGCTTGGGACCAAGGACAACTGATCCAAATCTCACGCCCAAGAGCATAAACAATGTGGACTGAAGAGAGAAAAACAAGAAGGATGGTATTTCATAACCTAAAGCTATAATTAGACAATTAACTCCAATATGCCAATGAACCAGAACTTATAAAAGTGAGAGACCTTGTGACCAGTGTAGCCCTGGCTGGGCTCTTGTACTACCCAAAGTGTGTCCACTGAGGCCTTTTAATAAATACCTACTTTATTCTTTAACTCCGTCTAGCCTCTGTTCTAGGTCAGCCTTCACAAAGCATCACAGGGATGAACTCCCAAACCATGGGAGCAGAGAATTTCTCCAAGAACTGGCCCATTTTCTCCCACATTCCATGCCACTCATGACTATCTACCCTCAGAGCAGATATCTGAACAACCTCCCTAGAAATCTTTTTATTGGCTCTAAACATGGTGTGGACCGCACTGAGACCTGGCAGACTCAGCAACAAGAACATGCTTTCCTTAACATCCAAAGGGAATTCAAAAATTCTCATAAGCTGCTGCAACAGGCCTCAAGAAGAAAAAAGCGGGTGAAAATCTGGGGAAAATCATCCTCCCCTCTTCTCCCCATAAACTGGGAGTAATTTTTAATGAATCCTGAGAGGTAATGCTCGAAGTAAGGGTAAGCTAGTGTGTTGGTTTTGCTCAACCAAGTTTCTGGTAGTGGGGGGGGAGCCACACAGGTGGCTTCTGTAAGAAACTGCTAGAAGCTTCCACCATGTCTGGCACAGCCAATCCCTGATGGGTCTGATGATGGATGAGCCACTGGCCAAAGCTGGGCCAATTAGAGATGATGGTAACGCCTCTGTGATAACATATATAAGAAGAAAATCAAAACAGAGTGGGATGCACTCAGTTTTAATTCCAGCTAGAGAAGAGGAGGAGGTGAGAACATGTGAGGGAAACAACATGAAGGCACCAAGGGCAGTGAAGAAGGAGGGGGAGGAAGTGTTCCGGGTGCCAGAGCTGAGATTCCTCTGCAGGCTGTGGTGAAGACCATGGGGAAGCAGCTGTCCCCCTGCAGCCCATGGGGATACACAGGGGATGCAGAGATCCACCCGCAGCCCATGGGGGAGGTGCTTACACAGGAGTGGGTGGATGCCCAGGGGAGGCTGTGGTCCAGTGGAAGACACAGTGGAGAGAGGGGACCCCTGCTTCCAGGTTGTAGCAGCCTGTCCTTGGAGAGCTGCACCCTGTAGAAGAGTGACCCACATCACAGGAGTTTTGGGAGGACTGTATGCCCATGGGAGGGACTCATGTTGCAGCAGTTTTAGGAGGACTGCTGCAATGTGAGAGTGGACCCATGTTGGAGAAGTTCATGGAGAACTGTCTCGCATGGGAAGGGACCCCACGATGTAGCAGGGGAAGGACTCCTCTCCCTGAGCAGCAGAAGAAAATCTCGGGTGATGAACTGACCAAACCCCCACCCCATCTCCCTGCACTGTTGGTGGGAAGGAAGGAGGGGTTGGGGGAAGAAACAGTGGTTTTAAGGGCTTATTTTACTTCTCATTATCCTCCTCTGATTTTGTTAACAATAAACTCGCTTTGTATCTCTAAGTTGAGCCTGCTTTGCCCTTGGACTGTTTTATACCAGTCTTTATCTCAACCCTTCATTTAAATTTTCCCTCTCCTCTGCCCAGCTGTAGCAGGGGATGGAGTAAGTGGCTTTTGTGGGTGCCTGGAGTTCAGCCAGTGTCAAACTATGGCAGAGAGCAACACTGAATATACATCCCAAATGACCATCATTGTCCTTGATGTTATCATGTCATAAACTGATATTCCACAGTACAGCAACAAAGCAATCCTGAACCCTCTCCCTGCTCTGAAAAAGAGCACTGTGGGGAGCACATATGGGAATATATACAGGGGTAGGTACCACACCCACATGAACAGACCAAGTAACATTGTGACCAGTGGCTCTCTACCTAATACAGCAAAATCTTAAATGAAATGTTTCTAACCCACTCTGGGCCCATCTGTTGCTATCTCAACCCTTTGAGCCTCATGTTGGTGTCAGAGACTGGAAAAGGTAATTTGTTTCAAGACCTCTTCGGGCCTTGGAATGTGTGATATGGGGTGGGTCAGGTCTTCCTCTTGTGAGGTAGTGCCCTGCCCCCCATACCACTCAACTCCACAGCATCTGTCAATCATGACACACTGGAGGCATCACCTCAGTGTAGCCTAACTCAGCCCCTAAGTGGCTGAACAACCAGAAGCCCCGCCTGGGAGTGAAGCCTAGTGATTTTTGCCTTTTTTTCTTTTATATATTCTCTGTATTCTTTACACATAGATTTGGAGCTCTGTAGTCTATTAATGCACTCATAGCTAGTTCTGCCAGTACTTTTCCCTGCCCTGATAGGCAGAAAGACAAAATGCATTCCAAGACCCCTATGCTATCTTGGTTCTTCCTGGGAACCAAGGCTGAAAAACAGCTCTTTGAGGCACATTTTCATCAAAAAAGTTCAGTCCCATCTGAGGGGGGGAGGATTTAGAAGGGGCTTGAACTGGGGGGAATTGCATCAACACTTGTGCTCCTAATTGGTGATTTTTGTCAATTATGCAAATTTGCTAAACTTATAAATATGTATTTACCCTGTGGGGCTGGGCTTTTGTGGACATTTTCTATATCTGCCCCTGGAGGTCTCCAATAAATATCAACCTTCATCTTACCTCCTATACTAATATCTCCAAAGTGAGTGTTGTTTCATTTACAGGTTTGTTAAGGCATCAGATTTCTGGCACCCCAGATAGGACTAGACCTGGTAGCCTTCTCTCCAGATCAAATCAGGTACATCTTGCAAGGAATTCTTTCCTGCTGGCAACTGAAGCAGAAAACTGGGCAAGAAAATAAAACTCCATAGTCAGACAGCTACAGAAAAGGTATTTGTTTATTCAGAGCTGGGAGTGAGAGGGATCTCTCTGCCAAAATCTCACTCAATCTTCTTTAGCCTGCAGTTACATTTTAAAAGTCTTTCCGCTCAACATCATGATTACAACATATAATTAGCATACTCATATTTGCATAAAGCTGTGTCATGGTTTTACAACTGTTTGTTGCTTCTGCACATACCTCAGTTCCTTCTGTGGTGGTCATCAGTCTTCTGGTGGTCTTGTGATGAAGACTTCTGTAGTCTTCCTCATGTTTGAACTTTTTACCTCTATCTTCAGCACATGCCTGGTGCTTCTTGTTTTTCAGTCTAACTTGTTTATAGCTAATTTTGCAGTTTGCAAGTTCCATCAAAACTTGCTGTCTTGCTCTTGATGGCGTTTTTTATCTCACTTGCCCTGCTATCTTGCTTGTTTTACTTGCACATCTTGTTACAATGTTACTTGTGGTTAACCTTTTGTTACATACCACTTAGGATTCTGTCACTGAAGGGGTATCGGGGACAGCTAAAGGTGATACAGAGACTTTATCATCAGAAGGCATGAAAAGACACTTTATTATTAGAAATCTACAGTTCTTATAGAAACAATGGTGGACCTAAGTCCTGATTGGCCTTTAGGAATCTTCTCTCACACTACTGGTGAACAATGAATAGCACACTCTGGAGAACCATATCTATAAACAATGGTTACAGAGAGATATTAATTGTTTGAATTCTTTCCTGTAAGTTTCCCACAGCTTCTACACAGCTTCCCAGGATTTTCCTGGGAGAACCATGTCTCTCTGTTCAGAGGATATTTAATTACTACAGGATTTAATCCCCCCTTTCTTTTTACTTTTGTGAATTTGTTCTCAAATCATCGTGTGTTTATTCTCTGGAAATATGTTCCTCTTTACACTATGTTTCATTTTATGTCTCTTCTAATCATCATAAGATATTGTGGTTCACTAACAGCACCACAAAAAGCACTGGCTAAATATGCATGTACACAAAATGATTATTCCTAACAACAAGATTCCCATAAATAATTGTTTCAACCAATTTAGATTAGGGAGCCAAGATGTGTCTCCCATAAGTGAGTTGACCAAGATGCATCATGCTTTGTTACTTCATGGAGTATCTTTGCATGTTGCCAGATTGTATGCATATCTCTTATTATTTGCCTTGATTGATTGATGTAAGTAAGACAACTGGTATTTACCAACGTACAGACTCCTCCCATTTGTGCTGTGATCATATCTAATACCATGTGATTTTGAAATACTACTTCTTTTAAAGAATTTATTTCTGTTTGCAACTATCCAGTGGCATCGGCCACTGAGTTTGCAATTACTTTCATCTCTGCTGAGATGTTCACTATTGCTTTTTCTAAGTGTACAATTCCTAAAGTTGGGAATAAAGCTCTGACAAAGTTGTGAAAGCCTGTATTATATCTAGTCAGAGGGTTAGAAGGTATACTTCGACTAAATCAGTTTCTCCAAATTCCTCTAACAATTCCTCTAATTAAACGAGTATGATTTATAACTTGTGTGGTAGATAGGGACAGGCGATCGGAAGATCACGCGATGTGACGGAAAGCAGCAGGATTCATTTTCCCCTAGTCCCCTGAGATAAGAGATCACCCTAGGAATGTAACTAGGAATGTAGTCCCCCTAACGATAGTAATGCTGGTAACTTTCCACTCCTTACTAACCATAGATAGTATTGCAGACCCCTCTGACGTAGAGAAGCCCCTTAGACTATAAAACCCCACGAGATGAGACAATAAAGGCCTTTGACCATCTGCCACATTGGTATCTGTATGCTCTTTGGCCTGAGCGAACCTGGTGAGTTTGGGTCGCTGTGCTGCTCTTCGAAACCAGGTCGCTTTGCCTTATATCAGAAGGCAACAAACTGGTGCCGAAACCCCGGGAAGGAGCTCGGGTAACGGGATTCGCCTGGACGAGAGACAGCGGCTGCAGCGGCGGGACCGTCTGCAGCACAAGGGGGACGCCCCCGGGACCAGCGATCCTCATGGAGGCCATCGCGAAGGTTGTAAGTTCGATTCATGAGCAATGGGGAATTAAATGTGAGCTCAGGAATTTTAATCTTGCTATCGCAAGGCTCCTAGAGCTGGGGACGATCGAACGTCCGGTAGATATATTACATTAGGAAGAGTGGGAGAAATGCACTGCCGCCTTAGCAGAGGACACTAAGTCCTCAGGCAGTGGTAAAAGCCTCAAAGCGTTGGGGAAAGTAGAAGAGGCCCTACGCAAGGCATCAGAAGAACAGGAGACGTGGAAAGCCGCACGTACATGTTTATTAGCTACACCAAAGCTGGGGGTGGGACCAGCGACGCAAACCGCCTCTGAGAGCGATCTGATTGAAGGCAGGAATACGCGGGGGCTGGGCGCGTTCCACCCCTCCCCGAGCCTGAGCCCAAACCCCCCGGAGCCCCCAGGGGACCCCCCCAACCCTCCCGCGGAGCCCGCCAGGTCCCAGCCCCCCCGCGGAACCTTCCGAAAAATCCGCGGTTTCTCTACCTGTCCCTCCCCAGCTGGTCACCGATCCGACGCAGGAGGCAAAGCAGCGCACGCGGTCCTTTTGGGGGGAGCTCGCGGAAGAAGCCCGAGATGCCGAGAAAGCAGCTAGCACGGACACGCAGGCGATGGCGCCGCCACCGCCGTACATGGCAAAACATGGCGCCAGCGACCCAGGGAATGGGCGGAGCGCGCGAGCAGTCACAGATGCGCATGCGTGGGAGACCAGCAAAGAGCGCATATTCGATCAAGAGCCACGCCCAATGCTGCTACCATATAAGGGAGAGATCCTTCCCTTCGGAGAGGCAGGGCAAGCCCAGGGGTCAGGAGCTGCACCACCCCCGAAGGGAGGAGCGGGGTCGAAGCCGCACAAAACGGCATGGAGGGCCGGAAATGTACTGGTAGTCAACTTCCGGCTCAGAGTCAAACAACAGCTGCTCAGACAGCTCGGAAGAGCCGACTGAGTCCGGCTGGGACTCAGAAGCCGAGAGAGCAGAATTAATGCGGTTTCAAGTGAAACCGAATAAAGCTTTAAGCAATATCAGGAGACAACCGCAACACAAACTCACCGATTGGGGAAAAATAAAAATAGCTTGTGCGGACTGGGCACCTGCAGCCACGATACATGCCTTCCCGCTTAGGGTCACCGGAGCGCAGGGAAACCAACAAAGGGCATATACTCCGGTTAGCTCCAAAGATGTACAAGCGATTATCAAAGCGATTTCAGAAAAAGGGATCAACTCAGCTGCAGTATCCACTCTTGTGGATGGCCTTTTTAGCAATGCTGATCTGCTCCCTTTTGATATTACGC
The DNA here is from genome assembly GCF_047830755.1 of Zonotrichia albicollis. Classification (NCBI taxonomy): domain Eukaryota; kingdom Metazoa; phylum Chordata; class Aves; order Passeriformes; family Passerellidae; genus Zonotrichia; species Zonotrichia albicollis. The sequence continues at coordinate 19,770,850 of NC_133859.1, read as the reverse complement.
AAATAAGCCGCATGCTTTTTGATGGGGCAGGGCTGATTGTATTTAAGCAGGAATGGCAGGATCATTGCACAACCGCGTTAGCCCAGGCTTCTGGGGAAGGGCAGCAACTACACAGCTCGAGCCTGTCCAGACTGCTAGGGAAACATGACCAGGTGGCTACACCACAGCAGCAAGCCGAACAACTGCGAGCTGAGGAAGTCAGGGCAACAACTCGAGCTGCCAGAGAGGCCATACGTGCTGCCTCTCCGGTGGTAGCCAAGCCAGCACCGTGGTCAGCCATAAAAGAGGGAGAGAGTGAAAGCTTCACACGGTTTGTCGATCGCCTGCAAGCAGCAGCAGACTCCTCTACCTTGCCTGTGGTGGCCATGGGATCCGTGGTGGCCAACTGCCTGTGACAGCAGTGTAATTCCGTCACCAAAGATATCTTGCGCTCCCTGCTGGCCGGGGCCAGCTTGGCTGACATGATTAAACATGTTGTAAGAGAAGAACAACTGACACCCATTCAAGCAGCTGTCCACACCCTAACCAGTGCAATGGCTTGCTTTAAATGTGGTCAGGCAGGCCATGTCGCAGCGAGCTGTCCCCAGCCAGCACAGCTTTCCCTGGCAGCACCTCCACTCCAAGCACGCCCGAGAGGGATCTGTTGGAGCTGAGGGAAGAGAGGACACCTCCCTAGGGACTGTAGATCCCGGCCCCGCGGAAAGGGGAGAGGGAGGGGGCGCGTGGGCCATACTCAGCCTCCTCCCACTGCGAATGCAAGACGGCCCATCTATGCCAACCCCCAGTGGGGCAGGGGATCCTCATACCCCATGCCCCCAAAGGGAGCAGTCAGTTTCGCACCCCCGCCAGCAGCACAAAGGCAGAGTTGCGCAGCACCGACAGCAGTACTTTCACATCCTCCACCGCCACAAGCCGCGCCAGTGCCACAGGGCCAGCAGGGGATGCCCCAGAGCGGGACCCCTGGGTGGCCCTGGCCATGAAAATAGGGAAGGAGCCCCTGATGGTGTGGGGGACATGCCGCCTTTATGGCAGTCACGATCCCCACGTCATAGGGCTTCAGTTTTGGGCGGACACAGGATCAGACTGCACGATTTTTCCCCAAGCGCATTGGCCCGGACTGTCGCAGACATTTTTTCATAGAAATCCTTTCTTTGGGATTTGTGCATCTTCTGGGAAGCAGAGCCCCAGAAGAAGAATGTAAACAATTGTTATCGGCTCCTGTGAAATGTAGCAGGTGCTCCTGTGATTGGATCATGTTCCATGTTTACAATTGGGGGCCAATCACAGGACCAAGCTCGGGGCAGATTCCCTGGATACAGAACTTTGTTATTCATTCTTTTCTATTCTATTCTTATCTTAGCAACCTCTGCAACTTCTCTCCTTATTCTTTTTTGTATAGTTATAATGTATTATATATCATATATCAATAAATCCAGCCTTCTGATCATCAAACAAGATTCTCATCCTTCTCTCACCTGAAGACCTCATCAGGTGGCTGTAATAGCTGGTGACCCCTCGTGTCAGAGCAAAAATTAATTTGATAAGACCAGAGGAGCAAAATTGCTGCACTGGGTAAAATCCTGTATGTGTAGCATTTGATGGTGGCTTCTGAAGCGACCACAGAAGTGGATTCAAGCCAGGAGCTGAAGAACTGAAGATCCTGATTTGGACAGAGTTCACAGCCAAGGCTGACCACAAGTCAACCTTCTTCTGGAAAACCTTCAGGAAAGATGGTAGACAAGAGCAGCATAACCGTGGAGCTAGCCAGAGCAAGCTGGACTCTTTCAAAAGGTACTGTTCGCTTTTCTATCCCTGAGGATTCAGCCCTTCGTAGTTTGTGGCTGTTCGTATGGCAGACACATGCCTTGGAGGAAGAGGTTCAGTTCTCTCCTTCAGAGGAGAAACTTATTGCCCTCTGGCAAAAATGGTGTAGAGAAGATGATTTTTTTCTGTCAGCAACAGATCTCTATGAGTTCTTTCGATGGGCAAAGCTTTTTGGGTTCTTTACTGATGTCCTATACGCTTTGGATGTTTTCGTGTGGGAGTGCATGAATTCCATTTTTCATTTTGTCTGGAGCCAGGGACATGTTTTGCCTCCTGTATACCCAACATTTAGAAAGCTCTTCCCAGTTTTGAAACAGAGAGCAGCTGTTTTTCCATGGATTTCTAACTGCTATGGGCTGGCCCCATTTCCACTGTCCCCAGTGGGAGAAGACCCGGTGGGGGATGAGTTGGGGCTTTCCAGCCCCCCCTGCTTCGCGGCGGGGGTGGGTGAAACTTCGCCACGTGAAGAAGTTTTTTTTACTCTTTCTCCGGAGCCTGTGCAGATGGAACCTTCTCCTCCCCCCTCTTCTCTGTCTCCGGGGGGATAGGAGTGGGCGGTCCCGCTCCCGAGGGGATGGGAGTGGGCGGTCCCGCTCAAGCCAGCGCCGTTGATGCCGTCCCTGGAAGCCCGGCAGGCCCTTCCCCAGCCAGCCTCTTGGACCCCGCCCCGCTCAGAGATGGGGGTGGCACCGGTCTCTGAGGCCTCCCCGCCCCTGCCAGCGCCGCGTCCGCCTCCGAGACCCGCTCTGCCGGCGCGGCCGCCACTCCAGGCGATCCCGTCTCTGCCTCTCCAGGCGGTCCCACCCACGGCTTCCCCGCCTGGGTCTGAGAATGCAGAAGCAGCACTTCCTGTGCCTGCTCTGTTGCTAGGCGACGACAACACGTCTCCAGCTTCCTGCTCAGCGGAGGAGGGATTCTCTCCAGCCCCTCAGGCCCCCCCGCCGCTTCCACCGGCCTCCTTGCCGCCTCAAGCCGAGACAGTCCCTGTTCAGGATCGTGTTGAAGACGGTGCCGAACCCGCGGGACCCTCGGAACGGCCCGCGGCCGCTCCTACATCCAGCGTGATTCCCTCCCCGGTTCCGGCTTCCCCCCTGCTGCTTCCACTGGCCACCCCAGCAGTTCTGCCGCTATCAGAGACACTGTCCTCCGTGTCGGCGTCAGAGACTGCCCTGGAACCGGCGGCTTGTTCGAGCTCAGACCATCCCGTTCCGGTTGCCTCTGTAGTAGCGGCCCCGGAGGCTGGTCTCTCCTGCGGTGGAGCGGGGAGTGCTCGCCAGCTGACTGTGGGGACAGTCCGGCTGTCTGCGTTCAAGATCAGCATTCTCGGCAGGTTGGGGGGTGTTTTTTCGGGGATTGTCCCATGGAGGCTGCCATCTCTGCCACCTCTCTTGCGCCCTAGTGGTGGGGGGCAGGTGGGTCCCAAAAGTTCTGCCTTTGGTACCCAGCCCAGGGGGGATGGTGCCATGGGGCGGATGGAAGATACACCTGCTGCATTTGCATTGCAGGGGAAGAGGGCACAGATGGAGGAGACCATAGCTGGTTTGCTGTGGGAAACAAACATCTCCAGACCCCAGATGGGATTTCTGGGGAAGGCTTCTATTTCCCTGCTGCTGGCATGCCTCAGTGGTTTTGGGGAAAGGAAGCATCTCACTACCCGTGCTGCCATTGTACTGGCAGCAGGGTGCAGGCCTGTGGGGATGCAAAGCCTGCCTCATGGGTTTGGCCTGGGCCGTTGGGCTCAGGAAGTTCCTGGGCCAGGGCCAGCACTTGGCCTCTTGATGTTTCTGGGAGTTGTGGTTTCTCCTACTGGTCCTGGCCCCACCTTTGTGGGCCAGTTTTGGGGTTCCTGATCCATCATGGGCCAGGGCCCCCAGGGCTTTTCCTTCTCTGGCACTGCTCTGCTGGGCTGCTGCTCTTTTCTTTTTCGATCAAAAAAAAAAAATAATTTAAAATTATATTAAAAAGATTGAAAATAGCGGCCAGCAGCTCTGAAGCACCGAAGCATTGAAGGGCCAGAGAAGGACATTCCAAAATTGTCCAAATTGTTTGAAATTGTTGTAAGACTGTCAATGGTTTTTGATAACTATTGATGGGACTTTTTCAGCAAGTCTGTTTTCAGGACCAAAAAGGATTCTCAGACATGTCCAAAAGAAACAACTTCAGCTCATGGACTGTTCCTTAGACTCAGCTGCTTGGACTTGAATTTTCTTTGCATTATTTTTGCATTTTCTTAGATTGTAGGATTGTTTTAGTGATTTGTTAGTATTGTATATTTTACAGGTGAAGACATTTCCTGTTCATTTCACATCAACATTTTTTTAAATTTATACAATTTAGAAAGGTGAGATGTCGCAGACATTTTTTCATAGAAATCCTTTCTTTGGGATTTGTGCATCTTCTGGGAAGCAGAGCCCCAGAAGAAGAATGTAAACAATTGTTATCAGCTGCTGTGAAATGTAGCAGGTGCTCCTGTGATTGGATCATTTTCCATGTTTACAATTGGGGGCCAATCACAGGACCAAGCTCGGGGCAGATTCCCTGGATACAGAACTTTGTTATTCATTCTTTTCTATTCTATTCTTAGCTTAGCAGCCTCTGCAACTTCTCTCCTTATTCTTTTTTGTATAGTTATAATGTATTATATATCATATATCAATAAATCCAGCCTTCTGATCATCAAACAAGATTCTCATCCTTCTCTCACCTGAAGACCTCATCAGATTGCTGTAATACCGGACACTGGCAATTCAAAGAAGTCCCTCCAGTGAACGGAGTGGGAGGGCAGTCCCGGGCGTGGAAAAGCACCCAGCTGGTGGCTATAACACTTCACATGAAAAAGGGACCAGAACAGACAGTAGCAATCTACCCCTTCATTTTGCAAAAATTCTCCACCCCTGATAGGAAGGGACGTCCTTGCTATGCTAGGAGTCAGGATCACAAATTTATCATGAGGGCCACTGCCGTACGCCCTCCGCTGCCAATCAAATTGACTTGGAAATCATCAGACCCCGTATGGGTCGAGCAGTGGCCCCTGTCAGAGCCTCGAGTGGCAGCCTTGCTGGAACTGGTCGACCGCGAACTGCAAAAGGACCACATAGAACCCTCCATCAGCCCATGGAACACCCATGTATTTGTGATCCCCAAAAGGTCTGGAGAAGGTTATTGCCTCATCCACGACCTGAGAGAAGTGAACAAAACAATCCGACCCATGGGTCCAGTTCAGACACTGCTACCCATGAACTCAGCCATCCCTGAAGGGCAGCCATGCGCAGTGCTGGACATCAAAGACTGTTTCTTTTCGATACCCCTGCACCCTGAGGACAGAGAACGATTCACCTTTTCCGTTGTGTTCCCAAACAGCAAGCGGCCCAACCTCCGCTTCCAATGGAGAGTATTACCACAAGGTCTAGTAGACAGCCCGGCCATATGCCAAATCACCGTGGACAGAGCACTGACGCCAGTCCAACACTCCTACCCCACCGCAACCATCATTCAATACATGGATGACATCCTAGTCGCTGCGCCATCGGCAAGCCGAGTAGATCACCTGGTGTCCACAATCACGGAAACCCTTCAGGCCAACGGCTTCGAGATCACGAGCACAAAGATCAAGAGAGGACCCTGCGTGACCTTCCTGGGAGTGGGGATCACAAGCTCCTACGTGACTCCCCCCCCAAGGTGAAGGTCCGTCGAGACATCAAGACGCTCCACGACATGCAACGCCTGGTGGGATCGCTGCAGTGGCTTCGCAACATCGTCCTAATTCCTCCCGAGGTCATGGACCCTTTATATGACCTCCTGAAAGGAAAGCACCCCTGGGAACCCAAGCAAGGAGCTGACACCGCAAGCAACGAGCTCCCTCGACTTCATTGAAAGCCAGATGTCCACTGGCACACTTGCCAGGTGGAACCCAGCCACGCCGCTGGACCTATACGTCCACTTTACACTGAAGGGGGGAGTGGGAGCACTGGCCCAAGGACCTAACGAAAAGTCCCGACCAATCCAATGGGTGGTCCTCAGAAGACCCACTCGTGCATTTTCCCCGGGAATTGAATGCATCGCTAACCTCATCACAAATGGCAGGAAACTCGCCTTGAAACACCTAGGAACCGAGCCGACAAGAATCCACCTTCCTTTCCACAAGCAGCCAACCACGGAGTCAACCACAATATCGGAGCACCTAGCCCTTGCTCTCACTGGCTTCGGAGGAGAAATCTCCTACTCCGCCAGACCACCCTGGACTCAGCTGCTGACCGTTGTCGACATGGACATGCCGCCAAAGGTCATGGACCGACCGCAGCCAGGACCAACGGTCTTCACAGACGCTTCCTCCACGACTTCAACCGCAACAACAGTGTGGCAGGCAGGAGAACAATGGCACTGCGTCAAAGCATGTGACCCCACACTGTCAGTGCAACAACTGGAGGCAGCAGCAGTGGTCTTGGCGTGCGGACTCTTCCAAGATGAACACCTCAACATTGTAACAGACTCTATATTCGTGGCAAGGCTCTGCCTAGCCATGGCAGGACCATGTGTGTCAACATCTGCAGCAGCCCTAATGCTGGAAGAAGCACTCTCCTCGCGACAGGGCACCGTGTCAGTCATTCACATCAATAGCCACAACCCAGTCAAAGGTTACTTCCAGACCAGCAATGACAAAGCGGACGCCGCAGCAAAAGGCGTATGGACGTTGCAGGAAGCTCATCAACTGCATGAGTCATTCCACATCAGAGCCAAAGCACTGGCGAAGAAATGCGGAATCTCGACAGCGGACACAAAACATGTGGTAGCCACCTGCCCTCATTGCCAGAAGTCACCCCTACGGACCTGTGGGGTCAACCCGAGAGGTCTCAAGCCTTCAGAGATCTGGCAGTCGGACTTCACCTGGTGTCAACTGCTGAAGCCCCGAGCATGGCTTGCAGTGACAGTGGACACTTATAGCGGAACGATCATAGCCACACAGCACCACAAAACTAACTCCAAGGCCACAACTCAGCACTGGCTGACAGCCATGGCTTGGCTTGGTAGCCCCAAGCAGATCAAAACGGACAACGGTTCCAATTTCACCTCCAAACCAGTGCAAGAATTCGCTTCAAAATGGGCCATCATATTAGTGCAAGGTATCCCGTATAACAGTACCGGACAGGCCATAGTTGAGCGAGCAAATCAGACCCTGAAAACCAGGCTAGAAGTGTTGACGAAAGCAGAGGGCTTTGCCAATTCCATTCCCCCAGGAGATCAGGCGCGTATACTGGCAACTGCTTTGCTAGCACTGAATCAATTCCCTAGGGGAGATGAAACAAACAGGCTGTTCAAAAACACTGGGCCACCCGAGCGCTAGAGGAGGGCCTGCAGTTTGTAATTAGAAATGAGCTAGGCGAATGGGAATGGGGCTGGAGGCTGATGCTCACGGGGCGAGGGTACGCAGCTGTCAAAAAGGACAGCATAATCAGGTGGTGTCCACTTAAGTCAATCAAGCCCGACCTTCACAACGAGCAGAATGAGACTGATGAGAGTTGCGAGTTTCTGTTTACAGGACATGCTCGTAGGGCGTCCTCGTGATGCGTACATCCCCGTTCCAGAGGAAAGTGACAGACCACCAAGCCGCCAGGCAGCGCCCGAGAGACCCGCATGGGTGAGACCCAAGCATCAACGGTGTTTTTGTGTGATTTTGCTCTTGGGATTTGTTGCCAGAGGGCAAGCCAGCCCAGACCACTACCCCCATCGGCCATTCAGGTGGGTCATGCGACACCTTAGTAGTGACAAGGTGCTCAAAGAAATCACCCAACCGAACACCCCATCCTTCGTGCTCCACATTACCGACCTGTTTCCAGGACAACCAAAGGTAGACCCCTATTCCCCACACGCCACACACATGTACCTATCCTACTGGTGCCCAGCTTCAAACCCAGGAAAAAGCTACTGCAATCACCCAGGGTGGGGATATTGTGGGCACTGGGGCTGCGAAACCATTGTTACAGATGCCAGACCGTCAGGGCCTGGGTGGGATCCACAAGAGCCCGACAAATTCTTACAGTTCACCTTGGCACCCACCGGCTGCAAAACACCCGTCTTCCTCCAGGGAAGCTTCTATCGAAACCGTCATTAAATCCCTAAATTTCAGAAATGCACTGACTACAACATGATGGTTTTGCAGCCAGATCACCCCAGTTGGGCCATAGGCAAAACATCGACAGTAGTCCTTCAAGGGTTGAAAGAGAGGGTGAATGTGCGAATTATCAGGCTCCAACCGTCGGCACCCCGAGCGGTCGGACCCAACAAAGTGATTAAAAGCACGCAGAAAGGGAAAAACATGACCTTCCCCAAAGCCTTGCCCACAAAGGTCACCAATATCCCTACTGGCCATGTGGAAGCCTTTCAGATAGGCCGCTCAGCCGGGTCGGACTCAGACCCAATCCATCGCATGCTAGAAGCTACCTTTCTATCCCTGAACGAATCCAACCCTAACCTAACCGACTCCTGCTGGCTTTGTTACGATGTTAAACCCCCCTTTTACAAAGGAGTCGCTTTAAACACTCCCTTCAGTTACTCCACAGCTGATGCCCCTCACCAGTGCAGATGGGATACCCCCCGCAAAGGAATCACCCTGAGTCAAGTCACAGGCCAGGGCAGATGCTTTGGCAATGCAACCCTAGCTAGGCGGAGAGGCAACGTCTGCACCAAAGTTGTCAAGCCTAACAGGAAAAACAATAAGTGGGTAGTCCCATCCGCACCTGGGATGTGGGTTTGCCAGCGATCTGGAGTGAGTCCCTGTGTGTTCCTTGCCAAATTCAATGACTCTAACTACTTTTGTGTCCAAGTTCTGATTGTTCCTAGGGTCCTGTACCACTCAGACGAAGAAGTGTACCACCTTTTTGAGGAACCCAGCCAGCTCCACAAAAGAGAAATAATAACAGGTATAACTATCGCAATGCTGCTTGGCCTAGGAGCAGCCGGAACGGCCACGGGTGTCTCAGCCCTAGCGACCCAACACCAAGGACTGTCCCAGCTGCAAATGACCATCGATGAGGACCTGCAAAGGATCGAGAAATCCATTTCCTTCCTAGAGAAGTCAGTCTCCTCACTCTCAGAAGTGGTCTTGCAGAACAGGCGAGGACTGGATCTCCTGTTCATGCAGCAAGGAGGCCTGTGTGCCGCCTTGAGAGAGGAGTGCTGCTTCTACACGGACCACACGGGAGTCGTTAGAGACTCCATGGCGGAACTCCGAAACAGACTGGCTCAGAGACAGAAAGACAGGGAAGCCCAACAGGGTTGGTTCGAGTCCTGGTTCAATCAATCACCATGGCTAACCACCCTAATTTCTACCCTAAAAGATCCATTGGCAATGCTACTTCTAGCTGTTACCTTCGGACCATGCCTGCTGAACAAGCTAGTCTCATTCGTTCAGACCCGCCTAGAATGGGCCAACATCCTGTTCATAGGCGGGCAACAAATGCTGTGAATTCAACCAGGGAACACTGCCAGTCACAAGATTTTCTAAACTTGCCTGGCAAAAACTTACTCAGGTTTACCAAACCCCTTTCCCTTGTCGAATTACAACCTTATACCTCATTTCAGTGCCTATGTATATGACTACCTCATTCATTTGTGAAAAAGGGGGGGGAGTTGGTAGATAGGGACAGGCGATTGGAAGATCACGCCATGTGACGGAAAGTGGCAGGATTCCTTTTCCCCTAGTCCCCTGAGATAAGAGATCACCCTAGGAATGTAACTAGGAATGTAGCCCCCCTAATGATAGCAATGCTGGTAACTTTCCACTCCTTACTAACCATAGATAGTACTGCAGACCCCCTCTGACGCAGAGAAGCCCCATAGACTATAAAACCCCACGAGATGAGACAATAAAGTCCTTTGACCATCTGCCACATTGGTATCTGTGTGCTCTTTGGCCCGAGTGACCCTGGTGAGTTTGGGTTGCTGTGCTGCTCCTCGAAACCAGGTCGTTTTGCCTTATATCAGAAGGCAACAAACTTGTATAGGTGGGACAAGATATCCCATAGTACACTGACCTGTCTAATTTCCAGGTAGTTGCTTAAGGGCTATTTCATTTCCACACAACCACCAAAAGCCATCTGGCAAATCACAGTTAGCGGTGATGCTCATGTTGGAATTGTTAATATGCCTTGCAAACCAATAGTTATGCCATTGAGCAAATTGAACTTTAAAATCTGGTGAGGTAGGTGGTGAATTTATATCTGACATGTCTTGTAGAATGTCAGTAATTCTGGTCCAATTGGGAGCATTATTAAACTGGCCAAAGTTTGGTCCTGTAAAGTTTGACTCCACATAAATAATGGATTGACTGATGAGTGATAACTGAAAAAGGGGTTTTCCTAAAGGTGAACCTATTTGTTTGCATTGTGTACTACTATTATACAAGGTATACGGGCTTAATTCAGTCCAATTACTAGAGGGCACCCCTAACAATGGTAAGTGCAATTGTTGTACCATTCCCCACAGCCAACAGTCTCTTATTCCAGTATGATTAGCTATTGCCTCAAGCAAAGCTACATACTTATTTACATCAAAAATGACTACAATCTGCCAAAAACCAACAAATCATAACAAAGTATTCACAATTTACAGCTGAGTTTCAGCTTAGAGTCCGTCATTATCAATGGTTGTTACTGTCCAAGTTGCAACAGGAGATTTCTTCACTTGGGTATAGTGAATCCAGGTGGGATTTTCTCCCACAGGAATTGCACTGAAGGTTGTCAGGAGGACTTGCAATGGTCCATCCTACTTCTCCTGTAGAGGATCACCTGAAAAATTCTTAACATAAACCCAGTCACCAAGATCAATTGTGTGCCATTTATGATCTGGTTGCTTAGGGTGGTTTTCAAATACAGTGTTATACTTCTGGTGCAACTGAGTGTTAATGGTTTTTAAGTATTCATAAATATATTGATTACCAACCTGGGTCAGGTTTTCATCATGAGTGGCTTTTAACCCATGAGGTCTACCATACAAAATTTCAAATGTGCTAATCTTTTCTTTTGACCGTGGCTTTATCCTGATTCTGATGAGGGCAATGGATAATGCCTGGTACCAGTACAAATTTGTCTCTTGACAGATCTTAACTATTTGTTGTTTAAACACGTGGTTCATTTTCTCTACTTGACCACTAGCTTGTGGCCTGTAAGGAGTATGGAATTGCCACTCAGTTCTCAAGGCATTGCTGGCAGCTTATACAATTTGTGCACAAGAATGTGATCCTCTGTCAGAGGATATTACTCTAGGTACACCAAATCTAGGTATGATCTCATTCAACAGTACTTTTATTACTTCTCTAGCTTTTTTTTGTCCTACAAGGAAATGGTTCTGGCCACCCAGAGAAAGTATCAGTAAGTACCAGAAAATACCAACACCCCCCCCCCCCCCCCCCCGTTTTGGGAGTTCAGAAAAGTCTATCTGCCACAAGTCTCCAGGAAAAGCTCCTCTGCTAATAACCCCTTGTTCTAGCCTAACTGTTCTATTTGGATTATTCTTCAAGCAAGTCACACATTGTGATGTTACTTGTTAAACAATGTCTTGCAAGCCTGGTCCTGCAATTCATTCCTTTAGGTATTGGTGTAAGGGTTCTGCTCCCCAGTGGGTCTTATCATGTTCAGATTTCACACAGTGTCTCATTGACTTTTCTGGTATTAGTAGCTGACCTGTTTCTAGTTGTCCCAAACCATTCTCTAAAAGCTTTCCTTTATTTTCATTAATCCATTTATAATCAGAGGGTTGGTATTTTATAGGCTACTTAGTTGATACCACATTAGGTATTAGAGCTGCCACAACTGGTTAATTTCTTTCAGCAGTGATTTTAACTTCATAATCTCCAAATTTTACCTGCTTCTGGAGGGTGTTACGTTTAGAGTGCCCTTGGCAATGTATAATTGCCACTTGCAATGGGAGTTTCACCGCCTCGAGGAGCCTGGGGATTTTGGTTGCATATTTGACGATCTTCTGTTGTGCAGTCAGGAGTCCTCTTTCTCTCCATATGGCTCCATGGGCATGAACAATTCCATTAGCATATTTAGAATCCGTGCAAATATTAGCTTTTTTCCCTTTTGCCAGTTCTAATGCTCTAGTGAGGGCTATCAGCTCAGCCTTTTGTGATGAGGTTCCTGCGGGTAATGGATTTGACTCGATAGACTCCGAGACTGTAGTTGCAGCATACCCAGCCATTCACACTCCCTGTCTCAGAAAACTGCTGCCATCAATGAAGCAGTTCATGGGATCTGGGAGCAGCTCCTTTTTTAGATCTAGGCAGCTGGAGTACACAGCTTCCATGGTCTCTAGGCAGTCGTGTACTGCAAGTTCAGCTTCAGACTGCTAAAGATGGGCAATGCCATGGTTGGCTCTCGCAATTAAGGGATGAATATTATGTGTATGTTTAGAGAAGTTTTATTGATGCGTAGTTATGCTATTGTGATTTGTTCTCCACATAGTCCCTGTGAAAAATGCCATTCACTTTTTTTTAAATTTTAGAAGTGTTGGGAGAGTAGCTAAGAATTGGAAAAGTACAAGGGCGTGGCTAATTCCAAGTCCTGCACCTGCAAGGACACTGTCCTTGAGCATAGCTGTGTTACCATAAGGAAGTGCTGTGGTTGAGAGACTAGAGACATGAGAAAAGAGAGATGTAACCCCTAAGGAATGGGGAAGAGCTAATGTTGTAGTGTGGCCAATAGATAGTTTAAGTTACAGAATATTCATGAGCTTATTACTTGCTGTATAAATGTCTGATGCTCTCTTCAATAAATGGAGCTTGCTGATTCTCATATTGAGCATCCCAAGTTTTCCCTGCACCCAACAAATGGCTCACCCCCGACAAATGGCTCATTCTGCAACAAGAAGTTTAATAGTAATGAAAACAGTAATAGTAATAGTAATAAAAATTAGGACAATAAGAGACAATAAAAAGCAAAGCATTATGGACATCTGGGTGCTTGGCACTCTGCCACAAAGCACACCTTGCTAACAAAGGATTACTCCTTACAAGCAATAGCCTATTGCATATTAATGTATCTCATACATGATTCAAACTTGGGTGTTTCTGCTTAATGTCAGCTTCCCCTCCCCTTCTAGTAAATCAATCTTCTTGGTTCCTTGAAGTCTGAGCTTTCCCAATAAGGAGGCAATAATTCTTCTCTTGGGTTCTAGGTGTCTGTTGCTGTTATCTCTGCTAAGAATTTCTTGATTATCTTTTCCATTCCTTGAGCTAGTTACAAAAAGTATCTTACATCACATAGTTTCTATTTTAATATTATGCTATATCCTAAAAACTATATTTACCACACTACTTAAAAGAGATTAATACAGCATAACTTTCCAACATAGCACATATAGTATTCATTTTAATATTTGTAAAGAGCTAATCATATAATATGCATTTTTCATAGTCCCCTTTCCCCTCCCCCTTGTATGGTTGCCACCAGACTGCCTCGGTAGTCAGGCCATTTGGGAGGAGGGCAGGTTTGTTACTAGGAAGCGTGACATGACGACACCTGACCTCCAATCAAGTTGCAAGGAAGTAGCCTCCACCAATGGATGGCAAAGAGTTAACTGGCAGACTTTGGGAAAAGCTAGTGAGGCATGGGGTTAGGAATTAGCTTGGGTTAGAAATCCATTTCAGATTTAGGTGTAGTGTACTGTTTTGAATTGTTTTGAATTGTTTAACTTTTTTAGTCTGTTAATTTGCTGTGTTCGTAAAAAGCCTGTAGCCTATAGCCTGTAACAAAACTACTTCAAACAAGGTGAAGGGAATGTGAACTTCGAAAAGCTAGAGGAAGATAAGAGGGGCCCCTTGGACCTTGAAACAAGAAGCAAGCAAAAACTGAAGCTGCAGAAGAGAATGGACAACCAGAGAGCTCTCTCTGCACAAGGACTGTGAAGAACTGACTGGAACACAAAACTAGCAAATGAATATGCATGAAGCTATTGTGAAAATTAATGCATATTGTGAAAAATGCAAGTCACTTGTTTTTTAAATTTTAAAAGTTTAATAGTAATAAAATGGTTATAAAAATAGTTATACAATTAGAGTAATAATAATTTGGACAATTTGAATTAGGACAATATGAGACTGAAACAAAAAGTTATGGATGTCCGGGTACCTTTTTCTGGGCATCACAAGCCCGAAAAAGGACCCCCGTTAACAAAGGATTAACCCTTGTAAACAATAGCCTGTTGCATATTCATACACCTCATACCTGATGCATAAATTCCATTCAAACAAAGGATTCTGTCTGGTCAGTGTCAACTTCTTCGTCCTAATCCTAAGGCGCCTTCGATCCTTAGCCGGGCAGGAAGAAGTTCATTTCTCCTGATAAGAGGGCAATAAATTCTTTTTCTCTGAAATATTTAGGTGTCCTGTGGCTGCTATCTCGCTGCGAGTCCTTTCTTTAAAAAAAGTATCCTACATAGCATAGTTTCTATTTTAAAATATTTTTTTATGACTTAAAACTATATTTAACACAGTACTTAAGAGAATTAATACAGCATTACTTTCTAACACAACACATATAATATTCATTTTAATATTTGTGAAAAGCCAATCATAAAATACGCATTTTTCACTCATATGCAACAAATCAGAGGACAAAGGGGAGTTTGGACTCTCGGAGGGTGTGCATGTTCTTTAAGGAGCTATCCTGCATGCGCCCGGCGCGGAATAAAAATACAAACCCACTTCAGAACTTTTACTAGTTGTGGAGGTTTTTTTTCCACAAATCATTTTTCTGGTGAGTCAGGCAGGAGAATCATCTCAGTACCCCGCAGCAGGAAGGCAGGGAGGCAGACCTCCCTGGCATAACCCAGGGGACTTTGACTGGAGGGGCCCTGTGCCCCTGGCTTGCCCCCTGCAGAGACAGACAATGGCCTGCTGGTCTGCAGAGATAAACTGTATGTATCAAGCTTAAAGAAGCCTTGGCCAAAAGGGTTGCTGGTTAGCCACTCAGGGAAATCTGGTGCACAGCTCAGTCCCTGAGAAAAAGTTTGGGACTTGCAAGCAGCTAGCGGGAGGAGGAAGAGCCTGCTTGCTGATAAAGCGGCAGGGGGAAGGGTCCACTGGCTGATAGAGTGGCTGGGGGAAGGGTCCTTTGGCTGATAGAGCAGCTAGTGAAGGGGTTCACTGTTCAATTGCGTGACCGCTAGCGACTCTGAGAGTGAGTTGAGTGAATCTGGACCTTAGTGCTGCTATTATATACTTACTGCTATTGTGTGCTTGTGGTGTTTGGACATTGCAGTTAATGTTAGTGGGCTTTTGTGATTGTGTGAGTGAGTGGCTTTGTAGGCTCGGTTATATGAAAGAGGGGGCAAGTGAGTGAGTGTTTCCACGGTATGGTGGGGGGGGGGGGGGGGACAGGACTCTACCTGTGACTGAGGCAGCTGAGTGAGGCTCAGGGTGGCAGCTGGGAGGATGTGGGGCAGATAGCATCCCGCAGGGAGGCAGCTAGGGACAAGTAGAGCAAGTGGAAAAGTGTGGGTGAGGACATGTAGCGTGTTTAAATGTGTTTGTGTAGATTGTGCATGTTTTAACTGTGGCTAGATGAACTGAGGGGATTCCACTGCCTTAGTGGTTCAGGCTTGAACCCTGGGAGTTTGTGAATCCAGTAAATCACTGGATAGGTAGAGGGGATGAATGGGTTTATTTAGAGGGGCTTTATCAGACCTCAGCTGTAATGTAGTTTCTCTAGATTGGGAGCAACCTGCCGTGGAGAATTTAGAAATTCATGAAGGGGCAAATGGAATAGCCTGCTTATGCAGACAATTCTTGGAAGCCTTCGTCACCTCGAGAGACTGGCACCCTGCGTGGGTACTATTGCAGTGCAGAGTTTGTGAGAGGCGTTGGTATTGCTGTTCCCGTAGGTGGCAGGGCACATGCCCTGAGTGTGGATTGAGGTTTCCTAATTGAGCCGATTTTGAACCTCAGATTTTAAAGCTTGTGTGTGGAAAGTCACATCTGGCACCCACAATTTGGGTTTACATGTGGAAGAAAGATTGGGAAAGGACTGTGAGGCTTTGTGAAGAGAGGTTTGGGTGGAAGTGAGATAGGACAAGAAGGAGATGACGGGAACTAACCAGAGCAAAGAAGTTCCCCGAGCTAGCCCTTTGGGGTGTATCTTAACCTGTGATGGTGTTCACAGGGGTCTTATGTTGAGGGAAGAAACAGAGATCTGACTCCATATTTCAGAAGGCTTGATTTATTATTTTATTATATATATTACATTAAAACTATACTAAAAGAATGGACGAAAAGGTTTCATCAGAAGGCTAGGCTAAGAATAGAAAAGAATGAATAACAAAGTAAATGAGCCTAGCTTGGTCTTATCCTATGCAAGCTGTTACAGCTCCAGAGCTCAGTCCCCAAGGGGACTGGGTGCTAGAAGCCAGCTCGCTCTCAGACCAAGGCCACAGGACAGCCCTAGCAAGCAGGGAATATTCAGCTCTTAGTGATTAGGCAGCTCTTGTGATTTCAGCTTTGCTTGCTAGGTAGCTTTTCCCTTGGCCTAAGGCTCCAGCAGACGGTAGAGAGAGGAGAAGCAGAAGACGCTGGCTGTTCCACGAGTATGGCTTTATTGGAGGGGTCCGTGAAGGGTCTCAGCTCTTCTTCTTCTGAGTTAGTAGGGGTACAGTATGCTACTTTTATACCCTTGGCCCGGATCCAATCCTGACCAATGGCAAGGTGTTAGAGTGACCATAAGTGACCAATAGTAGGGTTAACAACATATTGCCTTACATGGCTATAGGGATAAGGTACAAGGCAGATGTCCCTGGAGACAGGAAACTTCTTTGCCGCTGTGTCAGCATTCTATTCTCCAAGGGGCCCTGGATAAACCTGAGGGGTTTACTACAACAAAGGTTTGTGGCTCGGACAGAGAGCCGAGCTAGCTGGGCTGTGATTGGCCATTAATTATAAACATCCAAGATGGGCCAGTCAAAGATCCACCTGTTGCATTCCACAGCAGCAGATAACCATTGTTTACATTTTGTTCCTGAGGCCTCCTAGCTTCTCAGGAGGAAAAAATCCTAAGGAAAGGATTTTCATGAAAAGATTTCTGCGACATGAACCCACTGGTAAGAAGTTGCCAATAGGGGTGGATCTGAGAACAAGAGAGATTTAATCCAATACTGCATGGGGTGGTGGCCATTATACAGGCTGGAAGATGGGGCAAAGTGGCCACCTGCCAGAACTTTAGATTATAACACCTTGTTGCAGTTAATGCTGTTTTTAAGATGGGAAGGGAAGTGGAATGAGGTCTCTCATGCTGATATGTTTTTCGCCTTACGAAATCATCCAGAATGGTAGAGGGACTGTGGGCTCAGAGCTCCCTCAGACCCACTGATGTTAGCCCTTGAGAAGGAAAACAAAGCAAAGAGAGGGCAAATTAAGCAATGTTACTCAGCATGCAGCATAGAACAGCGATGTACCAAATCAGATAAGGTGTATCATGCTGCAGCTCAAGAACAAGAAACAATAGATTTGCTGAAAACTCCTCCTAGGAGACAGGACAATGAGGAGGAGGATGAGGTGGACTTTCCTAAAAAAGAGGAGGACACACGCTCGGAAGGCACATCTACTCAAACCTACTCCCCTCCTGGCAGTCCAGTTTTGTCCAGAACCAGGAGGCAAGCAGTGTTACAGGACCCTCTGCGAGAGACAGTGGGACTAGAAGGAGGGAGACTAATGATTAAAGTACCATTCTCCACCCTTGATCTAGAGGCATGGGAAAGGATTGCTAAAAATTATCACAGTGATCCTATACTTACTACCAAACGTTTACGATATGTTATCAAACAGCACAACCTAGATTAGAGAGACATCCAGTTATTACTGGATGCTTTCACTGAAACAGAAAAGCAACTGATCTTGAAAACAGCAGGAATTTTGGCAGAGGATCACTGTAAAAGCCAGTGATTGGATGGAAGAGAATTTTTCCCTCTCCAAGACCCAAAATGGGATCCAAATATACTGGCAGAATTAAGGAAATCAGCAGATTATCAAAACTGGATAGCAACAGGAGTGGAGAGAGCTATCCTGAAGACCATAAATTGGTCTGCCCTATATTCTATTTGGCAAGGGCCTTCCAAGATTCCGTCCGAGTGCCTAGAGCATCTGAGGGATGCTATGCGTCATCATACATCATTGGACCTGGGGTCTGAGATAGGAATGAATCAGCTAGTTAATTCATTTTTGGGACAATCTACTGAAGATATCAGGCTTAAACTTCAGAAAATCTGAGGGAGAAACCTTGAGGCCTTGTTAGAAGAGGAATGAAGAGTATTTAGTAACCCGGAGGAAGTATGCAAATGGGGAATGAAAAAGCTAGTGGCAGTGGTACAGGAGGAAAAGCAAGAGAAACACGAGCAGGGACCACCCAGACAAGGTCCACCTTGGTTGGACAGAGACCAGTGTGCAATTTGCAGGAGGACCTGTCACTGGAAAAACCAATACCCAGAACAGAGAGGAGGTGACCGTTGGGAGAAAGGGGTAATGGCTGCTCATGTGCAGGATGACTGAGAAGGACCGGGGGACTCCACCCCAGCAGATCCACTGGTTATGACAATGCGGCTGGGGGAAGAGGGGAAGAAAGTGAAAATTTTGGTTGACATGGGACCAACAAATGCAATTTTAAATAAAGCTTTAGAGCCTGTGGGAAATGATTATGTTGTGGTGCAGGGGCCAACTGGCCAGTCTGAAAAGGCATATTTTTGCAGACCTCTGAAATAAAGACTGGGGAAGCAGCAGGGCATCCACAAGTTTTTATACCTGCCTAATTCGCCAAAGGCACTTTTAGGGAGAGATTTATTGGAACAATTACTAGCAACCATTACGTTTCAGAATGGGGAGGTTACTCTGGAGGTAAATGATCAGAAGTACATAAAGGTGTTAAGTTTAATACTGACAACTATTGAACCTGAGGAGGAAATTAGTGAAGAGATATTGAACCAAGTGTCTCCTGGAGTAAGGGCCTGCAATGTACCAGGGAGGGAGAAAAATATCCCTCCCATAGTGATAAAACTTAAAGGAGGGAAACCACCAGTTAAGATCAAACAGTAACCCCTGAAAAAGGAAGATGGAAGGGATCAGCCCAATAATTGAGAACTTTTTGCAGTTAGGATTGATAAAGGAATGCCAGTTTGATTTCAATACTCCCATTTTACCAGTTCGAAAGTCTGATGGCTCATATAGAATTGGATAGGATTTAAGAGCTATCAACAAGATAACAGAGGATTTATATCCTGTGGTGGTTAATCCATATACTTTGCTAAACCACTTAACACCTGAGCTAACCTGGCTTACTGTTTTAGATCTGAAAGATGCCTTCTTTTACCTCTCCATCCATGAAGCCAGCCAGAAAATTTTTGCATTCAAATGGGAAAGCCCTAAAAGTGGGTGCAAAACCCAGCTCACATGGACTGTATTGCCTCAAGATTTTAAAAACTCTCCCACTCTGTTTTGAGAACAGCTTGCAAAAGACCTTGAGTCCTGGGAAGCTTCACCAGAAGAAGGAAGGCTATTGCAGTATGTGGATAATCTTCTAATAGCCACTCAGACAAGAGAAGTGTGTGTGGCCTGGACAGCAAGCCTTTTAAGCTCCCTAGGACTCCAAGGATACAGTGTATCAAAGAAAAAGTCACAGATAGTGAATGAGAAGGTAATCTACCTGAGACATGAGATTAGTGCTGGACAACGGACTTTAGGACAAGCTCTCAAGGAAGCGATATGCCAAACCCCGAAACCTCAGACAATAAAGGAACTCCGAGTCTTCCTAGGGATGAAAGGGTGGTGCCAGTTATGGATTTATAACTATGGGCTGCTCGTAAAACCCTTATATACTCTTATTGCTAAAGGAGATAGAGATCTCCAGTGGACAAAGGAGGCCACACAGGCCTTTCACCCGCTAAAGAGTGCCCTCATGTTAGCTCTGGCTTTGGGACTTCCAGACATGAGTAAACCATTCTTTCTATTTTCCCATGAGGAACAGGGCATTGCCTTGGGAATATTGGCCAAGACTTGGGTCCACATCAGAGGGCAGTTGCTTACTTTTCCAAGGAACTAGATGCAACAGTCAAAGGATGGCCAGGTTGTCTCAGAGCTGTAGCAGCAGTTGTGCTAAATATCCAAGAAGCATGCAAATTTACCCTGGGACAAAAAAATTACTGTACTAGTGTCTCATACAGTGTCTGCAGTACAAGAAGTAAAGGGTGGCCACTGGCTTTCACCACAAAGGTTTTTGAAATACCAGGCCATCATGGTGGAACAAGATGCTGTAGAGATAGTGGTAACATATTATCAATCCAGTTTCTTTTCTCATCAGGAACCAGGGAGAAGTACACCATGACTGCCTGGAGACCATTGAAGCTACTTACTCCAGCCGCCCAGATTTAAAAGACACTCCTTTGGATGATGCAGAGACCTGGTTAACTGATGGGAGCAGCTATGTTGTCAGTGGAAAGCGACATGCTGGATATGCAGTCACTACCTGCAGAGAGGCAATATAATCTGGACCCTTGCCAATAGGGACCTCAGCATAGAAGGCTGAGATAATTGCCCTGACTCATGCCTTAGAAATGGCAGAAGGGAAGAAAATAAACATATACACAGACCCAAGGTGTGCATTCGCTGTTGTGCATGCACATGGAGCCATTTGGAGAGAGGACTGCTGACCTCACAAGGAAAAACATTAAACACGCACAGGAGATAATCCGACTAATGGAAGCAGTTTAGCTGCCTGAGAAGGTAGCAACTATGCTCATTAAGGCACACCAGAAAGTGAGCTCAGAATTGGAGGAAAGAAATGAGCAGGCGTACAGAGAGGCAAAAGAAGCAGCAAAAGGTGAGATTCCCACTAGGGGAGCCCTAATTCCAGATGGACAAATTTCCTTTGAAGGAAAGCCAGAATATAAGAAAGATAGAAAACTAATCAAAGATCAAAAAGGGACATACAGCCAAGAAGGGTGGGCTACCATTGAAGGGAAGCTGGTAATCCCCTTCCCATTTTTGGTGGTCACTAGTAAGGGAGGAACACCAGAAAACACACTGGGGAATAGATGCCCTAAACACCTATTTGATTGAAAGAATCGTTGCCAGGAATTTATATGCCACTATTACTCAAGCGAACTGACAGTGTGATCTTTGCCTCCAGACTAACCCCAAGAATACCCCCAGACCAAAACTTGGTCTGACTGGGAGGGCCTATGGACTGGGGCAGTGTCACAGACATCTTTTGTGAAAAATCCTTTCTTTAGGATTTTTGTCCCTTCTGAGAAGCTGTGGCCTCAGCAACAAAATGTAAACAATGGTTATCTGCTGCTGTGGAATGCAACAGGTGGATCCATGGTAGGTCTCCTGTGGATGTTTGGATTTACTGACCACTCACAGCAGAGCTGGATCTCGCTCTCTGTTGGGAATTTAGCTGCTAAAAAATGGAAAAGTACAAAACCATGGCTAATTCCAAGTCCTGCAACTGTGTTGATAGCATGTCCTTGGGACTAGCTGTGGTATAATAAAAAACAGTGAAAAAGACATGAGAAAAGAGAGATGTAACCCCTAAGGAATGAGGAAGAGTTCATGGTATAGTTTAACCAATAGATTGCTTGGCTTACAGAATATTCATTAGCTTATTATTTGCAGTATAAGTGTTTGATACTTTCTTCAATAAACTGGACCTGAGGGACCGGGACCGGACCGGACCTGAGGGGCCTGTGATGAACCAACTGGTGTCCTGGTCCCCTTCCTTCGACAGCTCTCTGCTGGGACACAGACCTTTGTTATTCATTCCTTTTCTATTCTTAGCTTAGCTAGCCTTCTGAGAACTTTTCTTTCTATTCTTTTTAGTATAGTTATAATGTAATATATATCATAAAATAATAAATCAAGCCTTCTGAACATGAGGTCAACATTCTCGTCTCTCTCTCACCCTGAAGACCCTTGTGACCACTGTCACAGGGCAGCGGTGGCAAATTGTCTTTACAGAACTCACAAGAAAATGGGGGTATCGCTATTTATTAGTATTGACAGATACATTTTCAGGGTGGCCAGAAGCCTTTTTCACCAAGACTGCCAAAGCTTGGGAGGTAACCAAGGTGTTCTTAAAAGAAATAATACCACGCATCAGAATTCCAGCCACAATATCTTCAGACAGAGGATCACATTTGATTTTTAAAATAGTGTAGCAGATAAGCCACCACCTAGGCATAGATTGGGAACTTCATACCCCATACCACCCCCAATCGAGTGGCCAAGTGGAGAAAATTAATCATTTGATTAAGCAGCAAATTTAAAGGCTGGGGCAGGAAGCAAATTTACCCTGGCCCCAAGCTCTTCCACTATTACAGTGTCCTTAGACGGTCACTGCGGTGAGAGAAGGACGAGAATCTTGTTTCTTGATCAGAAGGCTTGATTTATTCATATATGATATATAATACATTATAACTATACTAAAAAGAATAAGAAGAGAAGTTGCAGAGAGCTGCTCAGCTAAGAATAGAATAGAAAGAATGAATAACAAAGTTCTGTCTCCAGGGAATCTGTCCCTGAGCTGCTCCTGTGATTGGCCTTTAATGGTACACATGGAAGATGAGCCAATCACAGGGGCACCTGCTACATTTCACAGCAGCTGATAACAATTATTTACATTCTTCTTCTGGGGCTCTGCTTCCCAGAAGATGGACAAATGTGAAAGAAAGGATTTCTATGAAAAAATGTCTGCAACATTCCACTAGCATTGTTGCAGATTCGGACTAAACCTAGAGCCAAAGAGAGGTTGTGTCCCTTTGAAATGCTTTATGGGAGGCCATATGGAGTGCAAATGGGAATGTCAATGTCTACCCACATTGGAGAGGTGACACTGACCACGTACATGGTGGCTTTACGTAAAGAGCTCAGGGAAATTGAAAAACTTGTGGCTGGAACTCAGAGCATGGGGCTACATGGACCAGTACATAACATACAGCCTGGAGATTACATATATGTTAAGTCTCTTACTGAAAATACTTTGGAACCCCAGTTGTAAGGGCCATTCCAGGTGCTTCTTACTACTTTCACCGCTATTAAGATCAGATTAAGGTTAAGGAGCAGGGTGCCTGGATCCACCATTCTCGAGTGAAGAATGCCCCAGAAACAGAAGCCGCCTTGGAGAGTGACACCGGAAGACAACAATCTGAAACTAAAGCTTACTCGAGCAAAATGAGTATATTGCGACTGGGAATAGTTAATATTCTTATTTACAGGAGTTTAATTAAGAGAATTGTTCTGTGTTTAATTGCAATTGAAATCCTAGAACTAGAGGTACCCCTATCCAGAACAATGCTGAATGGCCTTGGTCCCAAGCCTTTATTTGGTACACTGGATCCATGGGAAAATATTCTGATATCAAAGATTTAAATCTATCAATTGTGGCCATGCATGAAAACCAGGTATATGAAAAGCAGGAGTGGCGAGAACGAGAACTGTGGTCACTTCAAGGGACTATAGGACAAGAAATCAGAGTAGGGTGCCAGATGATCAATGGAACCACTCATAAGAAACCAAATCAAATTAGTGTTTCAGCTCTTCCTACATACAAGCACCGGGAGGTTTGCAATAACCCAAGTGAATCAGGCTGTTGGTATAATTTCATGTTAGTACAGCCTGTAGAAGTGACTTGTCTTTGGGCTCATGATACTATCGGAGTCTCATTCAAATTTAAAAATAGATGCTGCACCTCTTACCATGGCAAAGCCTCATACAACTTATGCCAGTACTCAAGCAGCCCGAACCTAAACTAAACTGGAACCTAAAGTCAATGAAATAGGCCAATACGTAGTAAGGAATACGGGCCAACAACAACTGTTGTTTAATCCAGAGTGGTCTCTCAAACAAGTTGAATTGCTGATGCAAATCAACATATCAGAAATCCAACCAGCCTGCTTCTGTCTCCTAAGGACATCTTTTGAGGGCTGGACAACGTGGTTACAAAGACAAGTACATCTCAGGGGCAGAATGACAAGGGATTTAACTGGGATATTAAGGACAGGATGGGGATTTTTAAATGGAATTGACTCAGAAATATTATTGAACAAGATGGCCACTGAAACAAGTGATTTAACAAAACTAAAGTGGCCCCTTCAGTCATCTTTATTAGCATTAGGAACTAGCTGGCAGGTTTCAAAAGTGTTACCAAAATGGGAAAAGGCGGGGGACCAAGACCATGAGTTAATAATAGATGCACTTAGTATGGTTCAAGATAATGTGTTTTTAGCTTTCAGTTGTATACAAGCACAGTTATGGATGCAGACAGCAGCAGCTTTGATCATACGGGAAGGAGGTGAAGTTGAATTTTCGGTTGAAACCTGAAAAGTTGTTTGGGACAAGGCAAATGATTCTGAAAGAAAATTTCAATCTTGGTGGACTATGGTAAATTTTACCTATGATCCTGTTTCTAATGTGGCCACTACCTCTGTGCTTACTATATGTAAAGCCACTGTTTATGTTATCCACCCTATCATTGCACTAGGACTAAAACATGAGAGGACAGTGTTCTACCCCTCAGAACATAAAACATGGGCACGAATGGTGAATGAGAAGTGGCAAACAGTGAACTTAGAATCTTGTGTTACCTGGGAACAACTAGGGTTCATTTGTGAAAGTAATACTATTGATGCTCAAGATGTGTGTCTTGATACTGAGCAAAGTATTTGCCACTTTGAGATTCATCCAGTTACTAATCAGAAAATTGTGCTTGTGTATACTGGCCAAAGTTGTACATGCTTAAGAACTGCTTGTGCTTTTGTAGAAATAGGTAACAAAGATGCAGCTCTGCCTAGTAGAAATCATTCTAATTTTTGTGTTTGTAATTTCATTAAGATAATCACGTGTGATTTTTTTGTATTTGGCACCAGTCACATCTCACCAGTAGATCAAAACCAATTACACAGTGTATCGTAGGTTATCACCTACTGCTATTGGAGTGGACCTTACTTTGGTAAGACAATTAATTAATGGCCAAGACCTAATTGAAATTTTGAAGAAGATCCAGAAAAATTGAGAGAAAACTCTAATTACTGTTCATCATGATACAAAGGAGATAAGCAGAGTTCTGCAAAGAATAAAACAAGATGCAGATCATCACTGGTGGGATATAATGTTTGGATGATCGCCAACTGCAACTGGGATTTTTAATATGTTGTGTCCCCCCATAATAGTTTTACTGATATTAGTTGGGATAAGTTTAGCGTTATCATTTATAGTGCTAATTTGGAATTGGAGAATACTACAGCGAGTGGTGGTGTTAACCTCCTTGTCAAATGTACATGGCAAAGCATTGAGGGATACATATTATTGTAGAAATTTGCATTAAGTAAAAGAAGTTACTAATTTCTTTAGAAAAGGGGGGGAATGAGACATGGGGTTAGGAATTAACTTGGGTTAGAAATCCATTTCAGATTTAGGTGTAGTGTACTGTTTTGAATTGTTTAACTTTTTAGTCTGTTAATTTGCTGTGCTCATAAAAAGCCTGTAGCCTGTAACAAAACTACTTCAAACAAGGTGAAGGGAATGTGAACTTCGAAAAGCTAGAGGAAGATAAGAGGGGCCCCTTGGACCTTGAAACAAGAAGCAAGCAAAAACTGAAGCTGCAGGAGAGAATGGACAACCAGAGAGCTCTCTCTGCACAAGGACTGTGAAGAACTGATTGGAACACAAAACTAGTAAATGAATATGCATGAAGATATTGTGAAACAATGCATATGCAACAAATTAGAGGACAAAGGGGAGTTTGGACTCTCGGAGGGCAGGCATGTTCTTTAAGGAGCTATCCTGCATGCGTCCGGCGCTGAATAAAGACACCTACTTCAGAACTTTTACTAGTTGTGGAGGTTTTTTTTCCACAAATCACTAGGGTTACCTGATGCAATACCAGAGGGTATAAAAGGCAGAGCAGCCATTTTATGGGCAGGCATGTGGCCATTTAGTTCCATGCTCCCAGCGCTGCTCTTTCTCCTTATTCAGTCCTTTGTTGTATTTTTTAAAGGTTTAATAAACCTTTGGAATTTTAAAATGAGATGTTGTTTCTCACAAATGGGAACTCGTCCGGGGTATAAAACCTCATCTCTGTGGCCCCAGGGGATTTTGGACAAGAGGCACGCCCCCTCCAAATTTGATGGCTCAAACAACTTCTCTTGGGACCATCTGTGATTGCAGATTGGCACCCCAGAGACAACAAAAGACTGAATAATGGAAAAGAAGGGAGGGAAGAAAAAGCCCTCCGAAAAAAACTGCAGACAAAAGTGAGTATTGCGTATGTGTGCTTGGAGTGTGTGTGAAACGGAGTCTGGGAGTGTGCTTGGGGTGTGTGTGGGACTTGGGAGAAAGGGCACTAAATCATGAATGTGAGGGAACTCAAGAGCACTTGAGAACCTCAGGTTGAGATACCAGATTTACAGGGACTCAAGAGCGCTTGGGGAGGCCAGGTTGAGAGTAACCAGATTTAGGGGGTGTTTGATGCCTCAAGTTTTAGCTTTTATATTTTTCAGATTCTGTACTGCTTTAGTGTGTAGTTCTGAGCTTCATATTAGACAATAGTAAGCTCTCTTCACAGAGTAGGTAGACAAAACAATTCCTTCTCTAGCTGGGGACCAAAGACAAATTATCCAAATTTCAGGCCCAAGAGCATAAACAACAGTGGACTGAAGAGAGAAAAGCAAGAAGGATGAGACTTCATAAGCTAAAGCTATAACTGTACAGTTAACTCCAATCTGCTAATAAACCAGAATTTATAAAAGTGTGACACCCCATGACCAGTCATCCATTTTGTGACCATTTTGGGTTCATCGTGGGTGTAGCCCTGGCTAGTCTCTTGTACTGCCCAAGGAGTATCCATTGAGACCTTTTAATAAATACCTACTTTATTCTTTAACTCCATCTAGTCTCTGTTCTAGGTCAGCCTTCACAAGGCATCAAGATCAGCGGGAACCGCCAGTTGATGGTGGCCGTGCGAGTACCGGATGGTTCCGGGTGTGCTTGTGAAGTGCTGGCAGCAAGAACAACTGAGCCGCACAAACTGCGCTCAATCGGGGCATGAGGCTGCTAGCAACGGGAACCGCCACATGGCGGGGATCGATGGCAGTGAGGGGCCACAGGCAGCAAGAGACTACCGCTAAGTGCTGCGGAAACTGGGAGGTGCTGAGTGCAGTAGCACCTGGCAAGGGTGACCTGGTTATGTGGGGTCTCAGAAACAGTGGGCAGGAGATCATGTGGGTTGTCGCCAGCAGGGACCTGGCACAGGAACTCCCGGCGCTTGCTGACCCAGCGGAGGTGGTGACAGCACTGAATGCAATTTGCATATGGTGCTGCCAAGGGTCAGGGGCTAGCTCAGTTGTGCTGGGGTCTTGGAAACTGTGACCAGGGGACCACATGGGCAGTTTTTGGCAGTTTCCCATACTAGTACACTAAAAGACACCAGGACACTGGACCATGGCAACTTCCCTGCAATCCTCCGGCATAAAGCCAGGCAACTGTTGGACCATGTGGGTGGACAGGAGTCACTGGATCACAGGAAGGTTGTGTATTTGCTTTTGTTTTCTGGGAAGAAGGTGAAGTTCTTTTTTTTTTTTCCTTTCCTTTCTGTCGTGGGGTGACAGCCTTTATCCCAATATCGTGTGTTGTGTGTGGCAGCTGTGCCTTCCCCCCCCCGGCCATCTTGCTGTGGCGGGATGGGGAAGAGAGGAGGGGGGGGGTGTGCCCAGGCACTTTTGCTTTTGGCTTTGGCTGCTTGGCTTGGCTAGCCGCTTGCTTGCTTGCTTGCTTGCTTGTTTTCTTTCTGCTTTTTGCGCTGTTTTTTTTTTCCCTTTTCTTTTGTTCTCTCTTTCTTACCCTCCCCTGAAGATACTGGACCGGCTCCGGACCTGACCTGAGAGCTCCAGGACACCCGAAGCCTGCTAGAGAAGCTCGGTGCCCTTCACAACACAGTCTGGTCCCTTTTCTTTTCTTGTGTTGGGGAGTGTTCTTTTGTTACTTGTAAATAAATAGGTTTGTTTTCCACTTTGCTCCTCCGAGGAATTCCTTCCCGAACCCGGTGTTGGGGGAGGGGTGGTTGGAGGTTTGTTTTGTTTTGGGGGGCTCCCTTTTGGAGATTTCCCCTAATTTGTCCTAAACCAGGACAGTATATTTTTTGGTGCATTGGCCAGGAAATCGGAGGCCAAAAACAGTGGAAAAAAACCTATAACAATAATATTTTGGTTTTGGTTGTTTTGTGGGCATATTGGTGATTCATAATGTCATTTGGAGTGGAAGCTTGCTGGTTTTTCTGGTCCCTAGGGGCTTTTGAAGTTTTAATATCTTTGTGGTCCCTAGGGTTATTTCCTTACCCAAAAATAGCTCTGGTGTTGTCCCTAATAAGTAGCTTTTGTAAGCGGGGGGCACTAACCAGAGTAATCATTGTGCTGGCCTTATGTGTGATGATGTGTCGGATAACAATGCTGGACTTTATTTCAGGAATGTATGGATTGTTGTCATGGCTGTGTACTCAGTTTGTTTGGGGAGAAGAAGGGGAAGGGGCTTTTCAGCCTTTGTCTTTCTTCTTCTCCTCCAAATTGTTGACATCTCTATTAGAAAATACTGAATTTCCCCTGAGTTTGAAAGAAACCATCTTTCTGGCATTTAATTTATTAAGCCTTCTCTATACTGTCTGGAGTGTATATAAAATGAAAGCTGAGATTTCTAGAGGGGTTAGAGAGACTCCTGATTCAGGAGTAAAACAAAGCAGGAAAAATCTTGACTGGAGTGGGAAATGGGAGGATATGGGCCAGACTTTAAAGGAATTTTCTGATCCTATATACTGGGACTTTCCATCTGATCAAATTCAGAATCCAGTTGAGGTGGCAAAGTATTTGAGGGAGAAGTGCCATGGTAATACTAAGGAAGAAAGGATTACTGCAGTGAGCTGGGCCTTGGCGTTTGTTTACCGTACTCTGCTAGATACTGTGGAGCAGCAGATAGCAGAAAGGGAACAGGGAGATAAGTTAGTTACTATCCCAGTGACCCAGGCTGCAGCTAACATCCCAGGCTCCAGGCTAGTAGCTGAATCAGACAATAGGCCCCAAACCATGGCTGTTGCAGCTAATACAAGAGGTGGAAAGTGTAAAGGCAAGACCGATCGAAAGGTGGAGGATGATGACGATGATGCAGAAGAAAGACCCTCACCAAAATCAGAGGCCACATCAAGGGGCACAGAATCTGGAGCTAATATTGACTCCTTTTCTCTGAAGGACCTCAGAGGCCTAAGAAAGGATTACAGCTGACAACCTGACTAATCTATAATTAGTTGGTTAGTCCGCCTTTGGGATGCTGCAGGGGAGGTTACGATTTTGGATGGTACTGAAGCGATGCATTTGGGATCCCTGTCACATGATCATGTCATTGATCAAGGTATGATGAGGGGGGCTAACCCTCACAGCCTCTGGGAACGGGTCCTAAGAAGGGTAGCAGAACGATACCTGTGTACGGATGATCTCTATATGCAGCAGACACGGTGGAAGACCATAGAACAGGGGATCCAACGCCTGAGAGAGATGGCGGTGGCAGAGCTCATTTTCTCAGATGACACAACAACTAGGAATCCGGACCTGGTACCATGCACTCCTGTAATGTGGAGGAAACTTGTGCGACTTGGGCCACCTGAATACGCTTCTGCCCTAGCAATAATGAAGCGAGATGATACATATGAGACTGTGCTCGATATGGCAAAGAAGCTTCGAGCGTACGCAGATGCTGTGCATGGCCCAACTCATGCCAGAATTGCAGCAGTGGAAACCTGACTGCAGAAACTAGAGGACAAAATAGAGGAGAATCATAAGAAACTCCGGGAAGAGATTAAGGAGGACCTTATTCAAATCTCAGCTGTACAAATTAGAAGCCCTGGTGTCCAACGCTGGCGCTCCTTTGATGGGGAGAGAAGGTACATCCCACGGGCTGAGTTATGGTTTTTTCTGCGTGAGTCTGGAGAGGACATGAGGAGATGGGATGGAAAAACCACCGCTGCTTTGGCACAACGGGTGCGTGATTTGAAGAAAAGAGAAAGTATCACCAAAAAGATAGCAGCTCCGGTCGCTCATAGCCGAGATGTTAAGTATGATGATGACGATGCCATGTCCGATTCCCTTGAAGGAACTTCTAAGGCATATGCCCAAGGAAAGGACAATCTGGCTTAGAGGGGCCCTGCCTCCAGCCAGGAAGAGGCACGGGAGAACCGGGTTTTTTGGAAGGTGTGGATCAGATGGCCTGGCACATCAGAGCCACAAGACTATGAAGCATTGGTTGACACTGGATCGCAATGTACCTTAATGCCATCGGAACACGTGGGGACAGAACCTGTTTCCATTGCTGGAGTGACGGGGGGATCACAACAGTTGACTTTGTTGGAAGCTGAGGTGAGCTTGACTGGGAAGGAGTGGCAGGAACATCCGATTGTGACTGGTCCAGAGGGTCCGTGTATTTTGGGCATAGACTTCCTCCGGAATGGCTATTACAAAGATCCTAAGGGATTCAGGTGGGCTTTTGGAATAGCTGCAGTGGAGATAGAGGGTATTAAACAATTGAATACCTTGTCTGGACTATCAGAGAACCCATCTGCAGTAGGACTCTTGAAGGTAGAGGAGCAGCGAGTGCCAATTGCCACCTCAACAGTGCACCGCAGGCAGTACCAGACGAATCGAGATGCCGTGATCCCCATCCACAAGATGATCCGAGAGCTGGAGAGCCAAGGGGTGGTCAGTAAAACCCACTCACCCTTCAACAGCCCTATCTGGCCCGTGCGAAAATCTGACGGAGAATGGAGATTGACTGTGGGCGATCGTGCCTTGAATGAAGTGACTCCACCACTGAGTGCAGCTGTACCGGACATACTGGAACTGCAGTACGAGCTGGAGTCCAAGGCAGCAAAGTGGTATGCGACCATTGATATAGCTAACGCATTTTTCTCCATCCCTCTGGCAGCAGAATGCAGGCCTCAGTTTGCTTTTACATGGAGGGGAGTGCAGTATACCTGGAACCGATTGCCCCAGGGGTGGAAACACAGTCCTACCATCTGTCATGGAGTGATCCAGGCTGCGCTAGAAGAGGGTGAGGCTCCAGAACATTTACAATATATTGATGATATCATTGTTTGGGGGAACACGGCAATAGAAGTGTTCGAGAAAGGAGAGAAGATAATTCATATTCTCCTGGACGCCGGATTTGCCATTAAGAAGAGCAAAGTCAAGGGACCTGCCCGAGAAATTCAGTTCTTGGGGGTGAAGTGGCAGGATGGACGTCATCAGATTCCTGCGGATGTTATTAACAAAATCACTGCTATGTCCCCACCAACTGATAAGAAGGAAACACAAGCTTTCTTAGGTGCTATAGGTTTCTGGAGGATGCACATCCCCGAGTATAGTCAGATTGTGAGACCCCTTTATCTGGTTACCCACAAGAAGAACGACTTCCATTGGGGCCCTGAGCAGCAGCAATCTTTCGTCCAGATCAAGCAGGAGATCGCTCATGCTGTAGCCCTTGGTCCAGTCAGGACGGGACCAGATGTGAAGAACGTGCTCTACTCTGCAGCCAGGAGCCATGGTCTGTCCTGGAGCCTTTGGCAAAAGCTACCTGGCGAGACCCGAGGCCGACCATTGGGATTTTGGAGTCGGAGCTACAGGGGGTCTGAAGATAACTATACTCCAACAGAAAAGGAAATCTTGGCCGCCTATGAAGGAGTCCAAGCCGCCTCGGAGGTGATTGGTACAGAGGCACAACTCCTTCTGGCACCCCGACTACCGGTGCTGGGATGGATGTTCAGAGGAAAGGTTCCCTCTACCCACCATGCCACCAGTGCTACTTGGAGTAAGTGGATTGCCCTCATTACGCAGCGCGCTCGAATTGGGAAGTTAAATCGCCCTGGGATTCTAGAAATAATTACAAATTGGCCCGAAGGTGAAAGCTTTAGTGTCGCAGATGAGGAACAAGAGCCAGTGACCCGGGTTGAGGAAGCTCCGCCATACAATCAGTTGCCAGTAGAAGAAACACGTTACGCTCTATTCACTGATGGTTCTTGTCTTGTCATAGGGATGAAACGGAGGTGGAAAGCAGCTGTATGGAGTCCTACTTGACGGGTTGCAGAGGCTACTGAAGGAGAGGGTGAATCCAGTCAATTTGCTGAAATCAAAGCTATTCAACTGGCCCTAGGTATTGCAGAGAGAGAGAAGTGGCCAAGGCTCTATTTGTATACCGATTCTTGGATGGCATCCAACGCTCTATGGGGATGGCTGAAGAGATGGAAAGAGGCCAACTGGCAGCGCAGAGGAAAACCAATTTGGGCTGCGGAAGAGTGGAAGGATATCGCTACTTGGTTAGAGAAGTTACTTGTGAAGGTTCGCCATGTAGATGCCCATGTCCCCAGAAGTAGAGCTAATGAAGAGCAGCAAAACAACCAGCAAGTACATCAGGCTGCAAAGATAGGGGAGTTGAAGACAGATCTCGACTGGGAGCATAAGGGAGAGTTATTCTTAGCACGATGGGCCCACGATGCCTCAGGCCACCAGGGTAGAGATGCCACCTAAAAGTGGGCACGAGACCGAGGGGTGGATCTAATCATGGACAGTATCTCTCAGGTTATTCGTGACTGTGAGACGTGCGCTGCCATTAAGCAGGCCAAGCGACTGAAGCCCCTCTGGTATGGGGGGCGGTGGTCTAAGTACAAATACGGGGAGGCCTGGCAGATTGATTACATCACACTGCCTCAAACCCGCCAGGGCAAGCGCTATGTACTAACCATGGTAGAAGCCACCACAGGATGGTTGGAAACCTACCCTGTGTCTCATGCCACAGCCCGTAACACTATCTTGGGCCTTGAAAAGCAGGTCCTTTGGAGGCACGGTACTCCCGAGAGAATTGAGTCGGATAATGGAACTCATTTTAAAAACAATCTTATTAATACTTGGGCTAGGGAACATGGCATTGAGTGGGTATACCATATCCCCTATCATGCACCAGCTGCAGGGAAGGTGGAAAGGTACAATGGATTGTTAAAAACCACCTTAAAAGCATTGGGTGGGGGGTCTTTAAAAAACTGGGAGCAGCATTTGGCAAAGGCTACCTGCTTAGTTAACACTCGAGGTTCCACCAACCGAGCGGGGCCTGCTCAGTCTGAGCTCCTTAATATAGTAGATGGGGATAAAGCCCCAGTGGCCCATGTCAGAGGTTTGTTGGGAAAGACAGTATGGATCAACCCCGCCTCGAGTACAGACAAACCCATCCGTGGGATTGTCTTTGCTCAAGGACCAGGTAATACATGGTGGATAATGCAGAAAGATGGAACAACACGGTGTGTACCTCAGGGAGACCTGATTGTGGGATGAGACTCATATATGAATGTCATTGTTTGTTGAATGTGAGACAGAAGGAAACTGTAAGTGTCAAAGGTCTGAGCAAGTAAGATGAGAGGAATGCGTAAGTGTCAAAGGTGTGAGTAAGTGAAATGAAAGTTTTGTATTGTATGTTCACGATATGGGATAAGGGGTGGAGTGTCGTGGGGTGACAGCCTTTATCCCAATATCGTGTGTTGTGTCTGGCAGCTGTGCCTTCCCCCCCCCCCCCCCTCCCCCGGCCATCTTGCTGTGGCGGGATGGGGAAGAGAGGAGGGGGGGGGTGTGCCCAGGCACTTTTGCTTTTGGCTTTGGCTGCTTGGCTTGGCTAGCCGCTTGCTTGCTTGCTTGCTTGCTTGTTTTCTTTCTGCTTTTTGCGCTGTTTTTTTTTTCCCTTTTCTTTTGTTCTCTCTTTCTTACCCTCCCCTGAAGATACTGGACCGGCTCCGGACCTGACCTGAGAGCTCCAGGACACCCGAAGCCTGCTAGAGAAGCTCGGCGCCCTTCACAACACAGTCTGGTCCCTTTTCTTTTCTTGTGTTGGGGAGTGTTCTTTTGTTACTTGTAAATAAATAGGTTTTGTTTTCCACTTTGCTCCTCCGAGGAATTCCTTCCTGAACCCGGTGTTGGGGGAGGGGTGGTTGGAGGTTTGCTTTGTTTTGGGGGGCTCCCTTTTGGAGATTTCCCCTAATTTGTCCTAAACCAGGACACTTTCCTTTCCTTTCCTTTCCTTTCCTTTCCTTTCCTTTCCTTTCCTTTCCTTTCCTTTCCTTTCCTTTCCTTTCCTTTCCTTTCCTTTCCTTTCCTTTCCTTTCCTTTCCTTTCCTTTCCTTTCCTTTCCTTTCCTTTTTTCTTTCTTTTCTTTCTTTTTCCTTCTAGCTGATTGGGAAGGCAGGCCTTGTTGGGAGGACCTGTGGTTGGCTGTTGGGATGGGACTTGGAGCAAGTAGGGAATCCCCAAGGGTAGAAGGAGGAAGTGAAGAGATATCAACAGGTATACCCCTAGATAGCCCACTGAGAAAAAAACTAGCCCAGTGGAAATATGACCCAAGCACCAGAGATTAGGATGAGCTCAAGATGATACAGTACTGTATGATAGTGTCGACTAAAGGGGAAATCAGGCCCGATCATGTACTTTGGTCGAGGTATGGGTCGGACGAAGAATGGATATGTCGGGCTTTAAACATCTATGTAAGGGCTATCCAATCAGAAAGAGAGTGACTATGTTGCCTGTTGGGAAGGAGAAATTTTGCCTTCAAGGGTGGGTGTGTTAAAAGTAACAGAGTAAAGAATGGGACCCGTTAGACTATCTGCCCACTCCACCTCCACTGGCGCTGACTGCACCTCCCTTGCCCTTTGATGAACCTAGTCAAAATACTAGAAACAGAATGGCACAGTGAGAGGTAAACAGGTCAGGGGATGGGAATCAGGCAGTGGAATTATATTCTCTGAGGGAAGTACCACTGGGGCAATTGGGTTTTTAACTGTACCACTTAATTCCTCTGATGTGAGGATATTCAAAAAGGAGTTAAAAGGATTACTAGAAGACCCCACTGTATTAGCAGAACAGTTAGATCAATTTTTGGGGCCCAGCATTCATATGTGAGAGGAAATGCAATCAATAATGATCATGTTATTTACACCAGAGGAGAGACAAATGATTCGGACGGCTGGGATGTGGATATGGGAAAGGGAGCACATGCAAGGACCTCCTGGGGATCTGAAGATGTTCACTGTATGCCCTAATTAGGACCACAACAACCTAGGGGGAAGGCAAAACATGGAGGATTATAGACCATTAATTTAAAGGGGCATTAAAGAAGCAGCCCTGCAAAGCCAGAATGCTCGTAAGGCATTTGATGAACAACAAAAGAGGGAAGAAACTCCAACAGAGTGGCTAGAAAGATTAAGGAAAAATATGAGGCAGTATTCAGGTATCAACTCTGATACAGCAGCCGGACAGACCTGTCACTGTCATATTTTCTGAAAAATCTCTATCCAGGATTTTGCTCCTGGGAAGCTGAGAAGCCTCAGAGAAAAATGAAAACAATAATTATCTCATTTGCTTTCCTGCTTTGGAATGTGGTTTGGACATTCTTTACCAATAGGTGATTGTTCATTGGTTTCATGTGATTTTTTTTTACTTTCTGGCCAATTATGGCCCACCTGTGTCGAGGCTCTGGAAAGAGTCACACGTTTTTCATTAGTATTTTTTAGCCTTCTGTCTGTATCCTTTCTCTATTCTTTAGTATCGTTTTAATATAGTATTCTTTTATGTAGCATAATATCATAAAATAATAAATTAGCCTTCTAAGAACATGGAGTCAGATTCATCATTCCTCCCAATGACAGGGGTTGCAGAAAATACCACACAGACCTTGCTAAAGATATATTTCGTCACTCATGTGACCAGATATATGGAGGAAATTATAAAAGTAGGACAGTTGGCAAGAAAGGGGATTCGAGGATCTCTTAAGGGAGGAACAGAAAGCATACATCAGGAGGGATGAGGAGAAAGCAAAGGAAAAGGCCAGAGTTATGTTAATTGCCATTAGAGAAGGCCTATTTGTTTTTATTGTAAGGAAAATGGACACCTCAAGAGAAATTGCTCCCGAAGGGAAAGAGACTTGAAGGTTTATGAGAATGTGTGAAGAGGGGAGGCGGAAGACTAGGGGTATCGGGGGCTCTACCTCCTGGGGACAGAGTACCATCAGGAGCCCTTGGTAACCTTAAAATAGGTCCCCAGGATGAAGAATTTGAAATTTTGGTCATCACGGGAGCTGAAAAAACTTGTGCTTGTAGAATTCAAAAGGGATGTGAGAAGAGTCAAAATACCATGCAAGTAGTGGGTGCAAAAGGGGAAGGGTTTAAAGTGTTAATTCATAATGTCAACCCTGGAGATTGAGTACTGATCAAGTCATGGAAAAACCAGCCTCTAACCCCTCAGTGAAGAGGTCCCCTTCAGGTACTGCTAATCACTGAATCGGCTGTGTGAACTGCAGAGTGCGAATGGACTTACATCAACGGAATTAAAGGCCTGGTGGAAGAACCCAAAGAATGGACTATAACATCCAGACTGGGTGAGACAAGAATGACTCTTAAGCCGAGACCAAGAGATAAGCTGAGAAGCACCAGGACATCCAAAAAGTAGAGTTAAGTGTCCACCAGCCAGCTGGAGGACTGTTAAATAACACTTTGGGTGGGGAATTTGAGTTGCATGGATTATTGATGTAATTTCCCTGTTTTAATGGATAAAGATTGCAAGTGTCTGTTGAGGGGAAGTACATGGAGAACAGTGAGATGTGCTGGGGTGGTTCGTTTGGGAATTGACAAGTGGAGTAAACCAGAAACTAGAGGGCAAGACCAGGTTGCCCCCTGTGCTCGCCACCGAGAAGATTATATAGCCCTGCTGTTGGCAGCAACCCCGCAGGCATGGTAAGGTGGGAGCAGATGTTATACTGGACATCTATCATTCCTCAGTTGTCTTTTACCTCCAGAACTCAATACAGGTACAATTGACAAGTAGCGTACAAGAGGGACTAGAGGGCAAAACCGAGTTTGCCTCTGTACTCGCCACCAAGATACACCTGCTATAGGTTGCAACCCCATAGGCATGGTAGATAGGAGTAAAAGCCATACCGAACCTTTGTGATTCCCTTCCATCTGTTCCAACCAATTAATGTCATCAACCCCACCAATCATTTTCCTTAAGGAAAACCTGAGGTTTGAGGTTTTTTTCCTGCTCTCACTGTCCTCACCCACAGCAACAGATGCTATTATGACTCATCCAAAATTAAATTTGACTCAGGAGAAGTAGGAGTAGATCAAAATTGAAAATGAGAATTATTGCTCAAGCCAAATGACTTATAGAAAAGGGAAAGGGGGAGCTTGTTATAGATGGGTGTAGCGGTTTTGGTTTGCCAATTTCAGATTTCCCCAGTTTTAAGATTTCCCAACCAATGCGCTGATGAGTGTGATGGGCTTCAGTACTGGCTAATCACCAGTGCACTCATTTCTTGCTGTGAGATACGATTAGGAGAAAGGCAAAGCAGGCTCAAAATGTCAAAAGGTTATAAAGAAAAATGTATTAAAAGTAACTAAAAGGAAAAAAAGTAGTAAGAATCAAAACAAACCTTTCAGAACACTTCTTTTCCCCCCATAACCTTTTCTTTCCCACTGATAATGTAAAGAAACAAAACCTAAAATTTCTAGTCAGTTTACCACCTTTAAAATAGTCTTTTTTTCAGTTCACTTAGGGACAGAAGTCCCTCTTTTAAGGTTATGGAGACTTCTCAAGAGGGAAAAAAATAGTTCTCTCATGGCTGTCTCACAACTAGCAGCTGCTCCAGGGAAAATCTGTTATCGTGAAGCCCCTCCCATTTTCCACAAGCCTTCCCACAGCTTGTCAATGGGCCATGTTGACTTATGGGGTATTGGTTTAAAGATGAGCTGTTTGAAGGTAAAAGTTCTTATTATCTACCTCTAAAATAATCTTCATCCCTGGAACAGGCATCTTTTTCTCCCGGGGGCACCAGACTACTCTTCTCTCCTTCTCTGTTCAAACTTCTCATGGGATTACTGCTACTTGAACATCTGCTTACTTTAACATGAAGGCCTTTGCTTGATATTAATTTGAACACTTTCATCTCCCCATAGTTTCATGTGTTATAGGGAAAAAAAGTTCTTTCTCCATAGCTTACAAGAGAATTTCAGCTCCAAAAAAAAGGCATCTCCTCATCCCTCCCATCTGGGACTTGACTTCTTCCTCACTGACTTCTATGTCTTCATGCTGTTCCTTTGCATGCTTGCATCTTGTTCCTTTCCCTCACTTGAATGAGGATTGAAGCACTGAAAGGGTTAACATCACGCCTGGGGCCTACCTGACCCACCGGTAACTTGTGGAGAAAGCTGCAGCTGGGGCTGTGTGAGGATCAGCCTCATGGTTGGTCTTTGATTTTCTCTGTGTTCAATTCCAGCTGCAGGGCCACTCTGCATGGGCTGCAGGCTGCAGAGGTCTCTGGTCAGCCGCGCTGGGGAGAGGCGACCTGACAACAAGATCTTAACAGTCACGGCCAGCCCTGCTCTGGCCTGGGCTCTGCAGCCTCCCTTCCTGCCTTCCTGCCTGGCAGGTGCTTGGGGCCCGGCCCACAGCAGGACATGACTGATGGGGGCCAACAGGTGGCCCAGGGAAGGGGGAAGGGGTCCGGCCCATGGCAGAGCCACCTGGCCTGGCCTAGTCCAGACGGTGGCTGGGGCTGTGGCCTGTCACCTCTTTGCTGACTGGAAAAGACAGAAGTTCACAGGTTTTTTCATCTTTAACATGTTTCTTTCACAGAGGTGTGTCCAGCTTCTCAGTGGTTCAACAGACTCAGTTACACAAAAAGCTTTTGCCTCATTTCCCTGAATTCCTCCCAAGTCAAACTATGACAATGGGTAATGCAATGGTTGGCTCTCACAATTAAGAAATTAATATTATGTGTATGTTAAGACAAGTTTTGGTGATGTATAGTTATATTATTGTGATTTGTTCTCCCATAGTCCCCTTTCCCCTCCCCCTTGCTCCCCCTTGTACAGTTGCCACCGGAGGGCCTTGGTAGTTGGGTCATTTGGGAGGAGGGCAGACTTGTTACTAAGAGGCATGACATGACAACACCTGACCTCCAATCAAGTTGCAAGGAAGTAGCCTCCACCAATGGACAGTGAAGAAGAGTTGACTGGCAGACTTTGGGAGGGGCTAGGGTTACCTGATGGAAGAGAGGGCATCAAAGGCAGAGCAGACATTTTATGGGCAAGCACATGGCAGTTTAGTTCCATGCTGCCAGCACTACTCTTTCTCCTTATTCAGTCCTTTGTTGTATTTGTTAAGGTTTAATAAACCACTGAAATTTTAAAGTGAGCGGTTGTTTCTCACAAGTCTTTCCTTGCAGAAAAGAGGCAGGGTTAACAACACTGGTATCTTGAACTTAAATGTCATCAGATTCAGTCAGGACAGCTTGGTATTTCAAAAACCTTGAGGGAGACAGACAGTGGTTCCCTTTGTGATTTAAAAGAGCTGACACAATGTGTGACACTAAGACAGTCATCTTTTGTCCCACTGTAAACTTCGATGCCTCGTTGTAGCAGCCACAGGGCCTGCAAAGCCTCCCTGGCAGTCAGTTGCCTAAGATAAGAAATGCCTAGCCATGATGACTGGACAAAAGAAGCCCCTCTTCCACCTTCAGACCCTTGTTATCTCTTTGTAAGATGATAGGCCATTTTCACCTCGACCCTTACTATTGGACTGTTTCCCAAAACCCCTATACCCTGTATAAACACCCATTTCTGCCCAGTTCTGCAGAAGAGCTGTCACTGTGACCCTTTGCAGAAGCTTCCAATAAAGACACCTCTGTGAAACCACATACAATTCTCCTCCTCTCTCTCCCTGCGTCTGCCGGAGGCACTTAGCAAGCAAAGAGCTGAAATCACTAAAGAGCTGAATTCACCAAAGAGCTAATCTCACTTAAGAGCTGACCTGCTTGCTAAGATTGCCTGCAGCTGGGAGCCTGCCTGAGGGACCTGGACAGGTTGTGCTTAGCTGGACTTCGCAATCCAGACACCTATGGCAGCCGGGGTAGGAGACACCCTGAAAACCCCCACCATAATTAATACCTCTTCAATGTTCATGATCCCTGTTGCTACTGCCCTAATGCAGGCAGGCCAGCCCTTGCTCACAGTATTGAATTGATTATCAAAATAGGCTACTGTCCTTTTGTAAGGACCCAGGTGTTGTGCCAGAACTCCCAAGGCTATTCCTTGTCTCTCATGTGAGAATAACCAAAACAGCTTACTCTTGTCAGGAAGTCCCAAGGTCAGGGTCATCGTGAGCTCCTGCTTTAACTCTTCAAAGGTGTGATTTGTTTCATGGGTCCACACCACAATATTCTAACGGTTTCACAATCAGACTAGTTGTATATCCACAACCAGCATCAACCTGTCTTTCCAAGAAAAGCATGCAGTTCTCTTACAGTTTGTGGCCTCGGTGTTTGGCAGATTGCCTCCTTTTGTGTGGTTCCCAGGGATCATTGTCCTCCAGAGACTTCATATCCAACATAGGTTACCTGGTGTTGTACCAGCTGAGTGTTCTGTTGTGACACTCAATAACCATTTAGTCCAAGAAAATTCTCAGACTTATTGTCTATACAAGGCACTCTTCAATAGTTCTTGTAGCAATTAGTAAATAATCTACATATTGTAGGAGTGTTCCCTCCCCAGGCAGAGCCGGCCATTGTTCCACTTCTCTGGCCAACTGGTTCCCAAAAATTGTGGGACTGTTTTTGAACCCCTGAGGCAACACGGTCCAGTGTTGGTTTTTCCTGCCTGTGCTAGGGTTGTCCCATTCAGAAGCAAATATGTTTTAACTTTCTTCTGCAAGTGGCAGGCAGAAGAAAACATCTTTGAGATCTATCACCAAGAACCAAATGAGATTGTCTTGGAGTTTAGTCAGCAAAGTGCAGGGAATTGCAACCACTGGGTGGATACTTTTAGCAAACCCACTGACTGCTTGCAAATCTTACACTCATTTATAAGTTCCATTAGGTTTTCTCACTCGTAGTATAGGAGTATTAAATTCAGATTCACATTCCTTCAATAATCCTAGTGTCAAAAATTTGCTAATAATTGGTTTGATCCTTTTTTTGTCCTCTATTCTCAAAGGATATTGTCTCCTAACCAGTGGCTTGGCTCCTGTCTGTAATTCAATCTTAATAGGATCAGCCAATTTTGATCTCCCAGGAGCAGCGGTATTCCATATTCCTGGGTATACCTGATTAATTATTTGCTCCAAATAGTTACTATTGTTTGCTGTTCCTGTATCAATTACCAATCCTAATGCTAAAATCAATTTGCCTCCAGGTACTTTGAATCTCATGTTTCCCTCGCTAAACTGAATTGTTGCCTCTAAATTTTCAAGGAGATCCCTGCCTAATAGTGATTTAGGCAAATTTGGCAGATAGAGGAATTGATGTATTCCCATCCTTTTCCCAATTTTGTGTTCTAATGGTTTTAAGAAAAAGGCATTCTCTGGTTGGCCTGTGGCTCCCATTACCTGGATATGTTTTTCACTTTTAGGTATTAAGGCCTGATTTAAAACTAAAAATGTGGCCCCTGTATCTATTAAGAATTCAACTTTTTTTCTCCTTTTAATGCCTTTATTAAAAGCGATCAGCTCAGGATTGGGCAGCTCGGACGGGTCTGCAGCTTCCCGTCGTCTCTCCCAGAGCAATGAGGAGGAGGAGGATATTCGCAGCTTTGTCCACTAGGGGCAGAGCTGGGGGTCCGGTCCTCGTGGGAGCCTTCAGGGCGTGGTGACCCCTTCCAATGTTACTCCTGCCGCCTCTCTTGGCCCGCTCTCGGCATCAGGGACGACTCCCGTGCTCAGGGTGAGTGGGGCTACGAAGGTGTTCTGCATCTCTGCAGGCTCATCACTCCGTTCCTGATGTCTAGGCATCACTCCAATCTCTCAACTCTTAGGTGGCTCGTTGTTTTGGGGTCTTTTTTAGCAAGCTAGAAGCAGTAGCTTCTCATGGCATGCTGGTCCTTGGAGTTATTTTGCATATCCCCCCCCCCAAGTGTCTTCTCCCCACTGTTCGGGAGGTCCCCACTCTTCACTGTCCCAGAGAAGGGCCATTAACTCGGCCCCAGCTAGGCTTTTACAGATACAAAAACAACTATTCATGACAACGACCGGTAATTACCATAACACAAGCAGCACCCCAGCAGCAACAGTGCTAACCTTTTTCTCACAGAAAAAATTGGCCGAATTTTTGTTCATAACTGTATTAAGTAACAATATATTTGTTCATTAATAGCTAGATGATGAATTAAATTATAAAACAATAGCTAAATAGCTTTTGTTTAAGTAGGGTATCTATAGGGCTGTATGGGAAACTTTTAAGAAGTTGCTTGGGTTACAAACCCCCCCCTCTGGTAACCAGATACAGCTACATCTGGTAATAATTACTAACCTTGTAGAATTGCTTGCTCTGCAAAAAATTCTACCCCATAGATATAGGAGACTTTCTGAAACACATATGGTAACAATTATTAACCTTGCAAGAATGCTGAGCTTGGAAAAAATTAGACTTATAGATATGCCTTATAAGGAAAGTGGCCAAAGAGGAAGACTTGGGGCCTTCATCCCACGACCACCAGAAGGCAGAAAAAAAGACCCCTAGCAACAGGAGGAGCACGCGCAGAAAACAGACCACTTCATCCAAGAATCTGGAGAAAAAGGACAATAAAAAGCGAACTTTAAAGGGGGGAGGTGCGCGCCTAAGAGAGCGAAGTCTCCTGGCCGCCCAGCGCTGAATCTTGCTTATTCTTGCTTGCATAATAATAAAGATTATTGTACAGTTCTCAAATTTGGTCGATTCATTTATCACAATAACATTAACGATCCTAAATTCCCTATTAACCCTTAAATCCCTTGTTTCATGTGTGTGTTGAGCATCTTTGTAAGGTCAGTAACTGCTAGCGGTTCCAGGATTCTAGCCCAGCGTGGTGTGGAGTGGGCCTTGCTTTTGGAGTGGCTTCTCAAAGGTTTCTTTCGCCGCTTTTCCATTCCACCACAGCTAGGCTGGGGAGGGAGGCGAGATGTGTGTGTGTTTGCCACCAGCTGAGGTTGTTTATTGGTGGAGAAAAGCAAATGATCTTCCAGAGGTTTTTTCTGTGTTTAGCATGCGCAGATTTTGAATGTGGTGTTCGCCTAGGGACGCCTGGGCATAAACGGGACAGATTTCTCGGAGTGGCCAGGGGAGGCCCGGCTACGGACATTGTGGGAAAGGGAGGAAGGCAGCCCCACTTCCGGTATTCCATCTGTGGAAAGGAAGGTCCTGGATCTTGGCGGGTTGAAGCCAGCCCGTTCGGACAGGGGCCCAGCTTCTGCTGTGAGCAAGAAAGGGATTTTGTGCCGTTTTTTCCAGGATCTCGGGGCAAGAGCAGCTCCCAAAATTGTGACTGAAATCATGAGACGGTGCCGCGAGCAGGAAGGCCACGCCCTGCATGACGAAAGGGAGGGGAACAGCCGCTTGGAGAGCTGCCGCTGAAGTCGCTCTGTCCGTTGCCCTAACAACGGCCAAGAAATGAGGCGGGGAAGCGGTCCCGGGTCCCAAAGGGGGCTAGGCGTGCGAGACATGCGGGCGGGAACACCCCCCCCGGGCA
Source organism: Zonotrichia albicollis (assembly GCF_047830755.1). Classification (NCBI taxonomy): domain Eukaryota; kingdom Metazoa; phylum Chordata; class Aves; order Passeriformes; family Passerellidae; genus Zonotrichia; species Zonotrichia albicollis. The sequence goes on along the minus strand of NC_133859.1, from coordinate 19,727,441 downwards.
GTGCCGCTTCTGCTACCGTGGTGGATGGGGGCGGAGGCGGGGTCGAATGCCTTGGAGAAACTGATATCACCCTTTGTAAGCGGGAACACAGCTTCTGTGATGGACGGCTCGATCACGGTTCCCATAGTAACAAATTTTGTTTTGGAGAAACAGGGAAGCAGTGGCAAGGGGCAGGTTCGGGTGAAGTGAAGCGCGTAGCACCAAGTCGCACTGGGTGTATCCCTGCTGTGCCTCCGTCCCTGGGCCAAGTGGCAGGCAGCGAGCGCTCTTTGTGCTGCCAGGTTCACACCGCGCAGGTCAGCAGAGTCTTGTTTGAATGAACACCTTAGAAAAGAAACCTAATCAAGGTACTATAAGCACTGTAAGTGCCAGAGGGGTAAGAGAGATGAGACCTTCCTTTCAACCTTTGAAATATGAATTAGGAAGATACTGGGTGGTTCATCGGTTTCTCTATTTGACAAATTCTCCTAAGAAGTATCTGTTGGAATTTTGCAAAAGGAAGAGAATAACAGATAGTTTAGGATGGTTTACTGAATTAAACTTTTAAAATACCTTCTCCAGCATCCCTGTGAACAGGAAAGGCCAAGGACTCTGCTGTTAAGTGGAAGAATCCTGAAACAGGGAGAAAGAGCCAGCTCACCAAGACAGTCCTGCCTGAGGGTTTAAGGAACAGGCCAACTATATTCAGAAATCAGCTGGCAAAGAAACTGGAGAACTGGAGAAGGCGGCAGCTAAGAATTGCTGCATCCAACAGTTGCATCCAACTCACTGTTTGTCCTATGAGCACCAACGACGTACCCTATGTCGTGTTACTGAAACAGGGTAATGCTATTCTGAAAATGTTTGCTGTCAATCCTGGTATGTCTCTCTTCCCAACACTAACTGATAATATATCTGAGTATGACTGTGTTCTGGTTTAGGGTTTACAGACCATGGAAGAGGCTTATTCCAGCAGACCAGACCTGAAGGATGTGTCACCACAAGATCCAGATTGGGAGCTGCATGCAGACAAGAGCAGTTTTATGCAAGATAGCAAATAGATGACAAATTATGCAGTGACAACCACGGATAAGGTAATCAGGGAAAAGGCCTTGCGATCAAATGTGTCATCGCAGAGAACTAAACTGATTGCATCAGCAAAATATCTAGAACTGAGCAAAGGAAATAAGGTAAAAATATGGACTAATTCTGGATATGTATTTAATGTCATGTATGTCAGTGAAGTCATCTGGATGGAGAGAGTACTGCTGACTCTTCAAGGTAATGGAATGGAACATACTGAATGGATCCATGTGCTGCTACAGGGTATTTGGAAGTCTACAGAAACAGCCTTTATGCATTGCAAAATTCAGCAAAACAAGGAAACAACTCCCAAATTAAAGAATCATTCTGCTGATGAAATAGTAAGAGAGGCTGCAGAAAAAGACATCTTAACAGTGTTGTCACAGAGGGGAATTGATTTGTTAAAGTTTTCCCCAAAGTGTGATCAAAAAGACCATCAGTTTTCTGGCACAAAGCTGAGATCAAACAAAGTGAATAGACTATTAAACCAGAAGGACAGGTTGTAGTCCCACCTCAGCGTAAACATGAAGACACTCATAGGTGAACAGAGAACCTTTTGAAACATGTGAAAAAGGTGGTATTAGAAAGGGAAATTACTGATATTTGTCAGTCTATTGCTATGTGGAATCGTGGGTTGGAGACAGACACATGACACAACAACGAGAGTCATCAGCAAACAGCTGCAAGTTTATTATGGCTGCCCTTTTTACAAGGGCTTTGGATTTCCTGGGCTCAGATAGCTGATTGGATGAGACCTCTCTCCGCCCAGCTCTCTGGCCAGTAGGATGTCTGCATCTTAGGGTGGAACGTGATTGGGTGACGTCCTTCTATGTATTCAAATCCATCCTATCCTCCCTCAGCCAAGGACTTGTTTATGGAACTGTGCTGGGTTTCTTATTTATAGCCTAATTAATTGCCCAGTACAAGCCAGCTTGTACTATAACATCTCCTCCTTTCTTTCTTTATTAAAAATTGCAACCTGCTCTCTGTCACCTTTCTGCAAGAGCCTTTTGCAAACAGGGTGACATAAGACAGCATGGGTTTAATTTGCATGAGGCTTTCCACCCAGTTTGACAAACCTAGCTCCCCAGCCAGCAATGTGTTCCAAGTACCACTTGAAGTTGCAGCACTCACTTCCAGGAGCTGTTAGGCAAGATCATAACCCTTGAGGCTAACATGCCACAGGTTACCTACTTATAGTTACTACTTCTAAAAAAGAAACCATTTAACCCTTAAACCATTTAACCCTGAGAACTGTTAGAGAAAAACCCAACTACTAGAAAAACAGTTTGTAAACAGAAAAAACAGTTTGTGAACAAATGAAGTCCTAGTCCTGTCACTACAAGAGTCCCAGATTTCCATGAGGTAGAGGAACAAGTTGTTTTGGTCACTGCTTCATACATGGCTCTGTGATGTCCGTTGAGGGGTCATCCAGAGGATGCTGCCTGTGGTCCTGAGCAGGATGTAGGGCAGGACAGACACATCTGGCAGGTACCCAATGCATTTTGGTGTCCTTGAAAACACAGGCATACCCACATCCCCAGGTGATGAGATTCCACCAGCCTCCCCACCTATTGGTGGGGTCTCACACCATTACCTTGGGTTTGGGTGACTGATCATCACCGGATGACTGTGATAGAAAGTGATTTAAAATGACTGGGGTTTGGGACTTTTCTAAATGTCTCAAATGATTTAGTGTATAGATAGCTTTAGCTACCCTCCTCTGTGGGATCGCACCACACATTTGTCTCCTTTGTTTTTCAGGTTTGCATTTTAAAGTGCCATTTGTTCTTTCCACGATGGCTTGTCCTGTTGCTAATTTGGGAATACCAGTGGGGTGTGACACACCCCAGAGCTGTAGGAAATGTCTTGTTTTCTGTGAAATGTAAGCAGGGCTATTGTCTGTTTTGATAGTAGCTTGCTCTACTGTTTTGAGAGCATTTTTGCTTCTGGGGTTAATTTTCTGGGGGAATTTACCTTAGGATCACCTTTTAGGAGGTCAAATAAGGGTGTTAATTGTAAATTGGTTAATTTTGGATAGGGTTTAATCCAGTTGAGGGTGTCTAGCTTTTAGCTTTTCCTTTTCAAGGGACAATTGTGGTACCTTTTGACTAATACTTTTTGTAGGATGCAAATTAAAAACAATAATAAATATTGCAATACAGGTTTAAAGCTCTTGTGCATATATATATATATGTGTGTGTGTGTGTGTGTGTGTAAGGTTTTGTACGTATAATTTTTGGAGTTTTATTTTAAGCTTGAGTACCTGTGGGTTGGAGTACACATGTTTGCAGCTTTCATTATGGCTCGTAGTGTTAATATGTGCTGGGATGGTGTCTAATAGGAGTGGTGATGGAGTTGGAGCTGGTGGGGTCGCAAGGGCTTCTTCTCCGAGGCTGGTAGTAGGGCAGAGATTTGGGTTCCCTCTGTGGGGGTCTTGCGTGTCCATCAGTGATGTGGTTCCTTGGGGCTGTTGGAGTTTTGGCTGCAGATGTGTTGAAGCTGTGGCAGCAGCAGGTGTGGGGCCGGAGCGAGGAGCAGGACTCTGCATCGTAGCACTGAGACTTCTTGGTTCCAGTGCATTTCCGGGAGTGACATAGTGACAACATCCGGGCAATTGTAGTGATGTCATCGGGGGCTCCACCCCCATGTTGCAGCGGCAGGCTGGACTGGCCAGCAGAGGCGGGACCGTGGGTTGGGTGCGGTTTGTGGGCTGAGCCAACCAGATTGGGGCAGGGGCAGTCCAGGCATTTCCATGGTGACAAGGGGCGTGTGTGGCCGTGGTGGTGGGAGGGTGGTCTGGGGAGCTGCATGGAGCTGCATCATGGGCATGGGCTGCCCAGCCAAGACGGCGGCACAGTCCAACCTGGGACATAAAACAGAGTGGAAATTTAACAGAGTAGAAATCCATTTCAGATTTAGGTGAAATGTGCCGCTTTGAATTATTAAGTCTGTAGCTTGCTAGCATAAGTGAACATGTTTAGCCTGTTAGCTTTGCTGCGCTTACAAAAACTGCCTCAGCTGAGGAAAAAGGAATGCAATTTCCAAGCTGAAGAGATAAGAAGAGCCCCTTAAACTTTGAAACGAAGGCAAGAGACACACAGGATGACCAGAGAGTTTTTTCTGTACAAGGACTAGTTGCAAGCTGTAACGTGAAACCAGTAAAATGAGCATGCATGAACCTATTGTGAAATTCTATGCATATGTACCAGTAAGGAAGGATAAAAAAGGATCAGGAATTCTCAGGGGCACGCATGTCCTTTAGGGGGAACAATCCCCACATGTGTCCAGAACTGTAATAAACATACCGGCTGTTATGAACAAAAATTCGGTTAATATTTTTTTTTTGTGAGAAAGAGTTACAGAGACGCAGCCAGATCTGTCTCTGCCAGGATTCTTAGTGCTTTGTTATTGTAATCACACGTCGTTGAAGCTTATCTCCTCTTTTGTATTCGTAAAAGGCCTGGCTGGGTGGGGTGATGGCCCTTCCCCGAGGCAGTGCTCTCTTACAGCATAGGGAAGACACCTGAGAGGGTGGGGGGGGTTATGCAAAGTGACTCCAAGACCAGCAGGCTTTGGGACCTCGACTCCAAAATGCAAGGAGAAAACCCCAAAAACAACGAGCCAAATAAGAATTGAGAGACTAAAGTGGTGTCTGGACATGAGGAGCCGATTGCTGAGCCTGCAGAGATGCGGAGTCCCTCTCGCCCTGAGCAGAGAGTCGTCCCAACGCCGGGACCAGGCAGCTGAGACGCTGAGAGAAGTAAGATCTGACGGGGACATCACGCCCTAAAGGCTCCCACGAGGACTGGATCCCCCGGCTCTGCCCCTAGCGGACAGAGCTGCGCATATGCTCCTCCTCTGAGTTGCCCCGGGAGACGCGACGGGGACTGCAGCCCTGCCGAGCCGCCCAATCCTGAGCTGATCACTTTTAATAAAGGCATTAAAAAGGAGAAGAAGTCTTCTGGCCCTGTTTATTTCAGCTGGGGGCGCTCGTCCAGAATAGCCACGCCGCAAGAAGATTCAAGACTGGCCATCCTGGACTTCAGGACAGCTGGCTATCGGGACCAGAGAGATCGGCTCAGGACCAGCGACACAGAGGAGCACCGGAGCACCGGATTGGTGAGAAAGCCGGTGGCGGCAGTGGGAGACGTGCGCATGTGTGTGTGAATGAGACGGAGGCCGGCAGCCGGACCTTCGAAGTGAGAGCGGACCCCTCAGTACCGCGGTTCCGGACTCCTGCGAAGGGGCCGGCCAGGAACAGGGGGCGGTGCTTGGAATTAGCGTGAGTGAGTCGTCTCCCAAGGGGGAATAAAGGGCCCACCCCCCTCCGGGCGTGCGGAGGGAATATTTGTATGAGTGGCACGCACCCAAAATAGGCCCTGACAGAGGGAAATCAGGCAGATTTGTCAGTCCCGAGAAGGATTCGGGTAGCATTTGTAAGTCCCGAGAAGGATTCGCGTAAGATTTTATCAGTCCCGAGAAGGATTCGGGTAGCTCACAAGCCCTGCAGGCAAAAGTAAGTCCTGACACAGGAGTCAGGCACAAACCCCAGCGAAGGAGGCTGTGGTTTGCTTTTAAGTCCTGATACGGTGAAGCCTAAAAATTGGCGGGTTAGGCAAACTAAAATCAGGCAGTTGTTTTTCCTGACTGAGGGAGTCAGGCACGACCCGGATTCTTAGGCCGAGCCTTCGTGTGTTCAAGTCCCAATAGATGTAAGACCTGACGTGGGGAAAGTTGGGCAATTAAGAGATCGGGCAGTTGTTTCAGTATAAAGTCCTGAGCATCAGGCAGAAATTTGAAGTTCAGTGGAGGAGGCTGAAGCTCCTCAAAGAAGGTTCTTTTTGAAATTACTGGTCAGTAAAGGCACCTTTGGGATTTTTTACTGTTCAGACCTGTAAAATGGGAGGGTGTAATAGTAGAAAGACCAGCAAGGGACTGAGGGACATACCTCCGAAAAGTCCCTTAGGAGAACTGTTAGTAAAATGGGATTCTATAGAGGCCACGGAGGGATTAGATAAAGTGAAAATGATCCATTATTGTATGGAAGTGTGGCCAGAATTAGAGTTACAAGGAGGATGGCCTTGGTGTGGGACAAAGGATAAGTGGATGTGCCAACTATTAGATAATTATCTGACAGCTCGAGGAGATACTGATCCTGAGCAATTATTGTATGTAGCTTGCTGGTAAAACAGCGCTGTTGGGGATGAAGGGGTGCGGATTTGTAAGGTACAGAAGAAGAAAGAGGGAAATGAAGGTGGGGATGATAGGACTAGTAAAAGATGGGACCCCCTGGATTATCTGCCTCCTTCTGCCCCTCCACTTTATAATCCTCTTCTTCAAGCACCTCAAATGGCAGGTCCGGTTCTTCCCCCAGCTGCCATCTCATTACCACCTGATCAAACTCCTCCTTCTATCTCTGCAGCTTCCGCTATGATAAACCCAGTATCCCCTCCAGTTCCGTCTGCACCACCACAAGTGCCTAGTCGACCTGCTGCATTCTCCACCCCTTCTCCAGCTGCACTTAATATCCACTCAGGCTCTTCTCCCCCTCCTATTGCTGTCCCTTTACCTCCTCCTAGTTGGGACACAAATGCCTCCTCGCCCGATAAACAGCTATCAGCAAATACACCTGCTGATGGGCAGAAAGTTCAGGGTAACCCAGATATCCCTCAAAGTAGTTTGGCATCTGGAGATGGGCCGTACTGTAGTACCAGATCCAAGACCTCCAAGGCAGAGAGACTCTTTCCCCTCAGAGAGGTTCCTATGGGAGGAATAGCAGGAGGTGTTGGCTTTGTGAATGCTCCCCTAACTGCTTCTAAGGTGAGAGGATTCAAGGAAGAGTTGGGGCATTTAGTTGAGGACCCAGTGGGCATAGCCAACCAAGTGGATCAATTTCTAGGTCCAAATACCTACACTTGGGGGGGGATGAATTCCATCCTGAGTATATTATTTTCCCCAGAAGAGGTTCAGATGATTAGGGTGGCTGACATAAGAATTTGGGAGAAAGATAACCGTCCAGGACCCCAGGTGCCATCAGGCGAACAGAAATTGCCACTAACGGATCCCAGCTGGAACCCTAACCAGGAGGAGGGGAGGAAGGCCATGATGGAATATAGGTCTTTGATAATACGGGGGATCAAAGAGTCAGTTCCCAAAGGAACTAACACCCAATTGGCATTTGAGGGCACACAGGAGAAAGATGAAGCTCCTGCTGCCTGGCTTAATCGCCTAAGGTGGAACTTCCAGTTGTACTCTAGAATAGACCCAGACACCCCAGAAGATCAAATGCTACTAAAAATCCAATTTGTTACCAACTCTTGGCCTGATATAAGGAGGAAACTGGAAAAGATGGAAGAGTGGCAAGCGAAGAACATAAATGAGTTATTAAGAGAGGCATTGAAGGTGTATTTAAGGAGGGAGGAAGAAAAAGCAAAGGCCAAGGCTAAGATCATGGTTGCTGTAGCTAAGGAAACTGCAGGGTGGGCGGGTCCACCACCAGGAGGAGGCAAGGATAGGCCTTCTTTTACTGTCAGGTGCAAGAGGGATAGAGACACCTCAAGGCCCTTTGAGAGGACGACATTGCTATTACTGTGGAGAGCCAGGACACACCAGGAGGTTTTGTAGAAAGCTCAGTCTCGATGTGGCAATAGCCAGGGAACGAGATAATTTAGAGAAGATCCTTAGAGGTGACGAGTAGAGGGTCAGGGGCTTTACACTATAGGGGACCTGATGCAACATCTAGAAGAGCCCTTGGTAAACTTTAAGGTGGGACCCCTAAATGAAATATTAGAACTTTTGGTTGATACAGGAGCAGATAAGTCCTGTCTCAACCAAGTAACATCTGAAGTTAGAAAAAAAAAACCAGCTAGGTAGAAAGGATATCCAATAGCACCAAAACTGGCCAGAAAAACTAAACTTGTAATAAGTGATGTAAAAGTAAAAGGTACCTTATTGTTGTCTTGTTGTGTGTGTGAGAGTGAGTCACAAGAAAAGTCAGCCTCAACTTCCTGGGCAGGTGGGAAGGGGGCAGTGGAAGTGTGTGTGACCTGCAAACCAGGCTTGTGTCCCCCGGGCGGGTGTGGGCTGTGACCAAAGTGTGTGTGTGACCTGCAAACCAGACTAGTGCTCCCCAGATGTGTGAGGGAGCCGTAGCTGTAAGAGTGTGAGTGACACGCAGACAGCCTCACAGGTGAATGTGCACCAGAGGCAACCAGAGTCAGGGCCCTTCCAAGAGGCCCAAAGATACTGAGACCTGTGGGCCAACCCCAAGGTGAGGGGGGGCTATAGGGACCCGTGCTTTTCTAGCAATAATTTTGTGTCTTAAAGGTGTGAAGGAATGTGTGAAAGTGAATGAGAAATGAGAGAGTGAATATAGACGAGTTAGAATAGAAGTAATGAAGATTGTGCATTATAAGTTTTACCACATCTCCTTAGAGGGAAGTGTATTGTGCAGAAGAATGGTGTAAAGAAAAAAAAAAAAATTAGGTGTAAGGGGTTGAAAGAAATATTTAAGCTGTAAGTGAAAGTATGAAACAGAAGCAAGAGATAAATAAATAAGATCTTGAAAAATAGAACAGAAAACCAGTGAATTAAATACACAGAAAAATAGGAGAATAAAAGTACTTTGAGAGTTAAGTTAGCTGAGAAATACAACTCCTTCCAAAATACAGTATGTAGAAGTTGATGAGAGAAACATACAAGCTATGGAAAAAGAGAAATTACCAATAACATTAAACAGAGAAGCTGAGTTTTGATAAAATCATTAAATAGCAGACCATTAATACCAGTGTTTGAAAGCCCGTTTCAGTTATTTTTCATTACTAATGCGGTTGGACTCACATCACTCTCACCCCCTGGCATTGGACCAGGATTCAACACCAGTTTTTTCCGTCTGGCATTCTGGCATTGGACTAGACTGCACCCCATTCTCCCCCTGGATTGGACCAGGATTCAACACCAGGTTTTTTCCCTCTGGCATTCTGGCATTGGACCGGACTGCACCCCATTCTCCCTCTGGCAGTCTGGCATTGGACCGGACTGCACCCCATTCTCCCTCTGGCATTGGACCGGACTACACCCCTGTCTACTTCTGGCATTGGGCCTGACTCCCAGTTTTCCCCTCTGGCATTGAGCCAGAGTCCACACCACTCACCTCCGGGCACTGGATAAGCAGATCTAGTAAAAAGCAAAGAAATGGTGAAAATGGTAAGAAAAATTGTTTGTTACAAGTATTTATATGAGTGTACTGGAAAAGAGATAAACCCCTTTTGGAACACATTTCAGGGGAGCTCTAAACCCCTAGGTTTGATCTCATCTGGCAACTGCATTGCTAGAGTGATAAAACCAATTTTCTTATTACCCAAAGAAACTGGATCAAGTTTGGGAGTTCCTATATATAATGATGTGGGAGAAATTAAACAAAACGGGGAAAGCGAAATAGAGATTGAGAAAATCCAAAATTGTAAAAGCCAAGTTCAGATCCCAAAACCTGTGTTGAACAAAGTCATCCGGCTCCAGGCAGTATTAAAAATAAAGAATTCAATTATTAGGGACATTTCAAACGAAATAAAAAGATTGACATGTGTAAATAATCAAGATCAAACTCCTACACTTGATCCCAGTGGGTGGGAGAACTTAGAGATTTTCAGAAAATATGTATGGCAAAAGGTGGTTTTTCTCACTGTGTGTAGCCTTGGAGGATTGCTCTTTTTACTATGCTTATTTATCTGTTTTAGTAAAACAGTATTGACTGTACAAACCAACCTGAAGAAACCAAGAAAAGTAACAAGGTTAAGTAACCATGATTACCAAAGTGCACAAGAGATTTATAGTCGATTCAAAACAAAAAATTGTGAGTTGATGCGAGCTTAAGAATTTAAGCTCGATCAAAGAAAAAGAGGGGGGACTGTTATGAGCAAAATTTCGGTTAATTTTTTTTTTTTGTGAGAAAGAGTTACAGAGACGCAGCCAGATCTGTCTCTGCCAGTGTTCTTAGTGCTTTGTTATTGTAATACCGGGTCGTTGAGGCTTATCTCCTCTTTTGTATTAGTAAAAGGCCTGGCTGGGTGGGCTGGATGGCCCTTCCCCGAGGCAGTGCTCTCTTACAGCATAGGGAAGACACCTGAGAGGGTGGGGAGGGTTATGCAAAGTGACTCCAAGACCAGCAGGCTTTGGGACCTCGACTCCAAAATGCAATGAGAAAACCCCAAAAACAACGAGCCAAATAAGAATTGAGAGACTAAAGTGGTGTCTGGACATGAGGAGCCGATTGCTGAGCCTGCAGAGATGCGGAGTCCCTCTCGCCCTGAGCAGAGAGTCGTCCCAACGCCGGGACCAGGCAGCTGAGACGCTGAGAGAAGTAAGATCTGACGGGGACATCATGCCCTAAAGGCTCCCACGAGGACTGGATCCCCCAGCTCTGCCCCTAGCGGACAGAGCTGCGCATATCCTCCTCCTCTGAGTTGCCCTGGGAGACGCGACGGGGACTGCAGCCCTGCCGAGCCGCCCAATCCTGAGCTGATCACTTTTAATAAAGGCATTAAAAAGGAGAAGAAGTCTCCTGGCCCTGTTTATTTCACCGGCTTTACAGCTTTTACAGCTTGTGGACTTAGTTCTTTTTCCACAAATCAAAAGAATTATTAAGGATTTGGTTGAAATTTAGAAACAAACTCTAATTCTACATCAGGTGGCTTTCAAAAGGCTCACTGAACCTTTAATATACCTTCAGTACACTCACTTCATGGTTACTGAACCAGGCCTGGATAAAAGAAACTGTTCATATTACTTATATCTGTAGTTAGTTTTTGCATAATAGCTGGCTTTATGATGTGATGCTGTGGTTAAATATGGAGTAGAGACTAGACAAGACAGAGTCTTGTAAATCTCTACAAAAAGGGGTGTCTTAGTGTGAAAAACGCCAATCACTTGTTTTTTAAAATTTTTTAAAGTTTAATAGTAATAAAACAGTTAAAAAGAATAGTAACACAATTAGAGTAATAACAATTTGTACAAATTTAATTAGGACAATATGAGACAATAAAAACAAAGGGTTACAGACGTCTGGGTACCTTTTTCTGGGCATCACCAGCCCAAAAAAGGACACCCGTTAACGAAAGATTAACCCTTAAGAACAATAGCCCGTTGCATATTCATACACTTCATACATGATGCATAAATTCCATTCAAAGGATTCTGTCTGGTCAGTGTCAGCTTCTTCCTTCTAATCCTAACAGCACCTCCAAGGCGGGAAGAAGTTCATTTCTTCTGATAAGAAGGCAATAAATTCCCTTTCTCTGAAAGATTTAGGTGTCCTGTGGCTGCTATCTCGCTGCAAGCCCTTTCCGTTAATAAAAGCATCTTACATAGCATAGTTTCTGTTTTAACAATTTTTATAGCCTAAAACTATATTTAACAGAGTACTTAAGAGAATTAATGCAGCATTACTTTCTAACACAATACATATAATATTCATTTTAATATTTGCGAAAAGCCAATCATAAAATACATGCATTTTTCACACTTAGGTTGGAAATGCAAGATGTGGCTGGAGGTGTATATTCTATTGCCATCTGTTAGAGGTGGGATAGCTATCTTCTCTTAACTGGGCAGTTTTCTTTATCTCTTCCACAACTAATCCTCCCTCCCTCTGGGAAATGTCTTCTCTTAATGGGCCATTGAATCTCACCGCATGACTGATAAAATTACATCATCCCGTTGTGAGATGCTCTGCCCAGAGGGAAGAGCCAAGCATTTCTACCTTGATATAATCAGAGATTTGGAACACCACAGCCAGCCTTCTCCCACAGGATTCCTAGAGGAGCAGTGTTGTGGTGTGATGTCATGGTTTGCCTCAGATACCTCAGGTTTCTCCCTGAAGATTTCTTCCCAAGTTGTGTTAGCCACCTCTTCCTCCCCTTCCCTTGCCCCCTGCTGAGCGCTGTCTGTCAGTCATGGCATTCCAGAAGGGCATCAAGTGATTGGTGGAATTCAAAAGATGCCCTCCATCCCTGGAGGGCATTGGGCCATCCAGGTGTCATTTGTCCCTTAAGACTCCCCCTTCGTACCTGGTTGGTAGCCCCTCGTGCCTCTTCCCTCCCCCTCTCCCTGGGGTTAAAAGGAACAGCAACCAGGCGGTTGGGGCAGTTCTGTTGGAGCTGTTGGTAGACTTTGAGGCCTGTGGGCCAGAATAAAGCTCTGTATTAAAACCCTCCATCAGAACCGACTCCTTTTCCTTCACCTCGCCTTAAAGCTTCTCTGCCAAGGTAAACCTGAACTCCTGCAAGCCTGGACTTGCCTCCAAGTGCCCAGCTGCAGCATTCAGCTAGCCAAAGGTGTCTCTGAGGTGAAAACACCACAATTGCCACCTTTTGGTCAAGCAGCAAGGGCCAGACAAGCCCAGGCACGTCCCGTCCGGCTATATTGGTGATTATTCCAATAGAGCAGCGTTTTTTTCCACTGGATTCCCAGGGAAGACCAGGCCCATCTATACCACCACTGGACCTTCAGAGGAAAACTACACCCTTCTACAAGATCACTGTTTAGACAGAACCACATCTGTCACTCCAGGAGGACTGCAGCCACCATTTAGTCACGCTGCTACCATCACCCTGACCAACTGGGTGTCAGGTTGTATTCTGACTCTGTCAATGTTGTTTTGTATTACTGAATTTTATTTTACATTCAGTTTTTACTAATAAAGATCTGTTATTCCTACTCCCATGTCTTTGCCTGACAGCTCATTATTTTTGAAATTGTAATAATTCGGAAGGAGAGGGTTTACATTCTCCATTTCAAGGGAGGCTCCTGCCTTCCTTAGCAGGAGCTTTTCAAACCTTTTCAAACGTTTTCAAACCTTTCCTTTTCAAACCAAGACAGGGGAAATGATGCCTAATGATTTTTGCCTTTTTTCTTTTATAAATTCTCTCTATTCTTTGCACATAAATTTGGAGCTCTGTAGCCTATTATTGCATTTGTAGCTAGTTTTCCCCACCTTTTTGCTACTCTGATAGGCAGAATGACAAAACATATTCCAAAGCCCGTATTCGATCTTGGTTCTTCCTAAGAACCAAGGCTGAAAAACAGCTCTTTGAGACACATTTTCATCAAAAAAGTTCAGTCCCATGTGAGGGGAGGAGGACTTAGAAGGGGCTTGAACTGGGGGGAATTGCATCACCACTTGTGCTCCAAATTGGTGATTTTTGTCAATTATGCAAATTTACTAAACTTATAAATCTGTGTTCACCCCATGGGGGTGAGCTTTTGTAGACATTTTCCGTATTTGCCTCTGCAGGCCACCAATAAGATCAAACTTTATATTACCTCCGATATTAACATTATCTTGAAAGCTAGGGTCTTAAGGCATCACTGTCCTGAATGGCTCGCAGTTTGGAAAGACAGGAGTCTGCTAAGGAAAGCAGGAGCCTTCCCTGAAATGGAGAATGTAAACCCTCCCTACCCCTCCAAATTGCTGTAAATTTTTAATTAGGGGCTCTCAGGCAAAAAATATGGGAGCAGGAAATAACATTCTTTAATAGGGAAGAAAATAAAAGGATAAAATAAACAATGCAGTACACTAGAACAACACTGACAGAGTCAGAAAACCTGACACCCTGTTGGTCAGGGTGTTGGTAGCAGTCCAATTGGAAATGTGGCTGCAGTCCTCCTGAAGTGTCAGGTGTGGTTCTGCTGGAGCAGGGGGTCATGTAGAAAAGGGTATAGTCTTCCTCTGAAGATCCAGTGGAAGAAGCAGCTGCTATTCTTCTGGGAAATCCAGTGGAGAAGCCGTGCATTTATTCCAGAATCTCCAGATTATATCTGGGTAGCAATGCTTGGCTCCTCCCTTTGGGCAGAGCATCTCACAATGGGATGTTATAGTTCTTATCAGTCATGCAGTGACATTCAATAGCCTGTTATCAGCAGATGTCCCCTCCTGAGGGAGGAGTGATTGTGGTCACTCAGAGAGAGAGATAAGGCAAACTGCCCACTTAACAAAAGACAACTGCCATACAGATAGTAATAGAATAGGTCTTGCCTTGCAATTTGGAACAATGGCCCAAGGGCCATGGTGGGGGCAATCTCGTTTGACCTGTTCAAAGGCTTGCTGTTGCTCAGGGCTCCACTTGAAATAATTTTTCTTACATGTCACAAGGTAGAGAGGACTTACAATCTATCTGTACTCTGGGTCATGCATCCTCCAAAAACCCACGGTGCCTAGGAAAGCCTGTGCTTCCTTTTGGCTGATCAGTGGGGACATTACAACTATCTTATTGATCACCTCTGTTGGACTGCCTGCCTACGTCTTGCTGCTTCACTCCAGGGAACTGAATTTCCTGGGCAGATCCACTGACTTTACTTTGATGGCAAAACTCACTTTCATGACAATCTAGATTATCTTCCTCCCTTTCTCATAAACTTCCTTTGCTGAGTTCCCCCACACAATGATGTCATCTATGTACTGCAAGTGTTCTGAAGCCTCACTCTTTTCCAGTGCAGTCTGGATCAGTCCATGGCAAATGGTGGGACTGTTTCCACCCCTGAGGCAGTCGGTTCCAGGTGTACTGCATGCCCCTCTAGGTGAATGCAAATTGTGGCCTGCAGTCTACTGCTAGAGGAATGGAGAAAAACCACATTAGCAATGTCAATGGTAGCACCACTTTGCTGCCTTGGACTCCAGCTCATACTGAAGTTCCAGCATGTTGGGCATGGCAGCACTTGGTGACAGTGTAACTTCGTTCAAGCCACAATAATCCACTGTCAGCCTCCACTCTCCATTAGACTTATGCAATGACTAAATGGAGCTAATGAAGGGTGAGTGAGTCTTGATGACTACTCCCTGGCTCTCCATTTCCCCAGTCATATTATGGATGGCAATCATGGAGTCTCAGCTTGCGCAGTATTGCGGATGATGCACTATTGTGGTGGCAATCATTATCTGTTGTTCTTTGACCCTCGGGAGTACTACTGCAGAGGGATTCTCTATGACACCAGGCAAGGTGTTTGATTGTCTAGTGTTTTCTGTCTCCACAGTAGCTATCCAAAAAGCCCACCTGAGTACTTTTGGGTCTTTGAAATACCAACTCCTGAAATAATCTATGCAAAGAATTCACGGAGCCTCTAGACCAGTAACAATATGTCGCTATAGAGTGCGACATGGCACAAGCACCATGACTCAGATAAGAAGGCTGTATAGGGCCGTTTATTAAAGCAACATGTTGCCTTTATAGTTTTACAGGATATTTACATTTGCTTAACAAACACATACGCTCCCCATTGGTCATGAAAAAGAACCAAAACTCTCAATAGGTGAAAAGGAGCCATGTCACTCTATGAGCCAACTAAAGTCCATATCTTTTAACTTTCTCTCTTTCTTCATGTTGTCATGGTGATAGCCTTGGTACCTTCCTTGAGAGAGATACAAGGCTTTCCTTATCTTCAGGAAGCCTTCGCTGGCTCACAAGAACAGCACAAAAATGTCTTTCCTACAACAGTAGGGTGTTTTTTCCATTCCTTCCCAGTCAAGCTCACTTGAGCTTCCAATAGAATCAACTGCTGCCACTCCCCCATCACCCCAGCAATGGAAACAGGTTCTGCCACCCCATGTCCCAATGGTATCAGAGTACATTGTGCGTTAGTGTTGTAAGGCCCCCAAAACTGGCTTGATGAGTCTTTTAAACGGGCTTATGATTTTATGTACTCTGAGTTAGACGCACAGGAGAAATACCAACAAGATATTCTCAAGAGGTGAAAACAATGAAAAATTTACTTGCAAACTTCTGAAAATCAGAGAATTTTGGCAAAAGTTTAGAGTAGCATGCAATCCAAATAAAACACTTTACAAAGTTTTAATTTAGCCCACTCAACAGAGGAAACTCCAAGCCTGTTCAATTTTAGAGTTACTCAAAACTCCTAGAAGAGGGAGTTCGAAGAAAGAGAAAGAGAGTAAGACAGAAAATACATAGAAAATAACAAATATAGCTACCACTCCTTCTTCTAGCGGTGTTCAGCTAATAGAAATTTCAAGACGAGGTAAAGACGTGCTTGCCTCGTGTCTCAGGTCAAACACCCTTTGGCTTTCCTGGGCCCTTCCTCCATGTGGGAATTTTGGTCATCTGGCCACTCTGGAGCTAGATTGGGGCTCTAGGGTTGGGGAGTGGAGCATTGCCTTTGGTGTGTCAGTGATTGGTGGCCCCTGTGGGACTGGGATACAGGCCCAGGGGGGGTGAAATGTGCAGAGCAGGGCATTGCTTCACAAAAGGCAAGGCCTGACCTGCCCCTTCCCACCCCCCCCCCTTCCCCTCCCCACAAAATCTTTTGAGCCAGAAATCAATCCTTCCAGTCTCATATCACCCAGTGGCTGGGATCACAGTAATGGTACCTTTTCTCTCATGGCAGCAGTGGGATTCTAATTTAGCAGAGGAAAAAGGAAAGATGAGAAAGTGTACAGGAAATCATATAATGGACAATTACTATTTCAATAATCAAAAGTATAAGTTTAATTAATACAACAATTTCACTCTATGCAAGTCATTGTACCCCACCCCTTGAGTCCCTACAATTACAGGTAAGGTGCAATGCAAACCAGGAGCCAGGCGGAGAGTTCATGAAACCAGTCTTTGGCTGCACTGACTAAAGAGTTCAGCAGATTGGTTGGTGATTTCCTTTGTGTTTCTTGATACTGTATTCTTCTTCAGTGAGGTCTAGCATTTTGAATATTCTTTGCTTATTTATTAATAACATATCAAATATTAGACAAATTATTAAAACCATTTTTGGTACTTCCTGGACTTGTAAGCTGAGCTCCAAAATAGCATGGTGAGTTCAATTTAAGATTCTTTCTTGCTTACTGATATTGCAATGTGTTGTACTCCTTTTCAAAAATTAAAATCTTAAAGAATAGGCCAATTTTCAATAGTTAGGCCGCCTTGCCCTTTGGAGTCCATAATCCTACAGATACAGGTATCATTATAACTCAAACATATATCTTCCAGGTTACTACCCTTATCCCTCCCACCAACCAGGTTTCAGGGGGATCCCCAGGACCCATATCCAGGGAAAGAGGAAAAAGTGAGTACCACGGGAAAATTATATTTAGTAAAAAAATTTACTACATAATTGTAGGAGACGGGGGTCACGCACGGTAGGGACGGATGGAGACGAGACCTCTTTGAAGCCAAGTCATGAGACTATCGGTTTATTACAAAGGGCGTGGGTGAAGGGCCCTGTTGCGAGCTGCCAGCCGCAGCTTGGAGCAGGGCCCAGAGAGGAGAGGCTTAAAGTGTAAGAGAGTCAAGGGCAAAGGTTTAAGAGCGGAGAGCATGTAGAAAGGAGGGGGTGAAGAAGTGCAGAGGGAAGACAAAGAGACAAAGAAAGAAAAGGGCGCGAAGAGGAGCGCGAGAGCGGGCAAAGAGATAAGGGAGAAGAGAGATAAGAGAGCAAAAAGAGAGCAAAAAGAGAGCAAAGCTCCCATTACAACACAATAAATCATCTTCAGTGTTGAATATGCAGATTCTCATTAACCAATCTACTACAGCATGCATATCTTATAACGTTTCCACACAACCTATAAAAATCACTACGTTACCATACTATGTTTACATGTTAAACCCTAAATCTTATTCTTTGGGCCCCATCTGCCAAGCTGCAAGGCCTGCTCTACTCTTAGGCCTGCAGAGGGAATTGTTTCCTCCAGGGGGGATTACATTCAACTGGTCACAACTAAGGTATCTCAAAGGTTGCTTTCATTTCAATCTCACTTATACTTTCTATATTCTCAAAATCTTTTGCCAGGCAGTCATATTTAAAAGGCTTTCTTGTTTCATCCTCCCCAACACATAATAGTCTGGATGGCCTCAGCGGTGGGGGTCAAAGATATAACAAAACTCGAGTCATTCTAACCTCCTCAGCATATCATTTCAGTGTCCTGGGTTCAGACCAAATACTTTTCCAACCTTACCAAACCCAAAATCTTTCTTTTTCTCTTTTGTCAGCTCAACCACTTATGTCTTCTTTCTCTACAGCTGGAGAGAACTTTCCAGCTGCCACCTTGCTCCTCTGTCAGTCCCTTTTCCTCCCTTCTTCCTGGGGCCACCAACAGTTTCACATCCCCTTCTTCTGCACAATCATGCTTTACACATCACTTACCATTACTACATGTGCTCCCCTCAGTATAGTAATTTTATGCTTTACTCTGAGGAGGTAGGAAGAGGTACACAAACTTGATTCCATAATCATATGAAAATATAAGGTAAATTTAGGGAGGAATCTTCTCTACCCACTGTGGCAACCAGAGAAAATACAAACATTTTAAAACATTAATCACAACAAACTTATAGGAAACATATACAAACATAAATATACTAAAACTTATCAAGATAGAAATGTAAACAATTGATGCAGTGAAGAACAGCAACTCTTCAGTCCTGTCAGAACTTAATTTTCTCATGGAACACCTCTTCTTTTGGAATACCTGTAAGAGGAGAGAAAAAGAAAACTCAGTCCAGCTTGGACCAGTTTTAAAAAGAAGGAACTATCCATCTGGTATTAATTTTATATTCTCTGCCATGGGTGTCTGTAGTTACCCATACATACATCTTCGGGGTGGTCTTTGAGACCAGTGAGACTTCCCCAATAGTTTGCAGGTCTACCAATACTGGCTGACCTGGGAAATGTATGCAGTTATGGGTGAAAGGAATGAGGGACTTGTCTTTACAAACAAACTGTTGATCTGCTGGTAAATAAAGCTAGATACTGTGAGATAAAAGAAACAATGGAAGGATTCCACTGATTGATTAATGGAATGAGAGATTTGTCCTTACAAACAAACTGTAGGTCTACTGACAAATAAAGTTGAATACTGAGAGATGAAAGAAACAATGGGAAGAACCATAAATTCCATAAGGAATTCCACTAATTGACACAAGAAAAAGGGGGGGGGGGTGTTATACATTAGAAAGGGGTCTTAGGTATTAGGCGTTTCAGGGAGTCTGTACCTCTCAAGTACCTCAGTCAATGAGGAAAGAGACAGGGACATGTGGTTGGGAAATTAGGATAAAAAGGAGGCTGCGTCCTCCAAAACTTTGAGACACCCCAGGGGAAATGCCCCATGGCCTCTTCATTTATTCAAATAAAGTAAGGGGATTCCTCTGTCTCCTTTTTGGACATAAACCTCTGGTGTTTGTGGATTAATTTTCCTGACATGGGCATCATCGGTCCCTTTGTTTCTGGAAGGGATAGTAGGTGCATTAGAGCAAAATACCATAAGTTGAGGGCATCCATTCACTCCCCACCAGTCATTGCCTTTGGTCACAGCGTCCCACAGTCAGTCAGGTCACTTTGGGATTTTAGATTTCAAAAAATGTGTTTGGAGACCATTTGTGCTTTCTATTATCCCACTGACTTGTTGGTAGTAGGGGGTGTGAAACACCCATATGATCCCTTCAGCTTTTTCCCATTCTTGGACTAATCTTGCTATGAAGTGACTGCCAATATCTAACTGTACTGATTTTGGTTTAGGCAGAAAATGGAACCATAATCTTAACCCTTTCACAATACTTTCCCCTATCACCTATGCCACCACTTCAGCCTGCACTAGTCCTGAAACTATTTCAACTCCTACCAGCACATATTGCTTTCCCTCTGATTTGTTAAAAGGACCAATATAGTCAACCTGTCAGCTTTCCCACACCCCTTTTCTTGGGCCAGTGCAGAGATCACTGTTTCACAAGCCCTTTGGGTGACAGGCCATCCTCTACTTACCACCTCTCAACAGGTCTTTCACCTCAGCGTGACCACATTTCACATGCAGCCATTCCAAAAGATAACTCAATTTCTCTTCTTCTTGTTCTGTTTCCTTTTCCTCGGCCAAGACAGCCAAACAAGTGAGTCTACCTGTTTATGTAAGAGGTGAGCTGGGTGATCCCCCTTGTGATGGGCTGCTACCGATCCCCAGCCGATACCATTTTGGATTTTGCACTGCTCAGAATTTGTCCCTACTTCTCCTTTTGCCATACCAGCACTCTATTCACCTCCCATTGATTTTGTTCCCAAAAAGGCAACCACTCAGTACACCCTTTAAATACTACATAGGGGTCTGTATAAACAAAGATCGGCTCCTTATCTTCCACATCCTTTACAATCATACTCCAGACTGCTGTTAAATCCCCTACTTGAGCACTGCCCTCCCTGTCTGCTGTAATCTGATCCCCAGTGTCAACATGAAAGGCTGCCACCCTGTATTTCCAAGTCTTCCCCTCCCTCCTTGAGGAGGCATCTGTAAACCAGACATTCCGTAAATAGAGAAGAGTAAGGAGGTGCAGGTTTAATGGGGGAAGGGAAGGAATTTCTTGCAGCTCGGTTTGAGTCGGTTATTGTACAGAGAGAGTTTTTGGCGGTCCTTCCTCCACCCTGCAAATGTGGCAATAATGCTCAATCTGGGCATACCACTTCCTGACAGGCTCCCTTTATGCCACTCCGAGGGGGAGGTGAGGGGATGTGTGTGTACACGCAATGATTGCCTTAAGGACCTTAAAGGGACCTCTCAGTACTATCGTCTGCTGTCTCACAATTTTCTCTGCTTCTTACAGAGCCAAGTTCACCACAAACAAACCCTTTTGCCATACAGAATATTGCCTTTCAGCATCCTTAAAGTTGCATGAGTGAAATTGAATTGGGTGAGTGGTACCCTCTGGTTCACACTGCCACACATGAATTGACAGTCCATGGATAGCAAAACCTCACTCAATCTGCAAAGGTGTCTGGGTGGATGGGCCCAAGAGCTTGGTATATTCCTGCCTCAAAACCAAAAGCTTTAGAGCCTCCTTGTGGACTAGTGTCCAGTCCCAAAAAGCTTTTTTTGTTAGATCATACAAAGGCCAGGCTATGACAGAAAAATCAGGAATATGTTTCCACCAAAACACCAACAATCCTAGAGGATGCTGGAGCTCCCTTTTGCTCCCAGGAATTTTTACCTTTTCCAGGATAGCTAGTGTGTCAGGGGGAATGCATATAGTAATTTCTCTCTACCATGTACTCAAAAACTTCTATTTAGAAGAAGGATGTTGCACATTTTCAGGGGGAATCTGAAGGCCTATTTTATCCAAATGGTCAATTATTTTTGCCTGGGTCTGCCCCACTTCAGTGGCATTGGCACTCCTGTTCAAGACATCACTAATGTATTGATACACCTTGGTTTCTCTATCTGGGGTAATCTGTTCCAGCACAAGAGCTAGAATGGGAAGGGCTATAGTGGGTGAGTGTCAGTAACACAGTGGGAGACAAGAAAAGGTATATTGTACTCCTTCCCACATGAAAGCAAAACACTCCTGATCTCCCTCTCTAAGGGAGACCATGGAAAACATGTCCTTTACATCAGTTGTAGCTAACACAAGGTAAGCTTGTTCCCAAATGGTGGAAATTAGCTCAGCTATATTAGGTACAGCAGCAGTCAAGAGACCAGTGTTTGCATTTAATTGATGATAATTCACAGCCAAGCACCACTTTCCATTTGGATGGTGAATGGGCCACACTGGTGAGTTAAAGGAAGAATGAGGTCGGACAAAAGTTCCCTTTTCCTTTTACTCTTCAATGCCCTCTGCGATTTTGTCTTGTAGCAATGTATTTGAACAGCTTAAACATTGTGCCCCAGCCAAGCCACTTCTAGTTATTCTTATCAGCACCCTCTGGAATTTGTCAAGGTTACTGTGAAAAACGCCAATCATTTGTTTTTAAAATTTTAAAAGTTTAATAGTCATAAAATGGTTATAAAAATAGTAATAAAATTAGAGTAATAAAAATTTGGACAATTACGATTAGGACAATACAAGAAAATAAAAACAAAGAGTTACGGACAGTCCGGGTACCTTTTCCTGGGCAAAATAAGCCTGAAAAAGGACACCCGTTAACAGAGGATTAACCCTTAAAAGCAATAGCCTGTTGCATATTCATACATCTCATACATGATGCATAAATTCCATTCAAACAAAGGATTCTGTCTGGTCAGTGTCAACTTCTTCCTCTTAATCCTGACCACATCTTCAGGGCTGAGCGAGGCAGGAAGTAGTTTCTTCTGATAAGAGGGCAATAAATTCTTTTTCTCTGAAAGATTTAGGTGTGCTGTGGCTGCTATCTTGGTGCGAGTACCTCATTCCTCTCTTTAAAAAAATATCCCATATACATAGTTTCTATTTTAACTACAAAAGCTACATTTTAACTACAAAACTGCATTTACCATACTATTAAAATGTTAATACAGCACTACTAATCAATACAACATAATACATATAGTAAATATCTGCATAGAGCCATATAATATGCACTTTTCACAGTTACTAAGACATAAATTGTGCTAAATTAAGAAAGAAGAGGCTGAGAAACAGAATACCAAGACTGCAAGAACTAGATAACAGAAGGCGGTGAAGCACCTGGACTGTAACCAATCTCATATCCTGAGAGGTGCATGCAGAATGCATGGACAAGATAGAGGCAGCAATCGAGAAATGTATGATCAGCGTGTGCAGTAGTGTTAGAATATATAAATAGTGCATAATGTAAACAATAAAAAGGCTTCTGCTTAATCACATTGGTTAGTCATCCAGGAGTCCTGATCTCCTGCGTTGTCACTTGTCCTGAAAGATGAGTCAGCGAGGTAAACGTCCAGCTTGGATGGGGCAATGAGGGTTCAAAGGAACTTAGGAATAAAAACAGGATGTATCATTTTTGGAAGGAGGGTCAGGTCTCTCAGAAAGTATTTAAGGGGGTTGCTAGGGCATGTAGGAAAAAAATTGGGGAGGCCAATGCTCAGTTAAAAATTAATTTGGCAACTTTTGTAAAGGATAATAAAAAATGTTTTTACAAATATATTAACAGCAAAAGGAAGGGTAACACCAACCTTTGTTCTCTGCTGGATGCAGGAGAGAACTTAGTAACTGCAGATGAGGAGAAGGCAGAAGTGCTTAATGTCTTCTTTGCCTCAGTCTTTAGTGGGAAGACGGCTTGTCCTCAGGACAGCTGTCCTCCTGAGTTGGTAGATGGTGTCAGGGAGCAGAATGGTCCACCTGGTATCCAGGTGGAGAAAGTCAGAGAACTGCTGAGCCACTTGGATGTTCATAAATCTATGGGACCAGATGGGATCCATCCCAGGGTGATGAGTGAGCTGGCAGATGAGCTTGCAAAGCCACTCTCCATCATTTACCATCAGTTCTGGATCACTGGTGAGGTTCCAGATGACTGGAAGCTGGCCAGTGTGACGCCCATTCATAAGAAGGGTGGGAAGGAGCATCCTGGTAATTATAGGCCACTTAGCCTTACATCAGTACCCGGTAAGAAAATGGAACAGTTTATATTGAGTATCATCATGCAGTACTTACAGGATGGCCAGGGTATCAGACCCAGCCAGCATGGATTTAGGAGGGGTAGGTCATGTTTCTGGGGATCCTGTGGAGTTGGCTATGCTGGCCCCGCCCCTACCCGCGCTGCGAAGGCGGCGGTGCGGGAGGTAACTGCCTTCCCTTTGTGCCTTCCCGGCGCTCAGGGGCTGCGGGGAGCCCCTGGCTCAGCCTCTGCCTCTGTCTGAGTCTGATTCCGTGACAAGACTCTGTCCGAGTTGCGGCATTTCCACGACATACCCCCCTGGGCACAGCGGGAGCGAAACCGCCCGCTTCGCCGCCGGTCTCGACCCCAGGGGGGCGGCACCGACTGCCTCTGAGTCTGCACAGCTTGCCGGGCATGCGCAGGCCGTAGAAACCGCCGGAGGCGGGGCGTTGATAGATTTTATGTTGGGCCCTACCACGGTGGGCGGGCAGTCCGCTCCGCTCTGCTCGGGTGGGGGCAGTGCCTGCTGTGGGGCTCCCCGTCACGGGTAGGACACTCCTGGGGGCGGTTCCGGACCCCCCTTTTCCAGGGGCGGCGGGTAGTGGTGCTCGCGCAGGGGGGGGCGGGGCCAGGCTCAAACGGCCCTGCGCGGCTTTCCGCCCCCACCCGTGGTTCCCTCCCCGCCCCCACCACCCGTGCCGCCACGCGTGGCTGGTGCGCGGGGCGGTGGCTCGGTTACGGGAGCCGCGTCTCTCTCTGCACCCCGTTCCTCCCCCGTGTCGGAGGAGGGGGGCCCCGCGCAGGTCCCGCTCCGACCCGCACCGGGTTTGCGAGCCCTGCCGGGACCAGCGTCTGCCGCGGGGTCCTCTGCCCGTGCTGCAGCAGACAGCACTGCTGGGCTGCCGATGGGCACGGGGTCTGCTGGAGTGGCCCCAGCGGCGGCAGGTCCGGCTCCGCCGCCCCTGCCTCCCGCGGATACCGGGGCTGCGGCGCAGGAGGACGCAGCGGTGTTCACTTTTAGCGCAAATGGTGATGTGGCCGGCGAGAGACCAGTGGCCCCCTGGGGCCGTGAGCCTTCCTTGACGGCCTTGTGGACACTCCCCCTGTGTCAGGTGACCGTACGTCCAAGGAAACATGGGTGGTTCTAGCGAGAAGTCAAAGCTAAGGTCGAGGAAATGGTTGATTGTGCCTTCGCGCATCATCTCCTGGATTGCGGAGATGGCTTCTCTGGCCCTGCTGATGCTGCAGGGGACGCGGTGTCAGGTGGTGTTGAGCTGACTCCCAGTCAGGCATCTGCCTCTGTCTCTGTGGGGTCCATGGGACAGGATTTAGCAGGTGCTGCCACCTTACCTGGGGGTTGCCAGGCCTTCCCTGTGCTTAGGGGTGTTACTCATAACACCTATCAGCCTTTATCGTGGAAAGCTATGATGAAATTCTGTGATAAGGTCGGTGTCCTGGGTTGACTATATGATGCTTTTATCCCCAATCGTCTCATTCTGTTTATGTTGAATAATAATAAGTTTTGTACCTTTAAGAGTGTTACAGAGAGTGAAGGGGGAGAGAGAAGAAGCGCGCAGTTTTTTTTTCAGACACTGCGCTCACTCCTCCACATTCCTGCTCCTGACTGTGTTGTCTGCGGACAGACAGCGGGACAGAGAGCTCTTCTTTTGCTTTTTAGTTAGTGTTAGCTAGCTGAGGCAAAGAAGTTCCCTGGACTGTTTTTTCCCTTTTTCTTTGGACCTCTTGGAACTGCTCTGGACTGAACACCCAGGAGAGCACCGGCAGCTGCAGCTGTGGCCCACCGGGCCGGCCCTGGCCTGCGACAATTCCAGCACTGAGAGACTGATCAGAGACTGAGTGAGCTGCTGCTTGAACCCGGGGTTTTCTCAGTTTGTCATCTCTTTTAGAGTGGCAAGGGGTCTCATTGTTTTGATACTGTTTTGGTCGTATTGTTTAATAAACAGGGGGTTTTTTTCCACCTTTCTCCAAGGAGGTATTTTTCTTTCCTCCCGGACCAGTTGAGGGGGGAGGGGCCGATTGGATCTGCTTTTCCCACCAGAGCTCCTTTGGGGGGATTCTTCCCCAAACTTGCTCTAAACCTGGACAAATACATGAATTGGCGCCCAACGCGCGGCTGGGAAATGTGGAAAAAAGCCCTATTAATTGTGTGTCTGTTGTTGCTAAAGCAGTTAGTAGACATGATGCTTGGACCCCTGATGTCTCTGGTTGTGAAAGCCTCTGTATGGCTCTGGGCTCTAGACCTTTTTGAGGTTTCAATACCTTTCTGGTCATTAGGATTATTGTCCTTAACAAGTAATTTTTACGGTAGAGGGGTACGGATTGGAATAGCTGTTGTGCTGGCCCTGGTGATAATGATTTATAAAGCATTCAAAAAGATACTGACCTCTGTTTACAGCATGTATGGTTTATGGTTTCTTCATCCTACCCTGCATCCCAATTCCAGTGGTATGTTTTGGGAATTTATTAGTAACTACACTCAGTCTGTTAGAGGAGGAGCTAAGAATGAGACTTTCCAGCCTTCCCTTTCCCTCTTCTCCTTTGGATCGGTTATGTCACTTTTTGAGAATGTTCCGTTTCCCCTGAATGTTAAAGAGACCATCTTTCTGGTATTTAATTTGGTAAGTCTCCTCTATATGGTCTGCAGCTTCTCTAGATTGAGGGCTGAGATTTCTAGACGGGCTGATGAGACCCCTGACTCAGGAGTAAACCCTGGTGTGGAAAATCCTAAGTGGTGTGGGAAATGGGAGGATATGGGTGAAATCCTGAAGGAATTCTCTGACCCTATAGTGTGGGATTTTCCCCATGAACAAATTCAGAACCCAGCTGAGGTGGGGAAATATCTGAAAGAGAAGTACCAGGATGAGCCTAAGGAGAGGAAGGTCATTGCAGTGAGCTGGGCCCTGGCATATGCTTATCGCACACTGCTAGATACTGTCGGGCAGCAGACAGAGGCAGGGGGGCAGGGAGATAAATCAGCAACTGTCCCGGTGACTCAGGCTGCAGCTAACACTCCAGGCTCGAAGCCAGCAGCCAAACCCATGGCTGTTGCTACCAGCACTAGAAGTGGGAAATGCACAGCCAAGACCAATCGACCAGTGGATGATGATGATGATGATGATGAAGGAGAAGGAACCTCAGTGCCCCCTGACGTAAAGTCAGGAGTCAAAGCAGCAGATGCAAGATCAGATGCCAATACTGAGTGCTTCTCCCTGAAGGACCTTCGTGGCCTACGGAAGGATTACACTCGAAGGTCTGATGAATCCATCTGCAGTAGGATGCCTGACGGGAGAAGAGCAACGAGTGCCAATTGCCACTTCCATAGTGCATCGACGGCAGTATAGAACCACTCGGGATGCTGTGATCCCCATCCATAAGATGATCAGAGAGCTGGAGAGCCAAGGGGTGGTCAGCAAGACCCACTCACCCTTCAACAGCCCCATTTGGCCTGTGCGAAAATGTGAAGGAGAATGGAGATTGACTGTGGATTATCGTGCATTGAATGAAGTGACTCCACCACTGAGTGCTGCCGTGCCAGACATATTAGAGCTCCAGTATGAGCTTGAGTCCAAAGCAGCAAGGTGGTACGCCACTATAGACATAGCCAATGCATTTTTCTCCATTCCTCTGGCAGCAGAATTGCAGGCCTCAGTTTGCCTTCACATGGAGGGGAGTGCAGTACACCTGGAACCGATTGCCCCAGGGGTGGAAGCACAGCCCCACCATCTGCCATGGACTGATCCAGACTGCACTGTGTCATGGTTTGAGCCTGGCACAGAGCCAGTGCCCCCATGAAAATGCCTCACCCTGGTGTCTGCTGTGAGATGTGACCAGGAATAAGCAAAACAGGCTCCAACTTAAACATAAATAACACTTTATTACCTAAAACTACAGGGAAAAAATAGGAAAGACTATAAGGAAAAGAAAAAAAAATTGAAAACCTTACAAAAACCACTTTTCCTCCTCCCCACTCCCTGACTTTCCCAATCCAATACATTCTCTCAAAAATACCAACTGCCCAGCCCGGCACGACACTTTAGTATACTCAAACTGCAGTTCATGAAGAGGAACGGAGTCCTTCTTGTTCCATAGGCTTCTGGAAACACACTGAAATCCCGGATGCTTCCTTGTCACTTCGGCACCGCCCAGAAAGTCCATTTGCCGCTTGTGACATGTTCCTTCCATGCTCAGTGCTCTCACCACCGAGACATGGATCAGAGCTGCTTTTAGGGTGGTCTTTCAAGGATGCCTTGTCTCACTCCAAAAAGGCACAGTCTCTGCTTTTGGGACAACTGTCCCCCCCATATATTTCCAACCCCCTGGGGCCGGGGGGTCCTCACAAATGAACCCTCCTGGTTTTGAGGCACTGCCTCCCCCTAAATGCAGTCTGTGTCACAGGAACAACTGAGTCCATGGCTACAAGAAAACGTCCAGCCACAAGGCCACTCCAAATCATCTCTCCCCATCCAATCATCTCCACAAACTCCGGGCCAAAGTTCTTATCTCATATCATCTCTCATCTCCCTTCTTATTCAGCTTCGAGGAGGATTAGCATTTTCGCAAGGCCCCAATCATGTAAGAAAGGGTTAAAAGTTTTCAGTCTCTGTCTGTCGGTCGGCTCCCACGCACGCTGCCCACACGCTGCCGCTGCGGCCGGGCAGTCTTCCTCCCCCTTCTCGCTGGCTGCTCTCCTGGGGGGGGGGGGGGGGGGGGGGGGGCTGGCTGCCCGATGTCTCTTGGGGCTCCCCCACCCTTCCATCCTCGAAGCCCCCTCAACACCATCTCTGTCCAGGCCTTACCGCATGGCTGGCCCCTCCCCCGCCCAGCAGCAGCGGGCCGGACGGGGGAGAGATCTGAACTCCTCGTCCCACGAGGTCCAAAGAGGAAATGCCAGGGCAGTGCCCTGCTTTTAACCCCTGTGTATTCTCGGAGGTGTGTCCAAACCCCACTGGCCACACCGGACGCCAGTCTCAAACCCAAAACCTTCATTGGTTTGACCACAGCTTCCCAAAATTCCCAACTTCTTCCTGGTCAAACCATGACACTCCACCCTTCACCTCCGAGAATACACTTTCTAAAATTATCAACAGAACTACAAAACACTTCTACACAATAATACCTCAGATTCACTATGACTATCTATCTACCTTAACTTAGTACATGCTTTCCTTATTCTTCTTGGTCTCATCTCACAGCTTTACCTCATCATTCTCCCGTGATTCGATTTCCCGGTCCAGGGAACCAAAAAATGTCATGGTTTGAGCCTGGCACAGAGCCAGTGCCCCCATGAAAATGCCTCACCCTGGTGTCTGCTGTGAGATGTGACCAGGAATAAGCAAAACAGGCTCCAACTTAAACATAAATAACACTTTATTACCTAAAACTACAGGGAAAAAATAGGAAAGACTATAAGGAAAAGAAAAAAAAATTGAAAACCTTACAAAAACCACTTTTCCTCCTCCCCACTCCCTGACTTTCCCAATCCAATACATTCTCTCAAAAATACCAACTGCCCAGCCCGGCACGACACTTTAGTATACTCAAACTGCAGTTCATGAAGAGGAACGGAGTCCTTCTTGTTCCATAGGCTTCTGGAAACACACTGAAATCCCGGATGCTTCCTTGTCACTTCGGCACCGCCCAGAAAGTCCATTTGCCGCTTGTGACATGTTCCTTCCATGCTCAGTGCTCTCACCACCGAGACATGGATCAGAGCTGCTTTTAGGGTGGTCTTTCAAGGATGCCTTGTCTCACTCCAAAAAGGCACAGTCTCTGCTTTTGGGACAACTGTCCCCCCCATATATTTCCAACCCCCTGGGGCCGGGGGGTCCTCACAAATGAACCCTCCTGGTTTTGAGGCACTGCCTCCCCCTAAATGCAGTCTGTGTCACAGGAACAACTGAGTCCATGGCTACAAGAAAACGTCCAGCCACAAGGCCACTCCAAATCATCTCTCCCCATCCAATCATCTCCACAAACTCCGGGCCAAAGTTCTTATCTCATATCATCTCTCATCTCCCTTCTTATTCAGCTTCGAGGAGGATTAGCATTTTCGCAAGGCCCCAATCATGTAAGAAAGGGTTAAAAGTTTTCAGTCTCTGTCTGTCGGTCGGCTCCCACGCACGCTGCCCACACGCTGCCGCTGCGGCCGGGCAGTCTTCCTCCCCCTTCTCGCTGGCTGCTCTCCTGGGGGGGGGGGGGGGGGGGGGGGGGCTGGCTGCCCGATGTCTCTTGGGGCTCCCCCACCCTTCCATCCTCGAAGCCCCCTCAACACCATCTCTGTCCAGGCCTTACCGCATGGCTGGCCCCTCCCCCGCCCAGCAGCAGCGGGCCGGACGGGGGAGAGATCTGAACTCCTCGTCCCACGAGGTCCAAAGAGGAAATGCCAGGGCAGTGCCCTGCTTTTAACCCCTGTGTATTCTCGGAGGTGTGTCCAAACCCCACTGGCCACACCGGACGCCAGTCTCAAACCCAAAACCTTCATTGGTTTGACCACAGCTTCCCAAAATTCCCAACTTCTTCCTGGTCAAACCATGACACTCCACCCTTCACCTCCGAGAATACACTTTCTAAAATTATCAACAGAACTACAAAACACTTCTACACAATAATACCTCAGATTCACTATGACTATCTATCTACCTTAACTTAGTACATGCTTTCCTTATTCTTCTTGGTCTCATCTCACAGCTTTACCTCATCATTCTCCCGTGATTCGATTTCCCGGTCCAGGGAACCAAAAAATGTCATGGTTTGAGCCTGGCACAGAGCCAGTGCCCCCATGAAAATGCCTCACCCTGGTGTCTGCTGTGAGATGTGACCAGGAATAAGCAAAACAGGCTCCAACTTAAACATAAATAACACTTTATTACCTAAAACTACAGGGAAAAAATAGGAAAGACTATAAGGAAAAGAAAAAAAAATTGAAAACCTTACAAAAACCACTTTTCCTCCTCCCCACTCCCTGACTTTCCCAATCCAATACATTCTCTCAAAAATACCAACTGCCCAGCCCGGCACGACACTTTAGTATACTCAAACTGCAGTTCATGAAGAGGAACGGAGTCCTTCTTGTTCCATAGGCTTCTGGAAACACACTGAAATCCCGGATGCTTCCTTGTCACTTCGGCACCGCCCAGAAAGTCCATTTGCCGCTTGTGACATGTTCCTTCCATGCTCAGTGCTCTCACCACCGAGACATGGATCAGAGCTGCTTTTAGGGTGGTCTTTCAAGGATGCCTTGTCTCACTCCAAAAAGGCACAGTCTCTGCTTTTGGGACAACTGTCCCCCCCATATATTTCCAACCCCCTGGGGCCGGGGGGTCCTCACAAATGAACCCTCCTGGTTTTGAGGCACTGCCTCCCCCTAAATGCAGTCTGTGTCACAGGAACAACTGAGTCCATGGCTACAAGAAAACGTCCAGCCACAAGGCCACTCCAAATCATCTCTCCCCATCCAATCATCTCCACAAACTCCGGGCCAAAGTTCTTATCTCATATCATCTCTCATCTCCCTTCTTATTCAGCTTCGAGGAGGATTAGCATTTTCGCAAGGCCCCAATCATGTAAGAAAGGGTTAAAAGTTTTCAGTCTCTGTCTGTCGGTCGGCTCCCACGCACGCTGCCCACACGCTGCCGCTGCGGCCGGGCAGTCTTCCTCCCCCTTCTCGCTGGCTGCTCTCCTGGGGGGGGGGGGGGGGGGGGGGGGGGGCTGGCTGCCCGATGTCTCTTGGGGCTCCCCCACCCTTCCATCCTCGAAGCCCCCTCAACACCATCTCTGTCCAGGCCTTACCGCATGGCTGGCCCCTCCCCCGCCCAGCAGCAGCGGGCCGGACGGGGGAGAGATCTGAACTCCTCGTCCCACGAGGTCCAAAGAGGAAATGCCAGGGCAGTGCCCTGCTTTTAACCCCTGTGTATTCTCGGAGGTGTGTCCAAACCCCACTGGCCACACCGGACGCCAGTCTCAAACCCAAAACCTTCATTGGTTTGACCACAGCTTCCCAAAATTCCCAACTTCTTCCTGGTCAAACCATGACAACTGGAAAAGGGTGGGGCTCCAGAACATCTGCAGTATATTGATGACATCATTGTGTGGGGGAACACAGCTGCGGAAGTGTTTGAGAAAGGGAAGGAAATCATCCAGATCCTCCTGGGAGCTGGTTTCGCCATTAAAAAGAGCAAAGTAAAGGGACCAGCTCGTGAGATTCAATTCCTGGGAGTGAAGTGGCAAGATGGACGGCGTCAGATTCCTACAGATGTCATCAACAAGATCACAGCAATGTCTCCACCCACCAATAAGAAAGAGACACAAGCTTTCTTGGGTGCAATAGGTTTTTGGAGGATGCATATTCCTGAGTACAGTCAGATCGTGAGCCCTCTCTACCTGGTCACCCGCAAGAAGAACAATTTCCAGTGGGGCCCTGAGCAGCAACAGGCCTTTGTCCAGATCAAGCAGGAGATTGCTCATGCAGTAGCCCTTGGCCCAGTCAGGACAGGACCAGAGGTGAAGAATGTGCTCTACTCTGCAGCCGGGAACCATGGCTTGTCCTGGAGCCTTTGGCAGAAGGTGCCTGAGGAGACTCGGGGTCGACCACTGGGATTTTGGAGTCGAAGCTACAGAGGGTCTGAAGCCAACTATACTCCAACAGAGAAAGAAATCCTGGCTGCCTATGAAGGAGTCCAGGCTGCTTCGGAGGTAATAGGCACTGAAGCACAACTCCTCCTGGCACCCCGACTACCCGTGCTGGGGTGGATGTTCAAAGGCAAGGTTCCTTCCACTCACCATGCCACCAGTGCTACATGGAGCAAGTGGATTGCTCTCATCACTCAGCGCGCCCATATAGGTAAACTGAATCGCCCTGGGATTTTGGAGGTCATTACAAATTGGCCCGAAGGTGAGAATTTTGGTGTCACAGATGAAGAGGAACAAGAACCAGTGACACGTGCTGAAGAGGCTCCTCCCTATAACCAACTGCCCCCAGAGGAAACACGCTACGCTCTTTTCACTGACGGTTCCTGTCGCATCGTAGGGATGAACCGGAAGTGGAAAGCAGCCGTATGGAGCCCCACACGACAGGTTGCACAAGCTACCGAAGGAGAAGGTGGATCAAGCCAATTTGCTGAACTCAAGGCTGTTCAACTGGCCCTAGACATTGCTGAGAGAGAGAAGTGGCCAAAGCTCTACCTCTACACTGATTCATGGGTGGTAGCCAATGCTCTGTGGGGATGGCTGGAGAGGTGGAAAAAGGCTAACTGGCAACGTAGAGGGAAACCAATTTGGGCTGCTGATGAGTGGAAAGACATTGCTACCAGGGTAGGGAGGCTACCTGTGAAAGTCCGCCATGTAGATGCCCATGTACCCAAGAGTAGGGCCACCGAGGAGCACCAAAACAATGAGCAGGTAGACCAAGCTGCAAAGATAGGGGTGTCCAAAATAGACCTAGATTGGGAATATAAGGGAGAGTTATTCCTAGCTCGATGGACCCATGATGCCTCAGGCCATCAGGGCAGAGATGCCACCTATAAGTGGGCACGAGACCGAGGGGTGGATCTAACCATGGACAGTATTTCTCGGGTTATCCATGACTGTGAGACGTGTGCTGCCATCAAGCAGGCCAAGCGACTGAAGCCCCTCTGGTACGGTGGGCGGTGGTCCAAGTACAAGTATGGGGAGGCCTGGCAGATTGACTACATCACACTGCCCCAGACACGCCAGGGCAAGCGCTACGTGCTGACCATGGTGGAGGCCACCACTGGATGGTTGGAAACCTACCCTGTGTCTCATGCTACAGCCCGGAACACCATCCTGGGCCTGGAAAAGCAAGTTCTGTGGAGACATGGCACCCCTGAGAGGATCGAGTCAGACAATGGGACTCATTTCAAGAACAGCCTTATCAACACCTGGGCTAGGGAACATGGCATTGAGTGGGTGTACCATATTCCCTACCATGCACCAGCTGCAGGGAAAGTGGAGAGGTACAATGGACTACTAAAAACCCAGTTGAAAGCTTTGGGTAGGGGATCTTTCAAGAATTGGGAGCAGCATCTGGCAAAGGCCACCTGGTTAGTTAACACCCGAGGTTCCACCAACCGAGCAGGTCCTGCCCAGTCTGAGTCCTTGAATGTAATAGAAGGGGACAAAGTCCCAGTGGTACATATCAGAGGTTTGTTAGGGAAGACTGTGTGGATCAATTCTGCCTCGAGTACAGACAAACCCATTCGTGGGGTTGTCTTTGCTCAGGGACCAGGTTGCACGTGGTGGATAATGCAAAAAGATGGAAGAACACGATGTGTACCTCAGGGAGACCTGATTGTTGGATAAAACCTGTATAAATATCACTGTTTCCTGAATGTTATTACCATTGTCTGTGTATAGTTGTATAATGGATGTATCATGTATGTACTTGTAGAGTTAGAATTTATATTAGTTTTAGTAGTAAGCAGACGATATGGGGATAAGGGGTGGAATGTCCTGGGTTGACTATATGATGCTTTTATCCCCAATCATCTCATTCTGTTTATGTTGAATAATAATAAGTTTTGTACCTTTAAGAGTGTTACAGAGAGTGAAGGGGGAGAGAGAAGAAGCGCGCAGTTTTTTTTTCAGACACTGCGCTCACTCCTCCACATTCCTGCTCCTGACTGTGTTGTCTGCGGACAGACAGCGGGACAGAGAGCTCTTCTTTTGCTTTTTAGTTAGTGTTAGCTAGCTGAGGCAAAGAAGTTCCCTGGACTGTTTTTTCCCTTTTTCTTTGGACCTCTTGGAACTGCTCTGGACTGAACACCCAGGAGAGCACCGGCAGCTGCAGCTGTGGCCCACCGGGCCGGCCCTGGCCTGCGACAATTCCAGCACTGAGAGACTGATCAGAGACTGAGTGAGCTGCTGCTTGAACCCGGGGTTTTCTCAGTTTGTCATCTCTTTTAGAGTGGCAAGGGGTCTCATTGTTTTGATACTGTTTTGGTCGTATTGTTTAATAAACAGGGGGTTTTTTTCCACCTTTCTCCAAGGAGGTATTTTTCTTTCCTCCCGGACCAGTTGAGGGGGGAGGGGCCAATTGGATCTGCTTTTCCCACCAGAGCTCCTTTGGGGGGATTCTTCCCCAAACTTGCTCTAAACCTGGACAGTCGGACAATATGGTCTGGGGTCTGTTGAAGTCATGCAGCTTCTTCGAGTGTTTGCTGCTGATTTGCTGACACCTTACAACATCTGAAGTCTGGCTTGGGTTCTTTTTCAGCCTGTAGAATACAACATTTTTGAGTCTAAATGGACTCGGCAGTCAGAGCAGTGGAGTGGAATGCTACGCTGGGTCTGCAGGCTCCCAGGTGTGTGATTGGCACTGATGTGCTGTTGGGCACAGGCAATTATGCTGGTCCCAATGGGCAGGTTGGCTTCGATCCCCTTGTGCTCGACCAGTGCCAGATAACAGGCATGGCAGCATTGATTCAGACCATAGAACTGGCTGCTCCAAAGGAGTCATTTGCAATTGTTATCCAGGG
This sequence comes from Zonotrichia albicollis, assembly GCF_047830755.1. NCBI lineage: Eukaryota > Metazoa > Chordata > Aves > Passeriformes > Passerellidae > Zonotrichia > Zonotrichia albicollis. The sequence goes on along the minus strand of NC_133859.1, from coordinate 19,692,558 downwards.
GGCTGATGAGTCTTTCCTATAATTTGCAGAGAGGCTGACTGCCTCTGTGGAAAAGCAGGTGGGAGATCCTGAGGCAAGGATGCTTGTGCTTACACACTTTGTGAGAAGTAACTGCAATGCTGATTGTAGGAGAATCATAGAGGCTCTTCCTGGTGATCCTTCTATCTCCCAGATGGCAGAGGCCTGTGTAAAGATAGGTGCCTGTCACAGTTTGACGCTGGCACAATGCCAGTGCCCCCATGAAAATATATGCTCCCTGGTGTCTGCAGCAAGATGTGACCAAGAATAGAGCAAAGCAGGCTCCAACCTAGGAATAAAGAAGGAAAAAAGCTTTATTAACCTACAACTATATATAAAAAGAAACACACATAGAACTCAGAATGAAAACCTTCCAAAAAACATTCCTCCCCCCCCCCCCCACCAAATTTCCAATGCATCCACCCCTCAGATCATCAACTCTCAGTCCATCACCACCCTTTAGATAATCAATTCTCAGTTCATCAAGGAGAGAGGAGTCCCTCTTGTACCATAGGCTTCCCCTGGAAACACAGTTGAAACCTCTTGTGTTTCCATGTCACACATGGCACCGTCCGGAGAACATTTGCCATCGTGACATCTTCCTTCCATGCCCAGTGTTCTCACTACTGCGCATGGACCAGGGCTGCTTCTGGGGTTCCCCTTTTAAGGATGCTTTGCCCAGTTCCAAAAAAAACAGTCCTCACTTTCGGGACACCAGTCCTCCCCAAATTCACCCCCTGGAGCTGAGGGGTCTTGAGAACAGAAATCTTCTTCCCTGAAGATGGAGGGCACCACCATCACCCCCACCCTCCTCACCTGTCATCTCTGTTCACACACTCTTTCACATACCAGCACTGCACTCTCTTGCCTCCAAGCCATTGCCTCCCCCTAAATGCAGTCTCTGTGTCACAGGAAAAATGGTTCTGTCCATGGCTATACAAGAAAAGTCCAGCCAAAGGCCACTCCATCACCTTTGCCCACCCAAGATTCTTCTCAACTTCTCTCGTGGCCCATTTCCTCTTATCTCTATTTCTCTTCTCATTCAACTCTAGGAGGATCAGCATTTGTAAGGTTTCCATCATCCAAGAAAAGGGTTAAAAATCTCAGGCTCTGCCTGTCCAGAACTCCCATGCTGCCCTGCCGGGCACCTTCTTGCCGCAACTCCCCCCTTCTCCATCTAGGCCCGCCATGCTATCAAATTTCAAGGTGGCACAAGCAGAGAAACCAGCTCGCTCGCTCTCTCTCTCTCTCTCTCCTGGGGGAGGCTGCCCGATGACTCTCCAATGTTCCTCCACCCTTCCATCCTGCAAGGGCCTTCACCTCCCATCTGTCCAAGGCCCTACCTCACCTGGCCGCATGGCTTCCCCTCCCCTGCCCAGGCTGCAGCTGGGCAGGGGAGCTCTGACCTCTTTCACCACCAGAACCCAAGAGGGCTTCCCTCTGGGAGTTCTCTGCTTTTAACCCCCTGTGTTTTCAGAGGCGTATCCATGTCCTCAGTGGCCACACCAGGTGCCAATATTCAAGTCTGAGCACCTATTGGTTTGACCACAGCATCCCAAAAAATTCACTTACTTTTCAAACCAGGACAGTGCCTCAGGTCATAGATGGCTACCTTGGCTGCTGCTGTGCAGCCTGCCATGGCCACTGCTGTGCAACTGGTCTGGGCAGTGCTGCAGGGTATGCAGCGACAGCAGGGGAATGCTCAGGCCAGCAAGAAACAGGGAAAGAAGGCACAGAAGGTCACAACTCCCTTGTTTTTGTGTGGTCGGTGTGGAAGCCCGAACCATACTGCAAATGTCTGTAAGGTGACTGTTCATGCTAATGGCCAGGCTTTGCCGGGCTTGGGAAACAGGAAGCAGAGCGCAAAGGGGAGATGCACCCAGACACAAGCTTCTCTCCAAGCCCCGGAGCAGATGGAGGTCTGCTTAGCTAGCTTGCAGCCAGCACCCGTGGCTCAGCAGGTGTTGATGTCTGCACAGCAGCAACAGTTGTCTTAGATTCTTGCAAAATACACAAGGCCCCCCTAGATGTCTTTGGTCCCTTGGGTGAGGGCATGAGTACTCTCCTTATGGGGAGATCTAGTGCCACCCTTCAGGGCATCATTGTGCACATGGGACTCATTGATTCAGTTTTCAAGGGACAGATTTGTGCCATGGTCTCCACACCCGCCCCCCCCGTCACTATCCTGGAAGGGATGCAGATTGCTCAACTTGTGCCCTTTAAGTCTTCTGTTCACAGGACAGCTGACTGGTCGCGAGGAGACAGCAGCTTTGGATCCACTGGGCCGCCTCAAGTTCATTGGACCACTGTCCTGACCAAAGAACATACCGAGATGCTGTGTACCTTGTCCATCCCTGGTGTGACGTGGCCAGAGATCCACCTCTGTGGGCTTCTTGACAGCGGTGCGGATGTCACAGTTCTCTCCCTTGCCGCCTGGCCCCCGGAGTGGCCCCTGAATCTGGTAGAGATGCCTGTCACAGGATTGGGAGGAACGGCACAATGTTATGTGAGCCGGCGGCCTGTGCTGGTTGCAAACCCGGAGGGACAGACAGCCTTGATTTGGCCTCATGTCACTTCAACTCCTGCTAACCTCTGGGGATGTTCTGTTCCCGTGGGGGGTGCGCATCGGGACGGATTTTTGATGGGGGCCACTGAGATGAAGGGCGCAGAGTGTCCTACGTCTCCTTTACAGTGGCTGGTGGACAAACCTGTCTGGGAGAACCAGTGGCTCCTCCCTCAAGACAAATTAGTCGCCCTTTGAAACCTGGTGCAGGAGCAGTTGGACCAGGGTCATCTGGAGCCTTCTACCAGTCCCTGAAACACTCCTGTCTTCTGCATCAAGAAAAAATCTGGGAAATGGAGGTTGTTACAAGACCTCCGAAAGGTCAATGCCGTGATGGAAAGCATGGGAACATTGCAGGCAGGCATGCCGTCGCCTACCATGCTTCCCGCAGATTGGTCGGTCCTCATTGGGGATTTGAAGGATTGTTTCTTTACAATTCCTTTGCATCCCAATGACAGACCAAAATTTGCCTTCTTGGTACCAGCAATTAATAATGCTGAGCTCACACAGCGATATCAATGGAAGATTTTGCCCCAAGGGATGCAAAATTCTCTGGCCATTTGCCAATGGTATGTGGCCCGTGCCTTGTCTGGGGTTCGCAAGCAGTTTCCTGATGCCCATCTTTACCACCATATGGACAACATTTTGGTGGCTGCATCCACCCAGGATGAGCTGCTGAGGATACAGCCTCAGTTGCTCGATGCTTTGCATTCTCATGGGCTGCAGGTGGCTTCAGAAAAGGTTCAACAACAGTCTCCTTGGAAGTATTGGGGGGTCAAAATTCTGGAACGGATAATCCGACACCAGGAGGTGCAATTTGTGCTTTCAGTGAAGACACTGAATGATGCCCAGAAATTGGCAGGTGTCATCACTTGGGTTACGTCCGTACTTGGGACTAACCAACGCACAGCTGTCTCCTCTGTATGATTTGTTAAGGGGAGAATCTGATTTAAAGTTGCCTCACACATTGACCCCTAAGGCACGTCAGGTGCTGGAGGTGGTTCAGTGAGCTGTTTCGGCTTGCCAGGTTTATCACATTGATCCTTCCATTGATGTCACTGTGTTCATTACCACTCCAGATTTGTATCCCACAGGCATCATTGGCCAATGGAGTGACAAATGGTCCAATTCCTTGCACATCTCTGAATGGGTCTTCCTGCCCAATTAGCCGCCGAAGATGGCAACCGCATTGTTTGAGCTGATTGCTCGCTTGATAATCAAATGCTGGCAACGGTGTTTGCAATTGATGGGTGTGGATCCTGCAGAGATCATACTCCCGGTACAATGGGAGGATTTTGACTGGAGCTTTGCAAACAGTGTGTCCCTGCAAAGTGCTCTGGAAAACTTTTCAGGGCAGATCACTTATCATCTGCCCAGCCACAAGCTACTGCAGGTGGCAAAATTAACACAAATCTCTTTGTGGCCCAAAACTAGTCAGGAACCAGTGCAAGGACTCACTGTCTTCACTGATGGTTTAGGGAAGACAGGGAAGGCCATTGTTACTTGGAGGGATGGATCTGAGTGGCAGGTCCTGGAAGGTCATGAGGATGGGACAGCTCAATTGGTTGAACTGAGGGATGATGTCATGGCATTTGAGAAATTTTCCTAGGAACCTCTCAGTTTGGTCACAGATTCTGCCAATGTGACTGACATCACACAGCAGTTGGGTTATTCAGTTTTAAAGGAGGTCAGTAATCCTGCCTTGTTTCATTTACTGAAGACCTTGTGGTGTGCCATTCAGGCACGGGTTCATCCATTCTACGTTCTGCATGTGAGAAGTCACACCAATTTGCCAGAGTTTATAGTGGAAGGTAATGCGAAGGCTGACAAGTTGGCTAACCCAGTGTGGATAGCACCTCAGCCTGACACACTCGTGCAGGCCGAGGCATCACATGGGTTCACATCATAATGCACATACCCTGCAGAAGCAGTTTCAGTTGATGCCAACTGAGGCTAGTGACATTGTCATGTGATGATGGTCACGCACTTGCTGCGCCTTTGCCGGCAGAGGTAAACCCCAGAGGCCTTAGGGCCTTGGAGCTTTGGCATACCGATGTCACCCAGATTGCCGAGTTGGGCCGACTCAAGTATGTGCATGTCACTGTGGACACATTCTCCTCTGCAATGTGGTCTTCTGCTCACACTGGAGAAAAGGCGCGTGATGTCCTTGCCCACTGGAGGCAGGCCTTTACTGTTCTGGGCATACCTTCTGCTGTGAAAACCAACAATGGTCGTGCTTACATATCACAAAAGGTGCAGCAGCTCCTGCAGCAGTGCAGTGTCTCGCACAAGTTTGGTATCCCTTATTCTCTGACTGGTCAAGCTATTGTAGAACGCGCTCATGGTACTCTGAAGCGGGTTCTTCAAAAACAAAAATGGGGAATGCAGGGTAAAACCCCGCACAGTCAGTTGGCAAAAGCTTTGTATACCATGAATCATCTTACTGTGCCACAGAATTCAAATAATCCTGTCATTTTGAATCATCACCTTTCGTTGCAGGCTTTGGACGAGAGACATCAGCCTTGAGCAAAGGTTCGGGTGCACAATTTAGTCACCAAACAGTGGGGAGGTCCCTATGAACTTATTGCTTCGGGGCGTGGGTATGCGTGCGTATCCACAGATACTGGGGTACGCTGGGTACCTTTGAAGTGTGTTTCTCCTGACCTGCGACCGCAGAGACAGAATCCGGTCCACAGGCTGTCGGAGGAAGGAGACCAGGACACCAGTTGGTTCATCATGGCCCACTTTATTGAACAAGTATCAAACACTTATACAGCAAATAATAAGCTTATGAATATTCTGTACGCCAAGCAATCTATTGGTTAAAGTATAGCATTAACTCATCCACATTCCTTTGAGACTACGTTCTCTATCTCTCCTGCCTCACTGTCCATTTCTTTATCATGTTTTGCGAGAATCAAGGACACATTATCTCGCACCTGCAAGATTTGGAACTAACTATGGTCTTGTACTTTTCCATTCTCTATCCTGCTACAGACACAAAAAAGACCTCTGCCTGTCTCTGCCCTAGTTAGGACATCTTTCCCAAATTAATTCGGCTGTGTCCTCTCTCCTCAAGCCACTCTTTGACAAAACTCTCCACACTTCCCCCGTTTTGTTCTTGGGCAACGAGACTAGTCTGCCAGGTTCTTTCTATCATTCGGCTAACCATATTTTGAATACAATTAAAAACACAAGGCAAAATAAACAAAAGCAACAAAATCACACCCAATAACCCTATAGCATATATCACAAGGTTTCTCAGCCACGGTCCAAGTCCTAAGCCTTTAAGCCATTCGTCGATTCCTAAACCCTCTTCTTCTTTAAGATTGTGAAGTCCCTGCTGTAATTCTTTTATCTTTGCATGAATGGACACAGAGTGATCAGACAAATTCATGCAACACATTCCCTCAAACTCTTCACATCCATGACCTTGTGCTAAAAGCAAAAAATCTATAGCAGCTCTATTTTGCAAAACAGCATGATTAACACTTCGCACATCTGCGGTTAGCATATCTAAAATTTGTGACGTTTTGTCTAGCTCATCCTTGGCCCAGCATCCCAACTGCTTTGCTAGGTTCATGGCTTTATTTGCAGCTCCTCCCGGCAAGACAGTTGAGACCATCACTTGTTTTAACTCAGTCCAAAACCTTCTTCCCCCTATCCAGCTGCAGTCTAAGTTATGCAGGCTGCGTCTCCTCCTGCTTGAATTTTGACTGAGTTGCATTAATGAAGACACACTGGGGTGAAACAATGACAATTTCCCCAAATAGCAAGGTCCACCCTGTGGCCTGACTGGTATACCATTCCAAGCTCTGTCTCCACAGATTAGAAATATCCCTGTGGGTAGTTTCCTCGGTGTCCTGATGGTAGTGCCTTTACATTGGCTATAAACCTGTTTGGATACTGTATCCAAACTGAGGGATGAATCCAAGGTAGCCCATGCGTCTCTAGGCCGATATAAATTCTGTGGATCTAAGGGCTCAAAACTAAACCATCCGCCATTTGAGGTGTTAGTTATACTGGCGTTTGCACTTCCAAAGAGATCTAACTCCTCTGGAGGAGAATGCAGGGTAGTATTAAGCGATAAAACTATCAAGCATTGGCGGTAACCGTCACTCTGACTTGCGGTATAACCTGGCATGGGTGGTTTAATGTTTGTCAGATTGCGCCTGCATAGAGCTTGATAATTGATCAGACTGCAAAATTCCCGAGGGGACCATACTGGAAGACCCACCAAACATGTTTGAAATGGATTAGTAACCCCCTCAAGGCTAAGACAAAGCGAAGATTGGTTAGTTTGATTAGCAAGCATTATCCATATGTTATCTCTAGGCTGATTAAAGCGCATTACTCCTACTGCCCCATCCGCCACAGCACTAAGCAGTATAACAAAAATAAGCCTCATTTTTCTGTTTTCTTTCTCTCTCTCCCTTTCTTATCTGTCTTTAACCTTACTGATCCTAACTTTTGCAATCCCAATCCCTGAAGAGTCTCAATGCAGGAGTCCAATGCCTTATCAGGATCTCCTTCAATGGGTCCTACTACAGAACGCTGTGTTAAGGGCACCAATTTTCTACACCTGGCAGAAGCTATATATGACTTGCTTTGAGCTTTAACTCTTTTCACAATACACTGTACCTCCCACCGGTAATAGGCCAAGATTTTCTGCTCAGGAGACTCATAAAGACTTAAAGCTAGGACCGTATCTAGTCCCGTCTGTCTCCTTAGTTCCCTCTGCCAGTCTTCCTCCCAAGTGTAGTTATGCTTACAGGTATTACACCATAAATCCCAGATCCCGGACTGTTCTAACCAAAAGGTTCTACCACAACCCCCACAATATAGAGCTACCCACACAGCACAACAGAGGCTGCGACACTCAAGGCAGTGCTCCCTCGCTGGTCCTTTTATGCGGAAGGTCGATAGTGCTTCAACAGTGTCAATCAGCTCCCTGGCCGTCCGGTAGCGGCTTGTCACTGCTCTGTCCACCGCTTTCGATTGTCCCTTCAGCTGCAGCAATAAGGGTTGCAAGATCAGCAGCAGCTTCTTCTTCAGACGCTCCTTGTCCCCCTCCGTAAGGTTGTCCACCAGATGCTGCATCAAAGACAGGTTTAGTCCACTTGGCAGGCACCCACAAAGGCCCTGTTGGTGAGGAAACACAAAGATATCCCCGACCCCAGTACAGTACTTTTGCGGGCTTTTCCCATATCCCTGTGCTTGGATTTTTATACTTCACCCAGACCTCTGCTTCCTTAATAGCTTCCTGACTTGACCTCGGGTGATGTTTAACTGCAGGGGGGCCATCGTCCTCCCCAAAAACACATAAATGATTGATCACATACAAAACCTTAGCCAGGCATGCTTGTGGGTCCTTTAAATCCTGGTGTTTGTCAATGTACTGTTTAAGGGTACCATTTGCTCTTTCTACTATCGCCTGTCCTGTGGGGGAATGTGAAATACCTGTCACATGCTTGTCAAACCATTGGTCCAAAAACTTTCAGACCTTAGCACTTGTGTAGGCCGGGCCATTATCTGTTTTGATACCTTTTGGGACTCCCATGACAGCAAAGCAGCTCAATAAGTGCCTGATCACATGTATTGCTTTCTCTCCTCCCTGTGCTGTAGCCCATATGTAGTGGCTATATGTATCTATGGTAACATGCACATACTTGAGCCTACCAAACCTGGCTACATGCGTGACATCCATTTGCCATTTCTCATTCATTTCTAAACCTCGAGGATTAACTCCACAGCCCAGGCTTATTCCCCCATTATGATAACTGCATATTGGACAAGCCCTGACAATGGCCTTGGCTTCTGACAAGCCCAGATCAAAGCTCCTCGCCAACCCTTTTGCATTTTGATGGTACCTACTATGGGCTTCTCTTGCCAATGTATGCTTATCAACAGGACAAGAGTTATCAATGGGTAAGGTAACCAATTTATCTGCACGCTCATTTCATTCTCCTAGGCCCTCGGACCACTTGTGGCTCCTAATATGGATTACAGAATACACTGCTCTTCTATCCCGGAGAGCTTTCCTTAATTGAACCAGTAACTCATACAGCCGTTTGTTATTCACTTCCTTAATTGCTGCTCCTTCTATATGTCTGGCTACTCCAGCGACATACATGGAGTCTGTGACCACATTCAAGGGCTCATGCAGATTGGACATTGCCCAGACTACTGCTAACAATTCTAAGGTTTGTAGGCTGTCTGCAGGGTCTGCTATAAGAAGTTGATGCCTCCATTGTCCTTTTTCTTGCCAAGTGACAGCAGCACGTCTCGATTTCTTCCCTGCGTCTGTGAAGGCTGTGGTGGCTCCTTCTATGGGTCGCTCTCTTCTCAGTGGCCGAGTGATCCAGTCCCATTCTGTCATCCATTGCAGGACTCTGGGCACTAACTTGCTTGTCTCCACCTTTGCAGATGATGTCAATAATGCTTCCTGTAAGTCCATTGAATTAACCAGGTACCAGTCCAGCGTCTCTTTTTCCATGGGTATCCTAATGGTGGCAGGTTCTCGACCGTCCACTTCAGTAATTCTGAGACGGCCTTATTTGATCAACGCAGCCAATTGTTCAATTTTTGAAAATATTGTTCTCTTGTGTTGTAATGGTGGTGACAGCCATTCCAATACCCGTATCTCCCCCGTTTTGTTTTCATATTGGGAGAGAGCGCCAAGCAGGTGACAAGGACTATTCCAAACGGTGAGGTCAATAGGGCAATCTAGCTGTCGATAAGACACATACCCTTGTTGTACACAATTACTGATTTGCTGTAGGGCGGTATGGTGTTCCTTTGTGAGGCATACAGGGGTAGTGGGGTCAGTGCCCTTTAAAAAGGGTCCTAGGGTCTCCAACAAGTGATTTGGTACTCCCACAATGGGTTTTAGCCACTGTAAGTCTCCTAGCAACTTTTGAGCATCATGTAAAGTCTTAATGTCCAAATGCAGTTCTAATTTTTGGGGCACCACTGTTTGGTCCATTAGAGTCCATCCCAAATACTTCCATGGTTTCGTGGTCTGAATTTTCTCTGTGGCAATAACAAGTGAGGCTGCTGCAAGAGTGTCTTTGATGCCGTCAACTTGCAAAGGGGAAAATGGCTGTTGCTGCGCAAACAAAATATCATCCATGTAATGATATATTATGGTAGCTGGCCACTGCTGACGTAATGGCTGTAATGCAGCATCAACATAAAGCTGGCACAACGTGGGAGAGTTGCGCATCCCTTGTGGAAGTGTCGTCCACTCAAATCTTTTGTCTGGTTCCCCACGATTTATTGCTGGTAGGGTAAAGGCAAACCTCTTCGTGTCATCGGGATGCAGTCCAATAGTGAAGAAACAGTCCTTTAAATCGATGATTAGAAGTGGCCAGTCTTGAGGGATCATGGCTGGGTTCGGAAGACCAGGTTGCAAGGCCCCCATCGGTTCCATCTGGTCATTCACAGCTCGTAGATCGAGTACCAGGCGGTATTTCCCTGACTTCTTCTTGATCACAAAAATGGGTGTGTTCCAGGGACTCGTTGAAAGTTGTAAATGTCCCTGCTCATATTGCTCCTTCACCAATTCATGGGCATGTATAAGACTCTCCCCTTTCAAGGGCCATTGCTTAACCATCACCGGTGTATCTGTTTTCCAGGTGAGGGGAATGGGGAAAGTCCAAGCAATGGCAATTACCCCAAAGGGTGTTGATTGGTCAACACCACCCCCAGCTGTGTTAAAACATCCCTGCCAATCAGGCAAGAGACTGTAGGGGGCAACTGAATGACTGAAAACACAACAGACACTTGTTGCCCATCAATGCGCACTGACAGAGGTGGTGTTTTGCTTGCCAAAGTAAGTCCTCCTACTCCCGTGAGCATGTTAGTTGATGGGAGCAGGGGCCAATGCTGTGGCCATGCTTCTGGCGATATAATGCTGGTGTCTGCTCCCGTGTCCAATAATCCATAAAGGGTTATGCTCTGGTGTCCATGGGTAATTTCAACTCTTTGTTTTGGCCTCTCTTGAATATTTACAGTCAGGAGTGTAATACCAGTAGAGCCAAAACCCTTTCCATCACGCTTCTGTCCAGTAAGCGATGGAATACTCCATGTCATCTGTGGTAGTGGTACCAATTGTGCGATGCGTTGTCCTTTGGTTATCTTTATCGGGGGATAAGGGGTTTAAGCCATGATTTGTATTTCTCCGGTAAAGTCTGCATCTATGACCCCAGGTAATACAAATAGTCCCAGCATAGATGTTGAAGAACGTCCAAGCAATAAGGCTCCACATTTTTGTCCTTGTAACGTGAGAGGGCCGTTTACTCCAGTTGGTATCCTTTCCGGGCGATTTGTCATTAATGTGACATCTACTGCTGCTGCTATGTCCAAGCCGAGGCTCCCTGCTGGTGCTGGCTGCAGACAGGAGGTGGCGCTGATGTCACGGCTGCAACTTGTGTCTGGGCGCGGCCAGCCTGCGCGCTCCGCCGTCCGTTTCCCGATCGGCGCCGGCAAGCCGTAGTGTTGTGGGAGCTGGATAGGCAGTTTTGGCACCACAAGCCAGTCGCTCTGCATTCTCGGCGCATGTGTCCCCCACTGCCGCATCGGTAACATTTGGGGTATGTCTTTGAGCCTCCCTGCGTGACTGCCATTGAGCCGTTTCGGAGAGGAGCAAGAGCGGCTAGCACTTGGTTTTGAGCAGATTCTGCTTGCTTTTGCAGCCCTACTCCTAATTCCTTTATTGCATCTACTAAAAATACTTGAGAGGCTGCTGGCTGTAATGCCATTCGTTCTAATGCTTCCTCAGTGGTCCAATTTGCTCCCAGAGTGGCTAGCACCCTTTGCGTGGCCGGATTGCTATTCTGTAAAGCACACTGCTTCAATAGCGCCCCCTTCATGTATTCTGCCACACCGGCCCAATCTATAGCCGCGGCTGCTTTGTCAGTAAAACTCCCGAACGATTCCTCTCTCCCTTGTTTTATGCTCATGTACGCCAGCAGCCCTCCTGGCTCTTTAACCCTTTCTATGGCCGCATGTACCAACCGCATGGCTTCTCTGAGCTTATCTGGTCCTGATATCAACTGTGCCTCCGTGCGCAGGTATGCCCCTAGGCCCATGAGCTCATCCACCGTCACCCCCTGCAGCGGGTCCCCGTGAGCTCTCTGTGTCCCGACCGACTCGTTAACTAAAGCCTGCCAATGTGCATGAAACAACAATTGCTGATGCTGAGTGAATATTAGCCGCACTATTCCCCTTAAATCATTCGGGCACAAAATTTGCGTATTAAAGAGATAATCCAGCATTTGCCTAACAGGTTTGCTTTTCACCCCGAACTGGCTGACTGTGGACCGCAACTGAGATAACAACTTCCAGTCTAATGGGGTATACTCTGCCAAATTCTGTGTATGGTTCCCCTGAGCATCATATTGTGGCGTGTATGTGACCGGGCAAGCTAGAGCGGTAGCTGCCTCCATTGCCTCATTATCCCCCATTTGCATTGCCTCCCTTGCCAGAGCGGCCCAGGCCTCCCTCCTTTGTTTGGCCATCTCCCACCATGGGTCACTGAGTGGCTCTGGTTTATGACCTGGCTCTGCGAGAGTTCTGCACTGTTGGCGCCTCTGTGCAGGCCGTTCAGGTGGGGGAGGTGGCCGGCTCGGCTCACGCTCTCGGCGGGAGGGCAGCACGCTCAGTCCGCGTTCCCTGTGGGGGGGCAGCGGGCTCCGCTCGCGCTCTCGCTCTCCGCGGGGGGGCGGCGGGCTCCGCTCTCGCTCTGCGCGGGGAGGCGGCGAGCTCCGCTCTCTCCCCCTACGGGGAGGCGGCGGGCTCGGCTCTCGCCCCCCTCTCCCTCTAGCCCCCAGCTCTTCCTCCTCCTCCTCCGACAGAGGAGGTGCAGACGGCCCTGCTGCGCCTGTAACCTGATCCGGCATTCCACCCTGTTGTGAATCCAATGGTATTAACACCTTGTTTACCGAAGGCGTGAGAGGGTCGTCCTCACGACCATACCCTATATTTTTCTTATGAGCTTGTGTTGCCCTTTCTGCCGCCTTACGCTCAGAAACATGTTGCAGTAATGCGTTATGTACTACACGCCATAGCTTGCCCAATTTCTTTGCGGTTTTATCATCTTCTAACACCGCCTCCCACAGTATATCCCCAAACTTTCTCCATTCAGCAAGTTCATGAACCGTGTGTGGGTTGAGAAACACTCCTCTAGCATAACCATAGGCTAGCAACCCTGGGAGCTCCTTTTTTACATCTATACCTTTTACTCCTCGCCTTTCTAAATACGCAGCAAAGAGTTCATATGCGGCTTCCCTATCCATACCTCTTATCAATTTTTCGTGAGCGCTCTTGCAGCTTTCCAGGCTCTGGCCGCACGTGGGTGGCTTGAGTCACCGATGTGACCCCCAAGGGTGCTTCAAAGATCCGGCACCGTCTCGGCTGCGAACGAGACCCAGCTCCAACTTCCTTGACCGTGGCGTGCTCTTTTCCCTTTTTCTTTTATTTCGAGACGAGGGGTTCAACGTCCGAGGTCACCATGTGTCGGAGGAAGGAGACCAGGACACCAGCTGGTTCATCATGGCCCACTTTATTGAACAAATATCAAACACTTATACAGCAAATAATAAGCTTATGAATATTCTGTAAGCCAAGCAATCTACTGGTTAAACTATAGCATTAACTCATCCACATTCCTTTGAGACTATGTTCTCTATCTCTCCTGCCTCACTGTCCATTTCTTTATCATGTTTTGCGAGAATCAAGGACACATTATCTCGCACCTGCAAGATTTGGAACTAACTATGGTCTTGTACTTTTCCATTCTCTATCCTGCTACAGACACAAAAAAGGCCTCTGCCTGTCTCTGCCCTAGTTAGGACATTGTTGTAGTGTGTTGTTAAGTTTCTTGTGTTATTCCCCCAATTTATGTATTGTTTCCCCCTATTATGTGTAAAATGGTTTTGTCCCCCCAGTTTTCCCGCCACAGCCGTGATGTCCATTAGGTTACCATTCTTACCCCTGTGTCTGTCACCCAAGTTATATAATTTCTCCTACCCCTTTTTCCCTTTTTAGTAAATCTTTTCTCCTCCCTGGGCGTAGTCAATCAGCCCCCCACTCCTCCTGGTTTTCCAGAACTTTCGTTCCCCTGGAGGTGTTGGTTGGCTGGGGTCCCGGGACCCCTCCCTTACCTTTTGATTATTGGTTTCCATGGAGTGTCAGTTCTGTGAACTTCATCCCCTCACCTTTCCCGATTGGTTCCACCTGTACCCACCCCCCTCCTTTATAATCCTGTTTCACCCCATATTCGGGGCCACTTTCCCGGTTGGTTTCCCCCCGTTGGATCCTGCTACACCTTCAATAAACCGACGTTTAACCCCCGGTGAAGTGGTCAGCTCTGTTCCTTGCCAATACCAGCGGTGTAAGCCAGTCCGCAGCCAGCGCAGCCCGAGGACATCAGACGCCGAGGGGTGCTGGCTAGTAATTGCAGAGGGGCGTTGGCCATTCGCCCTCAGCTAGCCGGACTTCGAACATCGGGCCACGTACGCCCCCCCGCAGGACATCTTTCCCAAATTAATTCGGCTGTGTCCTCTCTCCTCAAGCCACTCTTTGACAAAACTCTCCACAACAGGCAAAATGGAAACTGTGACCAAACTGTAAGTTATCAAGTGGATGAATCATTGAGTGATGACTCAGATGCAGACGACACGAGTGATCACTCCAGTGATTCCTCCATGAGTGGACACTGAACATTGTTCATTTTCCTTTCAACATCGTTCATTTTTTTTCTTTTTCTTTTTTAAATGGAAAAAGGGTGAGATGTCGCCCTGTTCTTGTAAGTTCTTCTAAGCCTTCTGATGTTTACATTTTTGTAATGGAGTTTTTCACACACTTTTCATGTAAATAATGATTGTTTTGCATTCCTTTCTGGAGGAGGAGAGAATTGATGGACTGTTGGTTTGACCAGTGTGGCTGGAGAGGTGGCAATTTCATCCTCCAATACATGGTCACTTTTGAAAGTCTATAAATACTGGAGTTCGGAAATAAACTACCCTCTTTTTACCTTGGACATTTCAGCTTGTGCGTGTCGTTCATTTCGTGTCCTATTGCGACATCAAGTGCCAAAATTAATGGATCTTTCAGGGTCCTCCTGCATGCCTTTTGCTACTCGATGATTTCTTCTGGTGAAAAACAAGTCAACATAAGGAACTTCATCTCACTTATTTTACTTTCTACAAAACAACATTAATGTCAATATGGTATTCTACTGTAAAGTTCCATTCTTCGGCCACTTCTCTTGATCTTCCAATGTTTAAAGTGGCCACCACTGATTAAAATATTTTATTTCTCCTGTAAGGGTGCTACCCCCAATTTGTTTCTGATGTTTCAAGATACATTCCAGCAGTGACACCTGTGATACCACTTTCAAGGTTTTGTTTCCCATTATAGGCAATTACCATTAAGGAGCTCCTAAAAAGGACTCTAACTCTTCTCTTAGAAGTGACTCTAACCCTTCCCTTTTCCCACCTTAGGTACCTTTAAACCCCATCCTGCCAAGCTTTTTCTGTATCTTCTAGGCAGGTTAACAGTGAATACCTTTAAAACAAACAATACCTGTATCTTACCCCGGGTCTTACTCAGATTTCCTTTGGACCAGGGATCAAAGGTTTCCCCCGAGAATCCCTTGGTGCCATCTGGAGGTCCGGTGATCCCTGCGATCCAATGAAAATCAGGAGTATGTCCCATCTGGCTCTCTAAAACTGTTATCAAAAATTTGGTAAGAATAAAAAAATCCTTAACACTGTGAGAAATGACTGCTCATTTTGAAATTTTAAAGGTTTATTAAAACTTAACAACTATAACAAAGGAGTGAATAAGGAAAAAAGACAGCACATTGGGAGTCTGTGACCGCCCGGACGAGCTAAATTACAAAATGGCTGCTCCGCCTTTTATATCCCTGGGGGTTGCATCAAGCAACCCTGTCCCCTCCCAAAGTCTGTCAGTCAACTCTTCTATGCCATCTAATTGGTGGAGGCCACTTTCTTGCAACTTGACTGGAGGTCAGGTGTTGTCAATCCGTGCCTTCCCTAGCAACAACAGGAAACTTGGGTGGTGAGTTTTGTTTCCCAAGGAAAATGGCCAGCATTTGTGTCCAGGGGCCTGTGGCCCCAACTGGGCTGCTGCCTCCTGAAATTCCAAATGGTGCAGGATGTCTCCCAGAGGCAACCTGCCACTCCCTACAACTCTGGCTGCCCTGCAGTGTGAAGCACCTCCTGCAAGATGACATTGAGTGTCACAGACATCTTTTGTGAAAAATCCTTCCTTTAGGATTTTTCCTCCTTCTGGGGAGCTGAGGCCCCAGAAGAAGAATGTAAACAATGGTTGTGTGCTGCTGTGGAATGTAATAGGTGCACCTGTGATTGGTCCATGTTGCTTGTGTACAATTAAGGGCCAGTCAAAGACAAGCTTTCTCTGGGACAGAGGAGAAAGAGCTCCGTTGTTATTCATTCCTTTTCTATTCTTAGCTTAGCAGCTTCTGAACTTTTCTCTCTATTCCTTTTAGTATAGTCATAATGTATTGTATATCATAAAATAATAAATCCAGCCTTCAGATCATGAAGCCAAGATTCTCGTCTCTCTCTTCACCCCTGAGGAACCCTTGCAAAGCCCTGCAACAATTGAGAAAGTGGGGTGGTGAGTTTTGTTTCCCATGGAAAAGTGTCAGCATCCGTGTCCTGGGACTTTTTTTTATCCAAGGGGCCTGTGGCCCTGAGTGGGCTGCTGTCTCCTAATATTCTGAACAGTGCAGGATTTCTCCCAGACCAAAGCAGCCACCACCTACAAGCCAGGCTGCCCTGGCAGTGCCAAGTGCTTCCTGCAAACTGACATCAGAAAACTGGGGTGGTGAGTTTTATTTTCCAAGGAAAAGGGACGGCCTTCGTGACCAGGGGCCTGTGGCCCTGAGTGGGCTGCCGCCTCCTTAAATTCCAAATAGTGCAGGATGTCTCCCAGAGGTAACCTGCCATTGTGGATGCAACAGTCTGGTCAGAGAGAGAGAAAGCCAGATAAACTTTCCCAGGAATTTTTCTGGAGAGTTTTGAGAAGACTGAGAGAAAGAATTAAAACAATCATGCATCTGGTATTTTGAACAGTTGTTTTCTCATAAGATGTTTACCAAAGAGTGTCTTCTTATGAAGCCAATGGTGATGGGGTGTTGATTCAATAACCATGAGGTCCACCTGTATCGGAATGGTGTATAAAAAGGAATGGGTTTTAATAAAAGCGTATCAGCCTGCTGAAGTGTGTTAGAGCTTGTGTCGCCTCACTCCCGTTCCTGACTCAACAGTGACATCTGGTGACTCCTTGTGGAACTGAGGACAGACAGGCCGCTTCGGACCCCTTCCACTGGGACATACCGCGGTGCCCCGCCAGTCCCCTCGCAACTGGACACTTTCTGTCCCCCTAGAGAGGTAACAGTGACTTTTCCCCGCGTCTTCCTGGAGTAAATCTGTCCCTTTGGGTCTGCAGATTTTGCCCTGAATAGTGTAAGAGCTGGGCGAGGAACGTTTTTTCCCAGCATAGCAGACTGCTTACATCCCGGGGTAGGCTTGCAGACTGTTAGGAAGGGTTGCCTTCATCATGGGCAGTCAGCTTTCTAAAGAAGAAAATGTAATTCTTTCTGTGTGGAGAGAGATGATACCTCATATGGGAATTTCTGTGTCAGAATATTCTCTCTGCACTTTATTAGACTGGGCTAAGTCTCATGGTTTCTGTTATAGATGGATAATGAGATGATTGGTTCTCCCAATTAAGGGATAACTATTGTATGAATATTAAGAAAAGCTTTAGTGATATATAGTTATGTTATTGTAGTTTAGATGTCCTCTCTTCTCCCCACAGGTCTCTTTTCCCCCCCTGTATTGTGGCCATCAGACAGCCGGGGTTGTCTAGGACAGGTAAAAAAGAAGGCATGCACGTGTCCCTTACCTGGGGCAGCTGGGAATGGAAAAGCTTGTTGCTGAGGGGGTGCGGCATGGCAACACCTGATCTCCAATCAAGTTACAAGAAAGAAGTCTCCACGGGTAAATGGCAAAGAAGAGCTGACTGACAGACTTTAGGAGGGGCCAGGGCTGGCTGGTGCAACCCCCAGGGGTATAAAAAACTGAGCATCCATCCTGAAGATGAACCAGCCACGTGGTATCCACAAGGGCAGTTCCTAGCACTGCAAATTTTTTCTTATGTAGTCCTTTTGTTGTATTTTTGTCAAGGTTTAATAAACCTTTTTAAATTTTCAAAGTGAGCAGTTGTTTCTCACACTTCCCAGTAGATGTGACAGCCACATTTAATTCCACAGACTTGGGATGCACTAGGCGATTATCTGAGGCATGAGGTCATCAGGGGAGATACGACTGCACCACATTTAGTAGCTCCTTGGGGAGTCCCTTCCAGAGCTATACGAGGCTGTATCCCAAGGGAAAGTGAGGCAGAAATGGGGACCTCAGAAAGCGAAGATGCTGTCTCTGTGAGCACCAACACCCCAGGGGCCGGAGAGGTGGGCTAGGCGGCTGCCGAATCTTCCCCGGCTCTGCGCGGACCTGCAGAAGACATGGGGGTCCCCCGCGAAATCTCTCTCTCACCTAGACAATATGTTCCTCAAAAATATCCTTCTCGTGCAGAGCTGCCACTGCCAGCTTCGGTAGCTGTGTTCCAATTGGACCTGGTGGAGTGCCCCCCTCCATTTGCGCTGCCTGCGGTTCCCCCGGCGCAGTAGGCAGTGGCCAGGGTGCCTCCACCACAGCCAGCGCCCTTCCCCCCACCGGCAGCTCCTTCCTTTCCACCACCACCGCTGCTGGGGGCGGTCCCACTCCAGGCGGATGGAGCATTAGGAGCCACGATGCCCTCAGCCCAACCGTTCCCATTTCACCCAGCAGAGTCGGTGCAAGGGTTTGCTACACCTCCTCCCCCTGCCGAAAGCAGAGCTCCGGGGGCCGTGTCTTCTGTCTCAGCGATACGGGCGCCACCACACGCAGCTCCTGCCATCACCCCCCTCCCACCTTTGCAGCGCAGGAGCAAGAAGAACCAGCGGAGGCAGTCTCACCAGTTTCACTGTAGGCAAATGCCGCTACCGGAGCCGTGGTCACCTCCGACCATCCACTTTCATCAGCACAAATGGGACAACTGCCTCCTCCTCCCCCTGCCGTGCAGGATGTGGATCGGCTGACTTGATGTCTTTTGCAGTTCTACCACCACAGCCCGCGCCACACGCCATAGGCGGGCTGCGCCGTGGCTTGTGGCTGCACCTCTCGCTGCACCGCCAGCAGCTGGCTTCTCCACCCCTCGGCTTGCCACCAGCCCCTCTGCTCCGCAGCTTGGAGATGGTTCCTCGGCTTCGGAGCCTCTGGCCAACCCCCCATCTTGTACTGCCCGCAGCATGACCCACCTGCCCCTGTTCCAGGATGAGGACAGTGACAGCGACAAACACCAACAGCCTGTCCTGCTCTCATTTCCGGGGTGGGAGGAGCGAGGTGCAGGGGGGCTGCACCTCTTCAATGCCTGGGAGGAGTGTGGAATGGGCTGCATGTCGGGGACATGGCTGGGAGTTCGGCTGTGTAGGGGGAAGTCAGTGATGGGAAGAGCGAGAGTGAATCGCTCGTCCTGTGGCGGGTGCAGGCTGTTCCAGAGATCCCAAATTCAGGGCAAACTTCCGTATTCCCTGAAAAACCCGTCCTTTCCATTTCCCAACATGGAGCAGTGGCCATGGAGAAAGTGAAGGAAGAGGAGGCAGCCCTGCAGGTTTGGGCCAATTTCCCTCCAGCCCCTCCTGCATTTCTCTCTCCCTTTTCTTGGCGTGAAAAGGTGAGGGAAAAGGACAAACCAGATAAATCTGGCCTTGGCGGGGACACTACGGTGACACCCGCGTCACCGTCCTGCTGCTGGCTTATGTTATGAACAAAAATTCAGTTAATATTTTTTTTGTGAGAAAGAGTTACAGGGACGCTGCCAGATCGTCCTCTGCCAGGATTCTTAGTGCTTTGTTATTGTAATACCGGGTCGTTGAGGCTTATCTCCTCTTTTGTATTAGTAAAAAGCCTGGCTGGGTGGGGTGGACTCTTCCCCCGAGGCTGTGCTCTCTTACAGCATAGGGAAGACACCTGAGAGGGTGTGGGGGGGTTATGCAAAGTGACTCCAAAGTCCAGAATGCTTTGTGGGACCCCGACTCGAAATGCAACGAGAAAACCCCAAAAACAACGAGCCAAATAAGAGTTGAGAGACTAGAGTGATGTCTGGACATGAGGAGCCAAGTGCTGAGCCTGCAGAGATGCGGAGTCCCTCTCGCCCTGAGCAGGGAGTGGTCCCAACGCCAGGACTAGCCACCTGGGAAGGTCACAGGATCAACATCTGACGGGGACATCATGCCCTAAAAAGCTCCCACGAGGACTGGATCCCCGGCTCTGCCCCTAGTGGACGGAGCTGCGCATATCCTCCTCCTCTGAGTCGCCCTGGGAGACGCGACGGGGACTGCAGCCCTGCCGAGCCGCCCAATCCTGAGCTGATCACTTTTAATAAAGGCATTAAAAAGGAGAAGAAGTCTCCTGGCCCTGTTTATTTCAGCTGGGGGCGCTCGTCCGGAATAGCCACGCCTCAAGAAGACTCAAGACTGGCCATCTTGGACTTCAGGACAGCTGGCTACCAGGACCAGAGGGATCGGCTCAGGAGCAGTGACGCAGAGGAGCACCGGAGCACCGGATTGGTGAGAAAGCCGGTGGCGGGAGCGCGAGACGTGCGCATGTGTGTGTGAATGAGACGAAGGCCGGCAGCCGGACCTTCGAAGTGAGAGCAGACCTCTCAGTACTGCGGTTCTGGACTCCTGCGAAGGATCCAGCCGGGAACAGGGGGCGGAGCTTGGAATTAACGTGAGTGAGTCGTCTCCCAAGGGGGAATAAAGGGCCCCCCCCCTCCGGGCGTGCGGAGGGAATATTTGTATGAGTGGCACGCACCCAAAATAGGCCCTGACAGAGGGAAGTCAGGCAGATTTGTCAGTCCCGAGAAGGATTCGGGTAGCATTTGTAAGTCTCGAGAAGGATTCGCGTAAGATTTTATCAGTCCCGAGAAGGATTCGGGTAGCTCACAAGCCCTGCAGGCAAAAGTAAGTCCTGGCACAAGGAGCCAGGCACAAACCCCAGCGAAGGAGGCTGTGGTTTGCTTTTAAGTCCTGATACGGTGAAGCCTAAAAATTGGCGGGTTAGGCAAACTAAACATCAGGCAGTTGTTTTTCCTGACTGAGGGAGTCAGGCACGACCCGGATTCTTAGGCCGAGGCTTCGTGTGTTCAAGTCCCGATAGATGTAAGACCTGACGTGGGGAAAGTTAGGCAATCAAGAGATTGGGCAGTTGTTTCAGTATAAAGTCCTGAGCATCACGCAGAAATTTGAAGTTTCAGTGGAGGAGGCTGAAGCTCCTCAAAGAAGGTTCTTTTTGAAATTACTGGTCAGTAAAGGCACCTTTGGGATTTTTTACTGTTAAGACCTGTAAAATGGGAGGGTGTAATAGTAGAAAGACCGGTAAGAGACTGAGGTATATACATCCCAATAGTCCCTTAGGAGAACTGTTAGTAAAATGGGATTCTATAGAGGCCACGGAGGGATTAGATAAAGCGAAAATGATCCATTATTGTATGGAAGTGTGGCCAGAATTAGAGATACAAGGAGGATGGCCTTGGTGTGGGACAAAGGATAAGTGGATGTGCCAGCTGTTAAATAATTATCTCACAGCTCGAGGGGATACTGATCCTGAGCAATTATTGTATGTAGCCTGCTGGTTAAAGAGCGCTGTTGGGGATGAAGGGGTGCAAATTTGTAAGGTACAGAGGAAGAAAGAGGGGAATGAAGGAGGGGAGGATAGGACTAGTAAAAGATGGGATCCCCTGGATTATCTGCCTCCTTCTGCCCCTCCACCTTATAATCCTCTTCTTCAAGCACCTCAAATGGCAGGTCTGGTTCTTCCCCCAGCTGCCATCTCACTACCACCTGTTCAAACTCCTCCTTCTACCTCTTCAGCTTCCGCTATGATAAACCCAGTATCCCCTCCAGCTCCTTCTGCACCACCACAAGTGCCTACTCCACCTGCTGCATTCCCAACCCCTTCTCCAGCTGCACTTAATATCCACTCAGGCTCTTCTCCCCCTCCTATTGCTGTCCCTTTACCTCCTCCTAGTTGGGACACAAATGCCTCCTCGCCCGATAAACAGCTATCAGCAAATACACCTGCTGATGGGCAGAAAGTTCAGGGTAACCCAGATATCCCTCAAAGTAGTTTGGCATCTGAAGATGGGCCGTACTGTAGCACCAGATCCAAGACCTCCAAGGCAGAGAGACTGTTTCCCCTCAGAGAGGTTCCTATGGGAGGAGTAGTGGGAGGTGTTGGGTTTGTGAATGCTCCCCTAACTGCTTCTGAGGTGAGAGGATTCAAGAAAGAGTTGGGGCCTTTAGTTGAGGACCCAGTGGGCATAGCTAACCAAGTAGATCAATTTCTAGGTCCAAATATCTACACTTGGGGGGAGATGAATTCCATCCTGAGCATATTGTTTTCCCCAGAAGAGGTCCAGATGATTAGGGTGGCTGGCATAAGCATTTGGGAGAAAGATAACCGTCCAGGACCCCAGGTGCCATCAGGCGAACAGAAATTGCCACTAACGGATCCCAGCTGGAACCCTAACCAGGAGGAGGGGAGGAAGGCCATGATGGAATATAGGTCTTTGATAATACAGGGGATCAAAGAGTCAGTTCCCAAAGGAACTAACACCCAATTGGCATTTGAGGGCACGCAGGAGAAAGAGGAAGCTCCTGCTGCCTGGCTTAATCGCCTAAGGTGGAACTTCCAGTTGTACTCTAGAATAGACCCAGACACCCCAGAAGGTCAAATGCTACTAAAAGTCCAATTTGTTACCAAATCTTGGCCTGATATAAGGAGGAAACTGGAAAGGATGGAAGAGTGGCAAGCGAAGGACATAAATGAGTTATTAAGAGAGGCATTGAAGGTGTATTTAAGGAGGGAGGCAGAAAAAGCAAAGGCCAAGGCTAAGATCATGGTTGCTGTAGCTAGGGAAAGTGCAGGGGGGGCGGGTACACCACCAGGAGGAGGCAGAGACAGGCCAGTACTGGCAGGTGCACGAAGGATTGAGAGACCTCAAGTCCCTTTGAGAGGAGGAGAGTGTTATTACTGTGGAGAGGCAGGACACATCAGGAGGTTTTGTAGAAAGCTCAGTCTCGATGAGGCAATAGCCAGGGAACAAGATAATTTAGGAAGGATTCTTAAGGGAGAGGACTAGGGGTGCCAGGGGCTTTTTAATATAGGGGACCCAATGCAACATCTAGAAGAGCCCTTGGTAAACTTTGAAGTGGGACCCCTAAATGAGGAATTTGAATTTTTGGTTGATACAGGGGCAGATAAGTCCTGTCTCAACAAAGTACCAAAAGGTATGGAAATTGGGAGAAAATTTTGTGAAGTATTGGGTGCGGAGGGGAGACCATTTAGAGCATCAGTGATTGAAGAAGTGAAAATAATTGGGAACTCAAGGCAATGTAAAGCTAATTTTCTTTATCTGCCTAACTTAGAAAAAAGTTTGTTAGGGCGGGATCTGCAAGTTCATTTGGGGGTTGGGATTGTCCCAAGGGAAGGGAGAATGGTAGTACAAGTGATGAAGTTGTCTCAAGGAGTTGTTGCAGAGATAAATCCTGAGGTATGGGCTGAGGGGGGAAAGAGAGGCTTATTAGACATTCCACCGATAACAATAAAAATGCAGGATGATACCTCACCCATACGGGTTAAACAGTACCCAATTTCCCTGGACGGAAAGAAGGGGCTTGCTATAGTCATTGAACAACTGTTGCAAGAGGGAATTTTAGAACCCTGCATGTCACCACATAATACCCCTATAATGGCAGTTAAGAAAGCTGAAGGGAAATATAGGCTGGTACAAGATTTAAGGGAAGTCAACAAAAGAACCATTGCCAGATATCCAGTTGTGCCCAACCCGTATAGTCTCCTAAGCAGAATTCCAAGAGAGCATGCTTGGTTCACTGTTATAGATTTGAAGGATGCTTTCTGGGCGTGTCCTCTGGCAACAGAATGTAGGGATTGGTTTGCCTTTGAATGGGAGGACCCGAGTACCAAGAGGAGACAACAGCTAAGGTGGACCCGATTACCACAGGGGTTCACGGAATCCCCCAATCTCTTTGGACAAGCTTTAGAGAGTTTGTTGGAACAATTTGTCCCTGAAAAAGAAGTGCAGATCCTGCAGTATGTTGATGACCTGATGGTATCAGGAAAAGAAAAAGATCAGGTCAGACAAACTAGTATTAAGCTTTTGAATTTTCTGGGGGAGAAAGGACTAAAAGTTTCCCAAGAGAAACTACAATTTGTGCAATCAGAAATAACATACTTGGGGCACATAATAAGGGGAGGGTATAAGAAACTAAGCCCTGACAGAATTTCAGGTATTTTAGTTCTCCCGGCCCCGAAAACGAAAAGAGATGTGAGAAAACTCCTGGGCTAGTTCGGGTATTGTAAGTTATGGTTAGATCAATATACACAGAGTGTGAAATTTCTGTACAATAAGCTAGTGGATCCAGAACCCCTAATTTGGACAGCTGAAGATGATCAACAATTGGAAAACTTAAAAAACAAACTGTCTTCTGCCCCGGTCCTAAGCTTACCAGACCTCAGGAAGTGCTTTGACCTGTTTGTGAGTGCCGAAGGAGGTATAGCCTATGGAGTATTAACTCAAGAGTGGGGAGGGTGCAGGAAACCTGTGGCATACATATCCAAATTGTTAGATCCAGTGGCTAGAGGCTGGCCAGTTTGTATACAAGCAGTAGCAGCAACCGCAGTCCTGATAGAGGAGACTCAAAAATTGACCTTACAAGGAAAAATTAAAGTGCATACTCCTCATGATCTTAAGGCAGTACTGAGACAGAGGGCTCAGCAGTGGTTAACCGATGCTAGAATATTCAAATATGAGATAATACTAATGAACACAGAGGACACAGAATTTATCACATCAAATGCCCTCAATCCAGCACAATTCCTAATGGGAGAGCCTATAGAGAATTTAGAACATGATTGTCTTGAATTGGTTTATCTCCAAACAAAAGTAAGAGAAGATTTGGAAGATCAGCCTCTAGCAACTGGAAAAAGCTTATTCATAGATGGCTCTTCAAGGGTAGTAAATGGGAAAAGAGTTTCAGGTTATGCCATTATAGATGGAGAAACATTACAAATTGCAGAAAAAGGGAAACTATCACCAAACTGGTCAGCCCAAAGTTGCGAAATCTATGCCCTGAAAAGGGGACTGGATTTACTGGAGGGGGACCGGGGAACTATTTATACGGACTCCCAATATGCGTATGGGACGGTTCACACATTTGGGAAAATATGGGAAGAACGTGGATATTTAAGTTCGAAGGGAAAAAGCTTAGCCCATGAGAACCTAGTTAGATCAGTATTAGAAGCTCTACAGAAACCTACAGAAATAGCAGTGGTCCATATAAAGGGGCACCAGAGAGGAGATAGTTTTGAAGTTAGAGGAAACCGACTGGCTGATCAGATAGCCAAAGAAGCAGCTTTAGAACCAGGAGATCCAGTAAAAATTTTAAAGGCAAAAATGACACCCGAAGAAGGGGAAAAAAGGGAAGAACCTGTATTCAGGGAAGAAGAATTAGAAGCTATAAAGGATTTAAGGTTACATCAAGGACAACAGGGAGAGTGGTTAACCTCAGACGGACGGGTGTTTTTGAATAAAGCACTGGCTCGGACAGTGCTAACAGAATTACACAAATTAACTCACTGGGGAGTCCAAGGACTATGTGATCATTTCTTAAGGAATAACCTATGCATTGGTGTATATAGCCTGGCTAAAGCTGTTACAAGAGGGTGTGTCATTTGTCAAAAAGTGAACCAGAAAGTTATGAGAAAAGTAGCACCTGGAGGAAGGGAATTAGCCTTGAGACCCTTCCAAAGCATAGAGATAGATTTCACTGAGATGCCCCCAGTGCAAGGGTACAGATATTTACTGGTTATGGTTGATCATCTCACACACTGGGTAGAAGCCTTCCCGACCAGAAGGGAAACAGCTCAAGTTGTAGCAAAAGCAATCCTAGAGAACATTACCAAGGAAAAAGGTTCGACTCATATTACAAGAATAAAAGGGCCAGTCTCACCCCCAGGTACAGGACCAGAAACAACATCAGCTTTTCCCTCTGGCATTGAGCCAGAGTCCACACCACTCTCACTCCCTGGCGCTGGACAAGATTCATCTGCTACACAAACTAAATCACCTGAGTATGCTGTGATAAAAGGACCAAAGGATTTAAAGTTGACTCTTAAAAGGAAGAGTCAAAAAGACTGAACTGTATGGGAAGACATTAGTAAAATGTTTCAAGACTGTTTTATGTAAACTATGTTAGTCACTCAACCCCTGGTATTGGACCAGGATTCAACACCAAGTTTTTCCCTCTGGCATTCTGGTATTGGACCGGACTCCACCCCATTCTCCTTGTGGCATTGGACCGGACTACACCCCTGTCTACTTCTGGCATTGGGCCTGACTCCCAGTTTTCCCCTCTGGCATTGAGCCAGAGTCCACACCACTCACCTCCGGGCACTGGATAAGGATTCATCCACATCACAAGTTAATTCACCTGAGTATGCTGAGATTTAAAGTTGACTCTCAGGAGGAAGAGTCAAAAAGACTGGACTGTATAGAGGAAAATTGGTATCAGAGTTTTAATATTGTTTAAAAGGTTTCAAAACTGTTTTGTGTAAATTATGTTGGTAAAAAGTTTAAGGCTGTAAATAAGTAATTCTAGTTTAAGTTCCCTAATATATATATTTCCAAAGACTCCAGGTTAATCCTCTAGGGAACACTCCCGGGGGGGGAAACTAAAATTTGTAGGGAACAGACCAAGAGAGGCTTAACCAGAGAAGCGGGTAGAAGGGACTCTAAAGAGCTTGGAAGCTTCTCCTCAGAAAAAAATTCCCCAAGAGGCAAGGCCGGGTGGGCAGGCTGTGCAAGATGACCCATACCGGACTCTTGGGAAGGGTAGTAATGCTAGCTCTGATTGCTGGTGGTGCTCAGGGGAGCCCAGCTGAGCTGTGCAGAGAGTGCTACCAACCCCTCTATGAGGAGGAAGAGAGCTCCTTGTCGAGAGTCCACATCAGTTCTAACCCTGATTGTGTTAGCCTCTCCCAATTGGTCCTTTATCAGAAAAATAAGAGAATGTATTAGATAGCCCAGAATACTGCCACTTTTAGGCAGCCACTCCTAGGAGAGTGCCCTATAGAGGAAGCCTGGTTTTGCTTTGAATGTGATGCTGCTGAAACAAGCTCAGCAGATCTAGTAAAAAGCAAAGAAATGGTGAAAATAGTAAGAAAAATTGTTTGTTACAAGTATTTAGATGAGTGTACTGGAAAAGAGATAAACCCCTTTTGGAACACATTTCAGGGGAACTCTAAACCCCTAAGTTTGATCTCATCTGGCAACTGCATTGCTAGAGTGATAAAACCAATTTTCTTATTACCCAAAGAAACTGGATCAAGTTTGGGAGTTCCTATATATAATGATGTGGGAGAAATTAAACAAAACCGGGAAAGTTAAATAGAAATTGGGAAAATCCGAAATTGTAAAAGCCAAGTTCAGATCCCAATATCTGTGTTGAGCAAAGTCATCCGGCTCCAGGCAGTATTAAAAATAAAGAATTCAATTATTAGAGACATTTCAAACGAAATAAAAAGATTAGCATGTGTAAATAATCACAATCAAACTCCTACACTTGATCCCAGTGGGTGGGAGAATTTAGAGATTTTCAGAAAATATGTATGGGAAAAAGTGGTTTTTCTCACTGTGTGTGTACTTGGAGGATTGCTCTTTTTACTATGCTTATTTGTCTGTTTTAGTAAAACAGTATTGGCTGTACAGACCAACCTGAAGAAACCAAGGAAAGTAACAAGGTTAAGTAACCATGATTACCAAAGAGCAGAAGAGATTTATAGTAGATTCAAAACAAAAAATTGTGAGTTGATGCGAGCTTAAGAATTTAAGCTCGATCAAAGAAAAAGAGGGGGGACTGTTATGAACAAAAATTCAGTTAATATTTTTTTTGTGAGAAAGAGTTACAGGGACGCTGCCAGATCGTCCTCTGCCAGGATTCTTAGT
Source organism: Zonotrichia albicollis (assembly GCF_047830755.1). Taxonomy (NCBI): domain Eukaryota; kingdom Metazoa; phylum Chordata; class Aves; order Passeriformes; family Passerellidae; genus Zonotrichia; species Zonotrichia albicollis. The sequence continues at coordinate 19,664,792 of NC_133859.1, read as the reverse complement.
GCTTTGTTATTGTAATACCGGGTCGTTGAGGCTTATCTCCTCTTTTGTATTAGTAAAAAGCCTGGCTGGGTGGGGTGGACTCTTCCCCCGAGGCTGTGCTCTCTTACAGCATAGGGAAGACACCTGAGAGGGTGTGGGGGGGTTATGCAAAGTGACTCCAAAGTCCAGAATGCTTTGTGGGACCCCGACTCGAAATGCAACGAGAAAACCCCAAAAACAACGAGCCAAATAAGAGTTGAGAGACTAGAGTGATGTCTGGACATGAGGAGCCAAGTGCTGAGCCTGCAGAGATGCGGAGTCCCTCTCGCCCTGAGCAGGGAGTGGTCCCAACGCCGGGACTAGCCACCTGGGAAGGTCACAGGATCAACATCTGACGGGGACATCACGCCCTAAGGCTCCCACGAGGACTGGATCCCCGGCTCTGCCCCTAGTGGACGGAGCTGCACATATCCTCCTCCTCTGAGTCGCCCTGGGAGACGCGACGGGGACTGCAGCCCTGCCGAGCCGCCCAATCCTGAGCTGATCACTTTTAATAAAGGCATTAAAAAGGAGAAGAAGTCTCCTGGCCCTGTTTATTTCAGCTTAAAAAAAAAAAAAAAGTGCAATTCACGGTCAATTGGAAAAACGCTCTATATACAATCAGTCATCTTACAGAGCCACAAAACTCTTCTAAATTATTCTCTCGCATTGCAATCTTCAGGGGAGATGCACCTGCCTGGAGCTAAAGTCTGGATGCAGGACCTAATCACTAATAAGTGGGACGGCTCGTGCAAGCTTATTGCTTGGGGTCGCGGGTATGCATGCGTTTCCACAGATACTGGGGTACAGTGGATACCTGCAAGGTGTGTTCACCCTGATTTGCGACACCAAAAACAGAATGTGGCCAACTGGCAACCTTGGAATGGTGATCAAGATGCCGACCATCAATCAGATGGTCCCTCTCTGAGTAGGGAATGAGCATTCTATCTTTTTCTTTGTTTCTGGAAAAGGGTTGTTGACAAGTTAGACTGCCAGTTCTTTGAGCAGACTAATGATGTTTTGTTACTCTATTAGAATGAGTAACTGATCTTTTAGAATTCATAGTTGATTTTTTATCAGAAGGAACAATAAGGCTTGATTGTAAAGAATTTGATGGTATATGTTGGAAATCTCTCTGCCCATTCTAAGTCAGCGTATGATTGAGGTTCTGATTGGCAACCAGCAAAATGCTATAGGAACCTCTTCAACTGTGTTTGTTCTCCTTCATGCAAAGAGCCCTGAAGGGGATTACAAATGCCTCCTTCCTCTTAAACAAAAAGGGAGACCTGTGCATGCAAAAGTCTGGTCAGAGAGAGAGAAAGCTACATAAACTTTCCCCGGAATTGTTCTGGGGAGTTTTGAGAAGGTTGAGAAAAAGAATTAAAACAATCTTGCAGCTGTGTTATGAACAAAAATTCTGTTAATTTTTTTTGTGAGGGAAAGTTACAAAAAGGCATCCAGATCACTGTAGCTGCCAAAGTTCTGCGTGTTTTGTATTGTAATCACGGGTCGTTGTGGCTAATCTCTCCTTTTGTATTAGCAGAGCCTTGCCCGAGGCTAAGTTGTACTTTTCCCAGAATAGTGAAGACACCTGAGAGGGTTGGGGGGGTTATGCAAAGTGACTCCAGGACCAGCATGCTGTGTGGGACCCCCTACTCCAAACGCACGGAGAAAACCCCAAAAACAACTAGCCACCTAAGAGTTGAGAGACTGGAGTGATGTCTGGACGTGAGGAGCCGAGTGCTGAGCCTGCAGAGACGCTGGAAACCTATGTTGTTCCTCACCCTGTCTTCGAGAGCCCCCGGGCCAGGTCTGGGAGGAAGCGGGACTCAGACCCAATTAACATCTGACGGGAACACCACGCCCTGAAGGCTCCCACGGGAACGTGATTCCCCAGCTCTGCCCCTAGTGGACAGATCTGTGCTTCTCCTCCTCCTCTGAGTCGCCCTGGGAGACACGACGGGAGACTGCAGCCCCGCTGAGCTGCCCAATCCTGAGCTGATCACTTTTAATAAAGGCCTTAAAAAGGAGAAGTCTCCTTGCTCTGTTTATTTCAGCTGGTGTTTTGAACAGTTGTTTTCTCATAAGATGTTGTAGTGATTTGCATTCGTTAATTTAAGATTTCTTTAATTTTAAGATTTCTTGGCTAATGTATTGAAGAGTGTGGTAGGTTTTGGTGTTGGTTAAACACTAATGTATTCATTTCTTGTTGTGAAGTAGGATTAGGAGAAAGTCAAAGCAGGCTCAAAATTTTAAAAGGGTATAAAGAAAATTTTATTAAAAGTAACTAAAAGAAACTAAAACTTAATAAATTAAACAGAAGAGGGAAAATTTTGACACTAACTTCTACCCTTAGACTTTCAGCATATTTACAGTAAAACTTTTTCACTATCATTCTACTTAACCTTGTGACCTAATATGTTCTTTGCCATTTATTTCTCCTAATAAATTCCCTATCTCACAGCGTTTATAAATTGTCTGCATTTTTCACTAAAAAATGTGGATGTTTCAGTTTGAAACCGGGCAGAAACACCAGTTTTGTGTAGTGGTTTGGATTCATCAATTTAAGATTTTTTTAATTTTAAGATTTCCGGGCCAATGTATTAAAGAGTGTGGTAGGTTTTGGTGTTGGTTATTTACTAATGTATTCATTTCCTGCTGTGAGATAGGATTAGGAGAAAGGAAAAGCAAGCTCAAAATTTTAAAAGAATATAAAGAAAGTTTTATTAGAAGCAACGAAAAGGAAAAAAAAAAAGTCCTAAGAATTAAAACAAACCCTTCAGAACACTTCTTCTCTCCCCACAACTTTTTTTTTTCTCACTGATAATGTAAAGAAACAAAGTCTAAAATTCTAATTAGTTTATTATCTTTAAAATAGTCTTTTTTTCAGTTCACTTAGGGAGAGAAATCCCTCTTGTTAAGGTTATGGAGACTTCCTTACAAGAGGAAAAAAGTAGTTCTTTTGTGGTTCTTAATTTTGTTATGAATAACAGCCACCTGGGGAACTGTTATCGTGAAGTCCTTCCTATTGTTATGTCTTCTTATAGCTTGTTGATGGGCTGTGTTGACTTATGGGGTATTGTTTTAAAGATGAGTTGTTTAAAAGTTCTCATTATTTATTTTTAAAATCATCTTTATCCCTGGGAATAGACATCATCTTTTGGGGGTACTGGATTACTCTTCTCTTTTTTTCTGCTTACACTTTTCATGAGATTACAGCTATTTTAATATCTGTTTATTTTAGTATGGAGGGGTTTTTTTTTGCTATTAATTTGAACACTTTAATCTCCTCATAGTTTCATGTGTTATAGGGAAAAAGAGTCTTTTCTTCATAATTTATAAGAGGATTTCAGTTTCAAAATGAAGGTATTTTCATTTTTCTTATCTGGGATTTAACTTCTTCTTTACTTATTATGATGTTTTTATGTTGTTCTTTTATATGCTTGTATCTTGTTCTTTTTTCTTACTTGAGGGATGATTGAAGTACTGAAAGGGTTAACATGTTGTTTGCACCTTTTAAATAGTTACCTGATCTACTGATAGCTTGTGGTGGGAGCTGCAGTTGGGTTGTGTCAGGATCAGCCTCACGGCTGGTTTTTAGTTTTCTTTGCATTCAATTCTAGCCGCAGGGCCACTCTGCATGGATTTAGGGGTTTTTGGTCTCAGTCGCGCTGGGGAGAGGGGATTTGATGGTAATATCTTAACAGCTGCGGCCAGCCCTGCTCCGGCCAGGGCTCCACAGCCTCGTTTTCTGGCCTGGTAGCTGCTGGGGACCCAGCCCGCAGTAGGATGGGGGCTGATGGAGGGGCTGGTGGGCGGCCCGGGCAAAAGAGCCTGGCTTACCTCAGGGCTGCCCAGTCTGGCCTGGCCAAGACAGGGGCTGGGGCTGGGGTCGGACCTGTTGCTTCTTTGTCGATGGGAAAAGAAAGAGAAAGTTCTTGGGTTTCTTTCGTCTTTAACATGTGTCTTTCACAGAGGCGCGTTCAGTTTCTTAGAGGTTTAACACTGTTAGTCACACAAAAAGCATTTGTCTTACTTCCCTGAACTCCTCTCATGTCAAACTATGACAGATGTTTACCAAAGAATGTCTTCTTAATTAGCCAATGGTGATGGGGTGTTGATTAAATGACCAGTCAGGTCCACCGGTATTGGAATGGTGTAAAAATAAGAATTGATTTCTAATGAAACTCACATCAGCCTCCTGAAGAGAGTTAATGTCTTGCCTCACTCCTGTTCCTGACTCAACAGTGACATGCCACCACCTATAACTCAGGCTGCCCTAGCAGTACCAAGCAGCTCCTGCAAACTGACACCAGGAAACTGGAGAAATGAGTTCCGTTTGTCATGCAAAAGGGCCAGCGTTCCTGTCCAGGGGCCTGTGGCCCCCAGTAGGCTGCTTCCTCCTAAAATTCCAAATGGCACAAGATGTCTCCCAGACACAACCTGCCACCACCTACAACTCAGGCTGCCTTGGCAGTGCCAAGCACCTCCTGAAATAAACAGGGCCAGGAGACTTCTTCTCCTTTTTAATGCCTTTATTAAAAGTGATCAGCTCAGGATTGGGTGGCTCGGCAGGGCTGCAGTCCCCGTCGTGTCTCCCAGGGCGACACAGAGGAGGAGGATATGCGCAGCTCTGTCCGCTAGGGGCAGAGCCGGGGATCCAGTCCTCGTGGGAGCCTTTAGGGCTTGATGTCCCCATCAGATGTTAGTCCTCTCAGCCTCGGTGGCCACCTGGTCCCGGCGTTGGGACGACTCTCTGCTCAGGGCGAGAGGGACTCCGCATCTCTGCAGGCTCAGCAATCGGCTCCTCATGTCCAGACACCACTTTAGTCTCTCAATTCTTATTTGGCTCGTTGTTTTTGGGGTTTTCTCATTGCATTTTGGAGTCGAGGTCTCAAAGCATGCTGGTCTTGGAGTCACTTTGCATAACCCCCCCCACCCTCTCAGGTGTCTTCCCTATGTTGGAAGGGCGCACTGCCTCGGGGAAGGGCCATCCACCCCACCCAGCCAGGCCTTTTACTAATACAAAAGAGGAGATAAGCCTCAACGACCCGGTATTACAATAACAAAGCACTAAGAACCCTGGCAGAGACAGATCTGGCTGCGTCCCTGTAACTCTTTCTCACAAAAAAAATATTAACCGAATTTTTGTTCATAACACCTCCTGAAAACTGAAATCAGGAAACTGGATTGGTGAGTTTTGCTTCCCAAGGAAAAGGGCTGGTATTTGTGTCCTGGGACCAGGGCTTAGCCCAAAAGCCTGTGTCGCTGAGTGGCTGCCATTTCTGAAAATTCCAAATGGTGCAGGACATCTCCCAGAGGACACCAGCCACCACCTACAACTCAGGCTGCCCTGACAGTGCCAAGAGCCTCCTGCAAACTGACATCAGGAAACTGGGGTGGTGAGTTGTGTTTTCCATGAAAAAGTGCCAGTGCGCGTGTCCAGGGGCCTGTGGCCCCGACTGGGCTGCCAGGTCCAAAATTTCCACATGGAGCAGGATTTTTCCAAGAAGCAACCTCCCACCATGCACAATTCAGGCTGCTCTGGCGGTGCCAAGCACCTCCTGCAAGATGACATCGAGAAAGTGGGGTGGTGAATTTTGTTTCCCATGGAAAAAGACTGATGTTCTTGTCCTGGGGCCTGCGTTTAGCTAAGGGGCCTGTGGCCCCGACTGGACTGCCATTTCCGAAAATTCCAAATGGCACAGAATGTCTCCCAAACTACACCAGCCACCACCTACAACTCAGGCTGCCCTGACAGTGCCAAGCACCTCCTGCAAACTGATGTGAAGGAACTGGGGTAGTGAGTTTTGTTTCCCATGGAAAAGGGCCAGTATTTGTGTCCAGGGGCCTGTGTCCAGCCCAGGGGCCTGTGGCCCGTGAGTGGGCTGCTGTCTCCTAAAATTCCAAACATCACCGGATGTCTCCCAGAGGCAACCTGCCACTTTAGCCGTTGAGTTAGGAACGGCTGAAGAAAGGTGACATTGATTCCATGCTCAGAAGGCATAAACCAAGCTTTATTATGAACTTCGCATATTTTATAGACAGGTTCTTTCACCCAGAACCTGATTGATTCTTAACAATACCCCTCAAACCATTGGTTAATTAGGAACAATACCTTCTGGGAAAATATCTTTCCATAAACATCACATACAAACATTCCACATGTTCACAAACACCAGTTGCAGAGATTAAGATCAGAATTGTTTTAATTCTTTCTCTGAGCGTTCTCACAACCTCCCTAGGACGATGCCTGGGAAAGTTATCTGTTTCTCTCTCTGACTAAACTGTTGCATCCACAGGTCCCCCTTTTTGCTTAAAGCAGAAGGCGGCATTTGTAATCCTCTGTAGGGCCACTTGCAGGAAGGAGAACAAACAGCTCTAGAGGTCCCTTTAGCACTTTGCCAGTTATCTATCAGAACCTCAATCAGATGCTGCCTTAGAATGGTCAGGCAGATTCTCCAACACATACCATTGAATTCTTTAAAATCACATCCTTTTACCAACATCAAGTCTTGTTGTTCCTTCTTATAAGAAATCCTTACTAATTCTAAGACAGTAAGAGAACATCGTTACTCTACTCAAAGAACTGGCAGTCTAACTTGTCAACAACCCTTTTCCAGAAACAAAGAAAAAGATAGAATGCTCATTCCCTACTCAGAGAGGGACCATCTGATTGATGGTCGGCATCTTGATCACCATTCCAAGGTTGGCCACATTCTGTTTTTGGTGTCGCAAATCAGGGTGAACACACCTTGCAGGTATCCACTGTATCCCAGTATCTGTGGAAACGCATGCATACCCGCGACCCCAAGCAATAAGCTTGCACGAGCCGTCCCACTTATTAGTGATTAGGTCCTGTATCCAGACTTTAGCTCCAGGCAGGTGCATCTCCCCTGAAGCCTGCAATGAAGAAAAGTGATTTAAAATGAAAGGATTGTTTTAATTTTGTGGCTCTGTAAGATGATTGATTGCATATAGAGTGTTTTTCCAGTCAATTATTATGGAGTTTCTCCAGGCATTCCTCTTTTTTTGTTTTTCCAGAACACGCTTTAAAGTACCATGAACATGTTCAATTATACCTTGACCAGTTGTAGAATGCGGAATACCAAGTTTATGTGAGACTCCCCATAAGTGCAAAAACTGCTGTGTCTTCTGCGAGACTTAGGCGGGGCCATTGTCAGTTTTCACAGAAGAAGGTATACCCATGATCACAAAAGCCATCCTCCAATGGGCAATCATGTTGCGACCCTTTTCTCCAGTATGAGCAGATGCCCACACAGCAGAGAAGGTGTCAATAGACACATGCGCATATCTAAGTTGGCCAAATTCAGCAATATGAGTGACATCTGTTTGCCAAAGCTGCAAGGCTTTTAGGCCTCTGGGGTACACCTCTGCTGGTAAAGGTGCAGCAAGTCCATGACAGTCTGCGCAAGAACTGACAACGTCACGAGCCTCAGTTGGTGTTAACTGAAATTGTTTCTGCAGGGTATGTGTTCTTTGATGGAAAAAATCATGTGACACTTTGGCTTGCTCAATCTTCTCAGGCTGAGGCACTACCCAGGCAGGATTAGCCAACCTGTCAGCCCTGGCAGTACCTTCTGTTATGAAACCTGGTAAATTGGTGTGACTCCGAATGTGCAGGATGTAATATGAATTAACTTGGGTCTGAATTGCACATCACAAATTTTCAGTAACTGAAACAAAACTGTGTTATTGACTTCTTTCAGAAGTGAACAATTTAAATGTTTGGTTATGTCTGCAACATAGGCAGAATCAATGACCAAGTTCAGAGGCACCTGAGAAAATTTCTGGAATGCCCTGGCAACAGCCTTTAATTCAACCAATTGGGCCGAGCCTGATGCATGGCCCTCTAGCACTTGCCACCCAGATTCATCTGTTTTGCGGAGAAAAGAAGAAACCTCACAACTTTATAAAAGCTGTAAAGCTCGGTATGTTTATTTACGGCGCCGGACGCATGCGGAGAAAATTCTCCTCAAAAGGCATGCGTATTCCTGAAGACCTCAGGTCTCCTTTTATCCCCCTTCCAAATGCATATGCATACAGTTTCACAATAGGATCATACATATTCATTCCGCGTGACATTTATCGCCAGTTCTTCTTTATCAAAGGAATTCCTAGGTTGGGGCAAATTGACCTCGTGGTCTTTTCTGTTTTTCTTTCTCCGTCTCCTTGCTGTCTCCGGCCTGCGAGTTTTTCCTTCAGCTTTGGCCTCACAGACTTTTCACCTCTCCTAGACACTTCACCTAATTCAGAACGGATCTCTACTCTGTCTCACATCCTTCCAAATAACAATGACTTTCCCTGTTTTTCCTGAGCCGTCAGTGAAGACAGTGGGTCCCTGCACCAGTACCTGATTATTTTTTGGCCGCAAAGACAGATTGGTTGATTTTGCCAATGGCAGTAACTTATGTGTTGCCTTCTGATACAAGGCAGGCGGCCTGGTTTCAGGAAACAGCATGGCGACCCCCTTCCCCAGGGTCGCTCGGGCCTAAGAAACACGCAGACACCAACATGGTGGACGGTCAAAGGCCTTTATTCTCTCTTCTCGTGGGGTTTTATAGTCTAAGGGGCTTCTACGTCAGGCGAGGGTCTGTCTTTAACATCTATGGTTAGTAGGGCAGATGGAAAGTTACTGGGCAAGTGGAAAGTTACTGGCATCTGGTTCAGGGGGCTGCATTCCTATGTTAATTTTCTTATCTAAGGGGACAGGGGCCCTGTCTTCCCGTAACATCACGAGATCTTCCGAACGCCAGGCCCTATCTGCTACACTTATGACTGGGCAGATGATAGGCAATCTGCCCTGAAAGGTTTTGCAGTGCACTTTGCAAAGGAACACTGTTAATGAAGCTCCATTCAAAGACTTCCCGCTCTGTTGGAAGAATAATTTTTGCAGGATCAGCTGCCATTAATTGCAAACACCATTGAAGGCATTTGATTATCAAATGAGTGATCAAGTCGAACAACACGGGTGCTGTCTTTTTCGGTTGATGGGGCAAGAAAACCCATTCCAAAATGTGCAACGGATCAGATAATTTGTCACTCCATTTGCGAAGGATACCTTGTCCTGGTTCAGGGCAATTTTGGGAGAGAACCCCCAGAGGGGTTCTTCTAGAAAAGTAAATTCAATTGGCCCGTCTCTGCAACCAGTTCAGGAGAAAATACCTCCTTAGAGAATAGTAGGGAAAAGCTGTTTATTAAACAATAAAACCTAAACAATATTAAACAATAAGAACTCTTGCTGCTCCAAAAGAGATGACAGACTCAGAAAAGTCCCCTCCCCGGGTTGCAGCTCAGCTCACTCAGTCTCTTATCAGTCCATCTGATACTGGAAATGCTGCGGCCCAGGCCCGACCCAGTAGGCCACAGGTGCAAGCTGCCGGTGCTCTTCTGGGTGTTCAGTCCAGAGCAGGTTAAACAGGCCCAAAGAAAAGGAAAAAAAAACCCCACAGTCCAGGGAACTTCTTTGCCTCAGCTAGCTAAAACTAACTAAAACAAAGGAGACCTTTGTCTCGCTGTCTGTTCATCTGCAGACAACGCAGTCCAGGAGGAGGAATGTGGAGGAGTGAGTGCAGTGTCTGAAAACAAACTGCGCACTTCTTCACTTTCTGGAAAAAGTCTTAAAGGTGCAAAACTTATTATTCAGCATAAACAGAACAGATGACTGGGGATAAAGACATCATATAGTCAACCCAGGACATACCTGTAGGATGAAAATCTGGATTGGTAATGACAACCATGATATCAATGGAAGGATCTACTTGATAAACCTGACGAGCAGAAACAGCTTGTTGGACTTCCTCCAGTGCTCGTTGTGCCTCAGGAGTCAATTTCTGAGGTGATCTCAGGTCAGGAACCCCCCTTAGAATATTATATAGCTGGGACAATTTTGTCATGGTTAGCCCTAAGTAAGAACATAACCAACTGATGACACCCAGCAATTTCTGGTCATCATTCAGAGTCTTTTAATGGAATCTGTGAATTGTGCCTCTTGATGCTGAATGGTTTGATCCAGAATTTTGACTCCTAAATATTTCCAAGGAGAATGCTGTTGAACTTTCTCTGGAGCCACTTGTAGCCCATAAGAATAATGAGCAGCGGACAGCTGAGACTTTATCCTCAGCAACTCATCCTGGGTGGATGCTGCCACCAGGATGTCGTCCATGTAATGATAGCAATATGCATCAGGAAACTACTTGCAGACTCCGGACAAGGCCTGAGCCACATACCATTGACAAATAGTTGGACTATTCTTGCAGCCCTGCTACAAAACTTTCCATTGATATCTCTGCACAGGTTAAGCATTGTTAATTGCAGGCACAGTAAAGGCAAACTTTGGTTTGTCATCAGGATGCAAAGGAATTGCGAAGAAACAATCCTTTAAATCTGTGATCAAAATTTCCCATACCCTAGGGAGCATGGTGGGTGAGGGCATACCAGGCTGCAATGCTCCCATACTTTCCATCACTGCATTAATTCTTTGGAGGTCCTGTAACAGCCTCCTTTTCCCAGATTTTTTCTTTATCACAAAGACAGCAGTATTCCAGGGACTAGTAGAAGGCTCAGTGTGTCCCTGTTGCAGTTGTTCCTGAAGCAATTCACTAAGGGTGACCAATTTTTCTTTTGTCGGGGGCCACTGGTTCTCCCAGATGGGTCTGCTCAGTAGCCACTGTAAAGGGAGCATAGGATATTTTGCGCCCTTCAGCGCAGTGACCCCAATCAAAAATGTGCCCCAATCCATATCCCCCAGGCTGCCAATAAATCCTACCCTCAGAGGTTTATTGGAGCTGTAGTGACATAGGGCCGAAATGTAGCTGTCTGCCCATCCATGTTTTTGATCAGAACAAAACATTGACTTACTAAAGTCTGTTGTGCACCCCCAACCTCTTCAATTGTCGAACCTATGGAAGTCAGAGGCCACATAGGAGGCCATGCAGAGAAGGAGATGATTGTCACATCCGCCCCTGTGTCGATCAAACCTCAGAGCTGGACCTAAGGCGGGCTGGCACCTGGTAGAATCAGGGTACATGTCATCTGTGGTCCCTGAGCAGAAATATCTGCAGTCCAGAAGACTTGTGGCAGTCCTGTGGATCCGAAGCTGCCATCTCCATGAGTCCGCTGGTCAGTCCTGGGGACACCTGACTGAAAAGGCACAAGTTGAGCAATACAAGTCCCTGCCAAAATAGCGACGGGGGAGTGGGCATGGAAACCATAGCACAGATTTGACCTGTAAAGTGAGAGTCAATGACACCTGGATGCACAAATGTTGCGGTGTATTGTAATGTCCTGTTTTAGATTTCCAGGTCACCTCCCAGGTGTGGCAATACCCGTTCCCCTTCCCCCGCGCCCCTAGCTGAGTGAGTCCTGTCAATCAGGCTTAACATTCCAACAAGGTGTAGTGTGGTTAGTCAAATTCAAAGGATGCCCCTCAGGCCTGGGGGTCATTGGCCTGTCTAGGTGTCCCTCGCCCCTTGAGACCTTGCCCCCCCCCAACTGCTTGGTGGCTCACCTGTCCCCTCCCCTCCCCACCCCCTGAGCTTAAAAGGTGAGTCCAGCCATGTGCTCGCCATTCTGTTGGAGGTCTTCCCAAGATTCAGACCTCTGTAACCATTGAATAAACCACTGCATATAAACCCTCCAGCAGAATCCCTCCTTTTTTCTCTTCACCTTTGCCAGAAGCCTCTTCCTAAGGTAAATGGAGTCCCTAACAAGCCTAGACTTGTTTAGTGCCCAGCTGAAACCATCGGCAAACTAAAGGTGTCTCTGGGGTGAAGCACCACAGAAGCCGCCTTGGCTCAGCAGCGAGGGTCAGACTGGCCCAGGCACAATCTAACTGGTAATATTGGGATTCATATTCCAATATTTGGCATCCCTGGGTGGGCAAGCAACTCTGCAGCCCAGACGGACTTTTGCTACCTTAGGAAGAGGCTTCAGGCGAAGGTGAAGAGAAAAAAGGAGGGATTCTGCTGGAGGGTTTAATATCCAGAGGTTTATTCCATGGTTACAGAGGTCTGAATCTTAGGAAGAGGCTTCAGGCGAAGGTGAAGAGAAAAAAGGAGGGATTCTGCTGGAGGGTTTAATATCCAGAGGTTTATTCCATGGTTACAGAGGTCTGAATCTTGGGAAGACCTCAGTGGTAATGTGAAGTTCTCAAAAGAAAAATTGAAACAGTGTACAAGATGGCTTTTTCTTCACTTCCCAAAAATGTCCCCTGAAGTAATCCATGATATTCAATTCTGGGATAAAGTTGGGAATGAATTGATAACCTTAGGGCAATCTGGCAAGGCACCCTCAGCTAAATTTGTGTTTTGGAGTTTACAAATCCGAACAGCCTTCCTCAAACAACGGGAAATGGAGAAAAAGTCAAATGCCAAGCCATGTACCTCTGTTTCTCCCTCTCCTAGCTCTAAAACCCCTAAAACTCTTTCCCCAAAACTTGGTATTTTAAAGAGAGCACACTCATTGGGAAGTCGACTCCCAGAGTTTGCAAAAATGCCTGAGTTGTCCTGTTCACAAAGCCCTGGCCAGGCTGCGTGGAAGATTTACCAACCCCCTGTATCGCCTCCTCTAAAAACCAGAGCACGTGTCAGCTTTCCAGAGACCAGTAATGCCTAAAATGGCCCCCAGTCCCTAGGGGGTCCACAAAATGGTGGATGCCACGTGGCATCTTCCCAAACCTTGTCTTCTTCTTCCCAAAATCCTCTTAAGCATCCTAAAATTCCATCCCCATCCCCCTCGTCTCCTGTTTCGTGACACCTTCCCCCCTCCCCCTCCCTTTCCTGCAGTACCCTCGGCTCCGCCTCTCTACTCCTCCCAGGGGGCGTCTGCTGACGTGATGTCACCAGGCATCCCCGCCCCCTGCCTGCCCCTTGACCCCGCCCCTTGTTCCCACGATGACCCCGCCCCCTGTTCCCACGGTTGCCCCGCCCCTTGCCAGGCCCTTGCCCCCGCCCCCTGTTCCCATGGTTTCCCCGCCCCTGGCCAGCCCCTTGACCCCGCCCCCTGTTCCCACGGTTTCCCCGCCCCTTGCCAGCTCCCTGTCCCCTCCCCCTCCCCGGGTTCCCATGGTGGGGACACACCCACTGCCTGTCCCCAAACCTGTAGCTGTGATCCCAATGCTTCTGATTCAAGGGATACAGAGCAGGGGACGGCAGACCCAATGCATAGTCCCATGTTGTCACTAGCTCCTGTTACGTTTCAGCCTGCAGCTCCAGCCGGAGCAGCTCCAACTGCCAATTGGAGTTCTTTTGGACAACAATTGATTAAAGATATCTGTAAATCTCATAAAGAATATGGTCCACACAGTCCATATTTCCATGGCCTTTTAAATTCTGAACTGAGTAGGACTGTGGTAATCCCACATGATTTAAAGCAGCTTTTTTCCTGCCTCATGACCTCCACGGAATTCAAATTATGGGAATTGGCATGGAAACAACTGCTAAAAGATGCTCTCCCAGGCTTGCTTGCTGATCCAAACACAGCGAAAGACAACAGTGGTAACCCTATCACCATTGAGCACCTCTGTGGTGAGGGTCAATGGTCTTCACCCTCTATCCAAGCTGCTGCAATTCCTGCAGAAACACTCGAGAAATTAAAAGAAGCAGCTGAAAAAGCATTCCTTTCCCTCCAACCTGAGGGGCCTTTAGAGCCCTATAGTAAAATTAAACAGCTACCATCAGAGCCTTTTTTGAAATTTGTAGAAAGGTTAACTAGAGCCATTGAAATACAAGTTAAAAAAGTGAATGCTAGGGAGGAGATTTTACAGGAAATAGCGTTTACAAATGCAAATGAACAGTGTCGAGCAGCAATCCTGAGCCTTCCTATAGAACCTCCCCCTACATTAAAAGATATGCTTCTAGTCTGTAACAGGAAAGTGCCTCTGATGAGTGTTGCTGAAGACACCAGACCAAGGCTGCTGCCAAGACCACCTCAGCGTGTCACCGTTGCCAGCCCTGCACCTTTTCCCTCAGCACAGCAGTACCCTGGGCAGCAGCGGAGACCAGCAATGGTTGAGCCCACTAAACCATGCCTGCTTTGTAACAACCTTGGGCACTGGAGTAACCAGTGCCCCCTGAAAAGGGAATTTGATGAATTTAGAAATGGCAGGGGAGGAGAACTACAAGCCCTCCCTGGGGGTCAACAACAACAAAAAAACTGAAAAGGGAGCGCCCGCCTGCTAGGCGTGCAGACACAAAAAGAGCAGGCCAAGGGAATGAGGGTAGGAAAACAAATCAAGCGCGCGATAATATTAATATTTGTGTAAGTGAAGCAGGTGCTTCAAAGACCAAGTCTGCCAGTCCACTGTTGAAAGTGAAACAAAATAACCTTTGTTATGATTTAGGTGATCCTATGTTAACCACGGCTTCTGTCAATGAGCCTTACAGGTTGCAGCTGACAGAGTCACTCCACCTGAAGGACACTGACTGGCATTTTGTCTCTGTAAATCCTGAACAGAAGGGTACTCTGAAGCGAATTCGTTGTAAGTACATCGTCATTGGGGACACCAAACACACACCACAAGAGATCGAGATTGCTCCAGGAATGACAACATCAGATCCTGAGCAATTTGTTCTCGGCCTGCACTGTTTCCACCCACCCCTGTTTCTTCCCAAGGGACAAATTGTTGCACAAGCTATCCCTGTGCCGTCTTTACCTGAAAGTACTGAAAAACAAGGGCCCACAGTCGCCCAGGTCCAAGTTATTGGCAAGGACAAACCTAAATTATGGTGTAACCTCAGTGGGGGTGGGGAGTCAAAACGCATTGAGATGCTTGTAGACACAGGTGCAGACTGCACAGTGATTCCAGTACAAGACTGGCCAGCACATTGGCCTTTGCAAAATGTTGCCGGTCACCTTCGAGGTGTAGGAGGTCTGCAATTGGCAAGACAATCTAAAAGCATTGTTCAAATCGAGGGACCAAACGGACAATTGGCAAATATCCGTCCATTTGTGTTAGATTATTCAGAACCTTTGTTAGGGAGAGATTTAATGGCCCAGTGGGGTGTCACAATTGATATTCCAGACTCTCCACAGCATCTTTGTGCAGCAGTCATTGAACAACAGCGCCCCATCCAAAAACTGAAGTGGAAAACAGACAAACCAGTTGATGTGAAACAGTGGCCGCTCAGTAAACAAAAAATAAAGGTGCTTGAAGAACTAGTAGAAGAGCAACTAAAAAAGGGCCACATTGCAGAGACCATGTCCCCATGGAACTCTCCAGTGTTTGTCATCCAAAAAGCTGACAAAAAAGAGGTGGCGACTCCTCTGTGACCTCTGACAAATTAATAATGTAATTGAAGGTTTGGGTTCTCCCCAACCTGGTATGCCATCCCCAACAATGCTTCCCCAAGATTGGAAATTAGCTGTTATTGATATTAAAGGTTGTTTTTTCCAAATCCCTTTGCACCCTGATGATGCACCGTGTTTTGCATTCTCCGTCCCTTCCACCAACATGGAAGCCCCTATGAAAAGGTACCATTGGACCGTTCTTCCTCAGGGCCTAAAGGTATCGCCAGCTATCTGCCAGTGGTATGTCTCTTCCCTGTTTTCCCCAGTACGTGCAGCCGCAGAGAAGGCCATCATCTATCATTATATGGATGATATCCTCGTGTGTGCCCCCAATGATGATTTACTCACACATGCGCTTGACCTAACGATCGATGCATTGATTGTTGCAGGGTTCCAGCTCCAGGAAAAGAAAATTCAAAAGATGCCACCTTGGAAGTATTTGGGCTTAGAAATTGGAAATAAGACCATTGTTCCTCAAAAACTAGAAATCAATCCAAGGATCAAGACCCTTGCTGATGTCCACAAGTTGTGTGGGTCTTTGAATTGGGTAAGACCGTGGCTCGGTCTGAATAACGAAGACCTTGCCCCTCTCTTCAATTTATTGAAAGGGGGAGAGGACCCAGGTGCTCCTAGGTCTATTACCCCAGAGGCACGGAAAGCTCTAGAAAAGGTTCAGATTGCAATGTCCACAAGACAGGCCAACCGATGCCGGCCTGACCTGCCATTCAAATTTATCATTCTAGGTAAGTTGCCACACCTCCATGGAATTATTTTCCAGTGGGAGGAAAAACAAACACCTAAGGCAAGGAACACACCAAAAAAGGACCGGGACCAGAGGGACTCTCTCTTGATCATAGAATGGGATTTTCTCAGTCACAAAAGGTCCAAGAGACTGACAAAGCCTCAGGAGCTGGTAGCAGAACTGATCCGGAAAGCAAGGACCCGGATCAGGGAGTTAGCAGGATGTGATTTTAAGTGCATTCACATTCCAGTTGAGTTAAAATCAGGTCAAAACACTATGAAAATACTGGAACAATTGTTTCAAGAAAATGAAGTGTTGCAGTTTACTCTGGATTCCTACTCAGGACAAATTTCGGTAGCGTGGCCCGCTCACAAATTGTTCAAACAAGATGTTCAATTTACTTTAAAATTGAGAAGTGCTCCAAGTAGGAGACCTTTAAAAAGGGCTCTGACTGTCTTTACAGATGCGTCCGGGAGGTCCCACAAGTCCGTTATGACTTGGAAGGATCCTCAAACCCAGCAGTGGGAGACGGACATTGCTGACGTGGAAGGTTCACCTCAGGTTGCTGAATTGGCTGCAGTTGTTAGGGCTTTTGAAAGGTTCTCAGAACCATTTAATCTGATTACAGACTCTGCATACGTGGCAGGAGTAGTATCCAGGGCAGATCAAGCAATACTGCAACAAGTGTCTAACATCGCACTTTTTGAATTGCTCTCAAAACTGGTAAAGTTAGTCACTCACCGAGAGCAACCATTCTATGTGATGCATGTCAGGTCACACACTGACTTGCCAGGGTTTATCGCTGAAGGCAACAGAAGGGCAGATGCTCTTGCTGCACCTGCAGTGATGGCCACTCTCCCAAATGTTTTTGAACAGGCAAAAATCAGCCACCAGCTTTTCCACCAAAATGCACCTGGCCTGGTTCGTCAGTTTAACATCACTCGAGAACAGGCCAAAGCTATTGTGGCCACTTGCCCAAATTGCCAACGACATTCACTCCCTACAGTGAGTATGGGAGCAAACCCAAGGGGACTGAACAGTTGTGAACTGTGGCAAACAGATGTAACACACATACAGGCTTTTGGACGGCAGAATTATGTTCGCGTTAGTGTAGATACCTTTTCTGGAGCGATCTATGCTTCTGCCCACACAGGAGAATCATCTATCGAGGCTATTAAGCACCTCTTACAGGCTTTTTCTTTCATGGGCATCCCCAAGGAGCTGAAAACTGATAATGGGCCTGTTTATAAATCCAAGGAATTCGGGAGCTTCCTGCAACAATGGGGAGTAGAGCACAAAACTGGCATCCCCTACTCCCCTACAGGTCAAGCCATTGTAGAAAGAACTCACCGTGATATTAAAAGGGTCCTGGACCAGCAACAACAGGTTCTGAAGTTGGAATCTCCCCACATCCGGTTATCCAGGGCACTATTCTCAATCAGTTTTCTGAATTGTTCTTTTGACAGCCTGAACCCACCCATCCTACCCCACTTTGGGGGGAGCAGTCACAAGTTGATAAAAGAAAAACCTCCAGTTTTAGTAAGGGACCCTGAGACTTGGAAAATGGTGGGACCTTACAAATTGGTTACTTGGGGACGTGGATACGCCTGTGTGTCCCCCCCCTCTGGTTTAAGGTGGGTTCCTTCCAAATGGGTAAAGCCCCATGTTCCCAAGGTCTCAGAGAAATCTACAGAAGTGCCCCAGGTTGCTCATGCTGCCTGGAGAAGAAAACGCCGCACGCGTTCTCTGGAGGAAATTCCATTTAAGCCTCCTATCTGGAATAGTTTGTAATATATGTTTGTTTCAAGTTTTTGACCCGGTTTAGATCCTGCTGTTCGTGTGTAGCTTCGAGATGCCATGAGACTGAGCCTGCTTCTCGTCCTACTCGTGATCATCCCACCTGCGATCTCCTGCATAGTCCCTCAGTCCATACCACGTATGGACTACCTTGGCAAAGGCTCTCGGACATCATCAGAGAAACTGACAACGGGCTGAATGGACTGTTCAAAGGCTGGGGACTCGCGGGCTGGTTGGGATCTGTTCTGAAAACTGTGTTTTTAGTGCTGTTTATTTTAGTTATAGTTACTGTAGTTGTTAGCATTGTTTTTGGACTAATCAAACGCATGGTTCTCAAATTATTTTCAAGCTCATCCCCCCCTCCTGAAGTCTACCATTTGGAAGCCCTCAGTGCTCCAATGGATGACCTGGAAGCCTCAGTGGAAAACACTGACCCTCCTGTAGAGGAAGAACTGATTTACCAACCATGGTTTGGCAAGCATTCTGCACTACAAGCCCAGTCCTCTTCTTTTTAAACAAAACTAGGGGGAGAATGTTGCGGTGTGTTGTAATGTCCTGTTTTAGATTTCCAGGTCACCTCCCAGGTGTGGCAATACCGTTCCCCTTCCCCCTCACTCCTTGCTGAGTGAGTCCTGTCAATCAGGCTTGACATTCCAACAAGGTGTAGTGTGGTTAGTCAAATTCAAAGGATGCCCCTCAGGCCTGGGGGTCATTGGCCTGTCTAGGTGTCCCTCACCCCTTGAGACCTCGCCGCCCCCCCCCCCCCAACTGCTTGGTGGCTCACCTGTCCCCTCCCCACCCCCTGAGCTTAAAAGGTGAGTCCAGCCATGTGCTCTCGATTCTGTTGGAGGTCTTCCCAAGATTCAGACCTCTGTAACCATTGAATAAACCACTGCATATAAACCCTCCAGCAGAATCCCTCCTTTTTTCTCTTCACCTTCGCCTGAAGCCTCTTCCTAAGGTAAACGGAGTTCCTAACAAGCCTGGACTTGTTTAGTGCCCAGCTGAAACCATCGGCAAGCTAAACGTGTCTCTGGGGTGATGCACCACAGAAGCCGCCTTGGCTCAGCAGCGAGGGTCAGACTGGCCCATGCACAATCTAACTTGTAATATTGGGATTCATATTCCAATACACAAAGATTTCTTGGAGAGTGACACTAGATCTTCCCACAAGCAATGCACTCAATCCTTTACCCAAAGGTCCAAAGGCATACAGAGGAACCTTATATACACGACCACATTCTAAGATGATTGTTGCTGTGGTGTGTACATCCACCCCGGCTGTTCCGTGGGTGCTACCCCTAAGCTGACTGACTAAGCCTGTGCCGGTACCATGCCCTGGGGAATCATTTTTGTTTGAGCTCAGTTCCCCTTTGCGCTCATCTTTTCGTTTCCCAAGCCTACCAAAAGCTGACCATTGGCATGGTATCTAGACTTACATTGGTTTGCATAATGACTGGGCTTTGCACACTTAGCACACAAGAAATTAGTCTTATTTCCTTTCTGTTTCTGTGTTCCATGTTTTTGCTTGCCCTTATTTTTCACCTGTTTCTGTTGTCCATCCCCTGAGTATGTCTGGTCTGTGTTTAAAGCAGCTGCCTAAACAGACATTTTGTAGTCTACGGAACCTACTTTAAAACATTCTCGGACCATGTCTGTTAATGTTGGGTTGCCTGGAAGAGCACCTATGGTCTTCCTACAATCGTTGTTTGTGTTCTCTCTTGCTAATTGCTTACATTATATCTGCCTCAAATTATCATCCTCAACCTGTTCTTCCAGGGCTGCTGCAATTTTCTCAACAAATGGTAGAAATGGTTCTCTTATTCCTTGAGTTATTGTCACATATTGTGGCTTGGGAGTGGCCGTTTCTATAGTTTTTAACAGTGCTCCAAAGCCTATCTTTTGACTCTGCTAGAGAATGGCAGGGTGCCAGGTAGCTTGAACATCAGGATAAGAGAAGGCATTATTCCCCATGAGAGCATCCACTCCCACGGTTTACCTGGGATCAGTCGGAGGCAATCGCAGGTTCTCTGCTATAGCCCTATCAACCATCTGCCTCCAGTTGTCCTTAAAAACTTTTAATTGTAGAGGTTGGAACAATATTTGAGCTATATGTTTAATATCAAATGGAGAAAGCAGGTCAATGTTTAACACTCTGATGATTTGGATAACTTGTGAAGAACCAAGTCCATATTTTGCTACCTTATCTTGCAAATCTTGCACGACTTGCCATGCTATGACACGGTGCTTGTCGACTTGTCCTGTGTTTGAGGCAGCTTTATACACAGGTAAGGCTTGGACTTCCCCTTGCAATGGAACATTGCCTCCCTGATCCACCTGTGTCCCCTCCTCAGATGCTGGATTAACTACTTGACTGTCCCCTCTGGCCCCTTCCTCCGCATTTATTGCGTTGATGAATCCGCCCCCGGGCATTCCCACCTTCTCTAACAGGTCCCAATACCCATTCTCCAGAGCCCACAATTTAACCAATTCCCAAAAACGGCGAGGGTTCGTCGGTCGCACGGTCACCCGACAAGGGAGCAGCATCCAGAGATGATTCTGGGATGGTGTCGCTGCTCGACGGTGCCGGCGTTCCCCTGCCAGGCCATGCTCCCGGTGGGGGCCAGGTTGCCGATCTTCGTTGCTGTCACTGTCCGAGTCCTGAGGTTGGGGGCAGGCGTGACAGCCTGAGGGAGGTGGAGGATTGTTGTATTGCACTGAGTAGTTTATTTAGTCATTATTTTGCACTGGGTGGTTTGTTTTGTATCACATGGTTTGTTCCGTACCCCCATCCAAGTCCTGTGGTGTTGGTTTCCCCCGGGTTGGTTCCTCCCTTCGCCCCTCCCATCAGTTGTATCCCATTGGCTGTAGTTCCTTACCTCCGCCTCCCCTCCCCCCAGGTTTTAAATCTCCCAGCAGGAGGTACCTGATCTCTTTCCTCTCCTGGAGTTCTACATTAAAGTTGTGAGACTTTGGTCCCGAAAAGAAACACCGCCTCTAGTCTTTTGCTGTTGTCTTTGTCAGTGTCGCCGGAGTCTAAAGCTAGACAAACTGATCCCCCCTGAGGCGGAAAACCGACAGAGGACGGCAGGCAAGCTGGAGGCACCGAAGTGGTGGTCCCGGCTGCAAGCACCAAGGCAGGGAAGTCAGCAGCAGGCAGCGGGGTGGGGGACCTGGCCATGGCGGGCAGTGTGAGGGACGCGGCCATGGCGGGTGGCTCGGGCTGTGGTGATGAAGCTGCAAGAGGCATGATGCCCGCTGATCCGCATGCAGCAGAGGGAGAAGGAGGAGGAGGCACAGGCAGTTGCGCCATTTCTGCAGATGAAAGCGGAGGGGCGGAAGAGAACATGGCTCCAGTCATATCATTTGTCGACAGTGAAGGCGCTGCCGCTGCCACTTGTCCTTGCCCTGCGGGGGAGGGGGAGACAGGCGGGGAGAATGAAGTCGGCAGGAATAAAGGTGCACCAACGAGCGCTGGCAATGCACGGGGGGTGGTGCATGCACTTGCGCTGGCTCTGCAAATGGGAACGGAGGAGCCGAAGGGACCACAGCTCCTGCCGCACCACCTGCCTGGAGTGGAACCGCCCCTGCTGCCGGTGGCGGGGGGAAAGGCGCTGGCTGTGGTGGAGGCACCCTGGCCGCTGATGGCGGTGAAGGCGGTTGCGCCACTGCCTGCAGTGCAGGGGAAGAAGGAACCGGCGGCAGGGGCAGGGAAGCCGGCTGGCCGTACAAGGGCTGTACCCCGGCCAGCTGCGGTGCAGGGAGGGCTGGAAATGCTGGCTGTGCCAGGGGCACTCCGGCTGCCGCTGGTGGAGCAAGGAAAGCTGGCACCGCGGGCTGGAGCAGAACCAATTGCAGCAGAGTTCCCCCCACGGTCTCTTGAGGTGTAGGGGGAGCTGGAATTACCAGCTGTGGCAGGGACACCCCAGCTGCCGCCTGCGGTGCTGGGGGAACCGAAGACAGCGTGAATGGAGGGGGACGCTCTGACACGTCCAATCAGGACGCAACTACCCAAGTCATCGGGGGCGGTGTCACAGGAGAAGGATATTTTGACTTTATATAATCCCGGGGAGAAGGATATTTCGGCGGAACATAGTGCCTGGGTGAGGGGTAGATTCTGCAGGGAATCTCCATGTCTCTTGGGGGTCCGGGCAGAGCCAAGAAAGAGCCATCAGCCTCCTGCCCGGCCCCCTCTCCCCTTGGAGTCTCTGAATCCACAGAGAAAGCATCTTTGCTTTCTGAGTTCCCCATCTTCATTTCATTTCCCCTTGGGGTCCAACGTTGCAAAGCTCTTGAAGGGAATCCCCAGGTGACTGCTAACTGAGGTGCGGTCATATCTCCGTCGATGACCTCTTCCCACAGGCAGTTGCCTAGTAGCTGCCAAGTCTCTGGATTAAATGCGGCGTCCACGTCTACTGACAAGTCATGAGACCTTGCCCAAGCAAGTAAGGCATACAGGGAATGATCTGACACAGGAACCCCCATATGCTGCAAAGTGTCCTTCCATGCACAAAGTTGGTTCCCCATGTTAAAAGAAAGCCTTCCCAGCAACCCACAGGAAGCAGTAATTACCCCAGGATGTAGACAATTTAGCTATGCTGGGGAAAGCCATTCCACCCTAGCTCTTTGGCCATGAGCTACTACCTGTGGTCTGGAAAAGACCAGCCGTCTCAAGGAGGGTGTGGGGAAAATCACGGTTACCTCTTTTAAATGGAGGACAGAGGGCATCCAGTCCGGCCTGTGAGGACCAGCAGGGCCACTGCAGCGTCTCTGGAAGGGGTAGATCCGAAGAGATCTATTCGTCCTGCAGTTTCTGGAGGGGTCACCAGATGTCGACGTTGAGTTAGGAACGGCTGAATAAAGGTGTCATGGACTCCATGCTCAGAAGGCATAAAGCGAGCTTTATTAGGAACTTCACATATTTCATAGACAGGTTCTTTCACCCAGAACCTGATTGATTCTTAACAATACCCCTCAAACCATTGGTTAATTAGGAACAATACCTTCTGGCAAAATAACTTTCCATAAACATCACATACAAACATTCCACATGTTCACAAACACCAGTTGCAGAGATTAAGATCAGAATTGTTTTAATTCTTTCTCTGAGCATTCTCACAACTTCCCTAGGACAGTGCCTGGGAAAGTAAACTGTTTCTCTCTCTGACTAAACTGTTGCATCCACATGCCACCACCTACATCAAGGACTGCCCTTGCAGTTCCAAGTGCCTCCTGCAAACTGACATCAGGAAACTGGAGTGGTGAGTTTTGTTTCCCATGGAAAAAGGATGGCGTTTGTGTCCAGGGGCCCTGCGTCCATTCCAGGGGCCTGTGGCCCCTAGTGGGCTGCCACCTCCTAAAATTCCAAATGGCGCTGGATATCTCCCAGAGGCAACCTGCCACCATCCACAACTCAGGCTGCCCTGGCAGTGCCAAGCACCTCCTGCAAGCTGACATCAGTGTGGAAAATGAGGTTCACTCTCCTGTAAAAATGGAATAATTTTATAAAGGACAATAGGAGACAAAGACAATAAAGCAAAGATTTACAGCCGGGTGCTTGCCATTCTGCAAAGAGCACACCTGCTTTTTCAGAGACTCCCTTTAAATACCTTTCCTCTTGCATCAGCCTATTGCATATTCATAAACAATTATGCATAGTTAAATTTTTCTCCAAACTAGTTTACATGTCATAAGAACTATTTAGCATGGGTCCTCCATGGGTCCGTGTTTTTAGAGCACGTGTATTTCTTGGCTGTGGTTTTGGTCCATTCTTCTTATCACCTCCAGTTTGGGCTTTGGCCCATATTTTCTACAGATGGTGGGTGCTGATAGTTGGCATGTCAGTAGCAGGGGTCTCCATCACATGTTTACTGAATGTTATCCCAACCAAGCAGGCATTTTAACACAAGCATGCTATATCAGCCATTTCACTACTATGTCTAAGTTTAGTTAGCAACAGAAATAAAATAAAAACTATATCTTTATAGCAAAGTTGCTTTAACATTTTACATATAGCCTCCATTAATATTTGTGAAAAGCCAATACTATAATATGCATTTATAACAAACCCCCCTCTTCTTTTTTATAAATCACTTTTCTTGAGCAGTAATTCTTGTTTTCTAACCTGCATTATTCACTCATTTTTTTCACAAATCAATTTTGCTTCTTCAAAGGGGTCTTTCATATTATTTTGTTTCTTTAGTACCATGATCTTTTGTGCCGTTCCAGATGTAGCCAATTTTGGGTCCATAGGCATTGTTACCATTTGCATGCCTTGGACTATGCTGCTGATTAGCGGAATAAAACAGGGGATCAAGCAAGGAAGAAGTATGAAACGAGCTGTAGCACATAAAAGGAAGAAGCGTAGCTTCTTTCACCATTCTATCCCAAATACATTATCCCACCAGCTAGTTTTTAACATTGATTCCCACTTTTGGACCAGTACATGGGCTACTTTTCTGATATTCTTGGCTATATCCAGGATGGCATCCCCGTTGTCATCTATTTTCAAACAGCCATCTGCTATATTAAATTTTCCACAAACACCCCCTTCTTCAGCTAATAAATAGTCTAAAGCCAACCTATTCTGATACACTGCATCTCATGTTTATGTTTGTTGCCTTGATATTAATTCCATTGCGCGAGCAGTTCTGTTTGTTATTATCTCTACAACTGCTTGGAGTCATATAATACTATTCAACATATCAATTGGGGTCCGATATCCGCAACTCTCATCTTGTGCCCAGGTGGCTGGCACATATGTTTCCACTATGCATTCAGGGTCCATTCCTCATCTCCCCATTTTTGGGATCCCCCAATCAAGTCACTTTTATTTCTTTTTAGATCCTTATAAACTGGTACTACGAATTTATCTTCACTTGGTCCTGGTAGAAGAAAGAATCCTGGTTGTATAATTCCTAAAGTGCAACTCCCTTTCCAACTAGGGGAGAGTCTGGGTATGCACTCTTTTCCCACATATCCAAAATAAACCATCTGGTGCTTTCCAATAATAATTTTTTTGTTGATTTATATTTTCCCAAAATTTGGATATTTCTGGGATCTCAGAATAAGGATTTTTGCCGTCATCATTACATTGAAAAAGTCCAATTTTGTTATTATATTTACAATTTCTCTTTTTCATTTCTCCTCAAATCCAATACTGAGTTGGTTCCTCTGGGATCCACCATGTAAAAGTTCCATTGCAAACTTTATATCTCTTACAGGGAGCATTTCCTACTTCGTTATGAAAATTTTTCCCAGTGCGCCAGAGACATTCTTCTCCTATCACTGTTGAGCTTAAAATCCAGCTTTCTGGTTGGTTTTCCCCCCTTGTATTTGTCTGGTTCCACTAAGGAGTTCAACTGGGCCTAGGCTACTGCCTTTTCATGGCCATTCCTCTGACATCAAAACTCCCCCAAAACCCCAACAGTTGGTTATGTTACTTTCCTTACTTATTCTTTCCCCTGATTCCACAAAGAGATTTTTCCCCAGTCTCAAGATATCCTTTTCTAATTGCTGATCAAGTTATTTATATAAATCTTGAAGTTAAATTGGCACAGATTTAGATTGCTGTGCTGGCTTTGCATTTTTGTTTACTAATTGTTCTTTTACAAGATCTTGGACTCTACCCCTAAGGACAAATGTGAAACAAACCCATCATTCCCCTTCTGGACATTCAATTCCCAACCTATTACCATTTGTTCCTAAGTTTTCCACAATCCAGTATTTTTTCCTGTTTTGCATACAAGTACTATATTTGGATGGGTTATAACAGTGACTGTTGACATGGGTGTGTGTAATAAAAGAGGAACCTTGGGTTTTTTCCATGTAAAGCATTCGGTAGCATTTGTGACATTATTTTGCTGGTATCCCGAAAGGGAAAAGACAAAAAATGAGTGACAGAAAAAGGAATAACAGAGGTCTGGTATGGCTTATACACCCACCTCCCATGCCTATGGGGTTGCTGCCCATAGCAGGTGTATATGATATTCTTGGTGGCGAGTACAGCAACCAACCCGGTCTTGCCCTCTATTTCCTCATCACTTCCTTTTTGCTAATTTCCAGGCAAATTATTTTTCTCACCCCTTAACTGTAGTTTCCCAGTGTTCCTCAGGCATCTCCCATCCAACAGGCACTAGTAATTACCATCCACAAAACAAAGTTATTATTTCAGTTGTTTTGAGTTCTACCTGGATAGGAAATAGATTTGGTGCTCGACACTTCATGCAACGAAAGCGTCGATTTTGTGAACTACAATACCAATTTTTTCCACAATTTAAACATTTACATTTAACCCAGCTAGTATGTCCAGTATTAGGATGAATCAGACAGAGTATATGGTATGGTACTGATGGAAGTTGTAATTCCTCCTCTTCTTTGTATAAGTCACAGGCTAAGGTCAGAATATGAGAGCTCTCTGTCCAAAACAGTCCTGATTCTTCTGTTTGAAGTGGAAGTATTCCTCCCCAAGAGGGGTGTTGGAGGTGTCTCAGGACTTGTCCAGGCAGCTCTTGAAACCACTGATATAGACTTGGCCTTATTTGCCAAGTAGGTGTGATTCATTGATACATTCCTTGGATCACTTGGGTCTTCCCAGTTCATTACCATCCTGTCCCTGCTTAAGAGTCAATTTGGTATCACCTGGTTTAGATGTTATAGTCCACTCCTCAGGTTCCTTCAGAGGTCCTTTGATTCTGTGGTGTGGTTCTACCCTCTTTCTCTGGTTCAGATTGCTGCCTCAGTCGTTAGTAGTACCTGAAAAGGACCTTCCCATTGTGGAGTTAAAGATTGTTGTTTCCATGTGTTCACTAGTACCCATTTCCCTGGATGGATATTATGAATTTTAAATTCTAAAGGTGTGATTTTAGGGATTATCCCTTTCAACTGCAAATTTTCAAGAGTTTTTACAATTGTGGTGACACATTTTCTAACACTCATTTCCCCTGCTTCATAAGTAGCAGTTTCATGTTGGGTAGTCAGAAAGGGTAATCCGAACATCATCTCATAAGGTGATGTGGAGGCCAGTAGGCCAACAGGGAAAGAGTGCACAACAATCCCCTAGAGGGAAAACCCCTCAAGTGATAACGACCCTTGTTGGGGAGAGGAAAAAGACTTTTCCCAGCATGCCTTACTGTGACATGCAGATTCAATGTATCCCATTGGCCCATCCCCCTCACTCCACCCCTGTGCCCTCATCCCATTGGCCTGGGTGTTCTGCCCCAGCCCTCAAAATCCATATATAAAACCCTGCCCTCCATGCCTAAATTGCTCTTTCTCCCTGGATCTCTTTAGCTAAGAAGCTCAAGAAAGCTCTCCTTGGAACCCCACACAAAGACTCCGTCACTCCTTCTGCATCGCCCATAACACAGAAGAGCTGAAATCACTTGGTGTGAGCACAGATATGCCTGTGCCACCAAGGTATCTTTTTTAAGACGCTTCTTCGGGAAGGTCATGGCACTCTAGACAACTGCCTGACGCACCAGGGTGACACTCCCAGGTCTGACCTGGGTTGTTTTCGGACCCTCAAGAGAGCCAACTTTAAACAATTTACCCATGACATTTGGGTTTCAATTATTAATTTTGTATAAGTTCTCTTTCAAGTCTGGTTCATCCTCTCTATCCGGCCCAAACTCTGTGGATGCCATGGAGTATGCAATTCCCATTTTATTCCCAAGGCTTGAGTTATTTGCTCTAAGACCTTTGACGTAAAATGTGTTCCTTTCTGAGTCTATCCTATTAACTGCTCCATACCTGGGAATAGTTTGTTCCAAAAAGGTTTTACACACCTCATTAGCAGAAGCTCTGACAGTGGGAACAGCTTCTACCCAATGAGTTAAGTGGTCTATTACTACTAATAAAAACTTCCACCTCTGCACTTGGGGAAGTTCAGTAGAGTTCACTTGGATACTTTGAAATGGTTGAAGAGCTAACTTGCGGCCTCCTAATGTTGTTTTTCTCATTACATTTTTATTTACCTTTTGGCGAGTTATACATTTCTCAGTTATTTGCTTTGTCAATCCAAAAATTCCAATGCACCCATAAATCCTTACTAAGTGATTACACAGAGCCTGAGTACCCCAATGAGTTTTTTGATGCATGTCTTCTAATATTTTCCTAGTAAGTGGCTTATTAAGCAACTGCCTCCCATTGGGAAGTTTCCATTTCCATAACTGATCTTTCTCTCCCCCGATCTTACTTAATACTTTTTCTTCTGCTCCACTAAACTTTGGAACTTCCAGATTTTCCTTATCTGGGGTCAAAATTAACATAACCCATTTGGTCCCATTTTCTGCTGCATCTCTAGCCTCTTGATCTGCCAAATTACTCCCTCTTTTTTCTGAGGTCATTCCCCTTTGGTGTCCTTTAACATGTACTACAGCTATTTCTTCTGGCAATGTTAATGCCTCTAAAACCTCCAAAATGAGTCCCTCATGTATCAGTCCCTTTCCTTTTGAATTTAGTAACCCTCTTTCTTCCCAAATTTTTCCGAAGGTATGTCCTACCTCAAAAACATACTTTGAATCAGTATATAAAGTTCCTTTCTTGTGTGCCAAATATATGCTCTTTTTAGAGCATATAATTCACAAGATTGAGCTGACCAATTTGAAGGTAATTTTCCTTTTTCAATAGGACTGCATTTTTTGCCCATCAACTGATGCATATCCTGTCATTCTTTTTCCTTGTATGCTTCTGGATGAACAAGCAACATAGGCTTGTTCTGCTAGATCTTCCTGAACTTTAGTTTGGTATTGGATAACTTCTAAACAATTATGTGTTAAATTACTTTTTGGTTACCCATATAAAAATTGTGCTGGATTCAAACCTTTGTTTACCTCTAGTGTCAAGTCATCACTGTCTATCAAAATAGTTTCATATTTTAATATCCTAGAATCTGTTAACCATTTTTCAGCTTATTGTGTTAACACATTTCGGGCTGCATGAGATGTACACACAATTAGTTAACTTCCAAAAGTAAGTTTATGGCTCTCTTCCACCAAAATAACAGTAACTGCCATAGCCTGAATACAAACTGGTCAGTCATGGCTCACTGGATCCAACAATTTTGATGAATAAGCTATTGGTCTTTTTATTCCCTCCCATTCTTGGACTAAAACTCCATGAGCTACTCTGCCTTCCACATTCACATACAGAAGAAAGGGCTTTTCTAGTGAAGGTAGACTCAAAACTGGTATCAAAGCCAGCTTTAACTTCAATCCTTCTAATTTATTGTCACCTTCCCTAGTCCAATTTATATCGTCTCCCTCTCTCAATTTTTCATATAAAAGTTTTACTGCCTGTGTATACCCTTGTATCCATAATCTACAGTATCCCAATAATCTGAGCAGCCTTCTAAGTTCCTTCTTTGAAGATGGAGGGGGAAGAAATAAAATCCTTGCCATCCTCTCAGGATTTAGCTTTCGGCTCCCTTTGCTTATTAAGTGACCAAGATATTTCACTTCTGGTTCCAGAAATTGTAGTTTTGCTTTTAATACTCTTAATCCCCTTTCCCCTAGAAAACTCAAAATTGTGTAGTAGCCTCCCTTACTTCAACTTCAACTTCTGATAGTAAAAGATCATCCACATATGGGATTATTTGCGTTCCAGGAGGAGTGGGGAAAGTTTGTAATATTTCTTCTAAAGCTTGTCCAAATAGGTTTGGAGATTGCATAAATCCCTGTGGCAATTTTGTCCATCTTAGTTGCTGTTTTATCCCAGTATTCGGATCTTCCCATTCAAAGGCAAAAATATTTCGGCTTTCCTTTGCTCATGGGCAAGCCCAAAAAGCATCTTTAAGATCCACCACACTAAACCACTGATCCTGGGGTGGGACTTTACTTAAAAGAGCATAGGGATTATGTACCACTGGGTAACGGGTCCAAGTTCTCTTGTTAAATTCCCTTAGGTCTTGTACTAATCTATAACTCAAATCAGATTTTTTTACTGGGAGAATAGGGGTATTATGAGGAGACATACAAGGTTCCAATGTCTCATCCTTTATCAATTCTTCTATTACCTGCTTTAAGCCTTGTCTTCCTTCTAAGGATACAGGGTACTGACGCACATGTATGGGACATTCTTGTCTCTCAGTCATGACACTTATGGGGTCAATATTCAGCCACACCCATTTCCTTCCCCAGCTCAAACTTTTTGTTTATCTTTTCGTCATCTTCTTGGCCAAGTTTTAACACTTTAGCTGTCATCTTTTCTTTTTGTATAACCCCTATTCCTAATTGTACCTTTAAGTCTCACCCCAATAAGTTGCTGCCTGCTCCAGGAACTAATAAGACATCTCCTGTGGTAGCAGGGCCCTAGCCGGGTAATAATTAGCATTGACTCCATGATCCAGAAGGCATGAAAGACATTTTATTATTAGAAATCTACAGTTCTTATAGAAACAATGGTGGAGCTAAGACCTGATTGGTCTCAAGGTGAAAAACTCACACTATTGGTGGCTATCAATAACACTCTAGAGAACCATATCTATAAACAACGGCTAAAAAAAGAGACATAATAATTGTTTTAATTATTTTCCTCGTAGTTTCCCACAGCTTCTACACAGCTTCCCTGAATTTTTCTGGGATAGTCTGTGTCTGCTCTCTGTGGCCATGCAACTACTGCCAGAATCTCCCATCCCTAATCTGGTTTTCCCTTCAATTACTACATTTTTAATGACCGAGACGTTAAACCCCTCTTGTTTTGCTCCTGTTACTGTCACAGTATCATTGCTCACATCACATCCCCTTGGAATATTTACCACACAAATTGTCTCTGCATCA
The DNA here is from genome assembly GCF_047830755.1 of Zonotrichia albicollis. NCBI lineage: Eukaryota > Metazoa > Chordata > Aves > Passeriformes > Passerellidae > Zonotrichia > Zonotrichia albicollis. The sequence continues at coordinate 19,634,150 of NC_133859.1, read as the reverse complement.
ATATAAAATATAAATTCTAATACCTCCTCTTGAGGGCCTACTTTTTAAGATATCAAACTCTCTAGGTGGTATTTATCCCCCAGAAAATAGAGCCCATGACCTCCCTATTTCTCTTTTGGGTGTATCTCTTGGAATATTTTCAGGTTCTTTTTTAGGTGAGGGCATTCACTCTTATAGTGTCCCTCATCCCCACGATAGAAACAGGCATTTTTAGTTTGCTCCTGAGATTTTGATTGGGCTGGGGTTCTCTTTCTTCCCTTTTCCCTATCTCTAAAAACTGAATATTTGGGAGTGGTACCTGGGGGCTTCAGATTCCTCTGGAAGTTACTCTCTCGTATAGTGGCTATCATAACTTTTGCTTCAGCTTTGTCTTTTCCTTCATCTCTCCATACATAAACTGTTTGAGATTCTTTTAATAAATCATTTAGGGGTTTATCATGCCAGTCCTCCATTTTTTTCCAGATTTTGTCTAATATCTGGCCAGGTATGAGTGAAAAAATTAACTCACAATAGTGCTTGTCCTGCTATGGTTTCAGGGTCTATTCCAGAGTATTGTTTCATATCCTTTCGGAGCCTCTCTAACCACTCACTTGGGGTCTCTTCTTTTCCCTGTTGTCCCTCAAAGACCCTTTTAACATTTTGCCCTCGGGGTGCAGCCTCTTTTATTCCTCTGATTATCAGATTATGGTAATCATTCATATGTCCTCGCCCCCCTCCCTTCATTTTGGTTCCAGTTAGGAGATGCTACTGGCATTTTCTGGCCCCCTTGTTGATTCTCCCTTTCCCAAATTCTCGTTCCAGAAGCTCTAATCATCTGCCTCTCCTCTTGGAAAAATAATATTTCATTATTGACTGCATTTCTTATCGAGTAAAGATGTTGGGACCTAAGAATTTATCTAATTGTTCAGCTGTACCTATGGCATCTTCCAATAAACCTTTAATCTCTTTTTTTTAAATTTCTGACTTCTGAAGAAGTCAGGGGGACATTTACAAATCCTGTCCCCCCTTGGACTCCACCCATTGGTACTTCTTGTTATGGAAATAAACTAACCTATTGATCCCAATCCTTTTGTTCTTCATTCTTTATAAATTTTCCCCTTGTTTTGGGGAAGTGTCAGGGGAAAGATTATTAAGCTGCTTTTTAACTGATCGTCTTGTATTTTGGTGTGGTGCTCCTCCTTAAAGGAGAAAGTTCTCTTGAACAGCAGGAGCAGTCGTTACCAAGGGAACGGCGGTCAGGGCGGGGATTGATGGGGCTACCAGAGAAAGGGGGTTGGGGACGGCAGTCAGCACAGAGGCTGAGTCCTCCAAAAGCGGGGGGGGGGGGGGGGGGGGTCCAGAGACTGTTGCTGGAACTACCAAAGGGGCAGAGCCTGCCAGCAGAAACCAAACCGGGGCGGGGACAGTTTGCACGAGGTCCATGGCGGCCAGAGCAGCAGTGCCCAGTGCGGCTGGTGTCGGCGTGGACGGAACAGCTGGGGTTGGAACGGCTGGAATAGTCACAAAAAAGGCGACCAGGGGTGGGACGGCCGAAGTGGCCAGGGCCGGCGGCAGGCAGGAATGCTGGCGAGGCCGAGGGGGCTGGAAAAACAGGGTCAACCTGAGCCGCTGGAAAAAACGTCACGGCCAGCGCACACGGGAGTCCTGGCGCAGTCAGAGGGGCTGGAGGAACCATAGCAGTCAGGGTGGCCGGGGCAGCCGGGGCTGGGGTGGATGGAGCTGCCACAAGTGGGGCGGCAGAAGCTGGTGCAAGCGGGAATTCTGGCGTGGCTGGGGAGGGCGGACCTGCTGCAAGCGAGATGGCAGGAGCCGGCGCAGGTGGGAAACCCTGGCGTGGCTGGGGCTGAGGTGGGCGGAAAACCCTGAGCTGCCAGAGGAACTAGCAGGAGCGGGAGAGGCAACATTTCCAGGGGGTCCCAGCCCTTTTCTTCCTTTTTTTTTTCTTCTTGCTCTGCTTTTTGGGGTTTCTGCTATTTTATAAAGTTTTATCCCCAGGGGTTCCGTGTCTCCTGTCCAGCACGCAGCGTATTCTCCCTCTTCCGGATTAAATGGTTCTTTAGAATTTAGAAATGTGTTTAATGAGATAAACAGGGCAAGGAGACTTTCTCTCCTTTTAATGCCTTTATTAAAAGTGATCAGCTCAGGACTGGGCAGCTCGGAAGGGGCTGCAGCTTCCCGTCGTCTGTCCCAGGGCGACGACGAGGAGGAGGATATGCGCAGCTTTGTCCACTAGGGGCAGAGCTGGGGGTCCGGTCCCCGTGGGAGCCTTTAGGGCGTCGTGAGCCCTTCCACTGTTACTGCTGCCGGCTCTCTTGACCGGCTCTCGACGCTGGGGACGACTCCCGTTGTAATAGTTTAGGGCAAATTTGTTAAAGAATCTGCAAAGGAGGGCCCCTCCAGAAAGCAAACCCACACGGCCCCTCCCCCCCCACCCCCAACTGGTTCGGGAAGAATTCCTCGGAGAGAAGTGGAAAGAACCTGTTTATTTGACAGGCACAGCACCCCCCAGCATACAAAATGAACAATAACAGATGACACCACTCTGAGAAAGATGACAAAATCAGAAAGTCTCTTTCGGGGGTGGTTGCTCTGTTCTCAGTCCCTCCGGCGCTGGGGCAACTGCTGCAGCCAAACCTTCGGTGTTCCCGGGTCCCAGTCTGGAGCAGGTTGGAGATGGTCACAGAAACAGGAGAGGAGAAACAGTCCAGGACGGAATGTGGTCTGTTTGGCTAAACTAACTAATAAGCAGAGGCAAAGCAGAGCAGAAGCAGAAGCAAGAGCAGAAAAGCAAGCCAGCCAAGCAGCAAGCTAAGCAAGAAGAGAAAAAAACAGCCCGATGTACGCTCTCTCTGTGTCCCTGATAAGAGAAACCCAAACAAAACTTCCACTCTTCAGAGCCGGTCTTAAAGGCACAGAACAGATGAATAGGGATATACAAGCATCATAACGTCACCCCAGGACATTCCACCCCTTATCCCCATATCATTCTTACCCCACAATCAGATCTCCCTGAGGTACACATCGTGTTGTTCCATCTCTTTGCATTATCCACCACGTGCAACCTGGTCCCTGAGCAAAGACAACCCCACGAATGGGTTTGTCTGTACTCGAGGCAGAATTGATCCACACAGTCTTCCCTAACAAACCTCTGATATGTACCACTGGGACTTTGTCTCCCTCTATTACATTCAGGGACTCAGACTGGGCAGGACCTGCTCGGTTGGTGGAACCTCGGGTGTTGACTAACCAGGTGGCTTTTGCCAGATGCTGCTCCCAATTCTTGAAAGATCCCCCACCCAAAGCTTTCAACTGGGTTTTTAGTAGTCCATTGTACCTCTCCACTTTTCCTGCAGCTGGTGCATAGTAGGGGATATGGTACACCCACTCAATGCCATGTTCCCTAGCCCAGGTGTTGATAAGGCTGTTCTTGAAATGAGTCCCATTGTCTGACTCGATCCTCTCAGGGGTGCCATGTCTCCACAGAACTTGCTTTTCCAGGCCCAGGATGGTGTTCCGGGCTGTAGCATGAGACACAGGGTTGGTTTCCAGCCATCCAGTGGTGGCTTCCACCATGGTCAGCACGTAGCGCTTGCCCTGGCGTGTCTGGGGCAGTGTGATATAGTCAATCTGCCAGGCCTCCCCATACTTGTACTTGGACCACCGCCCACCATACCAGAGGGGCTTCACTCGCTTGGCCTGCTTGATGGCAGCACACGTCTCACAGTCATGGATAACCTGAGAAATACTGTCCATGGTTAGATCCACCCCTCGGTCTCATGCCCCCTTATAGGTGGCATCTTTGCCCTGGTGGTCTGAGGCATCATGGGCCCATCGAGCTAGGAATAACTCTCCCTTATGTTCCCAATCTAGGTCTATTTTGGACACTCCTATCTTTGCAGCTTGGTCTACCTGCTCATTGTTTTGGTGCTCCTCATTGGCCCTACTCTTGGGTACATGGGCATCTACATGGTGGACTTTCACAGGTAGCCTCCCTACCCTGGTAGCGATGTCTTTCCACTCATCAGCAGCCCAAATTGGTTTCCCTCTACGTTGCCAGTTAGCCTTTTTCCACCTCTCCAGCCATCCCCACAGAGCATTGGCTACCACCCATGAATCAGTGTAGAGGTAGAGCTTTGGCCACTTCTCTCTCTCAGCAATGTCTAGGGCCAGTTGAACAGCTTTGAGTTCCGCAAGTTGGCTTGATCCACCTTCTCCTTCAGTAGCTTGTGCAACCTGTCGTGTAGGGTTCCATACGGCTGCTTTCTACTTCCGGTTCATCCCTACGATGCGACAGGAACCGTCAGTGAAAAGAGCGTAGCGTGTTTCCTCTGGGGGCAGTTGGTTATAGGGAGGAGCCTCTTCAGCACATGTCACTGGTTCTTGTTCCTCTTCATCTGTGACACCAAAATTCTCACCTTCGGGCCAATTCATAATGACCTCCAAAATCCCAGGGCGATTCAGTTTACCTATACGGGCGCGCTGAGTGATGAGAGCAATCCACTTGCTCCATGTAGCACTGGTGGCATGGTGAGTGGAAGGAACCTTGCCTTTGAACATCCACCCCAGCACGGGTAGTCGGGGTGCCAGGAGGAGTTGTGCTTCAGTGCCTATTACCTCCGAAGCAGCCTGGACTCCTTCATAGGCAGCCAGGATTTCTTTCTCTGTTGGAGTATAGTTGGCTTCAGACCCTCTGTAGCTTCGACTCCAAAATCCCAGTGGTCGACCCCGAGTCTCCCCAGGCACCTTCTGCCAAAGGCTCCAGGACAAGCCATGGTTCCCGGCTGCAGAGTAGAGCACATTCTTCACCTCTGGTCCTGTCCTGACCAGGCCAAGGGCAACTGCATGAGCAATCTCCTGCTTGATCTGGACAAAGGCCTGTTGCTGCTCAGGGCCCCAGTGGAAATTGTTCTTCTTGCGGGTGACCAGGTAGAGAGGGCTCACAATCTGACTGTACTCATGAATATGCATCCTCCAAAAACCTATTGCACCCAAGAAAGCTTGTGTCTCTTTCTTATTGGTGGGTGGAGACATTGCTGTGATCTTGTTGATGACATCTGTAGGAATCTGACGCCGTCCATCTTGCCACTTCACTCCCAGGAATTGAATCTCACGAGCTGGTCCCTTTACTTTGCTCTTTTTAATGGCGAAACCAGCTCCCAGGAGGATCTGGATGATTTTCTTCCCTTTCTCGAACACTTCCGCAGCTGTGTTCCCCCACACAATGATGTCATCAATATACTGCAGATGTTCTGGAGCCTCACCCTTTTCCAGTGCAGCCTGGATCAGTCCATGGCAGATGGTGGGGCTGTGCTTCCACCCCTGGGGCAATCGGTTCCAGGTGTATTGCACTCCCTTCCATGTGAAGGCAAACTGAGGCCTGCATTCTGCTGCCAGAGGAATGGAGAAAAATGCATTGGCAATGTCTATAGTGGTGTACCACCTTGCTGCCTTGGACTCAAGCTCATACTGGAGCTCTAATATGTCTGGCACGGCAGCACTCAGTGGTGGAGTCACTTCATTCAATGCACGATAGTCCACAGTCAATCTCCATTCTCCTTCACATTTTGCACAGGCCAAATGGGGCTGTTGAAGGGTGAGTGGGTCTTGCTGACCACCCCTTGGCTCTCCAGCTCTCGGATCATCTTATGGATGGGGATCACAGCATCTCGAGTGGTCCTATACTGCCGTCGATGCACTATAGAAGTGGCAATTGGCACTCGTTGCTCTTCTCCCATCAGGCATCCTACTGCAGATGGATTCTCAGACAACCCAGGCAAGGTGTTCAATTGCTGGATGCCCTCTGTCTCTACAGCAGCTATTCCAAATGCCCATCTGAGTCCTTTTGGGTCTTTGAAGTACCCACTTCGAAGGTAGTCTATGCTCAAAATACATGGGGCCTCTGGGCCAGTCACGATAGGATGCTTCTTCCACTCATTTCCCGTTAGACTCACATCAGCTTCCACCAAAGTGAAATCCTGGGATCCCCCTGTCACACCAGCAATAGAAACAGACTCTGTCCCCACGTCTTGATGGGATTAATGTGCATTGCGCACCAGTATCGACCAAAGCTTTGTACACTTGTGGTTCCGATGTGCCAGGCCAACGAATCCACACAGACCAGAAAACACGATTTTCCCTAGCCTCTACCTGGCTAGAGGCAGGGCCCCTCTAAGCCTGATTATCCTTCTTTCCCTGGGCGTATGTTTTGGATGTTCCTTCGCGGGGATCAGACATGTCATCATCATCATACCTGGCTGTTTGGCTACGGGCAACTGGAGCTGCTTTCCTCCTGGTGGCTTCCTTCAGTTCACGCACCCGTCGTGCCAGAACAGCGGTAGGTTTCCTATCCCACCTTCTCATGTTTTCCCCACAATCACGCAGGTAAAACCACAGCTCAGCTCGTGGGGTGTATCTTCCCTCACCATCTGGGAAATGTCTGCCTTGGATACCGGAACCTCAGATCTGTACTGCTGAAATTTGGAGAAGGTCTTCTTTAATCTCCTCTCTAAGCTTCTTATGGTTCTCGTCTATCTTATCCTCTAAGTTCTGCAGACGTGTTTCTACCGCTGTGATTCTGGCATGTGTCGGGCCATGTACAGCATCTGCATATGCTCGGAGCTTCCTTGCCATGTCAAGCACAGTCTCACCCCTCTCATCCCTCTTCATGATGGCTAAGGCAGAAGCATATTCATGTGGCCCAAGTTGTACGAGTTTTCGCCACATCACAGACGTGCATGGTACTAAGTCTGGGTTCCTAGTTGTTACATCATCTGAGAAGATAATCTCTGCCACGGCCATTTCTCTCAGGCATTGGATCCCTTGCTCTATTGTCTTCCACTGAGTTTGCTGCATATAGAGATCGTCTGCACACAGGTATCTTTCTGCTACACTTCTTAGGACCCATTCCCAGAGGATGTGAGAGTTAGCCCCCCTCATCATTCCTTGGTCTATGACAGGATCCTGTGACAGGGATCCCAAATGCCTGGCTTCAGTGCCATCCAAAACTGTAGCCTCGCCTGCAGCATCCAAGAGACGGACCAGCCAACTAATTATGGATTCATCAAACCTTCGAGTGTAATCCTTCCGTAGGCCACGAAGGTCCTTCAGGGAGAAGGACTCAGTATTGGCATCTGATCTTGCACCTGCTGCTTTGACTCCTGATTTTACGTCAGGAGGCACTGAGGTTCCTTCTCCTTCATCATCATCATCATCATCATCATCATCATCATCATCGTCATCATCATCCACTGGTCGATTGGTCTTGTCTGTGCATTTCCCACTTCTAGTGCTGGTAGCAACAGCCATGGGTTTAGCTGCTGGCTTCGAGCCTGGAGTATTAGCTGCAGCCTGAGTCACCGGGACAGTTGCTGATTTATCTCCCTGCCCCCCCGCCTCTGTCTGCTGCCCGACAGTATCTAGCAGTGTGCGATAAGCATATGCCAGGGCCCAGCTCACTGCAATGACCTTCCTCTCCTTAGGCTCATCCTGGTACTTCTCTTTCAGATATTTCCCCACCTCAGCTTGTTGCCCGATTGATAAAGGACACAAAACTCGGATAAGTTTTGTGCGGCGCTTTATTGAAGGGCCCGGGGGCCTGCGGACTAGCGTCCCCAAAAACAGAGCCCCGAAATTCACACATGGGTGTTTTCCTTTTATATACATGGCAATTCATAACAAAGTCTCCAAGAAACAGTGGCCATTTGCCAAACTACAGACCCTTGTAATACATTCCCTAGTTCACGAGCAAAATCATAAATCTTCTACCTGTCCTATTGTATGCTACCCCCAAACTGGTTAGTCTTCTTTACTCTCCTACCCTGGCTTAATGTTTATTAAGTTTCTAAGGCCACCTGCCAAGGTTACACATAACTCAACATACTATCAACTGCTACAAAATTATTTTTACAAACCAATTCACACAAAACTCATAACTAAACTATAATAAAACATTTTGCTAAATTTCATTTCTTTTCCAACATTTCCCCCCTTTTGAGCATCCTTCAGTCCTGCTGCAAGGATGCTCAACCAACGGTATTGACAGTAACATCTTCATAACAAGGTGGGGGATGTTCTTCGTTCTGCCGCCCACGGGTCATCACCTTCAGCAACCGGAGAGATCGCTTCTTTTCCTTTTCGATCACACCTAAAAGACATCTATATACAATCCATATAGTCACCAAAAATACCAAAAGCATTAGTACATACTGTATAATGGAAGTAATCCAGCCAGACAGGTGAAGCCCCAACGATTCAAATACTGCTCCTATCCAATTATGCTGTGCTTCCCTTTCAATTTCCTTGGTTTTTGTTTCCACTTCTGCCAATTGGGAAATATCTTTCTCCACTTCAAGTGTAACATTTGGAATGTGTACACAGCAATGATCTACTCTCCTACTCAGGTAACCACAAACTCCATGTTCTTTTAACAGTAGCAAATCCAATGCCAATCTGTTTTGTAGGGTCATTCTTGATGTAGCTTGCAATTGCAAATTTAGATCTTTAAATCCCTTCTTAGTAGCTGCTGCCAATCTTTCTGTCTGTCCTAGCAAGTTGTTGAGCATTTCCCTATTTCGATATGTTGCTATAGGAGGGAATAATGACTCTAATATCCACCCAAATTGTACTCCTGCGCCAGGTTCATGCCACTGCTCCTCTAGGGATTCTTCCCTCTTTTTGAGTCCTTTCCTTTGAATCAATCTATTCTGTTTCCAGTATGGACACAATGTGGGAACCCCTAGGGTAATTTGTGTTACTGATCCATCTAAAGATAAATGTGTGGTCCACTGTCCGTGTCCCAACACCCAAACTAGATTTCCAGGACTGTGCACAGTAGTATATCTGCAATCTATAGGTCCATCCATGGACTCTCTGCTAACCGTGTGATTATACCCCCTACACTCACATCCCCATTTTAATGCCATTTTCACCGGTACCAATCCAATTCGGTCTTCCGGTGTATCACATGTAAAAACCTCAGTACAATTCCAATCCTCTTTCTGCGGTCTGAACTCCCGGGAAGATGTAGACGTGATGATGGCCCTATAATGTGACTGATTCTTTACCCCTGACCATTGAATGCACCATTGTACTTCCCCAAGGTAATTATAGTGTTCCAAAACACTGGGTCCCCATAATGTCTTCCAACTTTTCCAGGTGTCAAAATTCTGTGTGATATTCTGACAACTCATCTCATTTCGTTGGGATTTTGTTCTTATTCGTACTGTATTGCATGGCTCATCTACTGGGGTTGCAATCAAACACCTCCTGGTATTTTGAATCCAACCATAATGATTGGGTTTCATTTCACATTCCTCTTTAGTCATAGCCCGAATGGTCTTGCACAAATCCCTCCATACCTCTACTTGTTTGGGAACTGACTGGCAGGACCATGAAACATTCTTGAATGATTCAGGCATTTTGGTTACTGATATTATTCCCCAGGGAATTGGTTCACCTGCAGCCTGTGGTAATGGCAGACAAGCTGTTATTTTAGTCACGTTCTGCATGATCCCAAAATCTCTAATTAATCCTACCACTAGGTTTTCCTGCTCAGCATTTTGTTCTATTGTATCATTAGCCTCCCGTCTACTCCTTCTACCGTGTCTCTGTGAGGATAACATCATTCTGTCATGCCTCCACCATGCATTTCCTATTCTAGGATTAGTGACATTCAACCACCCACAACCTTTGCCTCCCTTCTCCCACCAGCTGGTCCCGTCCTCTACTCTGTCCCAGGTCAGTTCCCTATTTTGCTTCCTCCCAGCACGATCCCCTGTCCATGGCAAAACCCTCATACTCACTCTTTTGTAATCAAAACTATCCAGTATTTTGACCAAGCATGTATATTCTCCCATATCGTTTGTGGTTACCTTAGTAAGATTCAGTACCGTGTTTCCTTGTTGTTTATCCCGATCCCAACCGACTTCTATCTTGCCTCGGCTTCTTTCAGCCCCCCGTTGCCATATTGCAATAACTTCACTGGCCTCAACTTTCTGGCTGTGAAACATAACCCAAGTTAATTGAACATCCATCCCTTCCATGGCTGTAACCTTTGTTTCTTTAACCTGTACTAAAATAGACCCTTGAACGGGTACCGGTCTCATGATTACTAGCAACAATATAATTAAGAAGGCGGCTTTGCGCGGAAGATCATCCGGGTTGGAGACACTATCTGGGTTTCCCATTGGAACGGTGCCTTCTTTACCCTGGTGTAATGGATCCAAGCATCCATCCCCTGGACCTTCACCGCCGTGTAGGTCGTCATCATCACCTGGTGGGGGCCGCTCCATGATTCCCGTAGCGGATCCGTAATCCACTTCTTGACGTACACCTGGTCCCCAGGCTGAATGTCGTGGACAGAGTTCTCCAGCGTGAGCGGTTTATTCCACTGTAATGTATTTCTTAAAGAATTCAAAATCTTATTAAGTGACATAACATACTCTGCAATTGCCTGGTCCCCACTCACATGTACCTCCCCTTTTAATACAGTTGCATGATATGGTTTGCCATATAGTATCGCATAGGGACTTACGCCTACCTTTTCCCTCGGTTTAATTCGAATCCTGAGTAGGGCCAAAGGCAAAGCCTGAGGCCAGTGCAGTTTAGCTTCCTGGCAAATCTTTTTGATTTGTCCTTTCAGAGTTTGATTCATTCTTTCCACCTGCCCACTAGACTGAGGTCTCCAGGGAGTATGCAAATTCCAGGTTATAGCTAACATCCATGCTAATTCCTGCACTACCCCGGCTATAAAATGCAGACCCCTATCTGACGACAATCCTAAGGGTACTCCAAATCTTGGTATTATTTCTTTTAACAAGGTTTTTACCACCTCCTTAGCCTGATTAGTTCTACACGGAAAAGCTTCTGGCCACCCTGAAAATGTACATACGTACACTAACAAGTATCTGTATCCCTGTGCCCTGGGCAATTCAGAAAAATCAACTTGCCAATAATCTCCTGGTTGTGGCCCAATTTACAACTTTCCCATTTGTATTCGTCTCCTAACTACTGGATTATTTTTCAAACATACCAGGCACATTGCATTAACTCTTTTTGCCATTGTTAACATCTGATTAGAGATGATCTCATTCTTTAAAAATTTTACCAATGCTTCTGCCCCCCAATGGCATTTATTATGTTCTGATTCCAAAATAAATTTCATTATGCGAGTAGGTACCACTATTTGTCCCATCGGTGTAACATACCACCCGAGCTGATTCCTCTGTGCCCCTAGCAAGTTTATTAGTTTTCCATCTTCTATTGAATATTTGGGCTCCTGATTCAGGTATGGGGTAGCCGGATTTGTTCTTACCGGTACCAATGCCATTTGAGTCCATACTTCCCGTGCCACTTGCCGTGCTGTAACATCAGCAAATCGATTTCCTCTGTAAGCTTCTCCTTCCGCATTCTGATGTCCTCTAACATGCATTACTGCAACTGCTTTGGGACTATGTACCGCATCCAGTAGCTGTAGCACTTCCTCCCGGTGCTTGATGTTGGTTCCCTGTGAATTCAAAAGCCCCCTTTCTTTCCATAACGCCCCATGTACATGGACCACACCAAAGGCATATTTAGAATCTGTCCAGATATTAACCCTTTTGTCCTTGCTCAAGTACAGGGCTCTGGTGAGTCCAATCACCTCTGCCTTCTGGGCCGAAGTTCCAGGTAACAAAGCCTTTGCTTCTATTACCTGATCCAATGTTACCACTGCATACCCAGCATAGCGAGTCCCATTCGCGACAAAACTGGATCCATCAGTGTATAGTTCCCATTCAGGGTCTTCCAATGGTTCATCCTTTAGGTCGGGTCTGCTGGCATACACTTTTTCAATTACCTCCACGCAATCGTGCACCAGTCCCCCAGCCTCCTGGTCACTGCGTAAAAACTCTGCTGGATTAACATGGTTAGTAGTCTTTATTTCAATATCATCCTGTTCTCTCAGGATAGCCTGGTATTGCAACATTCGACTTGATGATAGCCAGTGACCCCCCTTTTGCTCCAAAACAGCCATGACCATATGGGGAACAAACACTTTCATTTTTGCCCCCAAAGTCAATTTCCGGGCCTCCTGAATAAGGATTATTGTTGCCGCCACGGCTCGTAAACACGAGGGCCACCCGGAACTTACCGAATCCAGTTGTTTAGAGAAGTATCCTACTGTCCTCTTCCATGATCCCACCTTCTGGGTGAGGACCCCCAATGCCGGTTTTTGCCTCTCATTCACATACAACTGGAATTCCTTGGTCAGGTCAGGGAGTCCTAAGGCTGGGGCTTCTTTTAGTGCCTGCTTCAATTCCTGGAAGGCCTTCTTTTGTTGTGTCGTCCATTCCAACCGATGCTGCTGCAAGGCCTCATACAGTGGCTTGGCTAGGAGACCGAAGTTCATGATCCACAGTCGACACCATCCCACCATTCCTAGAAAAGATCTCAATTCCTGATGGTTAAGAGGCAAAGGAACAGCACATATTGCCTCTATTCGGTTTACTCCCAAACGTCTCTGCCCTTGTGTGATCTCACAACCGAGATAAATAACGCTATTTTTGATCAATTGAGCCTTTTCCTTAAAGACCTTATACCCTGCTTGGCCAAGCATATTAAGTAATTTAATTGTTAATTCCACACACATGTCCCTTTCCTTAGTGGCCAGAAAAATGTCGTCCACATACTGCAGGACTACATACAAGGATGGAGATATTGTTACCTGGGTTGCCTTCCATTCCTCCAGCTCCTTGGCCAGTTGATTTCCAAAAATAGTGGGGCTGAGCTTAAACCCTTGTGGGAGTCTGGTCCACGTAAGCTGCCTCTTTCTCCCAGAATCAGGACTCTCCCACTCGAAGGCAAAATATTTCCTACTCTCTACTGCCAGTGGGATGCAGAAGAAAGCATCTTTAAGATCAATCACAGAGAACCATTTAAACTCCTCCGATACAGATGTTAACAATGTATAAGGATTAGCAACAACTGGATGTATGTCCTTTACTATTTCATTAATAGCTCTCAAGTCCTGTACCAAACGATATTTACCATTAGGCTTTTTCACTGGAAAAATTGGAGTATTATACTCCGATTCACACTCCTGTAATATTCCTTGAACCAAAAATTGTTTAATCAATGGAGCTACTCCCCTCCTTGCCTCAAGCTTCAAGGGGTATTGCTTTACCCTCACTGGTCGGGCCCCTTCCTTTAGTTCCACCTTTACTGGCTGGGCAGCTTTAGATTTTCTGGGGACCCCTGACTCCCACACCCAGGGTACTACAGCCTGCTCAATTTCTTCTGGAATAGGAGAGGCATCCACTTCCTTAATCACAAAAATGCCTGCTATTTGTTCCTCAGGTATCTGCAATTTTACGCTTCCCCTTTCAAATATTATTTTCACATTAAGTTGGGACAATAGGTCTCTGCCAAGAAGGGGTGTGGGGCAATTTGGCATATACAAAAATTGATGATCTAATTCCTTCCCCCCAAACCTAAGATTTAAAGGTTGTAAAAATGGTTGTTCCTCTAGCTTCCCTGTTGCCCCCACCACCTGTACCGTTGTGTCACTCAAAGGCCCTAATAGTCTATTAAGTACAGAATATGTAGCTCCAGTGTCTACCATAAATTCTTGACCCTTCCCATTTATCTCTAAAACTACCCTTAAACTTTGGTCTAGTCAGCTTTGATTCTGATAATTTCCCAAAACTAGTGCTTGAGCTGTCTCTGCTGGTCCTCCCGTAAATCCTCCCACATGAGTATTCCCTACTAATCCCATATTACCCCCTCTAACCGGGCATTCATTTTTCCAGTGCCCCAATTGTCGGCAAAATGCACACTGGTTTGGATCTAACCTCCCCGTGTTAGGTGCAAACCCAAATCCTCCCCGACCTCTCATCATCCCCCTCTGTCCACGATTAGCTCCTCCCCGACCTCGTCCCCTAATAAATTTTCCTCCTGCCCCTGTCTGTTGCATTACAGCCAAAATACTAGCTTGTTGTCTTTTTGCAGTTTCTTTTTCCCTGTTGTTGTATACCTTCCATGCTATCTCCAACATTTTATCCAAATTCCGGGTATCCTCCCCTTCCAGCTTTTGTAACTTTTTCCTAATATCCTCTTGTGATGGCCCTAAAAACAATAATGCCAATTGAAGTTTCCCTGATTGATCTTCTGCATCTAAATTAGTAAACTTCTGAGCCATGTCTTTTAATCGTTCCAAAAAGGCAGACGGAGACTCATTCTTGTCCTGCTTGACCGAATACAGCTTAGACCAATTCATAGTCTTAGGTATTCCTGTTCTAATTCCTTCCACCAACAATTCCTGATATCGTTTTACAGCCCTTATTCCTCCCGTAGAGTTTGGATCCCACCTGGGTTCCTCACTTGGCACCAATTCATCAACTGTTTCATTTAGTTGTCGCAACCTAATCTCCTCACGAGCCTTTTCTCTCATGGCTTTAATAACCATTTCCTTTTCTGTGGAATCCATTATAGTATCCAATAATACCTGTAAATCATTCCAGTCTGGATTCTGAGTTTTTATCACCATTTTAACCACCCTTGCTACTCTTTCAGGGTCCTCCCGGTAACTCCCAGTCGATTGTTTCCATATTACCAAGTCCCCTGGGGAGAAAGGCATCTTTATAAGTATCCTTTCTCCCTGTGGTCCCACAGCTTCCCTTAACGGTGCAATTAACTGTGGCCCCTTCTGCCCCTTCCTTCCTTGGCGAGTCCGCTCTGCTAACGGAGTCCTTTTAACACTTTCACTCTTTTCACTATGACTGTCACTCTCGCTAGATGCCCTTTTTATAGTTATGTCAGCAGGGGGAGCAAAAGGTACATTAGGAAAAACCGGACCCCTCGGAGGTGCTACACAATAGGACAAATCTTCTTCAATCGGGAGATATAAATCACACTCCTTTCTTTCTTTACATCCAACACACCCGCTCTCATCATTCATCTGTAAAACCAAAATACCACACTCCTTTTGCCATTCTTCTTTCCAATATAAAACGAAAAACAAATCTAAATATGGTATTTCATCCCATTTCTCATTCCTCCTCAAAAATTGCATCAAAGATTCCATTATCCCCAATTCCAGTGTACCATTCACCGGCCATCCCGCTTCCCCAATCTCATATTCAGGCCACCAACGGTTACAGTAATCTATCATTTTGTTCTTATCTAACTCTTGAGAAAAGCCTTCGCCTTTCCACCTTTTCAATATACAACCTAATGGCGTATTTCCAGGTATTTTTCCATTGGCCTGCACTAAAGTTTTAAAAGTTTTAAAAGACATCATATTACAGCCTTTAATTTTTAATTCCACCTTTAGTCCCAATAAACCAATATACCTTTTTGCCATCCTTCCCCAAAAAAAAACCAATAGGAGGCGAATTCCGGACCTGCGTACCTTAGACGTCTTATGGCCGGAGCCTAGGCTTTTTCCATTAACCACCAAACCAAATCCAATTATCACCTTTTTCCAATATAAAGCGCCTTCGGGCTTACCTTATGCAGTCGTCCGACAGGCGCGGGGGAGTTGGGCACAACCGATGACTCCTCCGAGAAAATGCTCGGCGCCGGCTTGGAGTGTATCGAACCGCGAGCCGCCCCAGCTGCCCTCAGAGTCCTGCCGCGGTCGCCAGAAAACTGTTGCCCGATTGATAAAGGACACAAAACTCGGATAAGTTTTGTGCGGCGCTTTATTGAAGGGCCCGGGGGCCTGCGGACTAGCGTCCCCAAAAACAGAGCCCCGAAATTCACACATGGGTGTTTTCCTTTTATATACATGGCAATTCATAACAAAGTCTCCAAGAAAAAGTGGCCCTTTGCCAAACTACGGACCCTTGTAATACATTCCCTAGTTCACGAGCAAAATCATAAATCTTCTACCTGTCCTATTGTAGTGCTATCCCCAAACCGGTTAGTCTTCTTTACTCTCCTACCCTGGCTTAATGTTTATTAAGTTTCTAAGGCCACCTGCCAAGGTTACACATAACTCAACATACTATCAACGGCTACAAAATTATTTTTACAAACCAATTCACACAAAACTCATAACTAAACTATAATAAAGCATTTTGCTAAATTTAATTTCTTTTCCAACAAGCTGGGTTCTGAATTTGTTCATGGGGAAAATCCCAGACTATAGGGTCAGAGAATTCCTTCAGGATTTGGCCCATATCCTCCCATTTCCCACACCACTTAGGATTTTCCACACCGGGGTCTACTCCTGAGTCAGGGGTCTCATCAGCCTGTCTAGAAATCTCAGCCCTCATTCTAGAGAAGCAGTAGGCTGTATAGAGGAAGGTTACCAGATTGAATACCAGGAAGATGGTTTCTTTAACATTGAGGGGAAATTGAACATCCTTCACTAGTGATGCAACTGATTCACAGGAGAAGGAGGAAAGCAGAGGCTGAAAAACCTCATTCCCTCCTGCTCCTCCTGCAACAAACTGGATGCATAACCATAGCCATGAACCATTCATACCTGGAGCAGACCCCAGCATGTTTATAAACTTCTTGCACACTATTGCCACCAAACCCAGCAGGATAGCTATTCTGGTCACTGCCCCTCTGATGTAAAAACTACGTATTAGGGGCAATACTAAAGCTATTTCTGGATAAGAAAATAAACCTAGGGACCAGAGAGGTATTAAAATCTCAAAAAACCCTAGGGACCAGAAATGCATGCAAACCTGCACCCCAATAGACATTATGAATCCAAAAAGCATGGCTATTAGCTGATTTAAAAGAACACAGAGTAATAGCAGCCAAAATGCAGTCAAAACAGGGTTTTTCCACTCTCTCTCTCGCCTCACGTTTGGGCACCAAAGATTTGTGCTGGTTTAGGGCAAATTTGTTAAAGAATCTGCAAAGGAGGGCCCCTCCAGAAAGCAAAACCCACACGGCCCCTCCCCCCAACCGGTTCGGGAAAAAATTCCTCGGAGAGAGGTGGAAAGAACCTGTTTATTTGACAGACACAGCAACCCTCCCAGCACACAAAATGAACACTACCCGATGACACCGCTTTGAGAAAGATGACAAAATCAGAAAGTCTCTTTCGGGGGTGGTTGCTCTGTTCTCAGTCCCTCCGGTGCTGGGGCAACTGCTGCAGCCAAATCTTCGGTGTTCCCGGGTCCCAGACAGGAGCAGGTTCGAGATGGTCACAGAAACAGGAGAGGAGAAACAGTCCAGGACGGAATGTGGTCTGTTTGGCTAAACTAACTAATAAGCAGAGGCAAAGCAGAGCAGAAGAAGAAGCAAGAGCAGAAAAGCAAGCCAGCCAAGCAGCAAGCTAAGCAAGAAGAGAATAAAACAGCCCGATGTACGCTCTCTCTGTGTCCCTGATAAGAGAAACCCAAACAAAACTTCCACTCTTCAGAGCCAGTCTTAAAGGCACAGAACAGAGGAATGGGGATACAAGCATCATAACGTCACCCCAGGACACCCGTGCTCAGGGTGAGAGGGACTCCGAAGGTGTTCCGCATCTCTGCAGGCTCAGCATTCCGCTCCTCACATCCAGACATCACTCCAATCTCTCAACTCTTAGGTGGCTCGTTGTTTTTGCGGTTTTCTCAGTACATTCGGAGCAGGGGTTCCACACAGCATGCTGGTCCTTGGAGTTATTTTGCATATCTCTCCCCACCCTCTCAGGTCTCTTCACCATTCTGGGGAAAAGTACAATTTAGCCTCGTGCAAGTCTCTGCTAATACAAAAGCAGCAATTAGCCACAACGACCCGTGATTACAGTAACAAAACAAGCAGAACTTTGGCAGCAACAGTGATCTGGCTGATTTTTGTAACCTTTTCTCACAAAAAAAAAATTACAGAATTTTTGTTCATAACATTTAAGGCTTGGCAAATCCAACTTTTAAAAGAAACATATCTAGGTCAATAAACGTGGTCGGGTCTTATTTCCTTTTTTGTCCATTCTATCATACAATAACGAATCATTTTTACTTTATCCTTTTTTTCTGGTACAAGGATCAATATCCCAGTTAGCTAAAATCATTCCCAGGGGACTATCTTGGGGTATATCTTCTGGCACCCTTTTACTCCCTCCTTTCCCAAAGCCCGATTTACTGTTTTTTGGTCCCATTTCTCAGGATTTTATCTATTTGTCCCTGGCCCGTTTCCCACTTCCCCAACCACTTGAATATCATCCACTCCCCACAACACAAAAAACCACCTACTCCCTGTTATGAACAAAAATTCTGCTAATTTTTTTTGTGAGAAAAGGTTACAAAAATCAGCCAGATCACTGTTGCTGCCCAAGTTTTGCTTGTTTTGTTACTGTAATCAAGGGTCGTTGTAGCTAATTGCTGCTTTTGCATTAGCAGAGCCTTTCTCGAGGCTAAGTTGTAATTTTCCCCAAAATGGTGAAGAGACCTGGGGCGGGGGAGGGGGGGGGGGGGGGGGGAGGGGGGGGGGAAGGCTATGCAAAGCGACTCCAGGACCAGCATGCTCAGAGGGACTATTGCTCCAAGCGTACTGAGAAAACCCCAAATACAACGAGCCACCTAAGAGTTGAGAGATTGGAGTGATGTCTGGACGTGAGGAGCGGAGTGCTGGGCCTGCAGAGACGTTGAAAACCTCCGTTGTTCCTCACCCTGCGTTCGAGAGCCCCCGGGCCGGCCGGGTCTCGAAGGGGGCGAGATTGGGACCAATTCAACATCGGAAGGGGTCACGACGCCATAAAGGCTCCCACGAGGACTGGACCCCCAGCTCTGCCCCTAGTGGACAAAGCTGCGCATATCCTCCTCATTGCCCTGGGAGAGACAACAGGAAGCTGCAGCCCCGTCCGAGCTGCCCAATCCTGAGCTGATCACTTTTAATAAAGGCATTAAAAGGAGAGAAAGTCTCCTTGCCCATGTTTATTTCACTCCCCATAACGCCGAAAATCCTTTCTCTCAACAACACAAGACACCTCCTTCCAGAAAATAGAGTTAAACCCAAAATCAACAATATACATTACATATACTTTACTCCATTCACACTCACTCACTTTTATTTCTTTATTATGTCTGTCTCAATAATTCTCACTCACAGCAGAACAACACAAAAATAAGGTACCTTACCTTTGTTCTCAAATCACTTGTTCCACCCATGGGTATTATAAAATCAAATCTGGATGCTCTTGGGCATATTATCCCTCAATCCAGCAGAATTTTTAGGGGCCCTCTCCACTTTTTATCCCGCTTTCGCAGTGGATTGTGCCAGGAAAACCCACGGCTCCCTCTCTCCAAGGGATCCCACCCCTTCCCTGAGACCCAGTCCTAGTTACCCTGGGGGATTATCTCACTCCTTTTATCTTTTGCTTTGTCTCTTTACTGGCTATTTTTCTCGCGAAAGAACATCCTCATTGTGGGAGATGCATCACTCACTTAGCAGGTCTGGGATAACCAGCCCGCCTCTCATTCATACACATTCATCCCCTGTATATGCCCCCCCAAAAGAATACTTACCAATCCTCTTCTTCAGTTCTTCATGCACAAGAATTTGTGGGGCTGTTAGCGTTCAGAAACACATAATCACGAAAATTATTATGCCGGTGCTTTTATTAAGAGCTCTGGGAATCGGGGTATTACAACCCAAATCTGATTACGACCATACAGTCGAGATGAACACGTTTTTATATTCTATCGTTATATAAATTTAAAGTTAATTATTAAACTTACATTGTTCTGTTGTATACATAGATTTCAGCTAAGCATAGCCCCCCTTAAATTTCCAACATAGTTTCTCATGATTCTTCTTATGATTATATAATAATTATATCTAATTACTAAACAATCATCACATCTAACAATTATATCATTTATCATACTGCTTACGCAGGTGCAGTTGATCTGGGAAAACACAAAGCTTAACATTTTTAGATTCTATCTTTAACTTTTTCCAGGGCTCCACTATCAGGGCTACCACACTTTAGGGAGCCTTTTCCCTTTACTTTGATTTATGTGTCTCCTTTTGTCCACTGGGTGTAGAGAGTCAGGGATCTGCGTGCGGAAGATCTCGGGCTGTACAGTTTGATAGGAAGCCCCCCTCACCCTGCAGTCAGACCTTTGCTCCGTGCCTGGCCACACCCAGCCGGACGTAAGCAGAAGGAAATGACACTGACTGCCCAAGCAATTATAAACCTCTGAGACCCCCCAATAAACGCCATTTGCTGTCCACCACGTTGGTGTCAGGAGCATATGGACCGAGTGACCCTGGGCTTTGGGTCACCGTGCCGGACTCTGAACCAGGTCGCCACGCCGTAACAGCAACATCTGGTGCCGAAAACCCGGGTCCGATCAGCGCCCGGGGTTCGGGGATCGCCTGGACAGGGGACCGGCAGCTGCACAGCTGGCCTAGTGCAGCGGGGGGGACGCCCCCGGACCAGCGTGGACCATGGAAGCCATAGCGAAGGTCGTAAGTCAGATGCATGCGCAATGGAGTATTGAGTGTAAGCTTAATAATCTATGTCTTGCATTACCGAGACTGATTAAGCTTGGGGCTATAGAAAGCCTGGTAGAAATTCTCCATCCGGAGGTTTGGGATAATTGTACAAAGGCTCTGGCCGAGGAAACCATGTCCTCAGGCTCAGGGAAAGCCCTCAAATCATACGGCAGAGTTATCCAGGCTCTGCAAAAAGCTCGGCAAGAGCAACAAACCTGGAAAGCCGCGCGAACTTGTTTATTAGCCATGCTGCAGCTGGGGGTAGGGGCAGCAACGCAAAGCGCAGAGGATTTTGACCCAGGAGAGCGCGCAGAGGCGCGAACACCAGAACCCCCTCTACGAGCGGACTTACCATCGGGGGGGGGGAGTACGCGCGGGTGTTTTGGCAGGGGCTAGCAGAGGAGGCGCGGAATGCTGCTCTAATATCGGACCCCGATGCAGTTGAAAAAAAAGTACCCCCGCCATACCCGTTTGAAAATAGCGCCAAACCGCGTGTTCAGGGCGGAAAGGAAGATGTGGAGGGCGGAAATGCAGTCAGCCTGCTTAACAACGCGTGCGCAGGCAAGCTTGGAGAAGGGGCGGCCCCCGCAGAGGAGTGTAAGACCAATCAGAGCGCTCAGTTCACATTAGGTCCTTATAGGGCAAGAACCTCCCCCAGCAGGAGGCGGGGGGAGCCCAGCAGGAGGGAACGGTCTGACCCCCGCAAGAAGGGGTGGGGTCGGAGCCCGAGAAAACGGCAGAGCAGCCCGGAAACGTCCGATCAGTCAACTTCCAGCTCGGACTCTGACTTGAGCTCCGAGCTCGAGAGGGGATCGGGGGGTTCCGACTCGGATTCTAGTTTTAACAGAAAGAGAGCAGCGGCATATAAGGTCACTAGCCACAGCGCTCCTGCGTGGGTGAAGGGGTTATCAGAGGAATATCGAACCCCACTTACAGACTGGCGGAAAATAAAAATAGCGTGTGCAGAGTGGGCTCCGTCTGCCACTCTGGTGTTTCTGGTCCGGGTGGGGGGAGCAGGCGTAAACCAAAGGACCTATTCCCCGGTAAACCCGAAAGACGTACAGGCAATTATTAAAGCGATTGCAGACAGGGGGATTAATTCTGCCATGGTGTCCTGGGGTGACGTTATGATTCTTGTATCCCCATTCACCTGTTCTGTGCCTTTAAGACCGGCTCTGAAGAGTGGAAGTTTTGTTTGGGTTTCTCTTATCAGGGACACAGAGACAAGCGGTACATAAGGCTGTTTTTTCACTTCTGGCTTGCTTGCTGCTTTTGCTTGCTCTCTTTTTCTGCTCTTGCTTCTGCTTCTGCTCTGCTTTGCCTCTGCTTATTAGCTAAACAGTCCATATTCCATCCTGGACTGTTTCTCCTCTCCTGTTTCTGTGACCATCTCGAACCTGCTCCGGACTGGGACCTGGGAACACCGAAGGTTCGGCTGCAGCAGCTGGCCCAGCGCCGGAGGGACTGAGAACAGAGCAACCACCCCCGAAAGAGACTTTCTGATTTTGTCATCTTTCTCAAAGCGGTGTCATCTGGTATTGTTCATTTTGTGTGCTGGGGGGGCTGCTGTGCCAGTCAAAAAAACAGGTTCTTTCCACCTCTCTCCAAGGAATTTTTTCCCGAACCGGTTGGGGGGCGGGGCTGTGTGGGTTTGCTTTCTGGAGGGGCCCTCCTTTGCAGATTCTTTAACAAATTTGCCCTAAACCAGGACACATGGTTTCCACACTCATTGACAGCGTTTTTGGAGGGGATGACATGCTACCTTTTGATATTAAGCAGACTTGCAGGATGATTTTCGATGGGGCAGGGATGATTGTTTTTAAACAGGAATGGGAGGACAACTGTATAAAGCAGCTAGCTTTGGTAGCCGGAGCAGACTATCCACTGCACGTCTCCAGCATAGAGAGGCTAATGGGCACAGACCCTACAATGATTACCCCTCAGGCGCAGGCTGAGGGCTTGCGGGCCCATGAGGTTATGACAACAACCCGTGCTGCCCGAGAAGCCATCTGTGTTGCTTCCAAAGTAATAGCCAAACCCTCCCCATGGTCAGCTATAAAACAGAGTGAGAGTAAGAGCTTCACTCAGTTTGTGGACCGCCTTCAGGCAGCATTAGATTCCACTGCATTACCCTCGGAGGAGAAGGGTCCTGTGCTAGCAGAGTGCCTACGCCAGCAATGCAACTCAGCCACCAAGGACATCTTAAGATCACTGCCACCTGGGTCCAATGTTGCTGCCATGATCAGACACGTTGCAAAGGAAGAACACCTAGCTCACATCCAAGCAGCAGTTCGCACTGCAATAACCAGTGTGATGGCATGCCTTAAGTGTGGCCAGGCAGGCCACGTTGCAGTAAACTGCCCCAAGGCAGGAAACAGCACACCTGCACAGGCTATATCATGACAATCCTGCAGCCGACCCATGATGCCTGGGTCACGGGCCAAGTGGGGGCAGCGTATGTTCATCTCACTCGTCGCTACATCTGGGCGAACATACAAATTATCAGACTCCCAGCTCCAATATCCCAATCAGTCGGACCCAATCCGGTTCTAGCAATGAGTAGACCCAGCAAGGGGATCGCAGCTAAGGGCAGTTCTAACCACAAAACACAGATGTCCAAACTAGCCTCTCCATCCGATCTCTTAGCCAAACCAACCCTCTCCAACCCATTCTTAAGTGTGTTAAATGCTACCTTCTTATCGCTAAACCAATGCGACCCAAACTTCACAGAATCATGCTGGTTATGCTATGATGCACAACCCCCTTTTTACGAAGGTGTTGTCTTCGATCTCCCATTCATCTTCTCAAAGTCAGACAATCCACGCCAATGCAGATGGGACACCCCCTGGAGAGGCATTACCCTAAGTCAGGTTACAGGCCAAGGCAAATGCTTTGGCAATGCAACCTTGGCAAAGCCGATGGGCAACGTCTGCTGGGAATTCGTCAGATTTAAGGGGGGAAAGTTCCAGTGGGTGATCCCAGCTGCATCGGGAATGTGGGTCTGTCAATGATCCGGGGTAAGCCCATGTGTACTCCTTGACAAATTCGATCATTCTACTGACTTTTTTGTCCAAGTTCTAATTGTCCCCAGAGTCCTGTATCGCCAGGAAGAAGAGGTGTACCGCTTGTTCGAGGAACCCAATCAGCTCTACAAATGAGAAGTGATAACAGGCGTCACCATTGCAATGCTCCTCGGTTTAGGAGCTACCGGCGCTGCCACAGGCATCTCGGCCCTTGCAAAACAACATCAGGGACTGGCACAACTGCAGATGACTGTCGACGAGGACTTGCAGAGGATAGAGAAATCCATCTCTTCCCTAGAAAAATCCCTTTCCTCACTCTCAGAGGTTGTCCTCCAAAACAGGAGAGGACTGGACCTCTTGTACATGCAGCAAGGGGGGCTGTGTGCTGCCTTGAAAGAGGAATGCTGCTTTTATGCAGACCACACCGGAGTCGTCAGAGACTCCATGGCCAAACTGAGAAATCGGCTAAACCTGAGAGAAATGGACAGAGAAGCTCAACAGGGCTGGTTCGAGTCGTGGTTCAACCGGTCCTCATGGCTCACCACCCTGATTTCTACCCTAATAGGCCCAGGTACTATAATCTTACTAACTCTAATTTTCGGGCCTTGCATATTAAACAAACTGGTGCTATTCGTTAAAAGGCTTTTAGAAACAGCTAACATTTTGTTTCTCGAGCCCCGACAATTACTTTCAGGCGTGCCAGTTACTAACACACTTGCAATTTTACACTAATTCTACTAACCCATGAAATTTTGTAATCTCTACATTTTATAGCTTTGTAAGATTTTTACTAATCATGAGGGGGGGGGGGAAATGTGGAGAGTCAGGGATCTGCGTGCAGAAGATCTCGGGCTGTACGGTTAGATAGGAAGCCCCCCTCACCCTGCAGTCAGACCTTTGCTCCGTGCCTGGCCACACCCAGCCGGACGTAAGCAGAAGGAAATGACACTGACTGCCCAAGCCATTATAAACCCCTGAGACCCCCCAATAAACGCCATTTGCTGTCCACCACGTTGGTGTCAGGAGCATATGGACCGAGTGACCCTGGGCTTTGGGTCACCGTGCCGGACTCCGAACCAGGTCGCCACGCCGTAACAGCGAAAACTGGGTACAAACCTGCAACCATGGATCCACACCAGAAGAAGTGAGCAAGGCCGCTGAACTCGGTTGGAAGCAAGGTGTTTGTTATGAACAAAAATTCTGCCAATTTTTTCTGTGAGAAAAAGGTTACCACTGTTGCTACTGGGCTGCTGCTTGTGTTATGGTAATTACGGGTTGTTATTGTTAATAGTTGTTTTTGTATCAGTAAAAGCCCTGGCTGGGGCAAGTTAATGGCCCTTCTCTGAGACAATGAAGGGTGGGGTACCTCCTGAACAGTGAGGAGAAGAGACATTGGAGGGGGGGGATATGCAAAATACCTCCAAGGACCAGCATGCTTTGTGGGGCCACTGCTCCAAGCGTACTGAGAAAACCCCAAAAACAACGAGCCACCTAAGAGTTGAGAGATTGGAGTGATGTCTGGACGTGAGGAGCGGAGTGCTGGGCCTGCAGAGATGCGGAACACCTTCGGAGTCCCTCTCGCCCTGAGCACGGGAGTCTTCCCGGAACTGGCAGCAGACAGAGCGAAACGGGGGAAAAGTAAAAACGGAGGGTCACGACGCCCTAAAGGCTCCCACGAGAACCGGATCCCCAGCTCTGCTCCTAGTGGAAAAAGCTGCGCATATCCTTCTCCTCTGAGTCGCCCTGGGAGAGACGACGGGAAGCAGCAGACCCATCCGAGCTGCCCAATCCTGAGCTGATCACTTAAAATAAAGGCATTAAAAGGAGAAGAAGTCTCCTTGCCCTGTTTATTTCTGTGTTAATCCTGGGTCAGGTCCCCAAATTGTGAAAAACACGTTCACCCTCCTGTGAAAATGCAAAAAATTTAATAAAGGGCAATAGGAGAAAAAGACAGTAAAGCAAAGATTACAGCCAGGTGTGTCTTGGCACTCAGCCAAGAGCACACCTTCACCTTTCAGATACCCCTTAAATACCTTTTCCATTACATCAGCCTGTTGCATATTCATAGATCCTTATGCATATCTATAAACTAGTTTACATATTCCAGGAACTATTTTACATGGCCCCGGCTTGGGTCCGCCTTTTTAGAGCATGCGTGTTTCTTGGCTGTGGTTTTGGTGCCTTCGCTTTATCACTTCCAGGCTTGGGCCTTGGTCCATACTTTCTTCAGCCGGCAGATGCTGATAGCTGTCATATCAACAGCAGGGTACTCATTACATGTTCACTGGATGTTATCTCAGTCAAACAGACAGTTCACTCATAACTATCAGCTACCACTACTACTATGTCTAAGTTTTTGTTAATAGCAGAAATAAAAGCAAAGTTATTTTAACATTATATATATAACATTCATCCTAATATTTTTGAAAAGCCAGCAATGTAATATGTATTTATAATAGCAAGGAAAGTGTATTTTTATAAATACATATTATAATATTGGCTTTTTGCAAATATTAAAAATGGATTTTATATGTATAATATTGAATATAACTTTGCTATAAAGATTTAATTTTTATTTCTGCTGTCAATAAACTTAGACATAGTAGGGAACTAGCTGATATAGTTATGCTTATGGTAATTGAACTGCCTGCTTGGTTGGGATAACATCCAATGAATATATAATGAAGACTCCTGCTACTATCAGCACCTAGCATCTGTAGAAAAGTATGGACCAAAGCCCAAGCTGGAGGTTTTAGTAAGAAAGGACTAAAACCACAGCCAAGAAATGTGCGTGCTCTAAAAAGGCAGATCTGAGCAGGAGCCATGCTAAACAGCTCTTGGAACATGTAAACTAGTTTGAGGAAAAGTTTAAATATGTATAATTTTTTATGAATATGCAGTAGGCTGCTGTAATAGAAAAGGTATGTAAAGGTTGTCTCCCAAATAGCAGGTGTGCTCTTGGCCGAATGCCAAGCACCCGGCTGATGGCGATTGCTGAAAGAGATGTGGACTCCATGGTTTGCACACATGAAGCCATTTATTGATTCGCAAAGCTGATCTTATATACCTTTTCAGCAGTTACTAAAAATAGCACTACTATAACTTTTATGTAACTAGGTAACATTGCTTAATTCAAAGCCTCGTACAGACCAGTGCAGGTATGTGTTATCTTATATGAGTTCTGCTGACCCAAGCACATCGTACCAAGCACACCGTTATTTTCTGCATTCCTTCTTCAGGGTTCTGCTTTCTCTTGCCAAGACTTGCAGCCTACTAATGCTAACATATCCACTTCTGTCATGAGCTGGACAGCGCTCCCAGCTCAGCTTTCTAGCTGTATTCCTACATCTCCCCCTTTCTTTTCCACCATTAAAATTTTCTTTGTGGATTTATCAGTCTCTGAACACATTGCAATACACATGGCAAGCACATCATCATAAGCAACAATATGGCTAAAATATAAATTCCTCTTTTAGCTAAATGTTTAAGCCAGCCAATAAGCCCCTAGCCACCAAGTATATGTCCAAGCCAGTCACTATCATCTACTACTCTTAATTTGGTTACTCTATCTCAAAGGACCTGTATCTTAGCATGAATTGACAAGGAGTTGTCAGAAAGGTTCATGCAACATAAACCTTCAAAGTCTTTGCAACCATGTCCATGTGCCAAAAGCAAAAATTCTATTGCAGCCCTATTCTGCAGCGTAGCATGTCTCACACTATCAACAC
This sequence comes from Zonotrichia albicollis, assembly GCF_047830755.1. NCBI lineage: Eukaryota > Metazoa > Chordata > Aves > Passeriformes > Passerellidae > Zonotrichia > Zonotrichia albicollis. Next base: position 19,606,981 of record NC_133859.1, on the reverse strand, counting down.
CAGTTAATAAGCCTGTTAAAACTGAGCTAGTAGCGTTAGTTTGTTTTCCAAGTCAACAGCCAAGGTTATTTAATGTTTTTATTGCATGTGCCTTGCCTATGGATGGAATAATTGAGGCAAACACTCAGGCTCCAAGGTTCCAGGATTCGACATTATCATTGCAATCTGGGCTAAACATGTGTGCTACACTTTGCTTGTACCAATCTGTGTAGAGATGGTGAGTCTTCCAGAAAGAGTGAAACATGGTTAGTCACTCAAAAGTGCAAAGGCCTCCTGCAGCCCTTCCTGGTATTCCTTTCCAGGCTCTATTTCTACATATCAAGAATATATTGTCCATTAACCCAATAGAAACCATCCCAGGTAAAATTGGCTGAGGCAGGGTATGATTACACCAGGCAGAAGCATTGCCATAAACTCCTGTGCCTGAAACATCAAGGTTGAATCTTTAATCAGCAAAGGTTCCACTAGTGAGATTTATAAAGAAACACACAAAAGGCTGTGTGGATCCAAAAATGTCCAATTCTTGAGGCGGTAGGGAAAGACTAAAAAAGTTAGAAACTTTATTTACCCCTAATCCTCTGTCATTAGCAAAATACCATCCAGCTGGTCTATTAGCCTTTTTGCGATACTTATCATTGCACCACCACATTGGCTCAATTCAACCTGGGGCGGCACAATCCCTGTGCATTGTCTCATATAAAGCATCCCATTCACCTTTTCCTAAAGGCATGGCTATTGGGCAAGTCTGGAAAGGATTACTAGGGGAGGTCATGGATAGGCACAACGTAGATTCATTCAAAGCTTAAGCTAGCATAAGCCACACATTACATTCTGGGAGGGATGGCGTTGTGACCACCTCTCCTTTGTTGAGAAGGAGTCCTACCGGAAGGACCAGCATGAGAAAGCAGATCTAGCTCCCAAAAATAGTGATGTGGAAGCCAGCCATGCTCCTTCCTACAAACCAATTTTAAAATTACACAATCACCAAAAGTATAGTGCTAAGGATCACACTGTGGGCAATCCTGATGTCGGTATTCTGATTCACAATACCACTTCTTCTGGCACTTATGACACAATGTCCACGCTTGGTGGGAATAGTCTTTGCAAATAAAACAAGGAATAGGGTTATTTTCATATGTGAGTCCAAGCCTCCTTTCACTCGGTCTCTGCTGTTTTCCCTGGAGGGAGACTTGTTCTTCAATTAGAACTTGAACTATTTCTGGAATGAGTCAACTGTGCAGCTCGCAAAGTGGTGAGAGGTTGATGAGTCCCCTTGGGTCAGGTAGAAGCTGGTTCAGATGGTTGTGAGCTCTCGGTGGATCTGAACACAGTGGTCTGAGCAAGAGAAGCTGGGGGGGGGGGTAGTGCCAGGGTGATCAGGATCCTCAGGAGAGGTATGCAGGGATTCTCTGAAGGGTCTGACATTCTTGGCTGGAATCCACCTCAGACTGTTTTCTGTAGCAATACAAGCAAAACCTCTTCCCCATGTGACAAGGGGATAAGGTGTCATGATTTTACCTGTTTCTGGGTCCTTGATAAGGACTGGGGCTTTCTGTTTGACTTCTAACTGAGAGTTATTGCCAAAATGTCTTACAATTGCGGAGTTAGGATCCATGAGGGAACAATTAAAAAAGTTTAAAACATACAATGTCTTCTGTAATCGCTCTGCTGGGGTAGCATTCCCCATTCCCCCTTTCTGTTGCAACAAAAGAAGCTTCAGTGAAGCATGGGCCCCTTCAGTTATGGCTTGAGCCACTGAGGAATGAGGAATCCCCATTTTGTATGTTACCCCCCCAGAGGGCAAAGAAGTTTGCCACCCTCTGGGAAATATACACTGGGCCATTATCAGTTTTGATTTGTGAGGGGATTCCCAGGACTGCAAAGGCACTCATGAAGTGACAGTAAACTTCTTTTGCGGATTCTCCTGTATGACAGGATGCAAACAAAGTACCTGAAAAGGTGTCAATATAGGAATGAATGTACTTAAGTCTGCCAAAATAGGGGAAATGAGTCCTGAGTTGACTATATGATGATTTTATCCCCAATTGTCTTGTTCTGTTTATGCTGAATAATAAATTTTGCACCTTGAAGACTTATTCCAGAGAGTGAAGTGGGGAGAGAAGAAATACGCAGTTTTCAGACACTGCACTCACTCCTCCACATTCCTCCTCCTGGACTGCTGTTGTCTGCAGATGGACAGACAGCGAGACAAAGGTCTCCTTTGCTTTTAGTTAGTTTTAGCTAGTTGAGGCAGAGAAGTTCCCTGGACTGTGGGTTTTTTTCCCTTTTCTGTGGTCCTGTTTAAACCTGCTCTGGACTGAACACCCAGAAGAGCACCTGCAGCTCACGCCTGTGGCCTACTGGGTCGGGCCTGGGCCGCAGCATTTCCAGTATCAGAGGGACTGATAAGAGACTGAGTGAGCTGAGCTGCAACCCGGAGAGGGGACTTTTCTGAGTTTTTCATCTCTTTTGGAGCAGCAAGAGGTTTTATTGTTTAGTATTGTTTAGGTTTTACTGTTTTATTGTTTAATAAACAGCTTTTCCCTACTATTCTCTAAGGAGGTATTTTCTCCTGAACCGGTTGCAGAGACGGGCCAATTGAATCTGCTTTTCTAGAGGAACTCCTTTGGGGGTTCTCTCCCAAATTTGCCCTGAGTCAGGACAATCTGTTTGCCAAATCTGAAGGCTTTCGAGTCCTCTAGGGTTAACACATCCTGCAACAGAGGGGAAGGAGTGTCTTTGACAGTCTGGGTGCACAGCCACAATACTAGCAGCTTGGTGTGTGGTCAATTTAAAGGCACAGGTGAGCGCAGCAGCATTCTGGTGAAAAAATGAGTGACTGAGTTTTGCCTTGGCAAAGTGGTCTTGCAGTTGAACAGGTAACGCAAGTAAATCTGCTTGTCAGTTTCCCTCTGCAATAAAACCGGCTAAAGTTGTGTGAGACTTGACATGCATGACAAAGTAGGGGTGCTGCCTAGTATCTAAAAGGAAAACAAGTTGTAACCACTGAAACAATTTCTTGTTGAGCAAATCCTTTAGTACAGCAGCTTCAGTTCTTTCTACAAATCCTGCAACGTAAGCAGAATCTGTTATTAAGTTAAGAGGCATGACAAATTACTGAAAGGCCGGCACAACAGATTCCAAATCAGCAATCTGGGGAGAACCTGAAACAGTAGTGACATCCGAATCCCATCAGCTGAGATCAATGTTCCACCAAAGCAGTACCGACTTGTGGGTGCAGCCAGATCCATCTGTAAAGACAGTCAAAGCTTGTAATGGGACCTCGCTTCTCTTGGGTCACGTTAGGAGATTAAAGCTGGTTGCCACAAGCTTGTGCTTTGGAGGATGTGTAGAAAGCTGTCCAGAGAAGTCAGTGAGTGCCATTTGAAAAACTTCAGATTGCTTCAACAGCAACTGTAAATAGACAGTAGTAATAGGCAAACAAATCAAACAAAAATCCACACCTGCAAGTGTGGTGAGCCTCTGTCTAGCTTTTACAATGAGCAAAGCAAACATCCCATGTTGTGTGGTTACATGTTTTGACATCTGGTGTGGTAAAAAAAATCCACTCTGATCAGCAAGGGGTTAGGTGCTTTAGGATCCCACTGAAATATCAAAGCATGGGGTTGCCTAGCCAGATTCAGAATTATTAAGGAAAAGGGCAGCTGGGGGGCCCATCAGGCTGTTTGCTGATTCAAAATAGCATCAGCTACCAGTTGCAGTGCCTGGCAGGCCTCTGGTGTGAGCTGCCGAGGTGACAGGAGATCTGGTTCCCCTTTCAGCAGATCAAACAAAGGGTTCAGGTCAGCATTTGATATTCCTAGCAAGGAACGAACCCAATTAATTGAACCCAAAAGCTTTTGAGCATCATGCAAGGTGTGAATGCTTGTTTGAATCTGTAAAGGCTGAGGAGAAATACTCTGGGTCCTAATGCACCAGCCCAGGTATTTCCAAGGGGGTTGACGCTGGATTTTTTCAGAAGAAACACAAAGCCCTGCTTGGGTTAAAGCAGCAATGACAAGGGCTAAGGCCACCTCCATGACTTCCTGTTTCTCTGCTGCAATACGAATGTCATCCATTAAATGATATAATAAGGCAGTAGGCATCTTTTGGCGAATGGGGCTGAGGACCCTCGCAGTAAACCACTGGTAAATAGGGGTACTGCATTTCATTCCTTGAGGAAGGACAACCCAGTGTTATCTTTGCAAGGGTGCTTGCATGTTAATGCTTGGAACAGAAAAAGCAAATTTAGGAGCATCATCAGGATGCAAAGGAATATCAAAAAAGCAGTTTTTTAAGTGCATAACTGTTAAATGCCACTCTTGAGGGATCATGGTAGGGGATGGGAGACCAGGATCTAGGGCTCCCATGTCCTACATGGCATCATTAATTTTGCGGAGGTCTTGGAGCAAGCACCACTTGCCAGTTTGTTTTTTAACTGCAAACACAGGAGAATTCCAGGGACTGGTAGAGGGGACTATATGCCCCTTCTGAAGTTGTTATTGGACAAGGTCAGGGAGTGCGCATAATTTAGGTAGTGGGAGGGGCCATTGATCCACCAGAGAGGTGTTTCTGTTTTCCAGGTTAATTTCAGGGTATCACGCACCACAATGGCCCCTATTAAAAATCAGACTGAATTTTAAGATCCCATTGAGTAAGTACATCTCGTCCCCATAATACCATGGGTACAGGCAGAACAAATGGTTTTACAGAGGCTATGTGACCTAGTTTGGGGTACCTCTGTGAGGGGCCAAGTGAGGGGCCACTTGGCTTGGGAGATAACAGTGACATCTGCTCCAGTATCTAAAATACCAGTGAGTTTCCCCCTGTGATGACAGGGTACATTTGCAAGTGGGACCTTCATCAGAAATCATCTGCGCCCATAATATTTGTGGAGTTCCTGTACAGCCAAATCCTCCCATCCTAGTATTGCATTCTGTTAAAGGGGATGACAAACTGTGTGAAAAAGGAATCGATTGCCCAATATGTGTACCTTGAGAGACAGTACAGAGTGGTAAGGGAATCCAAGCCATGATTTTAATTTCCCCAGCAGAGTCTGAGTCTATAACCCCCAGCAGGACAAAAAGACATAAAAGGGTAGTTGAAGACCCCCCCCCCACCAGCAAAGAACTTTTCTGGGGTCCTGGTGGGCCAAAAATTCCTGTAGGTAGTAAATGAACAGAAGAGTCAAGCAACGTTACTGTGATTGAGGTTGTCAGGTCCAGTCCAGCACTACCTGCAGTTGCTGGACGAGGACTTGAGGCGATTCTCTGTTCGGTAGTCTCGGTGGCTGTGCTTGCGGAAGTGGCATCTGTGGCGTCAGCTGAGGGGTTGTTGTCAGCTGAGGCATTTGTGTTGGAGAGCGGCGCCAGCTCGTGCTGTGGTTCCAGTTTCCCTGGATCGGGCGACCTTCAGAGTCATACTTAGAGCGACATTGGTTAGCAAAATGACTACCTTTATGACACCATGGACATACATCAGGGTTTTTTTGCTTAGCTCCTTTCTGAGCAAAGCAGTCTTTTTAAGGTGGCCAGGCTTGCCACAGCTGTAACAAAGTGCTGAAGTTCCAGAGGCACCTTTGACGGCCGCAAAAGCTGCAGCCATAGCTTCATATTGATGGTGTATTGTCCCAATGTGGTTGAACACTTCAACCATTTCAATAAGAGTTGGTTCTTGGTTAGGCAGGGACTTAAAGAGCTTTTTACCATCTATGTTTGTATTTTCAACAGCAAGCTTTAAAAGCAACATTTCACGAGTGTCTGCATTATCTATTTGACGTTCGAGTGCTTGCTTAAAGCAGTCAATAAACTCAATGTAGGGCTCCCGAGGCCCCTAGACAATGGTTGTGAATGCTTTCTGAGGTGTTTTTGAATTGGGGACCTTAAGAAAGGTGTTGTATTGCACTAAATAGTTTTTTAGCTATTTGCACTTGGTGTTTGGAAATTTGCACTGTTTACATGATTTGTATCCTATCACCACATGGTCTTCCCCTTTCCCCCCCTCTAAGTGCCAGTCTTGGTGGTCTCTTCCTGGTTTACCCCTCCCCTTGCCCCTCCTCACTTGTATCCCATTGGCTGTGGTCCTCTTCCTCCACCCCCCCATTCCCCCGGGTTTAAAAGTCTCCTGCCTTGAGGCATCGCTCTCTTTTTCTTCACCTGGGGGGTCACCTGGATGATCTGATGTCTCCTATCAAGTAAATAAATTTAGGACTTTTGTCCCTAGTGGAGAAGAGCGCTTCTCGTCTTTTGCCTTTTGTCCTATGTAAGATTGTGTGGGCTGGGGTCCATAGCTAGCTGGATTGGACCCGAACAGCCCACCATGCATGGATTCTTACAGAAAGGCTTGGCGAGCTGCATCTTGGGCTCCATCAAGGTCTTCCCTTGGGCAGTCTCACGCCTGGGCAGCAGGATCTCTGCACGGTCCTGTTCCCATAAGCTGCCTGATTGTGAGGGCTGCCAGGGTCTCATTAGCCTGACCCACACAAGTTATAAGAAGTCTTTGCAGACCTTTCTCCCACAAGCCATATTGAATGGGAGATAGCAGCATCTGAGAGAGATTTTTTAAATCATGCGGGGTCATTGTGTGAGCAGCAAAACCAGAATCTAGCATGTTTGTAAAATACAGTGAGACGATACCATGCTCTGTAACTGCCCGTTGGAGCTCTTTAATTTCTGGGAAAGACAGCTGATACCAATGAGCAGTCTGTTTTCGGGTTCCCAAATATATTACTGGTGCCACAATTCTTTCAGCAATGTCAAACTCTCCCTCCCTTAATGCTTGTTGTTTTAAACATACCCAGTTGTCATGAGGGTCAGGGGGATAAAAATCAGGTTCTTAGTCAGGATCGATGTATCCGGGGTCAAACGGATCCTCCTCAGGACTCTTTTGTTTGCTTTCCTCACTGTTTTGTGGACCCCAGCCAGCAGCGAAAGCCCCTACAGAGCGTGAGGGGCCCCCCTCCCTTCCCCTCGTAAGAGATGATGTGGAGGCTGAGGGTCGCATTCGCCGTGGTGTGAGAGATGGAGATGCAGTCTCTTCAGAATGTATGGAATTCTGAGACTCTGCTGTAAAGGAGGAGCAAAAAACTTTATCAGCAGTCTCTTCAGATTTTAAAGAGCATTGAGCTTTTCCGTAGAGGGAGAGTAGGCATTCCTTGCAGCCTGGGAGTTTTCTTGAGCCTTTAAGGTCTCAAAAATCACTCACCAGAAAGGCATCATTTCTGCAGCTGCTTTACTTCCCTTGGTAACAGAATCCCATAGCTTAATTCCCACTTTGTCCCACAGATCTGTTGTAAAGACCATGGATTTGATGATTCCTGGGATCTCAGCAGCTGCCCATCATAATAGGAATTTGAAGTCATGTGAGGGTACAGTTTTGCCATGCTGTAACAACAGCTTAGACATCAGTTCAAAAACATCTTTCCTGAGCAGATATTCCCTGACCCATTGTCCCCTGCAGCAGCTAACCTCCTATATCCCGGAGGGGGTATCTCACCTCCTTTATCCTGACGGGGTTAATTACTGGTCGGCTCTCCTGCTTCCTCTTAGCAGCACTTAGTTCTGCAGGGCTTGTCATCAGTCACTCGGCTAGGTGATTTCTGCTTCCTCACAACGAGGGCACCATTTGACAGCGATTGACAAAAGAGATGTGGAATCCATGGTTTGCACACATGAAGCCATTTATCTATTCGCAAAGCTGAGCTTATATACCTTTTCAGCAGTTACTAAAAATAGCACAACTATAACATTTATGTAACCGAAGCACGGACAGAATGACTCTCCAACTAGTTAAAGTTGAAAAGAAGGGTATTTATTATAGTGCCGGATGCATGTAGAATATTTTCCAAAGGCATACATGAGGAATTGGAGACTCCTGCTCTTTTTATACAGAAAAGGTTTTACATGTTCACGTGGTTTCTAAGGACGCATAATACATAATCATTACCTGCCCGCTTTGTATTATAAGTAGCTGAATATCCATTACGGCTGCGCAATTATCCTCTTTAATTGGGTCGGTGGGCTTCTGGGGAGGAAGTAAGACGTCTTCCTCATGGTAAACTCTTCACCCATGTCAAGTTGGCAGGGCTCCTTGACTTGCTGGTCACAGTCCAAACCTCGTCTCATTCTTAGAAGTCACTAGTATATATTGCTCCTGCACTCTTACAATACTTCATATATCACCTGTCATTCCCACCCTTGTTTCAGTTATCCCCACCTGGTATGGATTGATTTTCTTGTTAAGCTCTAATCACAGTATATGATCTTTGCTAACTACATTTCTAACTTAACCCCTTGACTCATAACTAGGTAACATTGCTTAATTCAAAGCCTCGTACAGAGTTGCACAAGTATGTGCTATCTTATATGAGTTCTGCTTACCAAGCACATTGTACCAAGCATACTGCTAACTTCTTCATTCCTTCTTCAGGGTTCTGCTTTCTCTTGCCAAGGCTTGTGGCCTACTAATGCTAACATATCCACTTCTGTCATGAGCTGGACAGTGCTCCCAGCTCGGCTTTCTAGCTGTATTCCTACACCCAGCTGTTAAAATTTGCTTTATTATCTTTGTATCCTATTGTCCTTTATTAAAATTTTAAATTTTACCAGGAGAGTGAACCTTGTTTTTCACAATTGGGAGCTTTGTCCAGGATGTAACACCTTGCCTGCGAGACTCCAGGAGATCCCGAGCAGGGAAGGCGTGCCTCACGGAGTTCGGTGGCCCACTCCATTTCTTCTAGCGGGAATAGGTGGCTGCAGGTTGACACCCCATGAACAAGAAAGAGACAAATAAAGCAAAGGAAAGGGAAAAGGCTCCCTAAGAAACCGCAGTACCTAGCCCCACAATTCTTGTGCACTAGGACCCAGATAAGAAAGAGGATTCTAAGTATTTTTTGGGGGAGGCGGACACGGGGGATGAAAGGTGTGTGAGATGTGGGCTGGCTATTCTGGACCTGTGAAGTGATTGTAGGGTCTCTGAGGGCTGCGATTCCATTTTTCATGAGAAACTCAGCCAGTGAGGAGATGAAGCAAGAGATAAAAGGAGTGAGAAATTCCCCTGGGGTAACTGGGACGGGCCTGCAGGAAGGGGTTGGACCCCCTGGAGGAAGGGAGCCAAGGGTTTCCGAGCACAATCCACTAGGAAATGGGACAAAAGTGAGGGCCCCCTAAATGTTCTCAGATTGAGGGATTGGAACACACAAGAGGCTATGGGAAGTGTGGGATACAATACCCAAGAGACTCTGGGGTTTGCCAACAGCATGTGAGATTTTGCAATGCCTATGGGTGGATATTAACAAGTGACTTAAAAGTAAAGGTACTTTATTATTGTGTTGTCCTGTTGTGAGTGAGAATGAGTGAGATAGACATATTAAAGAAATAAAAGTGAGTACGAATGAATGAAAGTATACATAATATAGATTGTTGATTTAAAGTCTAATTTTATTTTCTGGAGAGACATGGATTGTATTATATTATTGGAGAGGAAAGATTTTCTGTGCTGTGAAGGGTGGTGGTGTTCAAGCTCTCAGAGGAGTGGGTTAGAGCAGGGAAAAAGAGGCCAGGGACGAACAGGTAAAATCCTGGGGAAATGGGACAAAGAACCAGTAAGTCGCATTCAAGGAAAAAAGGGAGTAAAAAGGTGCCAGCAGATATACCCCAAGAGAGTCCCCTGGGAATTAAGTTAGCTAACTGGTTCCTTGTACAAAGGAAAAGGATAAAGTAAAGATGATTCAGTATTATACGATAGAATGGACAAAAAAGGAAATAAGACCCAACCACATATATTGGCCTAGATAGGGGTCTTTTGAAGCTTGGATTTGCCAGGCTTTAAATATATTTGTAAATTCAAAAGAACCATTTGATCTGGAAGAAAAAGAATATGCCTCTTGTTGGACAGGAGACAAAGAACCCCTGGGGGTAAAAGTTTTTAAGATATCAGAAACCCCAGAGACAGAGAAAGCCGAGGAAAAGAAAGAAAAGGTCTGGGACCCTCTGGAAATATTGCTTCCCCTGCCTATGCCAGGAGTTCCAGCTCCCCCGCACATACCGGGTGCCCCCTCTCCTGCCCCTGCCATGGTCTTGCTTCTACCGCATGACCCTACCTCTGTCCACTTGGCAGTTCCGGCTTCACTGCCGACTTCCACTCTTTCCTCCATCCCCTTGGTGATTCCAGCTCCCACGGTCCAAGTGAACCCCCTTCCTAGTGGAGGGGCACTATACCAAAATACTAGGAGCTCAGATAAATCCCAAAAGCAGCTCGATAATCCCTTCCCTACCACTACTCCAAAACAGGGGAAAAGGGTTATAAAGATTGAAGAACAAAAAGGCTGGGATCAAGAAGTTAGTATATTCCCATTACAAGAGGTACATATGGGAGGGATTCAGGTGGGGAGAGGATTTGTAAATTCTCCTTTGACCTCTTCAGAAGTCAGAAATTTTAAAAAAGAGATTAAAGGTTTATTGGAAGATGCCATAGGTACAGCTGAACAATTAGATAAATTCTTAGGTCCCAACATTTCTACTTGGGAAGAAATTCAGTCAGTAATGAAAATATTATTTTCCCAAGAGGAGGCAGATGATTAGAACTGCTAGAATGAGAACTAGGCAAAGAGAGCATCAACAAGGTCCACTGAGGACCAGAAAATGCCAATAGCATCTCCTAACTGGAACCAAAATGAAGAGGCAGGGCTAGAACATATAAATGATTATCGTAATCTGATAATCAGAGGAATAAAAGAGGCAGCACCTCAAGGGCAAAACATCAGAAAACTTTCGAGGAACAGAAGGGAAAGGAAGAAACTCCAACTGAGTGGTTAGAGAGGCTCCAAAAGAATATGAAACAATACTCTGGAATAGACCCTGAAACCATAGCAGGGCAAGCACTATTGTGAGTTAATTTTTTCACTCATACCTGGCCAGATATTAGACAAAATCTGGAAAAAAATGGAGGACTGGCATGATAAACCCCTAAATGATTTATTAAAAGAATCTCAAACAGTTTATGTATGGAGAGATGAAGGAAAAGACAAAGCTGAAGCAAAAGTTATGATAGCCACTATACGAGAGAGTAACTTCCAGAGGAATCTGAAGCCCCCAGGTACCACTCCCAAATATTCAGTTTTTAGAGACAGGGAAAAGGGAAGAAAGAGAACCCCAGCCCAATCAAAATCTCAGGAGCAAACTAAAAATGCCTGTTTCTATCGTGGGGATGAGAGACACTATAAGAGTGAATGCCCTCACCTAAAAAAGAACCTGAAAATATTCCAAGAGATACACCCAAAAGAGAAATAGGGAGGTCATGGGCTCTATTTTCTGGGGGATAAATACCACCTAGAGAGTTTGATATCTTAAAAAGTAGGCCCCCAGAGGAGGTATTAGAATTTATATTTTATATTGGTGCAGAGAGAATTTGTGTGGAAAATATTCCAAGGAGATGTGATGTGAGTAATTATCGAAATACAGGACATCCCTCTGCCTGTCCTGGACTGCCAAGACCCCTGCTAGGGAGCTCAGAGACTCTGGCACAGAGCCCTAGACGCTTGTGGTTTTGATTAGGACCCATGGAGCAAATTACCAACCTTATATGAAGATCTGCAAGCCACGACGGTTTAAGTAGAAAGATAGTGAATTTATCACGAGGTGAAAAAGTAGATTTTTGGGGTTTTTAGAATGGGTGTTCAAGGGGCAAGATAGAGGAATCTGGGCATGTCCAGCCTTTCTCCTTCTTCTTGGCCTCCATCTTCTGCTGTGATGTTGGCACTTTTAGATTGGTTTAGAGTAGAAGCTCACTGTCTAACATAGGTGATACATATTGGAAAGTAATTGTAAATGTTGTACAAGTAGTTTTTAGTATAAAAAGATAACACCATCCTGGGGGCAGGCAGAGTGCCTCTGACTGTCTTGCTGAGCGGACCTCGGCTGGACAGGAGAAAGAATTTTATAGATAAGATACAATAAACAACCTTGAGACCAAGAACTGAAGAGTTATGACTCCTTCTTCGACCGTCGGGCTGGGAAAAGAGACTTTCTAATGTATCTCGGGGTCACTCTGACCAGCTAGAGATCTCGAGACATTGGCATCCCTGGGTGGACACTCCAAGAGGGCTCCAGGTGGGCTCTTGGGAAGCAGCCATGCCACCAGCCATCAGCCGCTGAAATCCAGCCCAAGAAGAGGCACTCTTAACGAAAAAATCCAGAGAGAACATCTTGACCTCTGCTGAGACAACTTGCTTTAAGCTGAACCCGGAAGGAAGACAACCAGAAGCGCGCCTGGAAATCCTCACCTGCGAGCTGCTGGACAGTGACCAGGGCAACCTCCAGACAGTTCTTGCAGACAACTCAGATTTTGGTAAGAAACATCAAAATTGAGAACATGGAGGGTACATGCTCCCAGGAACAACTCTGCATTTTGTCAGCCCTACAGGGCATGGCAGCCACACACCCTGTGGAAATTTCCAAAAGAGAGCTCAAAGATCTCTTGTTGTGGGTGCGGTGTAATTATCCGCACACAGAAATGCGTCTGCTGTTTGAGCTAGGCTTTTTGCAAGAGATCAACAGACACCTTTATCACTTGGCCATGGAAAAAGATAAAGGAGCTATAAAGTTGTAGCCGTCCACAAGGGTAATGTTGGAGGCAACCACGAGAAACAGCAGGAGGGCTGGCAGCCAGCAGCAGGCAGCACAGAACCCCACAGGGTTTGGAGGGAGGGAATTGCCCTGCCAGCAGCAGGCGGCACTTCTCCCTAGCAGCGCAGGGAAAGCAGAAATTGCTCCCACTGAAGGGGAGCAGGAGGGAATGCCATCACCTCCAAGGTCCCAATGGTCCCCTGAGCGCCCAGAAACCCCAGAAGCCTCAGGGTCCTTGGATACGGACTTGGACACACCCCTACCTGAAGCCCCAAAACAAATAGCCTTTAAGAAATAACGAGTTAAAACACGGAATGAGAAGTATTTGAAAAAGCATAGAATTTAGGAAACATATAGAGTAATAGATCAGCTAAAGCATGGAACATAATGACAAGAAGAGAGATAGGGATAGGAGAATTGGTAGGCTAAGCATGTTCAGAGCCAACAATGTCAAACTGACCCTAAGAACCTTGCCAAGCCATGGGGACCAAGCCAAGTACACCGGGGATTGACCATATTAGGATAGGAGTTCAAAAGTTTAAGGAGGAAGACTCATCAGGAGACCCCTGCCCACGATGAAGGCAACCGGAACGGCCACCAAGATGATCCTCAAAAGAGATGTCTCCGCCCACGCTCCGCCTACACCACGCCTCTTATGAATATGCATGCAAAAACCTGATTATGCATGTGATATGATGTAACTCTATATTCAAAACTGTATAAAAGGCTTGCTTTGTTACGAGATACTCAGAAATCCCTTTTGTGATTTCTCCAACGCTTCGTAATAAAATACCTCCTGTCTATGTTGACTTAAATTGAGTCTCTTAGGCAGTTATTCTTGCCTTTTGGGGCAAAATACGGCATCATATCTGGCGACCCAGGTGGGACCTCCAGACAGGAGATCAGGGCCTTAAGGGATCCTCCGGGGCCGGGTCCGGGGCCGGGACCCTCCGGGCGCCCCTGACAGACTTTTGTCAGAAGAGACTCCCCCCCCGGACCAGCGCTCTTTGGTGGACGAAGGGTTTCCTGTATCTCCTGCTCCAATTAAGAGGTATTTTAATTGTTTATTGTTTATTGATTTTGGAATAAAGCGCTTTAATTGGGAAACGGGGACCAGACGTGGTCACCCGGCGGGAAAGACCAGGGACGCCCTGGCAAAATCCCATTTGGAATCGGGGTTAAAGTCCCCATTTGGAATCGGGGTTAGAGTCCCCATTTGGAGTCGGGGTATTTGTTAAAAGAGTGTGTGTTTTTCTTTCATCTTAATGCTGTTGCTTTGTTTGAATTTCTAAATGTTGTTGTTTTGTTCGAATGTTGTTGTTTTGTTCGGATCTTTGAACTACGCCTGGGAACGTATCCAGCCAGGCCTGGGACCCTGTCCAATTTTTCCCTTTCCTTGATAAGGTTTTGAGGGAATATATTTGTGTTAATCCAGCCAGGCCTGGGACCCTGTCCAATTTTTCCCTTTCCCTGATAAGGTTTTGAGGGGATACATTTGTGTTATAGTTTTGTCTAACATTGTTATGTTGTCTGCAAGTATTTTGTAATTTGCCAAGACGCGAGTTTGAATTGCGGGACAAGGACTCGGTATTTTGTGTTAACTGTAATTTTTGTGTGTGTAAGAATTTATTGTGGTATTATCTGCAACCCGTACCTTGGTTTACAGCTGTTTTTACGGGGGTGTGTGACAGCCCGAAGCTGACCAGTATTGGTACTATACGGTTTGCCAGCGACATCTTGTGGTAAAGCGGTGTACTCTGATAGACCGGAAAGGTAGGACAGTTTGAATAAAAAGAGTGTGGGTATGAGTGAGAGTGAATGAGACGCAGCATCGCTGCGAAGCGAGAGGGAGTCCCGCTCCGCATTTCCTGTTCTTCAGGTCGGAAAAGGACGAAGTGATCGGAAATTGTGTGTATGAAGTGTTAAAATAAATTGACATATAGTACCTGCGAGAAAGAGACTAAACCAAAAATACACGCAGGGAATAGCCAGGGGAAGTCAACAGAGTAAGGACGTAAACATGAAAACCCCCTTAGGATGTATCCTAAAGCACTAGAAGGACTTGGGAGGAATTCCGGGGGGAAACATAAGTAAAAAGACACTCTTTAAATATTGTACACAGTGGTGGCCATTGTACAAGTTAAATGACAATGAGAAATAGCCACCGGAGGGAGTAACTAATGCTTTTCCTCCGCTAGCTTAATAAATGGAATGAGGTAACGTATGCTGAAATGTTCTTTACCCTAAGGAGTAAACTGGAGTGGCAAAAAGAGTGCGGGGTAAACGTAGCACCTCAGGACCCTCTAGTGCGGGCCCTAGAAAAAGAGGCAACCCAGTAGGAGGGAGAGGGAGGCTCCAAATCAGTGTGCGTACTGCCTAGAGATGGGACACTGGAAGCAAGAATGCCCCCGACTAAGGGAAAGACTAATGGCCACCACTACTACCACACATCAAGATAGTGAATGAGGGGGACCGGTGGGCCGTACCCTAGCAGACCCACTGGTTAAAATGGAGCTAGGGGAAGGTAAAAAGGAATTGAACTTTTTGATCGACACAGAGCAACCTTTTCGGTTTTAAATCAGGAATTGGTACCTAAAAGTGATCAATTTGTACAAGTTGTGGGAGCAACAGGCCAACCAGAAAAGGCTTACTTTTTGAAACCTATTAAATACAAAATTGGGAAACAAATGGGAATTCACCAGTTCCTGTATTTACCAAATTCGCCAAAGCCCTTATTGGGGAGAGACCTATTGGAGAACTTGGGGGCCGTAATAAAGTTTAACAAAGACAAATTGGAATTTCAAGTAAATGAGGAACAACTGATTACAGCTTTAAGCCTAACAATCAGTTGTGTGGAGCCCAAACCTGAGAGTCACAATTTCGAGCGAATCCTGAGCGAGACATACCCGTTAGTTTGGGCTACTGATATACCGGGAAGATCAAAACAAGCAGCACCGATTGTTGTTGAACTTAAAGTTGGGGCAAAGCCGGTGAAAAGAAAACAATACCCTCTGAGGATAGAAGACAGGAAGGGGATTGGGCCCATAATCAAAAGTTTTTTTTGGAACTAGGGTTATTGGTAGAATGCAAATCGGATTTTAATACACCAACCCTGCCAGTAAAGAAACCTAATGGGGCTTATAGGCTAGTTCAGGATCTGAGGGCAGTAAACGAAATAACCAAGACATTACATCCGGTAGTTGCTAACCCATACACGCTTCTAACTAGACTAAAGGATAATTTGGCCTGGTTCACCGTATTAGATTTGAAAGACGCATTCTTCTGCCTTCCCCTAGCCCCCGAGAGTCAAAAGATTTTTGCTTTTGAGTGGGAATCCGTAGATAGAGGAAGAAAGACCCAACTTACCTGGACAGTATTGCCCCAAGGATGGAGCAATTCCCCCACGATTTTTGGGAACCAGTTAGCCAAAGAATTAGAACAGTGGGAAAGGCCACTGGGAGATGGCACCCTTCTGCAGTACGTAGACGACCTCCTAATAGCAACAGTGACAGAGGAAGAATGCATTGAATGGACTATTTCCTTGCTAAATTTCCTGGGTTTAAGTGGATATCGAGTTTCTCAACAGAAAGCACAGCTGGTGCAAAGAGAAGTGGTGTACCTGGGATACGAAGTCTCCAGAGGACAGCGATCCCTGGGAGCAGCTAGGAAAGAGGCCATCTGTCAGATGCCTAAACCAGAGACGGTGAGAGATCTGCGCGCCTTTCTGGGGATGACAGGTTGGTGTCGGCTATGGATCTACCAGTACGGGATACTCGCTAAACCACTGTATGATTTGTTGAAGGGAACCAAGAACGTCCTAGTTTGGACTCCCGAAGCAGAAGGGGCCTTCAAGAAGTTAAAGCTGGAGCTAATGAAAGCACCAGCCTTAGGTCTCCCAGATGTATCAAAACCATTCTGGCTGTTCTCCCATGAGCGACAAGGGATGGCCCTAGGAGTCCTAGCACAGCAGTTGGGACCACATAAGAGAGCTGTGGCCTACTTCTCCAAGCAGCTAGATGAAGTAAGTAAAGGATGGCCAGGCTGTCTGAAGGCAGTAGCCGCAGTGATAATTAACATAGAAGAGGCCAGGAAGCTCACGTTGGGTCAGAAAGTGACTGTGCTAGTATCTCACACTGTGTCGGCTGTGCTGGAACAGAAAGGCAATCATTGGTTGTCGCCCTCCAGATTCCTAAAATACCAGGCCATCCTGGCTGAATCAGATGACGTAACTATTCAGGTAATTAACATTGTGAACCCAGCTTCATTTCTAGAAGGGAGAGCCCCAGCAGAACCCATCGAACACGACTGCCTGGAAACAATTGAAGCCGTCTACTCCAGTCGCCCGGATCTCAAAGAGGAGCCGTTCGAAGATGCGGACAACTGGTTCTCAGATGGCAGCAGCTTCGTGAGGCAAGGAGTAAGAATGGCTGGCTATGCAGTCACTACCACAGAAAGGGTAATTGAGTCAAACCCTTTGCCTGCAGGGACTTCAGCCCAAAAGGCAGAGCTGATAGCTCTGACTCAAGCCCTGGAATTGGCGGAGAACATGCAAATTAATATATGGACAGACTCTAAATATGCCTTTTCTGTTGTACATGCTCATGGAGCCATCTGGAAAGAAAGAGGACTGTTGACCACACAAGGGAAAACAATCAAACATGCAGAGGAGGTTCTGCGATTGCTAGAGGCGGTCCAACTCCCAGCACAAGTGGCCATAATACATTGTAAGGGACACCTGAAAGGTAATACTATTCCAGAAATAGGAAACAGAAAGGCAGATACGGAAGCTAAATTGGCTGCCACAAGGGCTAGGGAAGGGAAAGTAACGGCCCTAATACCAGGAGAGCTGGATACCAACATCCAGCCAGATTACCAGGAATCAGATCATAGATGGATTCAAAGAAATAAGGGCAAAATACTAGAAAATGGTTGGGGTCAATTGGAAACCGGACAGTTAGTAATACCAGGAAACGTGATGTGGCAGTTTGTAAAAGCAGAACATGAGAAAGCCCACTGGGGCTTGGATCCGCTCTATCAGTACCTGCAAGCTAGGATAGCAGGACCAAAATTATTTACCACCATAAAACATGTCACATCCCAGTGTGAACGATGTTTGAAGAACAACCCGAATACAAGGGACTAAGATACACCAGGGAGCAATAAATCGAGGTAAATTTCCAGGTGAAGTATGGCAAATTGATTTTTCTGAACTCCCAAGAAAAGGGGGGTTTCGGTACTTGTTGGTATTAACTGATACATTTTCTGGGTGGCCTGAAGCATTCCCTTGCAGGACAAATAAGGAAAGAGAAGTGACTAAAATACTGTTGAATGGAATTATTCCATGGTTTGGAGTACCGAAAAACATTTCTTCGGATAGGGGTACACATTTTTGTGCAAAAGTAGTGAAAACAATAAGCAAAGCACTACAAATCAAATGGCAACCACAAATATGCCTGGCTAAGGTTTTGTATGTGATCAATCATTTACGTGTTTTTGGGGAGGACGATGGCCCCCCTGCAGTTAAACATCACCCAAGGTCAAGTCAGGAAGCTATTAAGGAAACAGAGGTATAGATAAAGTATAAAAACCCAAGCACAGGGATATGGGAAAAGCCCGCAAAAGTACTGTACTGGGGTCGGGGATATCTTTGTGTTTTCTCACCAACAGGGCCTTTGTGGGTGCCTGCCAAGTGGACTAAACCTGTCTTTGATGCAGCATCTGGTGGACAACCTTACGGAGGGGGGCAAAGAGCGTCTGAGGAGTAAGCTGCTGCTGATCTTGCAACCCTTATTGCTGCAGCTGAAGGGACACTCGAAAGCGGTGGACAGAGCAGTGACACGCCACTACCGGACGGCCAGGGAGCTGATTGACATTATTGAAGCACTATCGACCTTCTGCATAAGAGGACCAGCGAGGGAGCGCTGCCTTGAGTGTCGCAGCCCCTGTTGTGCTGCGTGGGTAGCTCTATATTGTGGGAGTTGTAGTAGAACCTTTTGGTTAGAACAGTCTGGGATCTGGGATTTATGGTGTAATACCTGTACGCATAACTACACATGGGAGAAAGACTGGCAGAGGGAACTAAGGAGACAGACAGGGCTAGATACGGTCCTAGCTCTAAATCTTTTTGAGTCACCCGAGCAAAAAGTTTTGGCCTATTACCGGTGGGAGGTACAGTGTATTGGTGTATTGTGAAAAGAGTTAAAGCTCAAAGCAAGTCATATATAGCTTCTGCCAGGTGTAGAAAATTGGTGCCCTTAACACAGCATTCTGTAGTAGGACCCATTGAAGGAGATCCCGATAAAGCATTGGACTCCTGCACTGAGACTCTTCAGGGACTGAGATTGCAAAAGTTAGGATCAGTAAGGTTGAAGATAGATAAAAAGAAAGGCAAAAAAAAAGGGAACGACCTTGTCTAAATAAGGCTATTGGTGATTGCTAATCAATTTTTTATGGTTAGGGCACTTTTACAGTTGTGGGGGGATATAGTTGTTGAAAGAGACAATGAACAAGAACTACGATTACGAAATAAAATACGTCTTGCGTTAAAGAAAGACCTTGAGCTATTAGCCTCATATAGTAAAAAGGCTAAAGAGGCTTTGCAATCACCACCATTGAATTGGTTGCATTGGATTGAAGAGACAGACTTTTATACTGGTCCTTACTTACATTCACTTCCTTGTTATGTTTGCAAAAGGGATAATGATAAGCGCTATGCATGGGTAGCTTTGCATTGTGCAGATTGTAATCAGGTTTATTGGTATTCACAAAGGTCAGTAGGATATTTATGGTGTAGACCCTGTTTTAGAAAGTGGATTCGAAATTTTATCTGGGTTAGAGCTCTTGAACAAAGTACTGGCCTGCCAGGACAGACAGGATTACAGCTTTTTGAGAGTGCAGAACAGGTAATTATAACATACCTTAGATGGAAGTTGCAGGAAACACTTAGAATATTTGAAATTACTAAAGCCTCACGCATCGTAGCAGCTCGCTGTAAAGCTGATTTGCCTTCAAACTTACCTCACGCAATACCTGTAACCAAAGATGCTGATTTAGAATTAGATCAGTGTATTCAAAAATTGATTCAGCCTTACAATAGACAATTTAGCAAACCAGGGAAAAGACAGCGAAGAAAGGAAAAACAAAGCAAGCAGAAGGAAAGATGAAGTTTGTTCTTGTTATGTTGCTCAATGCTGTAGCAAGTGAAGCAGTTGGGATGCTGGGCCGAGGATGAGCTAGACAAAACGTCACTATAGATAGTTGCCAAGAAGAGACTAACAATACTAACTTTTGTGTATGCAACTTCACCGAGAGGGATGGACGTTAAAATTCTTAAAGCAATGCTCGCACATCCTGAAGTGAAGGAATTGGTGCAAAAGGTAAATCAAACGACTAAACGAATGGTATGGCAGGTAGAACATAATTCAGAGAAAATAACGGATGTCCTGACCGAAGTAGAACAAATAAGCCAGCATCATTGGTGGGATATATTTACAGGATACTCCCCAACAGCTACACAGGTCTTCAACTACCTGGTGCACCCAATGCTAATAGTAGTTGTAGCTCTGTTACTACTAACTCTCACAACTATTTGTATGTGGTAGAGACTAAGAATTATAATGAAAAGGACCCAAATGGCTTGGGCTATGGCACGAGCGTATCAGCGCCCTATAGGATTAGAATTTGACGAAAGAATTCGTAAGTTATAAGAAAAGGGGGGAAATGAAGCCCCAAAACAAATAGCCTTTAAGAAATAACGAGTTAAAACACGGAATGAGAAGTATTTGAAAAAGCATAGAATTTAGGAAACATATAGAGCAATAGATCAGCTAAAGCATGGAACATAATGACAAGAAGAGAGATAGGGATAGGAGAATTGGTAGGCTAAGCATGTTCAGAGCCAACAATGTCAAACTGACCCTAAGAACCTTGCCAAGCCATGGGGACCAAGCCAAGTACACCGGGGATTGACCATATTAGGATAGGAGTTCAAAAGTTTAAGGAGGAAGACTCATCAGGAGACCCCTGCCCACGATGAAGGCAACCGGAACGGCCACCAAGATGATCCTCAAAAGAGATGTCTCCGCCCACGCTCCGCCTACACCACGCCTCTTATGAATATGCATGCAAAAACCTGATTATGCATGTGATATGATGTAACTCTATATTCAAAACTGTATAAAAGGCTTGCTTTGTTACGAGATACTCAGAAATCCCTTTTGTGATTTCTCCGACGCTTCGTAATAAAATACCTCCTGTCTATGTTGACTTAAATTGAGTCTCTTAGGCAGTTATTCTTGCCTTTTGGGGCAAAATTCGGCATCAACCAGTCCCGGGAAAGCTGAAATCAGCCATTTTCCCCAGTGAGGAAGACGATTGGGATTTCTCATATTTTGAGGTTAAGTATCCCGAATCGAGAAAGCCAAAGCGCAGCCTCACTGCGGGAACAGCAGCGAGACCAGTTGGGGGGGGGGGGGCGCAGACGAGATCGCGGGGCCCAAGGGGGACGGGGAACTTCCCTTTGGCGACTGTCAGACCTGTGTGGCAGCGGCACCAGATAGCCCGAGGCAGCCTGAGGCTGCAGCGGAGACAGATTAGGGGGCCGTGGGGGCGGCGGTAGGCACAGAAGCTGCGGCGGCGAGCGCATGCGCGGGACCGGCAACAGTGGTGGTTTCAGGCGAGGCAGTGCCAAAGACGCGTGCAAAGGGGGAAAACCCGCGCGACTGCATTGGTGGGCGATCAGCAGCCACCCGGGGAAAGCTCACGGGTCACGGCGGCTGCATCAGGCGGAACTAAGCCAGCCGGAACAGCTGCAGAGTCCACGGGGGCTACTGCGGAGAAATGCGGGAAGTGCGCGATGATGACGCGTAAATGGGAAGTCGGAGCGGGGAGGGTTTTTTCCCATTTCGCAGACACGTCACAAGCACTAACCGAGCGGGGACCGCGCAAGTCGGTTGTGGGTGTTGACATGGGGTCAGAGGATAAGGGTCGCGATGGGTATCAGGGCAGGGCGGAAACATCAGAGCTGGAATGGGATCTGAGCAGTGAGGATGTCGATCTGGGAGATGAAGGGGGCATTCCCAAGATCGCGCCTGCGCCGAAGCGAGTGCAGAGGAGGCACGGTCGGAGCGGGGGCCTCCGCACTCCTGTGGCGACACAGGCAGAGACGGGGCGTGGTCAGGGTGCAGAGGTTTCCCGAGGTACCGCCCCTTCTCCGGTCCCATGGCACTGGCATGCAGCCAACCCCAGCAGCCAGCCCAAAACCAAGCTCAGCAAACCGCAGTTTCAGCCTCAATCAAAATCTCAGATGGGAGAGTTGTCACAAATAAAGCAGATGTTATATGAGGCAGTCAACGACCCATCAGAGACACAGATAAGAGAGTATAGTGAGAACATGCAAGTGTTACAGCCGGTCGCCATGACAGATCCAACCGAGCAGGCGCCAGCGCCACCTTGTGGTGGGACCGTCACCTTGCAAGAAGTTTTGCCAGACCCACGTGGTTGGACCCCAGTGCCATCTAGTGGCGGGACTGTAACGTTGCAACATTTTTCTCCAGTTTCATATAAAAAGAAGGCTAGGTCAAAGATGACAGCTCCGACACAGCGAGTGGAGCCTCCATCAACTCCAGAACGTCATGGGGTTCATGACACTCCTACTGAAGTGCAGCAACAGGATGATACAGTACGAATTACTGCTTCAGAGGTTATTCCAGCCTGGATGCTCTCAACATCAGTACCTACTGGCTCATCTGGACAGGGGCCAAAGATTACAATACCAAGGAGTGTGGCTAGATATGTTTTACAGTATTTGGATACAGCTTTGGAAACTACAGCACAAGAATTTCAAATTCATGTTCGTAATCTAGGGTCAAGGGCCAAGGCTACAGCCCAGCAGGGGATGCGGATTCCAACGATGCCAGTGACTTCCAGGATGGGAGAGGCTGCAGCATGGCACCAGCCACCATGGATGACTCCACTTTACATGCAAGTACCCATGCAAACACAGGTACCCACAGCACAAATTATTCCAGCCACAGATTGGGCAAACATTAAAATGAATTAGCGAAAGAAAAAGACTTATTATGTGGCTCAGGAGACATTGAGATGCCCGTGAATTACGATGCACAGGGCCAGAACCCAAGATGAGAGAGGTTAGATAATGAAGTAGTCAAAGATCTACCCAAGGCCATCAGAGACAACGGACTGGGTTTTTCATATTTTAAGCAGCTTTTGAGGGGCACTTTCAATATATATGATTTAACGCCTTATGATCTTAGATGTCTTGTGTCAATGATTCTTACAGACACACAAGTTCTAGTGTGGGACATGAGATGGAGAAGAGCTCTCGGTGAGCTGAGAGCCAGATACCAGGGCGGACCACATGCTAACCTCACCTTGGCACAGTTGGCAGGTGATCCTCCAGAGGACATCCCGGTGCAGCAAGCGGCGAGGCTTCCACGAGAGGTGCTGAACGACATCAAGGAAGCAGCGCAGATGGCAATTCTACAAATTGCACCAGCAGGAGTTTAAGACACCATCTACACAGATATCAGGCAAGGTCCTTCTGAACCTTTCTCTTCATTCACATATCGTCTCACGCAAGCAGTGGATTGACATGTAACTGATGAGGCTGTGAATCCGCACATCATCAAGAGCCTTGCCCTTGCCAATGCCAACCAGGACTGCAGGCGAGTCATCAGTGCGATGCTGTCAGGATCCGTCCTAGTGGACAGATGTCCTGATGATTCATAGGAATGATCTCAGAGTGCAAAACCAACACGGTACAAGGGGGTTTGCAGTGATAATCAAATCAAATGCAATTTTATTGAAATAACCACAGCAAAAATGTGATAGAGGGATTAAGGAAGAGAAAAAGAGAGAGGAAGAGAGAGAGAGGGAGAGGGGATATAGCTACCAACGCAGAGACAAAGTCCTTTGGTCCAGTCCAGTCGAGGGTCCGCCTGCTACGCTGGGGAGATCTCAAAGGCTCTAGCTAACTCAGGGGTTTTTATTACTGAAAATTGTGAGGAGGGGGAAACTGGTACAATAGGGAACAGATGTAACAGGTAGTCTATGTTCTCAGCAGTAAATGAGAGCCATTGTTTTCTTGCTCCAGTGGTCACAACCTGCAGGCTAACATCTCGCTTCGGTCAGCTTGCCTCCCCCACACACCTCCCCCGGGCTGGAGGTTTCAGTCCCAGTCCTTGGAAGGAGCAGAAGGGCCTTTTAGGAGTTTCATGTCTCAGTCCTTGATGGAGAAGCTTCTTACATTGTTGTAGTGTGTTCTGCTAGTTTATTTAGCTGCTACCCTATTTTCTGTAATTGTTCCCCCATTTTCTGTAATGGTTCTGCCCTCACCAATTTTTCCCGCCATTGTATTGTCTATCATTTGGTTACCTTGGTTACTCCCGCCACAGTTTATGTCAATCCTCTCTGTTATATAATTTCCCCTCCCCTGTGTTTCCTTATATGTGAATTTGTTCTCCTCCCTGGGCCCAGTCAATCACTCCCCACTCCTCCCAAGCCTCCAGAATCTTCTACCTGGGAGTTATCATTGGCTGTGGCTCCTGGGCCCCTCCCTTATTATGTAACTATTGGTTTCTCCCCAGTGCCTATTATGTTAAGTCCACTCCCCTACCTCTCTTCTATTGGTCCTTTGTAAACCCCTCCCTGAGATCCCTCCTCCCCTTTATAACCCTGTTGCACCTTTTGTTCTTGGTTACTCCCTGGTAGACACGTTAGATTCAACATCTGGGTGTCTGTCACTCCCTGGTTGACAATAAATCTGACAAGTCCCCAGTGAGTGTCTGGACTCTTTACTCTCGTCGGCCAGCAGCGATTCCGTCCACTGTGAGCACAGCCTGAAGTCTTCTGACGCTGAGGGTTGCTCACACATTTGCATCTTGGTGTTGGCCACCCTCCTGCTAGCCGGACACCTGACTTTAGGCCACACCTTGCTGCATTACATCTCAGTCTGTCACGGTGGTTGTAAAACAGGTGAGGGTCTTCTGTGGGAGACCACCTGAAACTCAGGAGAAGCCCAGCCAGGCCGAGAGGTGGGACAGCTTCCAAAGCTGCTATTGTTGCAAACGGGGCATGGTGCCCTCTTCTAAGCATACAGCAAACACACTTGTGAAAACAATAGCTTAACACTGAGCTTTCAGGTCTCAGGGCCTT
Source organism: Zonotrichia albicollis (assembly GCF_047830755.1). NCBI lineage: Eukaryota > Metazoa > Chordata > Aves > Passeriformes > Passerellidae > Zonotrichia > Zonotrichia albicollis. Next base: position 19,582,184 of record NC_133859.1, on the reverse strand, counting down.
TGGCATGTGACTTTTCTCCTTCAGAGCCAGATATTCTAGACAGGGGGGGGTCTTCTCTTCAGTGGTCTCCCGAGGATGATCGTGAGGCAGATGAGGGAAAATCCTGACAGACTCTCACAGATGCCAAATCAACCCTCTCTGGCAGAGATGGTGGAGGAGTGCAGCAAGGTGGGAACACCTCAACATGTTGCATCTATCGTGAAGCAAGAAATGGAATGACAACTGGAAGGACGAATGGAAGAACGGAGGGACAGAATGTTCCAAGTGCAAAATGAAAGGATCTATAAGGTTTTTGCGAACTTTGAAAAGAAAAGCAACCCTCCTGGAGGACAATGCTACAAATGTGGGGCATTTGGACACTTTAAGAGAAACTGCCCACAAATGCCAAGGACTGAAAAGCCATGTGGCCTCTGTCCAAGGTGCAAAAGAGGAAGACACCTCACAAGTGAATCCTGCTGTCAGATTGATGTGGATGGAAAACCTCTGCCGCATCTGGGAAACTCAAAAAAGAGTGCACAGCGCCAGGGCATGTTGACACAAGTGATGGTGATGACACAAGAAAAGACAGAAAAGTCATCGGGGAATGTCGAGCAGATGCCCTCAACAAAGCAATCTAAAGAATCCCCAGTGACCCAGAGTTGCGTCCGCCAGGAGCACAGTGCATCCTAGCAGATTCAAAACTGACGTGCTTCATGGATGACAACCGCGCAGTGATACTCACGGGTGTCACTAGAACTTCACCCGAGAGACAGAACTTTTTAATAATTGGTAAAGACAGAAGCAGCATCCTTGGACTTGTCATTTACCTTTCGATCATCTTGGCAAATCAGAATGAAGAGCTGACAGTTTTAGCCAAAGCTCTCCGACCACCACTGACTGTTCCACACAACACCCTGGTAGCCAAAGCTATCGCTTTGCCACCACATGCAGTGGAACAAGTCATGCCGGTGTTTGATCAGCAGGACTTTCCCTCTGGAGACCATGTGGAAGTACACGCTTCCTGGATAAAACACATAGGTCGGGATAGACCCACTGTCACTTGTCAATTGACAAGTGGCGAAAGGTCGATCACCATCAGAGGGATGCTCGACACAGGGGCCGACGTCACAGTAATATCATACATATTTTGGCCCCGGGAATGGAAGTTGGTTGCTCCCTTGGATTCTCCCACAGGCATAGGGGGGAGTTCCCTGTGTCTGCAGAGTGAGAACTCAGTTATTGTCACAGGACCAGGAGACAAAACAGCAATCATACGTCCTTTTGTTGTGCAAAAGCCCATCACTGTATAGGGAAGAGACCTTTTAGCACAATGGGGCACGAAATTGGAAGTGAATTTTTAGTGGGGGTCACTTCGGCACTCATCACTCTGAAAACTTGGAAAACAGACAATCCTGTCTGGGTGGATCAGTGGCCCCTTGAACGAAAGAAATTGAGTGCTCTGAATGGCCTGGTCAAAGAACAACTGGAAAAGGGACACATCAAGCCAACAAACAGCCCATGGAATTCTCCAGTGTTCGTCATTCGGAAGAAAACTTCAGGTTCGTGGAGACTGCTGCATGATCTCAGGAAAATCAACGAAGTCATCGAGGACATGAGACCGCTTTAACAGGGAGTTCCTTCACTCTCAATGATTCCCAGAAACTGGCCACTTGTGATCATTGATTTCAAGGACTGTTTCTTCAGTATTCCTCTGCATCCAGATGATGTTCCTCAACTTGCATTCTCTGTCCCAAGCATCAACAGGGAGGACCCTCTGCAAAGGTATCATTGGGTGGTTCTTCCACAGGGCCTCAAGAACTCGCCAACTATCTGGCGATGGTACGTGTCTCCGGCACTGGAAAAACATCCGGGGGCAAAAATCATTCATGGCATGGATTATTTTCTCATCGCAGCACCAACACATCAGGAGCTGCAAGAAGCTCGTGACTGTATGATTGCAGAGGTGCAAAAAGCAGGACTGGAAATCAGTGTTTCAAATATTCAGGAGATCACACAATGGAAATACCTGGGGTTGAAGAACTCAGAGTGAACAATAATACCACAGAAAATTGAAGTCAGCTCCAAAGTCAGCAATTTGCATGACCTGTAACAGCATCTAGGAGAAATCAACTGGATGAGACCAATCTTGGGGATCACAAATGATGGCGTCCCATCATTGCTCAATTTGCTAAGAGGAGACAATGACATTAAATCTCCCAGAACACTCACACCTGAAGCACAGAAAGAACTCGAGAAAATTACAGAGATCATTCAGCAGAAATAAGCACATCGTTTTGTAGAATCACTGCCCTTCCAATTGGCAGTGTTGGGGGGAAAAGTACAGTTTCATGGCCTGATTTTTCAGTGGGATTCATCTGAAAGAGACCCTCTCTTAATCATAGAGTGGATTTTTTTGCCTTACAAGTCTCCAAAGACGATCCTCACTGGACCTGGAGATGGCATCTCAAATTATCATAAAAGCAAGGACAAGGTTGCTGACAATGTCAAGCAGGGATTTTTCTACAATTTATTTACCACTGAAAAAAGATTATTTTGACTGGGTGATGCAAAAATCAAAAGACTTGTTAATTGCGGTGTTAGGATACGCACTGTGAGAGTCTGTCCGAATATATCCTCCATTTTTCTGGCCTCACTATTGCCATGGAGGGAAGACCATCGAAAGATCGAAGTCTGTTGAGCCAGTGGGGGAGGGAAACCATGTGATTCTTAGCTCACTGTTTCCACAGGTGTTATTTGCTAACACGCCATGCTGAACTTGAAGGGGGCATTCTGCCCTTTCTGAACAATGGTCTTGGACTTTCTCCCCACCTCCTGGCGTGGCTGATTTGAGCTCTGGGGTGGTCCCTCCTCCAAGAGAAGACCCCTCTCGCCTGCCTCCCACCATCGTGACAGACAAGCAGAGATGTAGGCCTCTTCATCAAAGAACCAAGACAAGAAACTCCTGTGCAAGAAACCCCCCTCGCACTTTCTTCCTAGAGACTGGGACTGAAACGCCCCCCCCCCCAACTTGGGGGAGCTGTGTAGTTGGTGGGGGGAAGGCTGCCCAGAGCAAGCACAGGTACGAGCGCTGAGCCATGAAAACAATGGTGCCTGTTGCCTGGCTTGAGTTTGTGCACCCCCCATTCTTTCTACCCCCCCTGAAGACCTTTGTTTCGGCTGAGAAACTCATCCCCTTCCTCCAACGAATAAGAGTATAACTGGAGACCAGTTCAGCTGTGCCTTTCGAGATCTCCCCGGACGTGGCCTGGTGAGCTTTCGACGGCTGGACCTTCAAAGAATAAAGCTGCACCACGCTTCAGTAGCTATAACCCATCCCCCCTTCTCCCGCCTCCTTTCCTTATCTTCTCCTTCTTTCCCTGGTTCCCCCAATACCAACGCATTTCTGTTGTGTTTCAATAAAACTGCATTTGTTGATTTGTTACTGCAAATCCCCTGTGCCTTTGGTGGTTATTTTGCACCTTAAAATCACTATGTTACCTGTTACTAGGACAGATCGCGAAACTCAGGCATTTGCATGATTCATTTTCAGGGTCACAGATTGCTGAAATCAATAATTTGTTATGGGGAAAAACCAAAAATAAATGAGGAACCATTGGAAGGGATAACAGTATTCACTGATGGTTCAGGGAAGACCCACAAATCAGTAATCAATCAGCAGAATTCGGTAACAGGGGAATGGGACTCAGATGTAAAAACAGTACAAGGTTCACCACAAATTGTGGAATTGGCAGCAGTGGTCAGAGTCTTTCAATTGTTCCAGCAATGTCTCAATCTGATCACAGATTCAGCATATGTTGCGAATGTGGTCCAACGATTGGAAGGTTCACTTTTGAAAGAAACAAGCAATGGCATCTTATATTCATACTTATCATGAATGAAAACACTGCTGCAAAACAGGGAACATAAATATTTTGTTGCTCACATTAGAGCATATTCATCCCTCCCAGGATTTTTAGCAGAAGGGAATGCACAGGCAGACAAGCTAACCATGGCCATTTCACAGACTTTACTGGATATTTTTGAGCAGGCAAGGTTGAGCCATGCATTTTTTCATCAAACTGCACAGGCACTGATGGAATCCTTTCACATCTCAAAAAGCCAGGCGAGGGAAATCATTAGTGCTTGTGCAACCACCTGCATCCACAGGAGCAGTCAATCCGAGAGGATTGCAGAGTCTCCAGCTGTGGCAAGCTAATGTCACAAAATATACAACTTTTGGGAAGGTCAAAAATATCCATGTCTTGGTTGATATGTTTTCAGGAGCAATTTTCACATTGTTACAACCAGGAGAAACTGCACAACATGCCTGTTGACATTTTTTGCAAGCATTTGCATCATTAGGGGTGCCTCAGGAAATAAAAACAGATAATGGTCCAACATATATAGGGAAGGTGCTTGACAAATTTCTGAAAAAGTGGGGTGTCAGACATACGTTTGGTATTCCCCACTCTCCCACAAGTCAAGCAATCATTGAAAGAACACACCACACCCTGAAATCCCTTTTGGATAAACAAAAAAGGGGGGAGCCAGAGGCAACACCTCACATGAGGTTGAACAAGGCATTGTATGTGTTGAATTTTCTCAACAGCTCCTTTTCAGAACGCACTCCACCAATTATCATGCATTTTTCTAACAGTACCCAGGCAAAACTAAGGGAGAATTCCTTAGTTTTGATCAGAAATCCAGAAACAGGACAGATTGAATGTCCTTTCAAACTAATCACGTGAGGCAAGGGTTTCGCCTCTATTTCCATAGGGCGAGGTCCAAGGTGGGTGTCGGCAAGACACGAGAAGCCTTACTGGACTCGGACACAAGAAGACACGGATCCCGGAACCAAAGAGGCAAGCACACAGATGGAAGGAGAAGACAAGACCGTGGACATCTCGAAAAACACATAAGGAGTTCAAGGACATGGGCTTTCTTTCAGGGGCTTGGGTGTCACGGCATTGCAAAGCTTCTCACAAGGAGTGAAGCCATGAGCTTGAGATTCGATCAAGTGTTGCTCATGTGCCCCATTCTCCCACCTATTGCTTTAGGCAATGAGGCAGATTTGCCCACGGTCCAGCCAAAACAAAATGTTTGGGAATCTTTGGCCAATGCAGCGGGTTTAGACAGCATCTGCTTGACACATTCAAGGCCAGGGAAACCATTTTCAACATGCTTGGTGGGCTTGCCGGTGAATGAGTGGCCAATTCCAAAAAACACCCCTTTAAAGATTTCACAGGGAATTTCAAATCCTGTGGACGAATGGCGTCCTTGGACACAGTTCCTTCCTGTGGCTCCTTTTGAACCTCAGGAACTGGAAATTCTTGGGTCAACAAAAATTAATTTTTGCATAAAATTCGGGCTTTCAGAGGTGACACAAACAGACAATGAGACAATCAATGTCACTCCATATCATATAATTTATAGAAATGCATCTGCTTGGTGCAAATACACAAAGGTGACAACCAAACCATCACTCCAGGTTCCAGTGCAATTGCCACAGGGAATCTTTTTCATTTGTGGGGACAGAATTTGGCCTGGTATCCCTGCAAATGTCAAAGGTTGTCCATGTAGCACTAGGAGAATTTCATTGCTAACACCCAATTTGAAAATTTTGAAAGAGCAAAAACATAGAGGGGAAAAGATCAGTGGAACAGTACAGTCCAAATTGTGATTATTAAGTGCACACATGGGACAAGGCTCGGAGAATTGCAGTTGCAATTTTCTCACCATGGACAGCATTAGGGGTGGCCTTGACTCAGTTGGATCATATGGGTTACTGGTTGAGCAAGCATGCTTGGGCCATTTCTCTTGCACTGAGTGACATGTTAACAGATGTCAACAGTGTGAGACAAGCAACTCTCCAAAACAGAGCAGCAATTGATTATCTGTTGCTGCCACATGGACACAGGTGTGAAGAGTTTGAAGGGAATGTGCTGCATGAACCTGTCAGATCATTCAAAATCGATTCATGAAAACATCAAACATTTACAAGAAAGTTTTAATAAGCTTGGGGAAGTCACTGGATCCTGGATGGATGATGTGGTTGGATTTTTTACCCTTACACCATTGTGGAGGGAACTTTTAAAAATACTTTGCTATATTTTGATAGGGCTTGTAGTTCTTCTACTCATTTTGCCATGCATCTTTCAGTGCATGTGGCAGGCCATGAACAAAGCTACGAAAGAGGTGTTTTTGGTGCAAACAGAAGGGGGAGATGTCGGAATTCAGGACATCCCTCTGGATGTCCTGGACTGCCCAGACCCCTGCCAGGGGGCTCAGAGACCCTGGCACAGAGCCCTAGACGCTTGTGGTTTTGATTAGGACCCATGGAGCAAATTACCAACCTTATATGAAAATCTGCAAGCCACGACGGTTTAAGTAGAAAGATAGTGAATTTATCACAGGGTGAAAAAGTAGATTTTGGGGGTTTTTAGAATGGGTGTTCAAGGGGCAAGATAGAGGAATCTGGGCATGTCCAGCCTTTCTCCTTCTTCTTCTTGGCCTCCATCTTCTGCTGTGATGTTGGCACTTTTGATTGGTTTAGAGTAGAAGCTTATAGTAGGAGTCCTAGTAAAATATATGTATTGTATAAGTGGCCTTGCCCCAATCCTAGTTGTTCTAAATGGGCTGCAGCTGTGATGTCCTTAATTAGGCAGCAGCTGTAGATAATGAAGATAACTGGGATAAAAGGGGGTGGGTTGGCTGGTTGGGCTGAGCTTTGGAGGGGTCTGCATATAGAAGCAGGAGCAACACTGCTGTGAAGAGCTGCATGTGAGAAAGCCACTCAGAAGGTATGGGACTCTAGAAATAGGATAACAACAATATGAATACAACAGAAACTCACTGTCTAACATAGGTGATAGGTATTGGAAAGTAACTGTAAATGTTGTACAAGTAGTTTTTAGTATAAAAAGGTAACACTGCCTCTGAGGTGGGGAGAGTGCCTCTGACTGTCTTGCTGAGTGGACCTCGGCCGGACAGGAGAAAAAAAAATTATAGATAAGATAAAATAAACAACCTTGAGAACGAGAACTGAAGAGCTGTGACTCCTTCTTCAAGCACCGGGCTGGAAAAAGAGACTTTCTAACGTATCTCGCGGTCATTCTGACCAGCTAGAGATCCCGAGAAGTAATGACTCTGTGAAGGTAACAGAAGCAAAAGGAGAAGAGTTCAAAGTTCCTGTCATTAAAAATGTAGTAATTGAAGGGGAAACCAAAATAGGGATGGAAGATATGTTATTAGTTCTTGGAGCAGGCAGCAACTTATTGGGGAGAGATATACAGGTGCAACTAGGAATAGGGGTTAGACAAAAAGAAAATATGGCAGTTAAAGTGTTTAAACTTGGCCAAGGAGATGAGGAAAAGATAAGCAAAGAACTTTGGGCTGGGGAAGGAAATAGGAGGGGGCTGAATATTGACCCCATAAGTGTCATGACTGAGAGACAAGAATGTCCCATACGTGTGTGTCCATACCCTGTATCCTTAGAAGGAAGACAAGGCTTAAAGCAGGTAATAGAAGAATTGATAAAGGATGGGACATTGGAACCTTGTATGTCTCCTCATAATACCCCTATTCTCCCAAGTAAAAAAATCTGATTGGAGTTATAGATTAGTACAAGACCTAAGGGAATTTAACAAGAGAACTTGGACCCGTTACCCAGTGGTACATAATCCCTATGCTCTTTTAAGTAAAGTCCCACCCCAGCATCAGTGGTTTAGTGTGGTGGATCTTAAAGATGCTTTTTGGGCTTGCCCATGAGCAAAGGAAAGCCGATATAATTTTGCCTTTGAATGGGAAGATCCGAATACTGGGATAAAACAGCAACTAAGATGGACAAAGTTACCACAGGGATTTATGCAATCTCCAAACCTATTTGGACAAGCTTTAGAAGAAATATTACAAACTTTCCCCACTCTTCCTGTGTAGGAATGTTCCCCCTGTTGACAGTGACCAAATTATCCTTTGTCTCCTTAACAAGGAAAAAGGCCCAGAAGTTTCTCTCCTCAATTTGGTAAAAAGACACCTCATAAAACCTTTGGGACTTCACCTCAAACCTAGGGCTGCCCAATTGGACCAAAGCCAAAGGGTCCCACCTAGGTAATTCACTAGAAAAATAAGAGAATTAAGAAAATAATTGCTTTTGTGGGGTGTTTTTAGCAGGAGCAAGAACCTCTTGCCCCTGGCTCAGTTTTTCTCTGTAAGAGTTTTGTTATTTTGCCTTTTAGTAAAACTTTCTGTTTCCAACAGTACCTCAGAAGCCATCCCACTAATTTTATGCCTTTTGAGATAGCTGGGCTATCTCAGGTGTGATAGGTTATCTGAGAGTTCATAACATCTGGCTCTAGGAGAAAACCCATCCCTCCTGGGATACAAATTACCCAGTATGTGGACGACTTTTTATTATCAGGGGAAGCTGAAGTAAGAGAGGCTACTATACAACTTTTGAATTTTCTTGGGTAAAAAGGATTAAGAGTATCAAAAGGGAAACTACAATTTGTGGAATCAGAAGTAAAATATCTTGGTCACTTAATAAGCAAAGGGAGCCGAAAGCTAAATCCTGAGAGGATTGCAGGGATTTATCTCTTCCTCCACCCTCTTCAAAGAAGGAACTTAGAAGGCTGCTCAGATTATTGAGATACTGTAGACTTTGGATAGAAGAGTATACACAAGCAGTAAAATTTTTATATGAAAAATTGAGAGAGGGAGATTATATAAATTGGACCAGGGAAGATGATAAGAAATTAGAAGAATTGATGTTGAAACTAACCTCGGTACCAGCTTTGAGCTTACCCTCATGAGAAAAGCCCTTACATCTGAATGGGAATATTGCAAGTGGAGTAGCTCATGAAGTTTTAGTCCAGGAGTGGGGAGAAGTGAAGAGACCAGTAGCTTATTTATCAAAATTGTTGGATCCAGTGAGCCATTGCTGGCCAGTATGTATTTAGGCTATAGCAGCTACTGCTATTCTGGTAGAAGAGAGCCATAAACTTACTTTTGGAAGTTAACTAATTGTGTGTACATCTCATGCAGCCCGAAATGTGTTAAAACAATAAGCTGAAAAATGGTTAACAGATTCTAGGATATTAAAATATGAAACTATTTTGAAAGGCGATGACTTGACACTAGAGGTAAACAAAGGTTTGAATCCAGCACAATTTTTATATGGGTAACCAAAAAGTAATTTAACACATAATTGTTTAGAAGCTATCCAATACCAAACTAAAGTTGGAAAGATCTAGCAGAAAAAGCCCTCCCAGAAGGGGAAAGAATATATGTTGTTTGTTCATCCAGAAGCATACAAGGAAAAAGAATATCAGAATATGCCTTGGTTGATGAGAAAAATATGCAGTCCATTGAAAAAGGAAAATTACCTTCAAATTGGTCAGCTCAATCTTGTGCATTATATACTCTAAAAAGAGCACTGGAATATTAGGCACACAAGAAAGGAACTATATATACTGATTCAAAGTATGTTTTTGAGGTAGGACATACCTTTGGAAAAATTTGGGAAGAAAGAGGGTTACTAAATTCAAAAGGAAAGGGACTGATACATGAGGGTCTCTGTGGGAATTCTGCACATCATTCCTGATGTCCAGAATTGCCGAGACAACCCTTGGGGGGCTCGGAAGTCCTGGAACATTGTCAGAAGTGCTTGGTGGCTAGACTTTGATCCTGCACGGGATGCCACACCTGTATGAGGAGGAGAGGATCACACGGGGATAAGTGGTGAAGGGATAGATTAATTATAGAGTGAAAACACAGGTTTTCAGAATCTCGGTACAGGGGGGTTCTAGGAGACAAGATGGAGGAATTAGGGCATGTCCTGTCCTTCTTCTTCTTGTCATCCATCTTTGATGGTGATGGTGGCACTTTGAGATTGGTTCTTACTGAATTTGCACTTGTCAATAAGAGTGAAAGGTAGTGAGAGGAAAAGGTAAATATCTTATACGTAGTTTTTGGTATAAAAATAAGCGGCCGCCCTGAGCGAGGTCAGTGTGCCCATGGCTGGCTTGCTGTGCTCTGTCGGGCCAGGAGAAAATATTGTAGATAAGAATTAATAAACAACACTGAAGAACTGAAAAACCTGAAGACTCCTTTCGTCCTTTGGAGCGCGGGCTGCCTCAAGACTATCCAGAGCCTTACCAGGCCATTTCAACAGCCGAGACGGGACAGGACTCATTTTGGAGGTTTTAGAGGCATTAAAATTGCCAGAAGAAATAGCTGTAGTACATGTTAAAGGACACCAAAGGGGAATGACCTCAGAAAAAAGAGGGAGTAATTTGGCAGATCAAGAGGCTAGAGATGCAGCAGAAAATGGGACTAAATGGATTATGTTAATTTTGACCCCAGATAAGGAAAACCTGGAAGTTCCAAAGTTTAGTGGAGCAGAAGAAAAAGAATTAAGTAAGATCGGGGGAGAGAAAGATCAGTTAGGTATTACAGCGACCTGAGGAGGTCGCTGGGGTGAGAGAAGGACGAGGATCTTGTTTCTTGATCAGAAGGCTGGATTTATTGATGTATGATATATAATACATTATAACTATACTAAAAAGAATAAAGAGAAACGTTGCAGAGGCTTGCTAAGCTAAGAATAGAAAGAATGAATAACCAAGTTCTGTCTCCAGGGAATCTGTCCCCGAGCTTGCTTCTGTGATTGGCCCTTAATTGTAAACACGGAGCATGAGCCAATCACAGGATCACCTGCTACATTTCACAGCAGCTGATAACAATTGTTTACATTCTTCTTCTGGGGCCTTTGCTTCCGAGAAGATGCACAAATCCCAAAGAAAGGATTTCTGTGAAATAATGTCTGCGACATCTCACCTTTCTAAATTGTATAAATTAAAAAGAAAAATGCTGATGTGAAATGAACAGGAAATTTCTTCACCTGTAAAAATATACAATACTAACAAATCACTAAAACAATCCTACAATCTAAGAAAATGCAAAAAACAATGCAAAAAAAATTCAAGTCCAAGCAGCTGAGTTTCAGGAACAGTCCGTGAGCTGAAGTTGTTTCCCTTGGAATATCTGAGAGTTCTTTTTGTCCTGAAACAGACTTGCTGCAAAAGAGTCCCATCAATAGTTATCAAAAAACCATTGACAGTCTTACAACAATTGCAAACAATTTCAAACAATTTGAACAATTTTGGAATGTCCTTTTCTGGCCCTTCAATGCTTCAGCGCTTCAGAGCTGCTGCCCGCTATTTTCAATCTTTTTTATTTAATTTTAATTTTTTTTTTTTTTGATCGAAAAGCAAAAGAGCAGCAGCAGAGCAGAGCAGTGCCAGAGAAGGAAAGGCCCTGGGGGCCCTGGCCCATGATGGACCAGTATTGGAATATGAATCCCAATATAACCAGTTAGATGGTGCCTGGGCCAGTTCTGACCCTCGCTGCTGGGCCAAAGGCAGCACTGTGGTGCTTTACCCCAGAGATACCTTGGCTGGCGAGATTGCAGCGGGGCACAGACGCAAGTCCAGGCTTGTCAGGACTCCGTTTACCTCAGGAGAGAGAGCTTCTGGCGATGGTGAAGAGAAGGAAGGAGTGGATTCTGCTGGAGGGTTATATCCAGATGTTTATTCCACGGGTACAGAGGTCTGAGCCGGGGCAATTCCTCCAACAGAATGCCGGCCGCATGGTCTCATTAACCTTTTAAGCTCAGGGCAGGGGAAGGGGAGGGGACAGGTGAGCCACCAACCAGGTGAAGGGGCAGGGTCTCAAGGGACTAGGGACACCTATACGGGCCAATGTCCCCCAGGCCTGAGGGACCAATCACCCGACGCCTTGCTGGTATGTTAGCCTGATTGACAGGGCACACTCAGCGAGGGGCGAGGGGGAAGGGAGAAGGGATAGGCAAACCTGGGAAGGGACCGGAAGTTTAAAACAGGACATTGCAACACACGGCAGCATCTCCCCCTAGTTTTGTTTAAAAAGAAGAGGACTGTGTTTATGGTGCAGAATGATTGCCAAACCATGGTTGGTAAATCAGTTCTTCTTCTACAGGAGGGTCAGTGTTTTCCACTGAGGCCTCTAGGTCATCCACTGGAGCACTGAGGGCTTCCAAATGGTAGACCTCAGGAGGGGGAGATGAGCTTGAGATTAACTTGAGAACCATGCGTTTGATTAGTCCAAAAACAATGCTAAAAACTACAATAACTATAACTAAAATAAACAGCACTAAAAACACAGTTTTCAGAACAGATCCCAACCAGCCCGCGAGTCCCCAGCCTTTGAACAGTCCATTCAGCCCGTTGTCAGTTTCTCTGATGATGTCCGAGAGCCTTTGTCAAGGCAGTCCATATGTGGTTTGGGCTGCGGTAGGAGATCGCAGGTGGGATGATCACGAGTAGGACGAGAAGCAGGCTCGGTCTCATGGCGTCTCGAGGCTTCACACGAACAGTGGGATCTAAACTGGTACAAGAAACTTGAGACAGACATATATTACAAACTATTCCAGATAGGAGGCTTAAATGGAATTTCCTCCAGAGAACGCGTGCGGCGTTTTCTTCTCCAGGCAGCGTGAGCAACCTGAGGTGCTTCTGCAGGTTCCTCTGAGACTTTGGGAACATAGGGCTTTACCCATTTGGAAGGAACCCACCTTAAACCAGAGGGGGGGGACACACAGGCGTATCCACGTCCCCAAGTAACCAATTTGTAAGGTCCCACCATTTTCCAAGTCTCAGGGTCCCTTACTAAAACTGGAGGTTTTTCTTTTATCAACGTGTGACTGCTCCCCCCAAAGTGGCGTAGGATGGGTGGGTTTAGGCTATCAAAAGAACAATTCAGAAAATTGATTGTGAATAGTGCCCTGGATAACCGGATGTGGGGAGGTTCTACCTTCAGAACCTGTTATTGCTGGTCCAGGACCCTTTTAATATCATGGTGAGTCCTTTCTACAATGGCTTGACCTGTAGGGAAGTAGGGGATGACAGTTTTGTGCTCTACTCCCCATTGCTGCAGGAAGCTCCCAAATTCCTTGGATTTATAAGCAGGCCCATTATCAGTTTTCAGCTCCTTGGGGATGCCCATGAAAGAAAAAGCCTGTAAGAGGTGCTTAATAGCATCAATAGATGATTCTCCTGTGTGGGCAGAAGCATAGACCGCTCCAGAAAAGGTATCTACACTAACATGAACATAATTCTGCCGTCCAAAAGACTGTATGTGTGTTACATCTGTTTGCCACAGTTCACAACTGTTCAGTCCCCTTGGGTTTGCTCCCGTACTCAATGTAGGGAGTGCATGTTGTTGGCAATTTGGGCAAGTGGCCACAATCGCTTTGGCCTGTTCTCGAGTGATGTTAAACTGGCGAACCAGGCCAGGTGCATTTTGGTGGAAAAGCTGGTGGCTGATTTTTGCCTGTTCAAAAACATTTGGGAGAGTGGCCATCACTGCCGGTGCAGCAAGAGCATCTGCCCTTCTGTTGCCTTCAGCGATAAACCCTGGCAAGTCAGTGTGTGACCTGACATGCATCACATAAAATGGTTGCTCTCGGTGAGTGACTAACTTTACCAGTTTTGAGAGCAATTCAAAAAGTGCAATGTTAGATAGATATTGCAGTATTGCTTGACCTGCTCTGGATACTACTCCTGCCACATATGCAGAGTCTGTAATCAGATTAAATGGTTCTGAGAACCTTTCAAAAGCCCTAACAACCGCAGCCAATTCAGCAACCTGAGGTGAACCTTCCACCTCAGCAATGTCCGTCTCCCACTGCTGGGTTTGAGGATCCTTCCAAGTCATAACGGACTTGTGGGACCTCCCGGACGCATCTGTAATGACAGTTAGAGCCCTTTTTAAAGGTCTCCTACTTAGAGCAGTTCTTAATTTTAAAGTAAATTGAACATCTTGTTCAAACAATTTGTGAGCGGGCCGCGCTACCAAAATATGTCCTGAGTAGGAATCCAGAGCAAACTGCAACACTTCATTTTCTTGAAACAATTGTTGCAGTATTTTCATAGTGTTTTGACCTGATTTTAATTCAACTGGAATGTGAATGCACTTAAAATCACATCCTGCTAACTCCCTGATCCGGGTCCTTGCTTTCCGGATCAGTTCCGCTAACAGCTCCTGAGGCTTTGTCAGTCTCTTGGACCTTTTGTGACTGAGGAAAACCCATTATATGATCAAGAGAGGGTCCCTCTGGTCCCGGTCCTTTTTTGGTGTGTTCTTTGCCTTAGGTGTTTGTTTTTCCTCCCACTGGAAAATAATTCCATGGAGGTGTGGCAACTTACCTAGAATGATTAATTTGAATGGCAGGTCAGGCCGGCATCGGTGGGCCTGTCTTGTGGACATTGCAATCTGAACCTTTTCTAGAGCTTTCCGTGCCTCTGGGGTAATAGACCTAGGAGCACCTGGGTCCTCTCCCCCTTTCAATAAATTGAAAAGAGGGGCAAGGTCTTCATTAGTCAGACCAAGCCATGGTCTTACCCAATTCAAAGACCCACACAACTTGTGGACATCCACAAGGGTCTTGATCTTTGGATTGATTTCTAGTTTTTGAGGAACAATGGTCCTATTTCCAATTTCTAAGCCTAAATACTTCCAAGGTGGCATCTTTTGAATTTTCTTTTCCTGGAGCTCAAACCCTGCAACAATCAATGCATCGATCGTTAGGTCAAGCGCATGTGTGAGTAAATCATCATTGGGGGCACACACAAGGATATCATCCATATAATGATAGATGATGGCCTTCTCTGCAGCTGCATGCACTGGGGAAAGCAGGGAAGAGACATACCACTGGCAGATAGCTGGAGATACCTTTAATCCCTGAGGAAGAACGGTCCAATGGTACCTTTTCATAGGAGCTTCTAAATTGATCGAAGGGACTGAGAATGCAAAACGCGGTGCATCGTCAGGGTGCAATGGGATTTGGAAAAAACAATCTTTAATATCAATAACAGCTAATTTCCAATCTTGGGGAAGCATTGTTGGGGATGGCATACCAGGTTGGGGAGAACCCAAACCTTCAATTACATTATTAATTTGTCGGAGGTCACAGAGGAGTCGCCACCTCTTTTTTGTCAGCTTTTTGGATGACAAACACTGGAGAGTTCCATGGGGACATGGTCTCCACAATGTGGCCATTTCTTAGTTGCTCTTCTACTAGTTCTTCAAGCACTTTTATTTTTTGTTTACTGAGCGGCCACTGTTTCACATCAACTGGTTTGTCTGTTTTCCACTTCAGTTTTTGGATGGGGCGCTGTTGTTCAATGACTGCTGCACAAAAATGCTGTGGAGAGTCTGGAATATCAATTGTGACACCCCACTGGGCCATTAAATCTCTCCCTAACAAAGGTTCTGAATAATCTAACACAAATGGACGGATATTTGCCAATTGTCCATTTGGTCCCTCGATTTGAACAATGCTTTTGGATTGTCTTGCTAATTGCAGACCTTCTACACCTCGAAGGTGACCAGCAACATTTTGTAACGGCCAATGTGCTGGCCAGTCTTGTACTGGAATCACTGTGCAGTCTGCACCTGTGTCTACAAGCATCTCAATGCGTTTAGACTCTGGTGTCTTCAGCAACACTCATCAGAGGCACTTTCCTGTTACAGACTAGAAGCATGTCTTTTAGTGTAGGGGAAGGTTCCATAGGAAGGCTCAGGATTGCCGCTCGACACTGTTCATTTGCATTTGTAAACGCTATTTCCTCTAAAATTGCTTCCCTAGCATTTTCTTTTTTAACCTGCATTTCAATGGCTCTAGTTAGCCTTTCTACAAATTTCAAAAAAGGCTCTGATGGTAACTGTTTAATTTTACTATATGGCTCAAAAGGCCCTTCAGGTTGGAGGGAAAAGAATGCTTTTTCAGCTGCTTCTTTTACTTTCTCAAGTGTTTCTGCAGGAATTGCAGCAGCTTGGACTGAGGGAGAAGACCACTGGCCCTCACCACAGAGGTGCTCAATGGTGATAGGGTTACCACTGTTGTCTTTCGCTGTGTTTGGATCAGCCTGTAAGCCTGGGAGAGCATCTTTTAGCAGTTGTTTCAATGCTGTTTCACATAATTTGAATTCTGTGGAGGTCATGAGGCAGGAAAAAAGCTGTTTTAAATCATGTGGGGTTACTACAGTCCTACTCAATTCAGAATTTAAAAGGCCACGGAAATATGGACTGTGTGGACCATATTCCTTATGAGATTTACAGATCTCTTTAATCAATTGTTGTCCAAAAGAACTCCAATTGGCAGTTGGAGCTGCTCCGGCTGGAGCTGCAGGCTGAAACGTAACAGGAGCTAGTGACAACATGGGACTATGCATTGGGTCTGCCGTCCCCTGCTCTGTATCCCTGGAATCAGAAGCATTGGGATCACAGCTACAGGTTTGGGGACAGGCAGTGGGTGTGTCCCCACCGTGGGAACCCGGGGAGGGGGCGGGGACAGGGAGCCGGCAAGGGGCAGGGAAACCGTGGGAACAGGGGGTGGGGACAAGGGGCTGGCAGGAGGCGGGGCAACCGTTGGAACAAGGGGCGGGGTCAAGGGGCTGGCAGGGGGCGGGGACGCCTGGTGACATCACGTCAGCAGACGCCCCCTGGGAGGAGTAGAGGGGCGGAGCCGAGGGTACTGCAGGAAAGGCGGGGGGAGGGGGGAAGGTGTCACGAGGAACAGGAGGAGAGGGGGATGGGGATGGAATTTTGGAATGCTTAAGAGGATTTTGGGAGGAAGAAGACCAGGTTTGGGAAGATGCCACGTGGCATCCACCATCTTGTGGACCCCCTAGGGACTGGGGGCCATTTTGGACATCGCTGTTCTCCGGAAAGCTAACACGTGCTCTGGGCTTTAGAGGAGGGGATACAGGGGGTTGGGAAAGCCACGCAGCCTGGCCAGGGCTTGTGAACAAAACAACTCAGGTATTTTTGCACACTCTGGGAGCCAACTTCCCAATGAGTGTGCTCTCTTTAAAATACCGAGTTTCGGGTAAAGAGGTTTAGGGGTTTTAGAGCTAGGAGAGGGAGAAACAGGGAGAGCAGAGGTACATGGCTTTACATTTGGCTTTTTCTCCATTTCCTTTTGTCTGAGCAATGCTGTTCGAATTTGTAAACTCCAGAACACAAATTTAGCTGAGGGTGATTTGCTAGATTGTCCTAAGTTTATCAATTGATTCCCAACTTTATCCCAGAATTGAATATTGTGGATTTCTTCAGGGGAAATGTTTGGGAACTGCAGAAAAAGCCATCTTATAAACTGTTTCAATTTTCCTTTAGAGAATTTCACATTGCCATTGACTAAAATGCTAACAATATTATAATACACTCCCTTTTGTACCATGCTGAGTTTGGAACCCATGTTAGATGTAAAAAGCAAAGTACTTAATCCCGCCTGACCAAAAGCAAAGCTAAAATCAGCTACCAATTTCTAAAAAAAACCACAGATAGAAAGCAATAACGGGCAGACAAAAGCTTCACAATGCAGCTGTATATACTGCTTTTAAAATTCCCGGGCAGCAGCAGCAGGGCACGCCCTGCCGAGCCGAGGCAGAAACAAAGGCTCTCCCGTGGTGGAATGCAGCCCCCCCGCAGAGCAGAGAGAGCAGCCACTCCACCTTGCAAGCCGAAACCGGGGCTCTTCCGCCGCGCCGCGTGTGCAAAGAACACCCCCTACCCCGCACCGACAAAGAGAGAGAGTCTCCTAACACGTGTCGAGAGCCGAGCACGCTGCCGAGCCAGGGGGGAAGGGCAGAGAGCGATCCCGCTCCAGCGCGAATTCCAAAAAACAGCTAAACACACGGCAGAAAGCTAAAAGCCTAGAACGCAATGAATTCCCGTCTCTGGGGCTGCGCAGCCAAAAATGCAGAGGCAAAAAGGAACAGAACTCACGGCAGAGTCTGTTTTTGAGCTTCTGCTCTACCGAAAGCAGATATACTCACGTGAAATGGAAGCTGTAGGTGGCTGGGTCTAGGCAGGCAGGTCTCCACCGGAAAAGGACCTCTCTCTGGGCAAGAGAGGCTACCCTCTTCTTCCTCTGGAAAATCTGCTCACCACAATGAAGCCGGGCTTTCCAGAGGCTCCGAACAGTCCATGAAACTTTTTCTCGGAATATTCCCAAAGTCTCTAGCTGGGAGTCTTGAAGCAAGGCTCCTTTCAGCTGGGTGCACGGCTGCCAGAAGCTTTTCTGAGGTACTGCGAGCCCGTTCTCGGGCTGCGGAGTCACTTTGCCCACACCAGGGACACCAATATATTGGAATAGGAATCCCAATATTACCAGATAGATTGTGCCTGGGTCGGTGTGACCCTCGCTGCTGAGCCAAAGGCGGCTTCTGTGGTGCTTTACCCCAGAGATACCTCGGCTGCCGGAGATTGCAGCAGGGCACTGAGCAAGTCCAGGCTTGTCAGGGACTCCGTTTACCTCAGGAGAGAGAGCTTCTGGCGATGGTGAAGAGAAAAGGAGAGAATTCTGCTGGAGGGTTATATCCAGATGTTTATTCCACGGTTACAGAGGTCTGAACCGGGGCACCTGCTCCAACCAGAATGCAGGCCGCATGGTCTGATTAACCTTTTAAGCTCGGGCACAGGGGAAGGGGAGGGGACAGGTGAGCTACCAACCAGGTGAAAGGGGCAGGGTCTCAAGGGACTAGGGACACCTATACGGGCCAATGTCCCCCAGGCCTGAGGAGCATCCTTTGAAATTGACCAACCACTCGACGCCTTGCTGGTATGTTGGCCTGATTGACAGGGCACACTCAGCAAGGGGCGAGGGGGAAGGGAGAAGGGAATATTGGCACACCTGAGAAAGGGACCCGGAAGCTAAAAACACACCACAACAATGGAAGGAGAAGACAAGACCATGGACATCTCCTCGAACAACACATAAAGAGTTCAAGGACATGGGATTTCTTTCAGGGGCTTGGGTGTCACAGCATTGCAAAGCTTCTCACAAGGGGTGAAGCCATGAGCTTGGGATTCCATCAAGTGTTGCTCATGTACCTCATTCTCCCAACTATTGCTTTAGGCAATGGGGCAGATTTGCCCATAGTCCAGCCAAAACAAAATGTTTGGGAATCTTTGGCCAATGCAGCGGGTTTAGACAGCAGCTGCTTGACACATTCAAGGCCAGGGAAACCATTTTCAACATGCTTGGTGGGCTTGATGGTGAATGAATGGCCGATTCCAAAGAACATGCCTCCAAAGGTTTTATAGGTCATCTCAAATCCTGTGGATGGATGGCGTCTTTGGACACAACTCCTTCCTCAGACTCCTTTTGAACCTCAGGAACTGGAAATTCTTGGGTCAACAAAAATTAATTTCTGTATAAAATTCGTACTTTTGGAGGTGACACAAACAGAGAATAAGACGATCAATGTCACTCCATATCATATAATTTATAGATATGCATCTCTTTGGTGCAAATATACCAAGATGACAGCCAAAGCAACACTCCAGGTTTCAGCGCAATTGCCACAGGGAATCTTTTTCATTTGTGGGGACAGAATTTGGCCTGGTATCCCTGCAAATGTCAAAGGTTGTCCATGTAGCACTAGGAGAATTTCATTGCTAACACCCAATTTGAAAATTTTGAAAGAGCAAAAATAGGGGAAAAGATCAGTGGAACAATACAGTCCAAATTGTGATTATTAAGTGCACACATGGGACAAGGCTCGGAGAATTGCAGTTGCAATTTTCTCACCACGGACAGCATTGGGGTAGCCTTGACTCAGTTGGATCACATGGGTTGTTGGCTGAGCAAGCATGCTCGGGCTGTTTCTCTCACACTGTGTGACATGTTAATAGACGTCAACAGTGTGAGACAAGCAACTCTCCAAAACAGAGCAGCAATCAATTATCTGTTGCTGCCACATGGACACAGGTGTGAAGAATTTGAAGGGATGTGCTGCATGAACCTGTCAGATCATTCAAAATCAATTTATGAAAACATCAAACAGTTACAAGAAAGTATTAATAAGCTTGGGGAAGTCACTGGATCCTGGAGGGATGATGTGGTTGGATTTTTTACCCTTTCACCATTGTGGAAGGAACTTTTAAAAATAGTTATATTTTGATAGGGCTTGTAGTTCTTCTGTTCATTTTGCCATGCATTAAATGAGCCTTGCTTGGTCTTATCCTATGCAAGCTACTACAGCTCCAGAGCTCAGTCCCCAAGGGGACTGGGTACCAGAAGCCAGCTCGCTCTCAGACCAAGGCCGCAGGACAGCCCTAGCAAGCAGGGAATATTCAGCTCTTAGTGATTAGGCAGCTCTTATGATTTCAGCTTTGCTTGCTAGGTAGCTTTTCCCTTGGCCTAAGGCTCCAGCAGACGGTGGAGAGAGGAGAAGGAGAAGACGCCGGCTGTTCCACGAGTATGACTTTATTGTAGGGGTTCCATGAAGGGTCTCAGCACTTCTTCTTCCGAGTTAGTAGGGGTACAGTATGCTACTTTTATACCCTTGGCCCGGATCCAATCCTGACCAATGGCAAGGTGTTAGAGTGACCATAAGTGACCAATAGTAGGGTTAACAACATATTGCCTTACATGGCTATAGGGATAGGGTACAAGGCGGATGTCCCTGGAGACAGGAAACTTCTTTGCTGCTGTGTCAGCATTCTATTCTCCAAGGGGCCCTGGCTAAACTTGAGGGGTTTACTACAATGCATCTTTCAGTGCATGTGGCAGGCCATGAACAAAGCTGCGAAAGAGGTGTTTTTGGTGCAAACAGAAGGGGGAGATGTTGGAATTCAGGACATACCTCTGGCTGTCCTGGACTGCCAAGACCCCTGCCAGGGGGCTCAGAGACCCTGGCATAGAGCCCAAGACACCTGTGGTTTTGAATATGACCCATGGAGCAAATTACCAACGTTATATGAAGATGTGAAAGTAATTTTTTTATAAAGATATAGTTTTTATTTCTGTTGTTAATTAAGCTTAGTGAAATAGCTGATATAAGTATGCTTGTGTTAAAATGCCTGCTTGGATGGTATAACATCCAATGAACATATGAAGAGGACATCTGCTACAGATATGCCAACTATCAGCACTCATCATTTGAAGACAATGTGGGCCGGGGCCAACACTGAAGATGATGATAAAAAAGGACTAAAACCACAACCAAGGAATACGCATGCTCTAAAAAGGCGGATCCAAGGAGGAGATATGCTAAACAGTTCTTGGAACGTGTAAACTCTCAGAATTCAGGACATCCCTCTGGCTGTCCTGGACTGCCCAGACCCCTGCCAGGGGGCTCAAAGACCCTGGCACAGAGCCCAAGACACCTGTGGTTTTGATTATGACCCATGGAGCAAATTACCAACCTTATATGAAGATATTCAAGGCACGATAGTTTAAGGAGAAAGATAGTGAATTTATCACGGGGTGAAAAAGTAGATTTTTGGGGTTTTTAGAATGGAGGTTCAGGAGGCAAGATAGAGGAATCTGGGCATGTCCAGCCTTTCTCCTTCTTCTTCTTGGCCTCCATCTTCTGCTGTGATGTTGGCACTTTTAGATTGGTTTAGTGTAGAAGCTCACTGTCTGACATAGGTGATACATATTGGAAAGTAATTGTAAATATTGTACACGTAGTTTTTAGTATAAAAAGATAACACCATCCTGGGGGCAGGCAGAGTGCCTCTGACTGTCTTGCTGAGTGGACCTCGGCTGGACAGGAGAAAGAATTTTATAGATAAGATACAATAAACAACCTTGAGACCAAGAACTGAAGAGTTATGACTCCTTCTTTGACCGTCGGGCTGGGAAAAGAGACTTTCTAACATATCTCAGGGTCACTCTGACCAGCAGAAATCCTGAGAGTAAACTAGTTAGGGAGAAAAGTTTACTATGCATAAGGGTCTATGAATATGCAATAGGCTGATGTAAGGGAAAAGGTATTTCAGTGGTATCCCTGAAGATAACAGTGTGGTCTTGGCTGAGTTCCAAGATTCACCCAGCCGTAATACCCTTTGCTCTATGGTCCTTGACTCTTATTGTCCTTTATTAAACTTTTTACATTTTTATGGGGGAGTGAACATGTTTTTCATCAATAGGCGCTCGTCTGGGATGTAACACCTTGCTCCTGAGATTACCAGGACATTCGGAGTGGGGAAGGTGCACCCTCCTAGATTTAGGCAGCCTCACTCTGTCTCTCCTGGCGTGATTGGCGGTTGCAGGTAGAACACCCAGTGGACAAGAGGAGACACATAAAGCAAAGGAAAAGGGGAAAAAAGCTCCCTAATAACCACGGTAGTCCAAATGTTCTTGTGCAGCAAAGACCCAAAGAAGAAAAGAGGATTGGTAAAGTATTCTTTCGGGAGGACAAATACAGGGGGATAAATGTGTGTGTAAATGAGAGGTGGGCTGATTATCCCAGACCTGCTAAGTGAGTGAGGGGTTTCTGAGGGCTGTGTTTCCATTCTTTTGAGAGAAAGACAGCCAGCGAGGAGACAAAGCAAAAGATAAAAGGAGTGAGAGAGAGCCCCTGGGGTAACTGGGACAGGGTCCCAGGGAGGGGTTGGACCCCTTGGAGAAAGGGAGCCAAGGGTTTTCCTGCCACAATCCAGTGGGAAAACGGGACAAAAGTGGGTCCCCCACAAAGTTGATGGATTGAGGAGATGCCCAGAGCATCTAGGGTTGGACAACACTGCTGAATCGAGGGATATGCAAGAAAATCTGGGGTCGGCCAATAACATTTTGAGATTTTACAATACCTGTGGGTGAATATTAACAAGTGACTTGAAAGCAAAAGGTACCTTGTTGTTGTGTTGTTGTGAGTGAGAATGCATGAGATATTAAAGAAATAAAAGTGAGTGTGAATGAAGGAAAGTACATGTGATATGGATTGTTGATTTAACTTTTAACCCTATTTTCTGGAAGATGGATTGAATACTGTTAGGAACAAAAATTCTGCCAATTTTTTTTGTGATAAATAGTTACAAAAATCAGCCAGATCACTGTTGCTGCTGGAGTTCTGCCTGTTTTGTTATTGTAATCACGGGTTGTTGTGGCTAATTGCTCCTTTTGTATTAGCAGAGCCTTGCCCGAGGCTAAGTTGTAATTTTCCCCAAAATGGTGAAGAGACCTGGGGGGTGAGGCTATGCAAAGCGACTCCAGGACCAGCATGCTATGGGGGACTACTGCTCCAAACGTACTGAGAAAACCCCAAAACAACGAGCCACCTAAGAGTTGAGAGATTGGAGTGATGTCGGGACGTGAGGAACGGAGTGCTGAGCCTGCAGAGAGGCTGAACACCTTCGTAGTCCCTCTCACCCTGAGCACGGGAGTCGTCCTGAAACCGGAAGTGGACGGGGAGAAGCAGCGAAAAACAACATCTGAAGGGGTCACGACGCCTTAAAGGCTACCACAAGGACCGGGCCCCCAGCTCTGCTCCTAGTGGACAAAGCTGCGCATATCGTCCTCCTCCTCGTCACCCTGGGAGAGACGACAGGAAGCTGCAGGCCTGTCCGAGCTGCCCAATCCTGAGCTGATCAATTTTAATAAAGGCATTAAAAGGAGAAAAAGTCTCCTGCCCTGTTTATTTCAAATACTATTGGAGAGGAAGGATTTTCTCTGCTTTGAAGGGTGGGAGATGTTTGAGCTGTCAGGGGAATGGATTGGAGCAGGCAGACAGAAGCCAGAGATGTGCAGGTGGGGCCCTGGGGAAATGAGATGGGGAACCAGAGAAAGGGGCTGGGATCCCCTGGAAATGTTGCCTCTCCCTGTCTCCAGTTTCTCTGCTCATGCCAGGAGCTCCAGTCTCCCTACCCACACCAGCTTCTCTGCCCGTGTCAGGAATTTCAGTCCTCCCCACCCATACTGACCGTGATCACTCCCGTCCCTGCCATGACACTGGAACCTCCAGCTCCTACCTTTGTCTCTTCCTTGATTCCGGCTTTCCTGCTGACTTCCGCTCCTAATTCTGTCCCCTTAATGGTTCCAGTCTCACTGCTGACCCCTGCTCTTGTCTCTGCTCCCTCGGTGATTTCAGCTCCCGCTGTATCTGTGGGAGGAGTTCAGGAGGGAGGAAGAGCCCTGGCATGGTGAGGGTCCTGGGAAGGGACTAGGAATGCCTGTTTCTGCTGCAGTGGGGGAGGTGTGGTAGATAGGGACAGGCGATCGGAAGATCACGCGATGTGACGGAAAGCGGCAGGATTCCTTTTCCCCGAATCCCCTGAGATAAGAGACCACCCTAGGAATGTAACTAGGAATGTAGCCCCCCCAATGATAGCAATGCTGGTAGCTTTCCACTCCTTACAAACCATAGATAGTACTGCAGACCCCCTCTGACGTAGAGAAGCCCCTTAGACTATAAAACCCCATGAGATGAGACAATAAAGGCCTTTGACCATCTGCCACATTGGTATCTGCGTGCTCTTTGGCCCAAGCGACCCTGGTGAGTTTGGGTCGCTGTGCTGCTCCTCAAAACCAGGTCGCTTTGCCTTATATCAGAGGGCAACAAACTGGTGCCGAAACCCCGGGAAGGAGCTCGGGTAACGGGATTCGCCTGGACGAGAGACAGCGGCTGCAGCGGCGGGACCGTCTGCAGCACAGGGGGGGACGCCCCCGGGACCAGCGATCCTCATGGAGGCCATCGTGAAGGTTGCAAGTTCAATTCATGAGCAATGGGGAATTAAATGTGAGCTCAGGAATTTTAATCTTGCTATCGCAAGGCTCCTAGAGCTGGGGACGATCGAACGTCCTGTAGATATATTACATTCAGAAGTGTGGGAGAAATGCACTGCCGCCTTAGCAGAGGACACTAAGTCCTCAGGCAGTGATAAAAGCCTCAAAGCGTGGGGGAAAGTAGAAGAGGCCCTACACAAGGCATTAGAAGAACAGGAGACGTGGAAAGCCGCACGTACATGTTTATTAGCTACACCAAAGCTGGGGGTGGGAGCAGCGATGCAAACCGCCTCTGAGAGCGATCTGATTGAAGGCAGGAATACGCGGCGGCCGGGCGCGTTCCACCCCGAGCCCGAGCCCGAGCCCAAACCCCCCGGAGCCCCCAGGGGACCCCCCAACCCTCCCGTGGAGCCAGCCAGGTCCCAGCCCCCCCGCGGAACATTCCAAAAAATCTGCGGTTTCTCTACCTGTCCCTCCCCCGCCGGTCACAGATCCGACGCAAGAGGCAAAGCAGTGTGGGCGGTCCTTGTGGGGGGAGCTCGCGGAAGAAGCCCGAGATGTCGAGAAAACAGCTAGCATGGACACGTGGGCGGCGGCACCTCTGCCGCCGTACATGGCAAAACATGGCGCCGGCCACCCAGGGGATGGGCGGAGCGTGCGAGTCCGTGGCGGGAAAACCCCGAAAGCACGAGTAGTCGCAGATGCGCATGTGCGGGAGACCAGCACAGAGCGCATGCTTGGTCTGGAGCCGCGGGTCCCCGCAAGCGCGCATGCGCAGGGGAGCGACAAAGAGCGCATATTCGATCAAGAGCTGCGCCCATTGCTGCTACCATATAAGGGAGAGATCCCTCCCTCCGGGAGGCAGGGCAAGCCCAGGGGGCGGGAGCGGCACCACCCCCGAAGGGAGGAGCTGTGGGAAGAGAGGACACCTCGCTAGAGACTGGAGATCCCGGCCACGGGGAAACGGGAGAGGAAGGGGGTGCGTGGGCCATACTCAGCCTCCTCCCGCTGTGAACGCAAGACGGCCCATCTATGCCAACCCCCAGTGGGGCAGGGGACCCTCATACCCCATGCCCCCACAGGGAACAGTCAGTTTCGCACCCCCACCAGCAGCACAATGGCAGAGTTGCACAGCACCGACAGCAGTACTTTCACATCCTCCACCGCCACAAGCCGCGCCGGTGCCACAGGGCCAGCAGGGGACGCCTCAGAGCAGGACCCCTGGGTGGCCCTGGCCATGAAAATATGGAAGGAGCCCCTGATGGTGTGGGGGACATGCCGCCTTTATGGGAGTCAGGATCCCCATATCATAGGGCTTCAGTTTTGGGCGGACACGGGATCAGACTGCACGATTTTTCCCCAAGTGCATTGGCCCGGACATTGGCAATTCAAAGAAGTCCCTCCAGTGAACGGAGTGGGAGGGCAGTCCCGGGCGTGGAAAAGCACCCAGCTGGTGGCTATAACACTTCACACGAAAAAGGGACCAGAACAGACAGTAGCAATCTACCCCTACATTTTGCAAAATTCTCCACCCCTGATAGGAAGGGACGTCCTTGCTATGCTAGGAGTCAGGATCACAAATTTATCATCAGGGCCACTGCCGTACGCCCTCCGCTGCCAATCAAATTGACTTGGAAATCATCAGACCCCGTATGGGTCGAGCAGTGGCCCCTGTCAGAGCCTCGAGTGGCAGCCTTGCTGGAACTGGTCAACCGTGAACTGCAAAAGGACCACATAGAACCCTCCATCAGCCCATGGAACACCCCTGTATTTGTGATCCCCAAAAGGTCTGGAGAAGGTTATCGCCTCATCCACGACCTGAGAGAAGTGAACAAGACAATCCGACCCATGGGTCCAGTTCAGACACTGCTACCCACGAACTCAGCCATCCCCGAAGGGCAGCCATGCACAGTGCTGGACATCAAAGACTGTTTCTTTTCGATACCCCTGCACCCTGAGGACAGAGAACAATTCGCCTATTCCGTTGTGTTCCCAAACGGCAAGCGGCCCAACCTCCACTTTCAATGGAGAGATTTACCACAAGGTTTGGTAGACAGCCCCACCATATGCCAAATCACCGTGGACAGAGCACTGATGCTAGTCCGACACTCCTACCCCACCGCAACCATCATTCAATACATGGATGACATCCTAGTCGCTGCACCATCGGCAAGTCGAGTATATCACCTGGTATCCACAATCACGGAAACCCTTCAGGCCAACGGCTTCGAGATCGCAAGCGCAAAGATCAAGAGAGGGCCCTGCGTGACCTTCCTGGGAGTGGGGATCACAAGCTCCTACGTGACCCCCCCCAAGGTGAAGGTCCGTCGAGACATCAAGACGCTCCACGACATGCAACGCCTGGTGGGATCGCTGCAGTGGCTACGCAACATCGTCCTAATTCCTCCGGAGGTCTTGGACCCTTTATATGACCTCCTGAAAGGAAAGCACCCCTGTTTTGCGGAGAAAAGAAGAAACCTCACAACTTTATAAAAGTTGTAAAGCTCGGTATGTTTATTTACGGCACTGGACGCACACGGAGAAAATTCTCCTCAAAAGGCATGCGTACCCCTGAAAATTTCATACCTCCTTTTATCCCCCTTCCAAATGCATATGCATACAGTTTCACAATAAGTTCATACATATTCATCCCGCATGACATTTAGCACCAGTTCTTCTTTATCAAAGGAATTTCTAGGTCGGGGCAAATTGACCTCGTGGTCTTTCTGTTTTTCTTTCTCTGTCTCCTTGCTGTCTCGGCATACGAGTTTTTCCTTCAGCTTTGGCCTCACAGACTTTTCACCGTTGTTAGACACTTCACCTAATTCAGGATGGATCCCTGCTCTGTCTCATTCCCCCCTTTCCTAGGAAATAAGTAAATTCTTTTACTTAATGAAAACTTTCATGTCAATAAGTGTCTTTTAATGCTTCACTATGTACGTTTGATAAAGAGGTTAGTACAGCCATTCGTTGTAGTATTCTCCAGTTCCAAATTAACAATGTAATAGATAATCCTAAGCTTTATCCCAACTAATATTAGTAAAACTAGAATAGGGTGGCACAACTTATTAAAGATTCCATTTGCAGTTGGTGACCACCCAAAGATCACATCTCACCAGTGATGATCCATATTTTATTTTATTCTTTGTAGAACTCTGGCTATCTCCTTTGTATCATGTTGGACAGTAATTAAGGTTTTCTTTCCACTTTCTTGGATTTCTTTCAAGATTTCTAATAGGTCTTGGTGCTTAATTAATTGTTTTACCAATGTAAGGTTCACCCCAATAGGGGTAGGTAGTAGTCTGTGATACATTGTGTAATTGGCTGTAATCAGCTGGTGGGATGTTACTGGTACCAAATACGAAAAATCACACCAAATAATCTTAACAAAATTACAAATACAGAGATTAGAATGGTTTCTACTAGACAGAATAACATCATTGCTATCAATTTGTACAGCAGCACAAGCAGTTCTCAAACATACGCCCTTTTCCAGTATATACGAGCACAGTTTTCTGGTCAGTGACTGGATGAATTTCAAAGTGGCAAATACTCTGTTCAGTGTCTAAACACATCTTGGGAATTAACAGCATTGCTTTCACAAATGAATCTCATTTGTTCTCTAGTAATGCAGGATTCTAAGTTTACTGTCTGCCACTTTTCATTCATCTTTTCGTGCCCACACTCTATGTTCTGAAGGATAGAGTATTGTTTCTTCATGGTTTAATCTTAGGGCAATGATGGGATGGATAACATAAACAGTGGCATTACGTATGGTAAGCACAAAGGCAGTGGCCACATTAGAAACAGGATCATAGGTGAAATTCACCATAGTCCACCAGGATTGAAACTTCCTTTCAAAATCAATTGCATTATCTCACTCAATTTTCTGAATTTCAGCTGGAAAATTACTTTCACCCCTTTCCTATATGATCAGAGCTGCTGTTGCTTGTATCCATAACTGTGCTTGTATACAACTGAAAGCTAAAGACACATTATCTTGAACTATACTGAGTGCTTCTACTATCAATTTGTGGTCTTGGTCCCCGGCCTCTTAATACTTCCTTACTTTGGCAGTACTTTTGAAATCTGTCACTGGCTAGTTCCTAATGCCAATAGAGATTACTATAAAGGCTGCTTCAATTTTGTTAGGCTACCTGCTGCAGCAGCCAGTTTATTCATCAGTATTTCTGAATCAATTCCATTTAAAACTCCTAATCTTGTCCCTAATATGCCAGTTAGATGTTTGTTATGGGGAACAGGAACTGCTTTCTGTCCATGACCATCCCTCCCTGCCAGAGGGATGTGCTGGGCTCATACTGCAAATTCAGACACACTTCACAAGTGTATCTGACAGAGGTTTAGGTCATACTTGAGGCAGATGTTTGTTCTGAAATGTAGAGACCTCAGGGAATCTAAGCTCTCCCTCCCCCTCCAAAGCACCTGATTTCCCAGATGTGTGGCAAGCAGGAATGTCTCTCCTGGTCTACAAAACCTCACCCACCTTGCCCCTAGCTAAGATCAAGCTGTGGACTGTGTTCAGGGCAGAAGATAATGGAGGGGAAATCTTGAGAGAAGAGCCTAAATTCATTGCAGTGCATCAGAAGAAACTGGGATCAGGTTTCTGCTACTTGAAACACTCAGCACAAAAGTGATGCTCAAAATCCTACAGCCTGCTGCTGAGCTCTGAGGGGGTCTCTCTCTCTACCTCTTTTAAGCAGAATCCAACTGCCTCAGACTGGGACAATCACTGATCCAAATATCAGTAGGAAAAGGGATAGCTATAAATAAGGAAAATCACCTTCCTTGCTTGGGTTAGTTCACCACCTGCAGTTCAGCACCCTTTACCAGCCATTGCCTGGGGGTTCAGCCAACCAGCTTGGAAAATGACCTAAGGAAACTGATTTCTTGGTGCTACTGGTTTTAGGCACCAGGAGAGCTGGCTCCTTCCTTTCTTGTTCTGCTCCTGAGATATGCCTGTTTTTGTGACCATGTTGTCCAGCCCTCAAAGGAAGTTTTTAGGAAGGAGGAGCAGGCTGGTTGGATTTTTGAGATGTTAATTTGCATTATCAACTCCACACGTTTGAGAGACCATTCTGGATTGAATAATAGCTGTTGTTCAGTCACATTCTTTGCTATGTTAGGTTCAAGTTTGGAGTTTGGGTAGAGTCTGAACTAGTAAAAAGTGCAATGTCCACCTTGAATTCAAATGAAAGTCTGATAGTAACCCGAGCTCAAAGGCAGGTCACTTCTACAGGCTGTATCAGGGTGAAATTACACCAACAGTCTGATTCACTTAGGTTATCACAGACTTCCTGGTGTTCATATACACCAGGGGAGGTTCAGACACTAATCACATCTGGTCTCTCATAAGCCATCCTATTGATGACCCAGCACTTTGATTTCTTCTCCTCATATTCCTTCAAGTGTTCACAGTTCCTGTTCCTGCTATTCTTGCTCCTCACATACCTGATTCTCGTGAATTACTACAGTGGATATGTTTAAGTCTCTTATCTCAGAAGGTTTTCCCATGGATCCAGTATACTGATTAAATGCCAGGGACCAAGGCCATTCAGCATTGCTTTGGGTAGAGGTACTCTCTAGTTCTAAAACTTCAGTTATAATTCCATACAAAACAATTCTGTACACTAAAGTATGAGCTACTCCCGACTGCAATATACTCATTTTGCCCAAGTAAGTTTTAGTCTCAGTTCATTGTCTCCTGGTGTCACTCCTGAAGGGGCTTCTGGGCCTTCTTCACCCGAGAGTGATGGATCCAGGCATTCTGCTCCTTGATTTTGATTGCAGTGAAGGTGGTGAGAGGTACTTGCAGTGGTCTCTCCCACTATGGTTCCGAAGTCTTCTCTGTAAGAGACTTAACATATACATCATCCCCAGGCTATCTACCTCCCTGCTCCGCGTTCCAGCCACATGTTTCTCAATTACTCTGAGCTATTTGCTTAATGCCACCATGTAGGTGGACATTCTGGACATTCCCCTTGTATTCTATATGGTCTTCTATAAGGCATTCCAAAAGGATTCAGCATTCCTTTAGCTCAAAAGGTTTAGTTTGAATTTGCAATAGTGCTAGTGGAAGAGCTTGGGCTAGGGTAGATTAACTTCTTGCCCCAGTCTTATGATTTGCTGCTTAATCAAATGATTCATTCTCTCCCCCTGGCCGCTTGATTGGAGACAGTATGGGGTGTGAAGTTCCTAATCTATGCCCAGATGGCTACTAATCTGTTGCACTATTTTGGAAATGAAAGGTGATTCTTTATCTGAGGATATTGTGGCTGGAACTCTGAAGTGTGGTATTATCTCTTGTAAAAATGATCTGGTCACCTCTTGAGCTTTGACAGTTCTGGTGGGGAATGTTTCTGGCCACCCTGAAAATGTATTTATTAATACCAGTAAGTACTGATACCCCCCTTTTCTTGGGAGTTCTGAAAAGTTGATTTGCCACTGCTGTGCAGGCCCATGGCCTCTCCCAGTCTGACCGAGTTTTGGCCCGGGGGGTATTTTGCGGTTAGTCTGGAGGCAAGGATCACATTATCAGCTCACCTGAGTGATAGTGGCATATAAATTCCTGACAACGATATACAATTCTTTCAATCAGATGTGTGTTCTAGAAAGCCTGTGGGAATTACTACTTCAAAGTCAACACTTCATTTCAATGCACTCTGTATCATTCGCAGCCTTGGTCATTTTGAGAAAGGAGCCACACTCCATAAAAGGCTTTAAGTAGTTAGGCCCTAGTGTGTTTTCTAGTGCCCTTCCTTCACTAGTAACCACGAAAATGGGAAGGGATTACTAGCTCTCTTTCAATGGTAGCCCACCCCTTGCAGTGGTACGTCTCTTTTGATTAGTATTATTGTATTCTGGCTTACCTTCGAGGAAAATCTGTACCTCACCCTTTGCTGCTTTCTTTGCCTCTCCATCCGCCAGCTCATTTCTTTCCTCCAATTTTAAGCTCACTCTCTGGTGTGCCTTAATATGCTTTTTCAGGTAGCTCAACTGCTTCCAGCAGCTGGATTGTCTCTTCTTTCCCTGTGAGGTCAGCAGTCCCCTCTCCTTCCAGATGGCTCCATGTGCATGCACAACTCTGAATGCCTTTTGCTGTTTCTAAGGCATGGGTCCATGCATTTATCTCAGCATTCTGTGCAGAGGTACCTGTTGGTAAGGGTCCAGACTCTATTACCTCTCTGCAGGTAGTCACTGTGAATTTTGCAATGTCGCTTTCTTGTCAGTGAACCAGGTCTCTGCATCGTCCGGAGGAGTGTCCTTTAAGTCTGGGCAGCTGGAGTACGTAGCTTCAATGGTCTCTAGGCAATCGTGGTGTACTGCTTCTCCTTGATTCCACTGAGAAAAGAAGCTGGGTTGACAATATTAGTTACCACTATCTCTACATCATCTTGCTCTACCATGATGGCCTGGTATTTCAGAAACCTCTCTGGTAAAAAGCCAGTGGCCACCCTTTACTTCCAGTACTGCGGACACTGTGTGGGACACTAGCACAGTCATTTTTGTCCCAGGGTAAACTTGTGTGCCTCTTGAATGTTCAGCACAACTGCTGCTACAGCTCTGAGGCAACCTGGCCATCCTTTGGCTGTTGCATCTAGTTGCTTAGAGAAGTAAGCAACTGCCTTCCGGTATGGACCCAAGTCCTGAGCCAGTATTCCCAGGGCAATTCCTTGCGTGGAAAAATAGAAAGAATGCTTTACTTACATCTGGAAGTTTCAAAGCCTGAGCCGACATGAGGGGACTCTCTAGCTGGTGAAAGGCCCGTGTGGTGTCTCTTGTCCATGTGAGATCTCAGTTCCCATTGGCAATAAGAGCATAGAGGGGTCTGGCAAACAGTCCATAATTATAAACCTACAGCTGGCACTACCCTGCCATGCCTAAGAAGGTTCGGAGTTCTTTCATTGTCTGGGGTTCAGGGTTTGGCATAGGGCTTCCCTGCCTTAAAGTCTGCTGCTCAGCACTCACTTCTTACCCCAGGTAGATTACCTTCTGTTTCACTACCTGTGCCTTTTTCTTTGAGACTCTGCATCCTTGGAGTCCTAGGAAATTCAAAAGGCTTACCGTCCAGGCTTCTCTTGCTTCCCTCGTCCGAGTGGCTACTAGAAGATTGTCCATGTACTGCAACAGCCTCCTTTCCTCTTGTGGAGCTTCCTGGGACACTGGGTCTTTGCAAGCTGTTCTCCAATCGGAGTGGGAAATTTTGAAGCCTTCAGGCACATGGACTATGTGAGCTTGTGTTTGAATGCAAAAATGTTCTGGCTGGCTTCGTGGATAGGGAGGCAAAACAAGGCATCTCTTAGGCCTAAAACAGTGAACCAGGTTAGCTCAGGTGTTAAACAAGTTAGTAAGGTCTATGGATTTGCTACCACAGGGTACAAATTCTGTGTTATCTTATTGACAGCCCTTAATCCAGTACTATCAGTTATTGGACTGATTCCTTCCTTATCTTTCTTTTGAGGGTACTACTCAGTTCTCACTGGTTGTGTTCTTTCATTAAGCTTGATTACCATGGGGGAGCATCTTTCACTCTCCCTGGTACAGCAGAGGCCCATACCCTTGAAAACACTTATTTACTTATTCTAATATCTCCTTACTAATGTCTTTCTTAATTTCAGTGTCTGTTAATATTAAGCCTAATATCTTTATATTATTTGCCTCCAGAGTAACCTTTCTCATTTGAGAATGTTTAGCAAATTGAGTGAATTGTACAAAAGCTTTTAGGTACACATAGTACACATATTACTTTAAAGGTTTGCAAAAGTATGCCTTCTCAGACTGGCCAGTTGTTCATTCCCCACACTACAACATAAACATTCTCCACAGGTACTAAAGCTTTATTTAAAACTGAATATATGACTTTTGTGCCGACAAAAAATTCTTCCATTTTGGGGAGGTCATCTTTACCCCTCCTCCCTTACCTTGGGAGGAGCCTTTAGCAAATCATATGTACTCATTTTGTGAACTGTGATTGCTTTGCATTTCAGCATGCTAATCCTTGCCTGATTTCATACGTTGCTATCTTATGCTGCATGCTGAACAACATGTTTGATTTGCTTTCTCTTTGCCTTGTTTTCCTTTTCAAGGGCCAAGACCAGAGGGCGGTCTGATCTCACAGTCTCTTTGTCATTCTGGGTGATTTCTTAAAACAAAAGACATTTCAGCATGCAAAAACTCTATCCCATTTATCTTCCTATTATAAAACAGTACTAACAGCAATGAAGCATTATAAATCTTTTTATTTTCTGAGCTGCTCTTACTGGCAACCTCCTCCCAGCGAGCCCCTCCCAAAAGGGGCTAATTTAGGAACCTGTTTGCTCAGGTCACTTCTCATCATTTATTTCTCCTTGTCCTATCTTGCTTCCACTCAAACCTTTTTACAGACCTTCACAGTAGTTTCTCAGTTTTCCTCCTATACACACAGCTCCAGGTGGCAGGTATCAGATGTGATTCCCACACACAAGCTCTAAGACCTTAGGTTCTGAATCCGCTTGACCAGAAAACTCTAATTTACACTCGGGGCGTGTGCCCTGACACTTATTGGAACAGCAAAACAGCAATACCAGTGTTTCTCATAAACACCGCACTGCAATAATACCTGCACATCCAGCTCTTGCCCACAGGCCATTCCCGTGTTCCCTGGGGAGACAGGGCAGCCAGAGCTGTCCCTGTGCCCAGGGGACAGCCACTGTCACCTCACACAGAATGCTAGGCTCTTGATGTACCAAAGGTTCCCCGGAATTGCCCACAAAGTCCAGCTATTCTGTTTGTTACAGAGAACTTTAAATCCTTACAGCAGATTGTTTCTAGTAAAGACTTACTGCAGTACCAACTGAAGTCTCATAAATCTCATAAGTCTCATGAACTAATTCATCTCATCCATCCCTTCTATATAAACTCTGTTTTACAAAATATCAGTCTTTTCTAGTTCTCTTCTTGCACAATCTAATTAAGCACTGTGTCTACTTACACTTGTTTTGCTGCTTTGCAAAAAGGCTGTGCTAGTCTGTCCTGGGTTGACTATATGATGCTTTTATCCCCAATCGTCTCATTCTGTTTATGTTGAATAATAATAAGTTTTGTACCTTTAAGAGTGTTACAGAGAGTGAAGAGGGAGAGAGAAGAAGCGCGCAGTTTTGTTTTTCAGACACTGCACTCCTCCACATTCCTGCTCCTGACTGTGTTGTCTGCGGACGGACAGCGGGACAGAGAGCTCTTCTTTTGCTTTTTAGTTAGTGTTAGCTAGCTGAGGCAAAGAAGTTCCCTGGACTGTTTTTTCCCTTTTCTTTGGACCTCTTGGAACTGCTCTGGACTGAACACCCAGGAGAGCACCGGCAGCTGCAGCTGTGGCCACCGGGCCAGCCCTGGCCTGCGACAATTCCAGCACTGAGAGATTGATCAGAGACTGAGTGAGCTGCTGCTTGAACCCGGGGTTTTTCTCAGTTTGTCATCTCTTTTAGAGTGGCAAGGGGTCTCATTGTTTTGATACTGTTTTGGTCTTATTGTTTAATAAACAGGGGTTTTTTTTCCACCTTTCTCCAAGGAGGTATTTTTCTTTCCTCCCGGACCAGTTGGGGGGAGGGGCCGATTGGATCTGCTTTTCCCACCGGAGCTCCTTTGGGGGGATTCTTCCCCAAATTTGCTCTAAACTTGGACAAATACATGAATTGGCGCCCAACGCGCGGCTGGAAAATGTGGAAAAAAGCCCTATTAATTGTGTGTCTGTGGTTGTTAAAGCAGTTAGTAGCTATGCTGCTTGAACCCCTGATGTCTCTGGTTGAGAACGCCTCTGTATGGCTCTGGGCTCTAGACCTTTTTGAGGTTTCAATACCTTTCTGGTCATTAGGGTTATTGTCCTTAACAAGTAATTTTTACGGTAGAGGGGTACGGATTGGAATAGCTGTTGTGCTGGCCTTGGTGATAATGATTTATAAAGCGTTCAAAAAGATACTGACCTCTGTTTACAGCATGTATGGTTTATGGTTTCTTCATCCTACCCTGCATCCCAATTCCAGTGGTATGTTTTGGGAATTTATTAGTAACTACACTCAGTCTGTTAGAGGAGGAGCTAAGAATGAGACTTTCCAGCCTTCCCTTTCCCTCTTCTCCTTTGGATCGGTTATGTCACTTTTTGAGAATGTTCAGTTTCCCCTGAATGTTAAAGAGACCATCTTTCTGGTATTTAATTTGGTAAGTTTCCTCTATATGGTCTGCAGCTTCTCTAGAATGAGGGCTGAGATATCCAGAGGAGCTGGTGAGACCCCTGATCCAGAAGCAGATGCAGGCGTGAAAAATCCTGAGTGGGGTGGAGAATGGGAAAATATAGGCCAAACCCTGAAGGAATTTTCTGATCCTGTAGACTGGGATTTCCCACGGGAACAAATTCAGAACGCAGCAGAGGTGGGGAAATACCTAAAGGAGAAGTGCCATGACGATTCTAAGGAGAAAAGGCTAATTGCAATAAGCTGGGCCCTGGCCTATGCTTATCGCACTTTGTTAGATACTGTCGGGCAGCAGACAGAGGCAGGGGGGCAGGGAGATAAATCAGCTATCCCAGTCACTCAAGCTGTAGCCAACAGCCCAGGCTCAGAGCCAGCAGCTAGACCAGACAGTGAGCCTAAGCCAGCATCTAAACCCATGGCTGTTGCTACCAGTACTAGAAGTGGGAAACGCACGGAAAAAACTGATCGACCAGTGGATGATGATGATGATGATGGTGGTGATACAGGAGAAGGAACCTCAATGCCTCCTGACGTAAAATCAGGAGTCAAAGCAGCAGGTGCAAGATCAGACGCAAATATTGAGTCTTATTCCCTGAAGGACCTTCGTGGCCTAAGGAAGGACTACACTCGAAGGTCTGATGAATCCATAATTAGTTGGCTGGTCCGTCTCTGGGATGCTGCAGGCGAGGCTACAATTTTGGATGGCACTGAAGCCAGGCATTTGGGATCCCTGTCACAGGATACTGTCATAGACCAAGGAATGATGAGGGGGGCTAACTCTCAGAGCCTCTGGGAACGGGTCCTAAGAAGTGTGGCAGAAAGATACCTGTGTGCAGACGATCTCTATATGCAGCAGACTCAGTGGAAGACAATAGAGCAAGGGATCCAACGCCTGAGAGAAATGGCCGTGGTTGAGATTATCTTCTCAGATGATGTAACAACTAGGAACCCAGACTTAGTACCATGCACGTCTGTGATGTGGCGAAAACTCGTACGACTCGGGCCACAAGAATATGCCTCTGCCTTAGCCATCATGAAGAGGGATGAGGGGGGTGAGACTGTGCTTGACATGGCAAGGAAGCTCCGAGCATATGCAGATGCTGTACATGGCCCAACACATGCCAGAATCGCAGCGGTGGAAACACGTCTTCAAAAATTAGAGGACAAGATAGAGGAGGGTCACAAGAAACTGAGGGAGGAGATTAAAGAGAGCTTTCTCCAAATCTCGGCGGTACAGATCAGAGGTTCTGGTACCCAACGCAGACGTTCCCCAGACGGCGAGAGAAGGTACATCCCACGAGCTGAGCTGTGGTTCTATTTGCGTGATTGTGGAGAAGACATGAGGAGATGGCATAGACAACCTACCTCTGCTCTGGCACAACGGGTGAGACAACTGAAGATTCAGAGAGGAAGTTCCAAAAGGGAAGCAGCTCCAGTGGCCAGTAACCGAACTGTCACATATGATGATAATGACAATATTTTTGATCCCCTTGAAGGAACCTCCAAGACATATGCTCAGGGAAAGAAGGATAACCAGGCTTAGAGGGGCCCTGCCTCTAGCCAGGTAGAGGCTGGGGAAAACCGTGTTTTTTGGACTGTGTGGATTCGTTGGCCTGGCACATATGAACCACAAGAATACAAAGCTTTGGTTGACACTGGTGCACAATGCACATTAATCCCATCAAGACATGTGGGGACAGAGTCTGTTTCTATTGCTGGTGTGACAGGGGGATCACAGGATTTTACTCTGGTAGAAGCTGAGGTGAGCCTGACTGGAAATGAGTGGAAGAAACACTCTATTGTGACTGGCCCAGAGGCCCCATGTATTTTGGGCATAGACTACCTTCGAAGTGGGTATTTCAAAGACCCAAAGGGACTCAGATGGGCATTTGGAATAGCTGCTGTAGAGACAGAGGGTGTCAAGCAGTTGAACAGCTTGCCTGGACTGTCAGACAGCCCATCTGCAGTAGGTCTCCTGAAGGTGGAAGAGCAACGAGTGCCAATTGCCACCTCAACAGTGCACCGCCGACAGTACCGAACGAATCGAGATGCTGTGATCCCCATCCATAAGATGATCCGAGAGCTGGAGAGCCAAGGGGTGGTCAGCAAGACCCACTCACCCTTCAACAGCCCCATCTGGCCTGTGCGAAAATCTGAAGGAGAATGGAGATTGACTGTGGACTATCGTGCATTGAATGAAGTGACCCCACCCCTGAGCGCTGCTGTGCCGGACATGCTGGAACTCCAGTACGAGCTGGAGTCCAAGGCAGCAAGGTGGTACGCCACTATAGACATTGCCAATGCATTTTTCTCCATTCCTCTGGCAGCAGAATGCAGGCCTCAGTTTGCTTTCACCTGGAGAGGCGTGCAGTACACCTGGAACCGATTGCCCCAGGGGTGGAAGCACAGCCCCACCATCTGCCATGGACTGATCCAGGCTGCACTGGAAAAGGGTGAGGCTCCAGAACATCTGCAATATATTGATGACATCATTGTGTGGGGGAAGACAGCAGCAGAGGTGTTCGAGAAAGGGGAGAAAATTATCCAGATTCTCCTAAAAGCTGGCTTCGCCATCAAGAAGAACAAAGTCAAGGGACCTGCTCAAGAGATCCAGTTTCTGGGAGTGAAGTGGCAAGACGGACGGCGTCAGATTCCCACCGATGTCATCAACAAGATCACAGCAATGTCTCCACCCACCAATAAGAAAGAGACACAAGCTTTCCTAGGCGCCATAGGTTTTTGGAGGATGCATATTCCCGAATACAGTCAGATCGTGAGCCCTCTCTACCTGGTCACCCGTAAGAAGAACACTTTCCACTGGGGCCCAGAGCAGCAACAAGCCTTTGCACAGATCAAGCAGGAGATTGCTCATGCAGTAGCCCTTGGCCCAGTCAGGACAGGACCAGAGGTGAAGAATGTGCTCTACTCTGCAGCCGGGAACCATGGCTTGTCCTGGAGCCTTTGGCAGAAGGTGCCTGGGGAGACTCGGGGTCGACCACTGGGATTTTGGAGTCGAAGCTACAGAGGGTCTGAAGCCAACTATACTCCAACAGAGAAAGAAATCCTGGCTGCCTATGAAGGAGTCCAGGCTGCTTCGGAGGTAATAGGCACTGAAGCACAACTCCTCCTGGCACCCCGACTACCCGTGCTGGGGTGGATGTTCAAAGGCAAGGTTCCTTCCACTCACCATGCCACCAGTGCTACATGGAGCAAGTGGATTGCTCTCATCACTCAGCGCGCCCATATAGGTAAACTGAATCGCCCTGGGATTTTGGAGGTCATTACAAATTGGCCCGAAGGTGAAAACTTTGGTCTCTCTGATGAAGGGGAACAAGAAGAGACACGAGCTGAAGAAGCTCCACCATACAACCAACTGCCAGCAGAAGATACACAATACGCTCTCTTTACTGATGGGTCGTGCCGCATTGTGGGAATGAACCGGAAGTGGAAAGCAGCTGTATGGAGCCCCACACGGCAGGTGGCAGAGGCCACTGAAGGAGAAGGTGGATCAAGCCAACTTGCTGAACTCAAAGCTGTTCAACTGGCCCTGGACATTGCTGAGAGAGAGAAGTGGCCAAAGCTCTACCTTTATACTGATTCATGGATGGTAGCCAATGCTCTGTGGGGATGGCTGGAGAGGTGGAAAAAGGCTAACTGGCAACGTAGAGGAAAGCCAATTTGGGCTGCTGAAGAGTGGAAAGACATTGCTACCAGGGTAGGGAAGCTGCCTGTGAAGGTCCGCCATGTAGATGCCCATGTACCCAAGAGTAGAGCTAATGAGGAGCACCAAAACAATGATCAGGTAGACCAAGCCGCAAAGATAGGGGTGTCCAAAATAGACCTAGATTGGGAACATAAAGGAGAGTTATTCTTAGCTCGATGGGCCCATGATGCCTCAGGCCACCAGGGCAGAGATGCCACCTATAAGTGGGCACGAGACCGAGGGGTGGATCTAACCATGGACAGTATCTCTCAGGTTATCCATGACTGTGAGACGTGTGCTGCCATCAAGCAGGCCAAGCGACTGAAGCCCCTCTGGTACGGTGGGCGGTGGTCCAAGTACAAGTATGGGGAGGCCTGGCAGATTGACTACATCACACTGCCCCAGACACGCCAGGGCAAGCGCTACGTGCTGACCATGGTGGAGGCCACCACTGGATGGCTGGAAACCTACCCTGTGCCTCATGCTACAGCCCGGAACACCATCCTGGGCCTGGAAAAGCAAGTTCTGTGGAGACATGGCACCCCTGAGAGGATTGAGTCAGACAATGGGACTCATTTCAAGAACAGCCTTGTCAACACCTGGGCTAGGGAACATGGCATTGAGTGGGTGTACCATATCCCCTACCATGCACCAGCTGCAGGCAAAGTGGAGAGGTACAATGGACTGTTAAAAACCACATTGAAAGCATTAGGTGGGGGATCTTTCAAGAACTGGGATCAGCATCTGGCAAAGGCCACCTGGTTAGTTAACACCCGAGGCTCTACTAACCGAGTCGGCCCTGCCCAATCTGAACCTTTGCAGAGAGTAGATGGAGACAAAGTCCCAGTGGTACATGTCAGAGGTTTGTTAGGGAAGACTGTGTGGATCAATTCTGCCTCGAGTACAGACAAACCCATTCGTGGGGTTGTCTTTGCTCAGGGACCAGGTTGCACGTGGTGGATAATGCAAAAAGATGGAAGAACACGATGTGTACCTCAGGGAGACCTGATTGTTGGATAAAACCTGTATAAATATCACTGTTTCCTGAATGTTATTACCATTGTCTGTGTATAGTTGTATAATGGATGTATCATGTATGTACTTGTAGAGTTAGAATTTATATTAGTTTTAGTAGTAAGCAGACGATATGGGGATAAGGGGTGGAATGTCCTGGGTTGACTATATGATGCTTTTATCCCCAATCGTCTCATTCTGTTTATGTTGAATAATAATAAGTTTTGTACCTTTAAGAGTGTTACAGAGAGTGAAGAGGGAGAGAGAAGAAGCGCGCAGTTTTGTTTTTCAGACACTGCACTCCTCCACATTCCTGCTCCTGACTGTGTTGTCTGCGGACGGACAGCGGGACAGAGAGCTCTTCTTTTGCTTTTTAGTTAGTGTTAGCTAGCTGAGGCAAAGAAGTTCCCTGGACTGTTTTTTCCCTTTTCTTTGGACCTCTTGGAACTGCTCTGGACTGAACACCCAGGAGAGCACCGGCAGCTGCAGCTGTGGCCACCGGGCCAGCCCTGGCCTGCGACAATTCCAGCACTGAGAGATTGATCAGAGACTGAGTGAGCTGCTGCTTGAACCCGGGGTTTTTCTCAGTTTGTCATCTCTTTTAGAGTGGCAAGGGGTCTCATTGTTTTGATACTGTTTTGGTCTTATTGTTTAATAAACAGGGGTTTTTTTTCCACCTTTCTCCAAGGAGGTATTTTTCTTTCCTCCCGGACCAGTTGGGGGGAGGGGCCGATTGGATCTGCTTTTCCCACCGGAGCTCCTTTGGGGGGATTCTTCCCCAAATTTGCTCTAAACTTGGACAAATACATGAATTGGCGCCCAACGCGCGGCTGGAAAATGTGGAAAAAAGCCCTATTAATTGTGTGTCTGTGGTTGTTAAAGCAGTTAGTAGCTATGCTGCTTGAACCCCTGATGTCTCTGGTTGAGAACGCCTCTGTATGGCTCTGGGCTCTAGACCTTTTTGAGGTTTCAATACCTTTCTGGTCATTAGGGTTATTGTCCTTAACAAGTAATTTTTACGGTAGAGGGGTACGGATTGGAATAGCTGTTGTGCTGGCCTTGGTGATAATGATTTATAAAGCGTTCAAAAAGATACTGACCTCTGTTTACAGCATGTATGGTTTATGGTTTCTTCATCCTACCCTGCATCCCAATTCCAGTGGTATGTTTTGGGAATTTATTAGTAACTACACTCAGTCTGTTAGAGGAGGAGCTAAGAATGAGACTTTCCAGCCTTCCCTTTCCCTCTTCTCCTTTGGATCGGTTATGTCACTTTTTGAGAATGTTCAGTTTCCCCTGAATGTTAAAGAGACCATCTTTCTGGTATTTAATTTGGTAAGTTTCCTCTATATGGTCTGCAGCTTCTCTAGAATGAGGGCTGAGATATCCAGAGGAGCTGGTGAGACCCCTGATCCAGAAGCAGATGCAGGCGTGAAAAATCCTGAGTGGGGTGGAGAATGGGAAAATATAGGCCAAACCCTGAAGGAATTTTCTGATCCTGTAGACTGGGATTTCCCACGGGAACAAATTCAGAACGCAGCAGAGGTGGGGAAATACCTAAAGGAGAAGTGCCATGACGATTCTAAGGAGAAAAGGCTAATTGCAATAAGCTGGGCCCTGGCCTATGCTTATCGCACTTTGTTAGATACTGTCGGGCAGCAGACAGAGGCAGGGGGGCAGGGAGATAAATCAGCTATCCCAGTCACTCAAGCTGTAGCCAACAGCCCAGGCTCAGAGCCAGCAGCTAGACCAGACAGTGAGCCTAAGCCAGCATCTAAACCCATGGCTGTTGCTACCAGTACTAGAAGTGGGAAACGCACGGAAAAAACTGATCGACCAGTGGATGATGATGATGATGATGGTGGTGATACAGGAGAAGGAACCTCAATGCCTCCTGACGTAAAATCAGGAGTCAAAGCAGCAGGTGCAAGATCAGACGCAAATATTGAGTCTTATTCCCTGAAGGACCTTCGTGGCCTAAGGAAGGACTACACTCGAAGGTCTGATGAATCCATAATTAGTTGGCTGGTCCGTCTCTGGGATGCTGCAGGCGAGGCTACAATTTTGGATGGCACTGAAGCCAGGCATTTGGGATCCCTGTCACAGGATACTGTCATAGACCAAGGAATGATGAGGGGGGCTAACTCTCAGAGCCTCTGGGAACGGGTCCTAAGAAGTGTGGCAGAAAGATACCTGTGTGCAGACGATCTCTATATGCAGCAGACTCAGTGGAAGACAATAGAGCAAGGGATCCAACGCCTGAGAGAAATGGCCGTGGTTGAGATTATCTTCTCAGATGATGTAACAACTAGGAACCCAGACTTAGTACCATGCACGTCTGTGATGTGGCGAAAACTCGTACGACTCGGGCCACAAGAATATGCCTCTGCCTTAGCCATCATGAAGAGGGATGAGGGGGGTGAGACTGTGCTTGACATGGCAAGGAAGCTCCGAGCATATGCAGATGCTGTACATGGCCCAACACATGCCAGAATCGCAGCGGTGGAAACACGTCTTCAAAAATTAGAGGACAAGATAGAGGAGGGTCACAAGAAACTGAGGGAGGAGATTAAAGAGAGCTTTCTCCAAATCTCGGCGGTACAGATCAGAGGTTCTGGTACCCAACGCAGACGTTCCCCAGACGGCGAGAGAAGGTACATCCCACGAGCTGAGCTGTGGTTCTATTTGCGTGATTGTGGAGAAGACATGAGGAGATGGCATAGACAACCTACCTCTGCTCTGGCACAACGGGTGAGACAACTGAAGATTCAGAGAGGAAGTTCCAAAAGGGAAGCAGCTCCAGTGGCCAGTAACCGAACTGTCACATATGATGATAATGACAATATTTTTGATCCCCTTGAAGGAACCTCCAAGACATATGCTCAGGGAAAGAAGGATAACCAGGCTTAGAGGGGCCCTGCCTCTAGCCAGGTAGAGGCTGGGGAAAACCGTGTTTTTTGGACTGTGTGGATTCGTTGGCCTGGCACATATGAACCACAAGAATACAAAGCTTTGGTTGACACTGGTGCACAATGCACATTAATCCCATCAAGACATGTGGGGACAGAGTCTGTTTCTATTGCTGGTGTGACAGGGGGATCACAGGATTTTACTCTGGTAGAAGCTGAGGTGAGCCTGACTGGAAATGAGTGGAAGAAACACTCTATTGTGACTGGCCCAGAGGCCCCATGTATTTTGGGCATAGACTACCTTCGAAGTGGGTATTTCAAAGACCCAAAGGGACTCAGATGGGCATTTGGAATAGCTGCTGTAGAGACAGAGGGTGTCAAGCAGTTGAACAGCTTGCCTGGACTGTCAGACAGCCCATCTGCAGTAGGTCTCCTGAAGGTGGAAGAGCAACGAGTGCCAATTGCCACCTCAACAGTGCACCGCCGACAGTACCGAACGAATCGAGATGCTGTGATCCCCATCCATAAGATGATCCGAGAGCTGGAGAGCCAAGGGGTGGTCAGCAAGACCCACTCACCCTTCAACAGCCCCATCTGGCCTGTGCGAAAATCTGAAGGAGAATGGAGATTGACTGTGGACTATCGTGCATTGAATGAAGTGACCCCACCCCTGAGCGCTGCTGTGCCGGACATGCTGGAACTCCAGTACGAGCTGGAGTCCAAGGCAGCAAGGTGGTACGCCACTATAGACATTGCCAATGCATTTTTCTCCATTCCTCTGGCAGCAGAATGCAGGCCTCAGTTTGCTTTCACCTGGAGAGGCGTGCAGTACACCTGGAACCGATTGCCCCAGGGGTGGAAGCACAGCCCCACCATCTGCCATGGACTGATCCAGGCTGCACTGGAAAAGGGTGAGGCTCCAGAACATCTGCAATATATTGATGACATCATTGTGTGGGGGAAGACAGCAGCAGAGGTGTTCGA
Source organism: Zonotrichia albicollis (assembly GCF_047830755.1). Classification (NCBI taxonomy): domain Eukaryota; kingdom Metazoa; phylum Chordata; class Aves; order Passeriformes; family Passerellidae; genus Zonotrichia; species Zonotrichia albicollis. The sequence goes on along the minus strand of NC_133859.1, from coordinate 19,537,805 downwards.
GAAAGGGGAGAAAATTATCCAGATTCTCCTAAAAGCTGGCTTCGCCATCAAGAAGAACAAAGTCAAGGGACCTGCTCAAGAGATCCAGTTTCTGGGAGTGAAGTGGCAAGACGGACGGCGTCAGATTCCCACCGATGTCATCAACAAGATCACAGCAATGTCTCCACCCACCAATAAGAAAGAGACACAAGCTTTCCTAGGCGCCATAGGTTTTTGGAGGATGCATATTCCCGAATACAGTCAGATCGTGAGCCCTCTCTACCTGGTCACCCGTAAGAAGAACACTTTCCACTGGGGCCCAGAGCAGCAACAAGCCTTTGCACAGATCAAGCAGGAGATTGCTCATGCAGTAGCCCTTGGCCCAGTCAGGACAGGACCAGAGGTGAAGAATGTGCTCTACTCTGCAGCCGGGAACCATGGCTTGTCCTGGAGCCTTTGGCAGAAGGTGCCTGGGGAGACTCGGGGTCGACCACTGGGATTTTGGAGTCGAAGCTACAGAGGGTCTGAAGCCAACTATACTCCAACAGAGAAAGAAATCCTGGCTGCCTATGAAGGAGTCCAGGCTGCTTCGGAGGTAATAGGCACTGAAGCACAACTCCTCCTGGCACCCCGACTACCCGTGCTGGGGTGGATGTTCAAAGGCAAGGTTCCTTCCACTCACCATGCCACCAGTGCTACATGGAGCAAGTGGATTGCTCTCATCACTCAGCGCGCCCATATAGGTAAACTGAATCGCCCTGGGATTTTGGAGGTCATTACAAATTGGCCCGAAGGTGAAAACTTTGGTCTCTCTGATGAAGGGGAACAAGAAGAGACACGAGCTGAAGAAGCTCCACCATACAACCAACTGCCAGCAGAAGATACACAATACGCTCTCTTTACTGATGGGTCGTGCCGCATTGTGGGAATGAACCGGAAGTGGAAAGCAGCTGTATGGAGCCCCACACGGCAGGTGGCAGAGGCCACTGAAGGAGAAGGTGGATCAAGCCAACTTGCTGAACTCAAAGCTGTTCAACTGGCCCTGGACATTGCTGAGAGAGAGAAGTGGCCAAAGCTCTACCTTTATACTGATTCATGGATGGTAGCCAATGCTCTGTGGGGATGGCTGGAGAGGTGGAAAAAGGCTAACTGGCAACGTAGAGGAAAGCCAATTTGGGCTGCTGAAGAGTGGAAAGACATTGCTACCAGGGTAGGGAAGCTGCCTGTGAAGGTCCGCCATGTAGATGCCCATGTACCCAAGAGTAGAGCTAATGAGGAGCACCAAAACAATGATCAGGTAGACCAAGCCGCAAAGATAGGGGTGTCCAAAATAGACCTAGATTGGGAACATAAAGGAGAGTTATTCTTAGCTCGATGGGCCCATGATGCCTCAGGCCACCAGGGCAGAGATGCCACCTATAAGTGGGCACGAGACCGAGGGGTGGATCTAACCATGGACAGTATCTCTCAGGTTATCCATGACTGTGAGACGTGTGCTGCCATCAAGCAGGCCAAGCGACTGAAGCCCCTCTGGTACGGTGGGCGGTGGTCCAAGTACAAGTATGGGGAGGCCTGGCAGATTGACTACATCACACTGCCCCAGACACGCCAGGGCAAGCGCTACGTGCTGACCATGGTGGAGGCCACCACTGGATGGCTGGAAACCTACCCTGTGCCTCATGCTACAGCCCGGAACACCATCCTGGGCCTGGAAAAGCAAGTTCTGTGGAGACATGGCACCCCTGAGAGGATTGAGTCAGACAATGGGACTCATTTCAAGAACAGCCTTGTCAACACCTGGGCTAGGGAACATGGCATTGAGTGGGTGTACCATATCCCCTACCATGCACCAGCTGCAGGCAAAGTGGAGAGGTACAATGGACTGTTAAAAACCACATTGAAAGCATTAGGTGGGGGATCTTTCAAGAACTGGGATCAGCATCTGGCAAAGGCCACCTGGTTAGTTAACACCCGAGGCTCTACTAACCGAGTCGGCCCTGCCCAATCTGAACCTTTGCAGAGAGTAGATGGAGACAAAGTCCCAGTGGTACATGTCAGAGGTTTGTTAGGGAAGACTGTGTGGATCAATTCTGCCTCGAGTACAGACAAACCCATTCGTGGGGTTGTCTTTGCTCAGGGACCAGGTTGCACGTGGTGGATAATGCAAAAAGATGGAAGAACACGATGTGTACCTCAGGGAGACCTGATTGTTGGATAAAACCTGTATAAATATCACTGTTTCCTGAATGTTATTACCATTGTCTGTGTATAGTTGTATAATGGATGTATCATGTATGTACTTGTAGAGTTAGAATTTATATTAGTTTTAGTAGTAAGCAGACGATATGGGGATAAGGGGTGGAATGTCCTGGGTTGACTATATGATGCTTTTATCCCCAATCGTCTCATTCTGTTTATGTTGAATAATAATAAGTTTTGTACCTTTAAGAGTGTTACAGAGAGTGAAGAGGGAGAGAGAAGAAGCGCGCAGTTTTGTTTTTCAGACACTGCACTCCTCCACATTCCTGCTCCTGACTGTGTTGTCTGCGGACGGACAGCGGGACAGAGAGCTCTTCTTTTGCTTTTTAGTTAGTGTTAGCTAGCTGAGGCAAAGAAGTTCCCTGGACTGTTTTTTCCCTTTTCTTTGGACCTCTTGGAACTGCTCTGGACTGAACACCCAGGAGAGCACCGGCAGCTGCAGCTGTGGCCACCGGGCCAGCCCTGGCCTGCGACAATTCCAGCACTGAGAGATTGATCAGAGACTGAGTGAGCTGCTGCTTGAACCCGGGGTTTTTCTCAGTTTGTCATCTCTTTTAGAGTGGCAAGGGGTCTCATTGTTTTGATACTGTTTTGGTCTTATTGTTTAATAAACAGGGGTTTTTTTTCCACCTTTCTCCAAGGAGGTATTTTTCTTTCCTCCCGGACCAGTTGGGGGGAGGGGCCGATTGGATCTGCTTTTCCCACCGGAGCTCCTTTGGGGGGATTCTTCCCCAAATTTGCTCTAAACTTGGACACAGCCGAAACTCTGACATGCCCACAGACACAGACACACGCACCCCCCCCCCCCCTTTATCTCAAATTCACTATAGCCAAGGCTTGAATTACTAGGAGGGGGAGAATTCTTGGAATTCCTTTAACTCGCTTTATCATAGTTAAGCATAAATCACCGTACTATAGTTCTCCTATGTAAAATGCTACTCTTGTTGCAACAAAATCTTAAAATCTCCACAAACACCACTATACAATCTGAGAATCAAATTACCGCAATGCAGTGGAAGAAAATCACCACACAAAATCACTGGGAAAGGGCATATCTCTCAAAGTGCTCACTTTTCTAAACACAACACAGCATACCATAATTCGGCATTTACTCACATCAATTTTTCCTGGACACAATCAAAATAACAGCACACAGTCTAGAGATCAAGTCCAAACATCCAAGGCAAAGGAACTCTCTGAGCTCATACTCACGGTTAAAATGTACCAAATCTACACAAATCACTACATTCAAACACGATAAATACCATCACTGACATTCCTCCACTCGCTTCTCCGAGGGGCACTTCTCTCCCTGCCCCCGCAGCCTGCTGCAGCCGGCGCCTCTGGCCTCACTCGGCTGCTTCAAACACAGGGAGTACTGACCCCCCCGCACTGTAGGGCACTGTAGATTTACTCTCTTTTATACACCATACACTTATCACTTGCACGATCACAAACACAGTGCACTGACCACACACATTAACCATACAGCAACACAGTGTCCGGACATCACACACACACACAAACAAAACACACACGGGCTCACCAGTTCTGCTCTATCAGAACAACGAATCCCCAATACACTTATACACGGGTTCACCTGGCTCACCCCCAGAGCCGCTAGTGGTCTGCCGTATCAGAACGACGAACCCCGTCTCTAATACAGCTGCTCTATCAGCTGAACCCAGACGTCTCTGGGTGGTTTACTCCCTTGCTCTCCTTCCTCCCCCCCGGGGGCCCCTCAGTACATACCGTATCTTCCTCCACAGGCCAGCAGGTCGTTGTCTGTCCTCGCAGGTGACAAGTTGAGACAAGCGGAGGCCCACCAGGAAAAAAATCCTAGGGCGCGCCTTGGAGGTCCGTCTATCCCCTCTGCCCCCGCGGGGACAGAGAACTCCTGCCTGGCTCGCCATAATGTTTTGCGGAGAAAAGAAGAAACCTCACAACTTTATAAAAGTTGCAAAGCTCGGTATGTTTATTTACGGCGCTGGACGCACACGGAGAAAATTCTCCTCAAAAGGCATGCGTACCCCTGAAAATTTCAGACCTCCTTTTATCCCCCTTCCAAATGCATATGCATACAGTTTCACAATAAGTTCATACATATTCATCCCGCATGACATTTAGCATCAGTTCTTCTTTATCAAAGGAATTTCTAGGTCGGGGCAAATTGACCTCGTGGTCTTTCTGTTTTTCTTTCTCTGTCTCCTTGCTGTCTCGGCATACGAGTTTTTCCTTCAGCTTTGGCCTCACAGACTTTTCACCGTTGTTAGACACTTCACCTAATTCAGGATGGATCCCTACTCTGTCTCACCAAGGAGCTGACACCGCAAGCAACGAGCTCCCTCGACTTCATTGAAAGCCAGATGTCCACTGGCACACTTGCCAGGTGGAACCCCACCATGCCACTGGACCTATACGTCCACTTTACACCGAAGGGGAGAGTGGGAGCACTGGCTCAAGGACCTTCCGAAAAGTCCCAACCAATCCAATGGGTGGTCCTCGGAAGACCTGCTCGTGCATTTTCCCCGGGAATCGAATGCATTACTAACCTCATCACGAATGGCAGGAAACTCGCTTTGAAACACCTAGGAACGGAGCCGACAAGAATCCACCTTCCTTTCTGCAAGCAGCCGACCACGGAGTCAACCACAATATCGGAGCACCTAGCCCTTGCTCTCACTGGCTTCGGAGGAGAAATCTCCTACTCCGCCAGACCACCCTGGACTCAGCTGCTGACCATTGTTGACATGGACATGCCGCCAAAGGTCATGGACCGACCGCAGCCAGGACCAACGGTCTTCACAGACGCTTCCTCCACGACCTCAACCGCAACAACAGTGTGGCAGGCAGGAGAACAATGGCACTGCGTCAAAGCATGTGACCCCACACTGTCAGTGCAACAACTGGAGGCAGCAGCAGTGGTCTTGGCGTGCGGACTCTTCCAAGATGATCACCTCAACATTGTAACGGACTCTATATTCGTGGCAAGGCTCTGCCTAGCCATGGCAGGACCAGGTGTGTCAACATCTGCAGCAGCCCTAATGCTGGAAGAAGCACTCTCCTCGCGACAGGGCACCGTGTCAGTCATTCACATCAACAGCCACAACTCAGTCAAAGGTTACTTCCAGACCGGCAACGACAAAGCGGATGCCGCAGCAAAAGGTGTATGGACGTTGCAGGAAGCTCGTCAACTGCACGAGTCGCTCCACATCGGAGCCAAAGCACTGGCGAAGAAATGCGGAATGTCGACAGTGGACACTAAACATGTGGTAGCCACCTTCCCTCATTGCCAGAAGTCACCCCGACGGACCCGTGGGGTCAACCCGAGACGTCTCAAGCCTTCAGAGATCTGGGAGTCGGACTTCACCTTGTGTCAACTGCTGAAGCCCCGAGTATGCCTTGCAGTGACAGTGGACACTTATAGCGGAACGATCATAGCCACACAGCACCCCAAAACAAACTCCAAGGCCACAATTCAGCACTGGCTGACAGCCATGGCTTGGCTTGGTATCCCCAAGCAGATCAAAACTGACAACGGGTCCAATTTCACCTCCAAACCAGTGCAAGAATTCGCCTCAAAATGGGGCATCACATTAGTGCAAGGTATCCCATATAACAGTACCGGGCAGGCCATAGTTGAGAGAGCAAATCAGACCCTGAAAACCAGGCTAGAAGTGTTGGCGAAAGCAGAGGGCTTTGCCAATTCCATTCCCCTAGGAGATCAGGCGCGTATGCTGGCAACCACTTTGCTAGCACTGAATCAATTCCATAGGGGAGATGAAACAAACAGTCCCGTTCAAAAACACTGGGACACCCGAGTGCTAGAGCAGGGCCTGCAGTTTGTAATTAGAAATGAGCTAGGCGAATGGGAACGGGGCTGGAGCCTGATGCTCACGGGGCGAGGGTACGCAGCTGTCAAAAAGGACGGCAAAATCAGGTGGTGTCCACTTAAGTCAATCAAGCCCGACCTTCACAATGAGCAGAATGAGACTGATGAGAGCTGCAAGTTTCTGTTTACAGGACATGCTCGTAGGGCATCCTCGTGACGCGTACATCCCCGTTCCAGAGGAAAGTGACAGACCACCAAGCCACCAGGCAGCACCCGAGAGACCCGCACGGGTGAGACCCAAGCATCAACGGTGTTTCTGTGTGATTTTGCTGTTGGGGCTTGTCGCCAGAGGGCAAGCCAGCCCAGATCACTACCCCCATCGGCCATTCAGGTGGGTCATGCGACACCTTAGTAGTGACAAGGTGCTCAAAGAAATCACCCCACCGAACACCCCATCCTTCGTGCTCCACATTACCGACCTGTTTCCAGGACAACCAAAGGTAGACCCCTATTCCCCACACGCCACACACATGTACCTATCCTACTGGTGCCCAGCTTCAAACCCAGGAAAAAGCTACTGCAATCACCCAGGGTGGGGATATTGTGGGCACTGGGGCTGCGAAACCATTGTTACAGATGCCAGACTGTCAGGGCCTGGGTGGGAGCCACAAGAGCCCGACAAATTTTTACAGTTCACCTGGGCACCCACTGGCTGCAAAACACCCATCTTCCTCCAGGGAAGTTTCTATCGAAACCATCATAAAATCCCTAAACTTTGGAAATGCACTGACTACAACATGACGGTTTTGCAGCCAGATCACCCTAGTTGGGCCGTAGGCAAAACATGGACAGTAGTCCTTCAAGGGTTGAAAGAGAGGGTGAATGTGCGAATTATCAGGCTCCAACTGTCGGCACCCCGAGCGGTCGGACCCAACAAAGTGATTAAAAGCGCACAGAAAGGGAGAAACACGACCTACCCCAAAGCCTTGCCCACAAAGGTCACCAAATGGCCATGTGGAAGCCTTTCAGATAGGCCGCTCAGCCGGGTCGGACTCAGACCCAATCCATCGCATGCTAGAAGCTACCTTTCTATCCCTGAACGAATCCAACCCTAACCTAACCGACTCCTGCTGGCTTTGTTACAATGTTAAACCCCCCTTTTACGAAGGAGTCGCTTTAAACACTCTCTTCAGTTACTCCACAGCCGATGCCCCTCACCAGTGCAGATGGGATACCCCTTGCAAAGGAATCACCCTGAGTCAAGTCACAGGCCAGGACAGATGCTTTGGCAATGCAACCCTAGCTAGGCAGAAAGGCAATGTCTGCGCCAAAGTTGTCAAGCCCAACAGGAAAAACAATAAGTGGGTAGTCCCATCCGCATCTGGGATGTGGGTTTGCCAGCGATCTGGAGTGAGTCCCTGTGTGTCCCTTGCCAAATTCAATTACTCTAACGACTTTTGTGTCCAAGTTCTGATTGTTCTTAGGGTCCTGTACCACTCAGACGAAGAAGTGTACCACCTTTTTGAGGAACCCAGCCGGCTCCACAAAAGAGAAATAATAACAGGTATAACTATCGCAATGCTGCTCGGCCTAGGAGCAGCCGGAACGGCCACGGGTGTCTCAGCCCTAGCGACCCAACACCAAGGACTGTCCCAGCTGCAAATGACCATCGATGAGGACCTGCAAAGGATCGAGAAATCCATTTCCTTCCTAGAGAAGTCAGTCTCCTCACTCTCAGAAGTGGTCTTGCAGAACAGGCGAGGTCTGGACCTCCTGTTCATGCAGCAAGGAGGCCTGTGTGCCGCCTTGAAAGAGGAGTGCTGCTTCTACGCGGACCACACGGGAGTCGTTAGAGACTCCATGGCGAAACTCCGAAACAGACTGGCTCAAAGACAGAAAGACAGGGAAGCCCAACAGGGTTGGTTCGAGTCCTGGTTCAGTCAATCAGCATGGCTAACCACCCTAATTTCTACCCTAAAAGATCCATTGGCAATGCTACTTCTAGCTGTTACCTTCGGACCATGCCTGCTGAACAAGCTAGTCTCATTCGTTCAGACCCGCCTAGAACGGGCCAACATCCTATTCATAGGCGGGCAACAAATGCTGTGAATTCAATCAGGGAACACTGCCAGTCACAAGATTTTCTAAACTTGCCTGGCAAAAACTTACTCAGGTTTACCAAACCCCTTTCCCTTGTTGAATTACAACCTTATACCTCATTTCGGTGCCTATGTATATGACTACCTCATTCATTTGTGAAAAAGGGGGGGGGGGAGATGTGATAGATAGGGACAGGCGATCGGAAGATCACGCGATGTGACAGAAAGCGGCAGGATTCCTTTTCCCCTAGTCCCCTGAGATAAGAGACCACCCTAGGAATGTAACTAGGAATGTAGCCCCCCTAACGATAGCAATGCTGGTACCTTTCCACTCCTTACTAACCATAGATAGTACTGCAGACCCCCTCTGACGTAGACAAGCCCCTTAGACTATAAAACCCCATGAGATGAGACAATAAAGGCCTTTGACCATCTGCCACATTGGTATCTGCGTGCTCTTTGGCCCGAGCGACCCTGGTGAGTTTGGGTCGCCATGCTGCTCCTCGAAACCAGGTCGCTTTGCCTTTTATCAGAAATCAACAGGGAGGGCACCCTCACTTAGAGGGAGACTTGGAGGTGCTTCAGGGGAAGTGTCCTGTGAAGGAGTGGGAAGATCGTGGGCTCTGTTTTCTGGGGGATGAATGCCGTCTGGAGCCTTTGATAACTTGGGAAGCAGGCCGCCAAGAAGAAGTACTGGAATTTGTGGTTGATTCTGGGGCAGAGATAACTTGTGTGGTGGAGATTCCAGGGAAATGTGCTATGGGTGGTGACACGGTGGAGGTGGCAGGGGCAGAAGGAGAAAAGTTTAAAACCCCTGTCATTGAAGACAGAGCAATTAGGAGAGAGACTGGCATGGGGATAGATGATGTCTTGGTTCCTGGGGCAGGCATCAGCTTGTTGGGGAGAGACTTGCAGATGCAACTGGAAATGGGGATTTTACCAGAAGAGGACAGAGCTGTGGACTTACTTTTAGAGATAAACTAGTTGTGTGTACACTTCGTGAAATAAACAGGGCAGGAGACTTTTTCTCCTTTTAATGCCTTTAATTAAAGTGATCAGCTCAAGACTGGGCAGCTCCACAGGTCTGCAGTCTCCGTCGTCTCTCCCAGGGTGACTCAGAGGAGGAGGTATGTGCAGCTTTGTCCATTAGGGGCAAAGCTGGGGGTCCGGTCCTCGTGGGAGCCTTTTGGGTGTGATCCCGGTCTGGAATTCCTACCCCCTCACTCTCTCCGGGTCCCGGTTTAAGATTATTTTCTTGCTCAGGGTGAGGGGCCACGATGGTTTTCAGCATCTCTGCAGGCTCAGCATCCTGTTCCTCACGTCTAGGCATCACTCTAACTTCTTAATTCTGCATTGACTCGTCATTTTTGGGGTTTCTTTTGGTAAGTTTGACACTTCTCATGTCATGCTGGTCCTGAGGTTATTTTGCATTCTCTCTGATGCCACCCCCTCCCACGTCTCCTCCTCTCCACTCACTGTCTGGGGAGAAGAGCTATTAACTTAGCCCTAGCCAGGGCCTTTACTGATACAAAAAGAACCATTAACTTCAACGACTTGTAATTATCATAACAAACAGGTAGCACTTTAGCAGCAACACTGGTCTGACTAGTTTTTGTAAACTTTTTCTCACTAAAAAAATTGGCAGATTTTTGTTTATAACACCTTGTGCAGTCCAAAGTGTATTAAATCAGAGGGGAAAAAAAAGACAAAAAAAAACCAAAAAGAGAGGTTGAAAAAGAAGGGTGGTTAACAGATTCTAGGAGGCTGGAATGTGGAATAATGATAACTTGGTACTGGAGGTGAACAGGAGTTTGAATCCAGCTCAATTTTTGTATGAAGGGCAGGGAGGTGTCTTGAAACATGGTTGTTTGGAGGTTGTTCAGTGCCGAACTGGGGTTTGGGAAGATTTAGCAGAACAAGCCCTCCTTGAAGTGTTGTATTGCACTAAGTAGTTTCTTTAGTTATTGTTTTGCACTGGGTGATTTGTTATTTTGCACTGAATAGTTTATGTTGTATCACATGTTTTGTTCCATATTCCTCCAGTCCTGTGGTGGTGGTCTCTCCCTGGGTTGGCTCCTCCCCTCACCCCTCCCATCAGTTGCATCCCATTGGCTGTGGCCCCTCTCCTCCCCCCGGGGCTTAAAATCTCCCACCACGAGTCCCCCGACCTCTTTTTCTCCTGGACGCCATTACCTCCCTCCCGGACTCTCTGTTTCCCTTGGAGGTGCTCCACAATGTTGTGAGACTTTTGTCCTGAGCAGACGAGCGCCTCCCTTCCTTTGCTTTTGTCCTTGTCGGTTGGAGCCGGGGGTCCAGAGCTAGCTGAAACGGACCCCAAAAGGCCGTCAATACGACATTGAAGGGAAAAGAAAATATGTTGGTGGTTTGTCCAGTTGTTTACAAAAAAGAAAAAGAATGACAAGAACACCTGGGGGACGCCTGGTTAAAGGTTGTAAAATTTAGGAGTTGTTTGGCCGCTCTCGAGCGAGTGGCAAGGTCTCGGGGGGCTGCGGCAGGGGCTGATCTATGGGGGTGACCCAGCGCGGCAACTCCCAGTGTTCACCCACCTGGTGGAGGCGACGCATGACGCAGTTGACGTGGGGTGCCACTGGGGGTTAGGATCTGGCTTGGTTGTGCCAGGGTCCCAGAGGGTGCGGGTGTTTTGCGGAGAAAGGAAGAAACCTCACAACTTGTAAAAGTTGTAAAGCCCGGTATGCTTTTATTACGATGCGCGCCGGACGCAAGCCTCCCCAAAAGGGCATGCGTACCCCTGAAGATTTCAGACCTCCTTTTATCCCCCTTCCAAATGCATATGCATACAGTTTCACAATAAGTTCATACATATTCATCTTGCATGACACTTAGCACCAGTTCTTCTTTATCAAAGGAATTTCTAGGTTGGGGCAAATTGACCTCGTGGTCTTTTCTGTTTTTCTTTCTCTGTCTCCTTGCTGTCTCGGCATGCGAGTTTTTCCTTCAGCTTTGGCCGTTTGACTTTTCACCGTTGTCAGACACTTCACCTAATTCAGGACGGATCCCTACTCTGTCTCACGGGGTTGCCGGATGCGCTCGTCGGCCCGGCGGTGGTGCTGGGCGCGGATTGCGTGGGTTAGCCGCTGAGGAGTGGGCTGGGCCAGTGGCAGTGCCACCGGGGGTGGCTCCCAGCCTGCCGGGAACCCGAGTCGGGGATGGCAGCCTCAGCCCTGGCAAGTGGGTCGAAGGAAAGAGAGAGAGAGAGGGCGAAAGGGAGGCGAGGCACGCCCCCAGGGTCCCCGCGCCGGTGGCTGTCTGCGAGTCCCCCACCGGTCCCGGAGCGAGCTGCTAGGGCAGGGTCCGTCTTTGCCGGGGCCAGTGTGGCACAGTAGCGGCAGCGGGGGAGGGGCGAGGGACAGCGTTGAAAGCGCTGCTGTGAAAAGAGGGAGAGGAGCCAGCGTGAGCAATAAGACCAAGGCAGAGATAGCTTTGATCTCTTGCTAGTTCTCCAAACCAAGTAAAGTTGTTTATTTTTGCACTGTTAAAACAATATTATTTTTTTCTTTCTGTTTCTTTCTTTCCTTCCTTTTTTTCTCCCTGTTAGGAGGGGAGAGTTTGTTCTGGGAAACTGTTAGAGGAATGAGTCTGTGAGGCTAAAAGTTACATATTGCCCAGAGGGAAAAAAAAAAGCAATAGATGTGATTCATCTCGTGTCAAGATTGGCCTGGCCTTTCTTGTTTAACTAATTGTGGCTCACAGAAAGAAGAATTTGCCTCTGCAGCTGTTAGAACAGCTGGATACCAGAAGAAGAGGTGGCTGTGGAAAGAAAGCTCTTTGCTAAACCCAGAAAGTTTTGGGGAATGCTGATGGCAAATCCTGATGTAGTATTGTCTTCCTCTTGATAATGTCCCTGTGCTATTAGGAAGTCTTTTTCATGTACTACTGAAGCAGCAATCCAAACCAGGGAAAGAGGGTGGATTCATGCCAGCAGAATCCAAGGACTTGCGAAGGAACCTGAGGAATGGACTATCACATCTAACCTGAGTGATACCAAATTGCCTTTCAAACGGGGACTGGGTAGTAATGAACTGGGAGGACCCAAAAGATCCAAAGAATGTACAAAGAATCACACCTTATTGGGAAATAAGGCCAGGCTTATACCAGTAGTTTCAAGTACTGCCTGAACAAGTCCTGAGACAGCTCCAATATTCCCCTTGGGGAGGAATACTTCCACTTCAAACAGGAGGATCAGGACTGTTTTGGACAGAGAGTTCTCATATCCTGACCTTAGCCTGTGACTTATACAAAGAAGAAGGGCAATTACAATTTCCATCAGCGCCATACTGTATACTCTGTTTGATTCATCCCAATACTGGACATGCTAGCTGGGTTCTGTGTAAATGTTTAAATTGTGGGAAAAAAATTGGTATTGTAGTTCACAAAATCGACACTCGTTGCAGGAAGTGTCGAGTACCAAATCTATTCCCTATCCAGAAAGAATGCAAAACAACTGAAATAGTAACTTTGCTTTGTGGATGGGAATTACTAGTGCCTGTTGAATGGGAGATACATGAGGAACGGTGGGAAACCACAGAAAAGGAGTGTCAAAAATTATTTGCCTGGAAATTAGCAAAAAGGAAGTGACAAGGAAATAGAGGGCAAGACCAGGTTGACCACTGTACTTGCCACCGAGATCATATACACCTGCTATGGGTAGCAACCCCATAGGCAGGGAAGGTAGGGGTATAAGCCATACCAGATCTCTGTTATTCCTTTTTCTGTCACTCATTTATTGTCTTTTCCCTTTCGGGATACAGGCAAGATCGTGTCACAAATGCTGCCAAAAGCATTACATGGAAAGAAACCAAAGTTCCTCTTTTATTATACATACCCATGTCAACAGTCACTGTTATAACCCATACAAATTAAGTACATGAAGGCAAAATGGAGAAAAATATTGGATTGCAATAAACTTAGGAAAAAGTGGTAATAGATTTGGAATTGAATGTCCAAGAGGAGAGGGATGGATTTGTTTCACATTTGATCTTAGGGATACAGTCCAAGATTCGGTAAAAGAACAATTAGTAAACAAAATGCAAAGCCAGCACAGCAATTTAACTCTGTATTGACCCCAAATTATATGCTGAATTGTATAATAAGACTCCAAGCAGTTATAGAAATGATAACAAACAAAGCTGCACAGGCATTGGAATTAATATCAAGTCAGCAAAGCCAAACAAAAACTGTAGTGTATCAGAATAGGTTGGCTTTAGACTATTTATTGGCTAAAGAAGGGGGTGTTTGTGGAACGTTTACTATATCAGATTGTTGAAAATAGATGACAACGGGGATGTCATTCTGGAAAAAGCAAAAGATATCAGGAAAATAACCCAGGCCAGGTACCAGTCCAAATCTGGGAACCAATGTTAACAACTAGCTGGTGGGGCAATGTATTTGGGATAGGATGGTGGAAGAAATTAGGCTTCTTCCTTTTATGTGTTACAACTTGTTTGATATTTCTTCCTTGTTTAATCGCGTTTTATTCGGCTAATTACCAGCATAGTTCAAAGAATGCAAGTGGACAAGAAATATTGCTCAAGCCAAATGGTTTATAAAGAATTAGAGGGGGGATTGTTATAGATGCATATAATAATATTGGCTTTTCACTAATATTAAAATGGATTCTATATGTGTGATGTGAAAGTAATTTTGTTATAAAGATACAGTTTTTATTTCTGTTGTTAATTAAGCTTAGTGAAATAGCTGATATAAGTATGCTTGTGTTAAAATGCCTGCTTGGATGGTATAACATCCAATGAACATATGAAGAGGACACCTGCTACAGATATGCCAACTATTAGCACTCACCATTTGAAGACAATGTGGGCCGGGGCCAAAACTGAAGATGATGATTAAAAAAGGACTAAAACCACAACCAAGAAATACGCATGCTCTAAAAAGGCAGATCCAAGGAGGAGATATGCTAAACAGTTCTTGGAACATGTAAACTAGTTAAGGGGAAAAGTTTACTATGCATAAGGGTCTATGAATATGCCACAGGCTGATGTAGGAGAAAAGGTATTTAAGGGGTATCCCCGAAGACAACAGGGTGGTCTTGGCCAAGTGCCAAGATGCACCCAGCCATAATACCCTTTGCTCTATGGTCCTTGTCTCCTATTGTCTTTTATTAAACTTTTTGCATTTTCACGGGAGAGTGAACGTGTTTTTCACAGGGGGAACCATAAATTCCACAGGAATTCCACTAATTGACACAGACTTACTCAAGACTGTGCTAAATCGCTGGATTTAGAAACGAACAGAGACACAGGGAAAAAAAGAAAACAGGGCGGGGGGGGGGGGAATTACATTAGAAGGAGGTTTTAGGTATTAGGCATTTTGGGAAGTCTGTACCTCTCAAGTACCTCAGCCAATGTGGAAAGAGAGAGGGACATGCAGCTAGGAAATTAGGTTAAAAAGGAGGCTGCATCATCTAAAAATTTGAGAGATCCCAGGAGAAATGCCCCATGGCTGCTCCCTTTATTTGAATAAAGTTACAGGACTCCTCTGTCTCCTTTTTGGACATAAACCTCTGGTGTTAGTTCATTAATTTTCCTTACACCCCGTGTCCGCCCAGACCCCTGCGGCTTCTGCCACAGCTCCGGAGTTTTTGATACACTTTGTTTGCTCACCTCTGGTGTTCCAGCCTGCTGCTCCCGGATCCCTGCTACAGTCCATTCAGCTTCCTGAGGGACTCTGAGACCGGCTGCTTCTTGTGAATTTGCAGAGGAAGCCCCTATTCTATCTCTTCCCACCATCTGAGCCGCCATTACCCCTTGAAGAGGAGGCTAAACTCGCACCACAGGGCCCCCTGCAGCCACGGGGAATAATCGCACCTGCCCTGCCTGTCTGGGAGCCAACAGCGCCCCTGCCACCTGTAACCATAACTACACCAAAGGGGAAAATGCTTGACAGCTGAGAGAAGGCTATTATTGGGACTTTTTTGTTTGATTGTTGCTGCTGCCATTGTTGTTGTTTTTCTTGTTATATATATATATATATATATATAATCTTAGTAACGAACTGTATTTCTTTTCTCAATCTTTGCCTGAAAGCCATGTAATTTCAAAGTTATAGTAATTTGGAGACAAGGGAGTCATATTTTCCACTCCAAGGGAAGTTCCCACATTCCTTGGCAGGCACCTGTCTTTCAAACCAAGGCAGTATCTTTTCTGCATTTGTTTCTATGGCATGTTATTTCTTTTTTTCTCACACATGCCTATCCTCAAAATATTCAATAATATGCATGACACGTACATGTGCCTTTGTTTTGGGTGGTGACATGTATTCATGTTCTCATGAAGGCTGTTCTTGTTCCAGAAAGTTTAACTATTTATAGTGAATTTAAATAACAGTGTCTATGATAACTAGCTGTAATATGTTTTCTCTAACAACAAAATTATGGATAACAGGCCATCCTAATACATTGAACTCTGTATGGAAAACATACTGGCAAAAGCACAGGTATACATATTACAGCTTCTTTAGAAGAGTCACTACATGATCATTCATGAGTACTTGCACTGTATTGAAATATTTACTGGGAGTACAATAAAGGAAGTTGGCAAGCCTATAAAATGTTCAATAGTAACTCTAATCTATAAATTAACATAAATTTAAAAAGCTGTGCACACTAGTGGTTTTTTATTATAGTCAATATTTGTAAACAATTTTCATATACCTATCCAAAACCTTTAAGAAAATTGCTCAGGTTTATTCTATTTTTTCTCAAAATATAAATCTCTTAGGGCAAGGTTTTCTATGTTGTTCTTGTCTTCAAAGGGTAATTATGTTTAGGGAATCTGAGGGAAGTCATGTAGGATTTTAAGAGCAGGAGGACAAGTAGAGAAATTTAAACATCAAAACCTAGAATTTAAATATATCATCGTAGAGAAAATGTTAATTTTCCTTAATAGATAATTTTGACTTGATTTTTAAGTTATGGCATTATGGGCAAAAAGTAGGTGCAGTTTCCCCAGGGATGAGGCACAACACTCATCAACTGAAATAATTGGCTTTATTGAAAGCGGAGCATTACCGTGGCAGGAGCCCTGGGACACTAATTCTAATCAAATGGGGACCTGACAGAGTGGAGCCCTGCTAGGAAGTGAAGCTCAGAGGAAATCACAGGGGTGGATAATAAAACTTGCACTGATTAATATATCATATATATGAAATGTCTTGTTTTGCTCATTAGCGAACTGATGTAATGCAGATACTGTTGTCCGAATTCCAAGATCCTCAGCTGACTGCCAGATTGGCACCCATACAGGGATACATGCAATTGTGGAGGGGTGGGAAGTGAACGATCTTGGGTTACCATGATGACAAGATAGGATGTGCTCAGGACTCTTACATACTCAGGCAGGGGAGGTGAACTATCCTGAGCTACCATAACAAATCTCACACCCCACATATGGCTATTTGAAAATTTCATGTTAAGCATTCCTAAAAGGTGTATTCTTGACTCAATCCTTTTGTTTTTTACACTATAACTGAGTTGCATCACCCAGGCAGAGATATTTATCTGTACTTAATTGCACTGTAAAACCACGGGCAGCTTCTCTGAGTCTATAATTCAATTTTATGGACATGCTATTGTCCCCATCAAAAATAATTTAAAAAAAGGGCTTTGTGCATCAGAATACATGCTACTGCAAGTCTGTACGAAATGAAATCACAACAAGTTAATACTGGTTTCTGGCTCACTAATGGAGCATCCAAACATTTTCTGAAGTGCTGACAAAGTAAATAGACTGATGTTTGTCCCTATGACCACACTGAGAAGCAAGTTGTAAATATGTGTCCAGGTAGAAAACAGAAATTTTTTTAAAAGTTATAAGAGGAGTACTTAACATTTAGAAAACATCCACTGATGTATTTATCCTTATTCCTTTTCCGTTTCCATTTTATAATCAAGAAATTACATTTCATTACAAATTTATGTTAACTGCCATAATTTAAGGAGTTACTTGTGTTTATTTCATTTTATTGCACATGAATTTTCTGTTCTCACTGTACTGTCTTTTCATGAGAGCCACAGGATGTCTAAGAGGGTCATCTGCTGCAGGTTAGAAGGCTGGTGTAGCCACTATAGAGGACTTGCTAAAATGCTTTCACACGAAAAAATATCTAACTTGATAGCCAAATTCCAATCAACTTTCTTTTGTCAGGTTTCTGGATTTAAAAAAAAAGTGACTAATTGCTTTAATAAAGAAATAATTTGAAATATTAATGTGATTCATCTCTAGATGGGTGTTTTGGTTTTGCACGGCCTGGTTTTCAGTAGCCAGGGGTCCTCAGAAGTGGCTTTCTGTGAGAAGCTGCTAGAAGCTTCCAACATGTCTGGCAGAGCCAATCCCTGATGGCTCTGAAGATGGACATGCTGCTGGCCAAAGCTAGGCCAATGAGAGAGGTAGGTAATGCCTCTATTATGACATATTTAAGAAGAAAATCAAAACAAAGTGGGCACAGTTTTTTTCTCCTAGTCAGAGAAGAGGAAGAGGTGAGAACATGTGAGGGAAACAACATGGCAACACCAAGGCCAGTGAAGAAGGAGGGGGAGGAGGTGCTCCAGGCGTCGGAGCCAAGATTCCTCTGCAGGCTGTGGTGAAGACCATGGTGAAGCAGCTGTCCCCCTGCAGCCCATGAGGATCCACAGGGGATGCAGAGATTCACTTGCAGCCTGGGGGGAAGGTGCTCACACAGGAGCAGGTGGATGCCTGGAGGAGGCTGTGATCCAGTGGGAGATCCGGTGGAGAGAGGGGGGCCCTACTTCCAGGCTGGAGCAGCCTGTCCTTGGAGAACTGCACCCCACGGAAGAGTGACTCACATTGCAGCAGTTTTGGGAGGACTGCTGCTCATGAGAGTGGACCCACATTGGAGAAGTTTATGGAGAACTGTCT